>NC_091062.1:184219942-184852442 GCF_000393655.2 Nicotiana sylvestris
TGAGCCTTCATGTCATCCCTTATTTCCAACCCTATCCAAAAACCTTCCAAATAAAGACCTCCCGGTATGCCTTCAAGAATGCCAAGAGAAAAGCATGCAATGAGAAACGATGTCACGTGACATAGAACACTATCAATTTTCTCACACAAGAAAGCAAAAGAAAAAGAAAATAAATGAAAAATGGAGATTCTAACTAGTGAAAACCCTCACGGGCACTGTAAGGAGACGGCAAATAGAGATAAATAAATGAGAGAGGTTTGTTGGTGAAAATCCTCGGGGCACCATTAGTCGAAAGTAAGTCGTGAGGCTGATGCAAAGAATTGGCATAAAAAAGCCCGACTTCAAAGGTCATAAGAATGGTAAAAGGGAAGATTGGATTAGTTTGATAGATCGGTTATTAAGTCTAAAATGCATGTCATGATCATTAAGGCTAGTTATTAAAACAAAAGGAGAAAAACTTTTCCCTCTTTCGTTCCCGACAGGGGCATTTCTTGTTGATACTGTTTCATAAACTAATCAATTTATGCTCAAAAGTTCATATCTCCACTATTAAAGTAAGTACCCACCCCAAATTGCAAGATTTCTAAAATTCACCCCAGGCCCACATGCCCAGATTCCAAAAATCAATCCATAATCTATGTATTTAACTCATGTTGTGTACAAATTACTTACCTCAAAGTGCTAGGTGAAAATCCTCTTCCAAAAGCTCCAAAACTCGCCTAAGAGATGAAGTGAAATGAAATAAATGGCCTAAGTCCCGCATCACAAAAGCTGGACACAGTTCTCTGATGTCGCATTTGCAACACCAGGTTTGCAAATGCGAGGGTCACAAATTCGTAAAAACCTCGCAAATGCGAAGCCTGGGCTTCAGCTGCTGGGGTCGCAAATGCGACTTCTGCTAGGATCGCAAATGCGGCATAAGTGTCACAAATGCGAACACTGTCTGGGTTGGGCTCCTTCAAAATTGCGAAGCCCTCGTGGCAAATGTGAGGTTCGTATTTGCGAACAATCACTCATATTTACGAGACCTGCAGTTGTTGCCAAGAACACCAGAAATCTGGTGTCTTTTCAACTTTTTCCACAGGTCTGAAACTCACCCGAGCCCTCAGGGCTCTGCACCAAATACTCACACAAGTCTAATCACATCATACAAACCTGCTTGCGCAATTGGAACACCGAAGTAACATCAAAAACCACAAATTTGACGCCAAAACCCATGAATTTACTCATGAACTCTAAAAACATCTAAAACACTTCAGCGGGTCCAATTCCTATCAAATCAACTCGGAACGACGCCAAACTTAGCATGCAAGTCTTAAAATGAACCTACTCCAATTTCCACAACTGAAATCCGAACCTGATATCAAAAAGTCCACCCTCGGTCAAACTTTTCAAAAACTTCAAGTTCTAACTTTCTCCAAATGACTCGAAACAACGTACGGACCTCCAAATCCACTTACGGATGCGATCCTAAGTCCAGAATCATCATACGGAGATATTTCTAGGATCAAAATCCCAAACGGATGCCTAAAATGTAAAAAATCTATTTTAACCCAAACTTATGGAATTTGCTCAAATTGCCAACTTTCACTATTAGGCGTCGAACCCCCCCCCCTCCCCAGGTCATCCAAAACCCAATCCGAACATACGCCCAAGTTTGAAATTATCATACGAACTTATTGGAACCTTCAAATTCCGATTCCTAGGTCGTTTACTCAAAATATTGACCGAAGTCAAACTTGGCCTTTTAAGTCATCCTTATAGAACCAAGTGTTCCGATTTCAACCCAAACTCTTCCAAATTCTGAACCACCCATCCCCGCAAGTCATAAATCAGTAAAAGCAAGTAGGGGAGGTCTTATTTAGGGGAACAAGGCTCTAGAAAGCAAAACGATCGGTCGGGTCGTTACAACTTTTGAAAGAGTCGATTCCAAGAGTTATAAGTCTACAACCCCCCTCAGTTTGAGTCTATTTTGAGCCTTCATGTCATCCCTTATTTCCAACCCTATCCAAAAACCTTCCAAATAAAGACCTCCCGGTATGCCTTCAAGAATGCCAAGAGAAAAGCATGCAATGAGAAACGATGTCATGTGACATAGAACACTGTCAATTTTCTCACACAAGAAAGCAAAAGAAAAAGAAAATAAATGAAAAATGGAGATTCTAACTAGTGAAAACCCTCACGGGCACTGTAAGGAGACGGCAAATAGAGATAAATAAATGAGAGAGGTTTGTTGGTGAAAATCCTCGGGGCACCATTAGTCGAAAGTAAGTCGTGAGGCTGATGCAAAGAATTGGCATAAAAAAGCCCGACTTCAAAGGTCATAAGAATGGTAAAAGGGAAGATTGGATTAGTTTGATAGATCGGTTATTAAGTCTAAAATGCATGTCATGATCATTAAGGCTAGTTATTAAAACAAAAGGAGAAAAACTTTTCCCTCTTTCGTTCCCGACAGGGGCATTTCTTGTTGATACTGTTTATTTTTTTGCATCATTGTGTCCCTTCACTCTGAGTCAGTCCTTGTCAAAACAAGCAAGAAAAGATTTCAAAACCTTCTACCAGCTTTTCAGTTGCACAAAGTAATTTGGCCAGCACATTTAGATGTTACAGTCAACATGCCTTGAGGATTCATGCGAAGGCTTCCCCCAAAAGACCCTTGTCAGCCTACTTGGCTAAAGCAAGCAAAGATAACCTCTATAGTACTAAACAGAGACTATAAAATGTACACATCATGCAAAAGGTGCATACCCAATTGTGACATCTCTCTGATAAATAAATTACTCAAAAAGCAAGAAACCACTTAAGATATCAGAAAAGGTTATCCAAGAAAAGAACTCTCTTTTTTGAGATAAAGCTGATTGAGCCATAAAAGACAAATGGAACCGTGAGCGAAACAATCAGGGTTGATACAGAAAGTAAAAGTCCCTTGAAATCAACAACAGAGTCTCCCAGCAGTGCAACCAACTACCAATATAGTCGGTCTTCCAAAGGCTGGATGATCACAGAACCAAGATGCCCAAGACTCAAGGCCACAAACCGACCACCACTTTTAAAAACTGACAAAATTTTCTTTGTTTGAAATAGGAAAAAAGCAATGCAAGGAAAATGGTTCAAAAAAAAAGAGAAAAAGAAGAGAAGGGAAAAGCCGACAAAGGGAAGTTTCTCGAATTTTTCCTATATTTGTCTTGCTAGTGTGCATAAAATATTGTCATTGCTCTTCACATTTTTTCCTCCTAGGGTAATACATCTTAGTGTGATGGATATTTCCTTCCAATAGAAGTCTTAGTCTAATAAATCTTTCTCCTAAGATAAAACAACCTAGTCTAATGAATTTTCTCCTAGGATACAAAGTCTTAGTCTGATGAATATTTCTCCTAAGATAAAAAATGTCTTAGTCTCATGAATCTTTCTCCTAAGATAAGAAAACCTAGTCTGATGAATTTTCTCCTAGGATAGAAATCTTAGTCTGGTGAATCTTTCTCCTAAGATAATGAAAAAAAACCTAGTCTGATGAATTTTCTCCTAGGATAGAAATCTTAGTCTGATGAATCTTTCTCCTAAGATAAAAAGCCCTAGTCTGACGAATTTTCGCACAAGATAAACTTCTTAGTCTGATGAATCTTTCAACTAAGATAAAAAGCCCTAGTCTGATAAATTTTCACCTAGGATAAACGTCTTAGTCTGACGAATATTTCTCCTAAGATGAAAAGCCCCAGTCTAACAAATTTTCTTCTAGGATAAATGTCTTAGTCTGGTGAATCTTTCTCCTAATATAAAAAGCCCTAGTTTGACGAACTTTCTCCTAGGATAAACGTCTTAGTCTAATGAATCTTTCTCCTAAGATAAAAAACCCTCGTCTGACGAATTTTCTTCTAGGATAGACGTCTTAGTCTGATGAATCTTTCTCCTAAGATAAAAATCTTAGTCTGATAAATTTTCTCCTATGATAATTTTAAAAAAAAAAGTCTAGAAAAAAATGGTCAGTTGTTAGTTTCCTTAAGTTTTTAATCTCTAGTTTTTCTTAAGTTCAGGGGTCACGCCGGGAAAATATTGTCAGTTTTAGTTTCCATAAGTCATTAATCTTTAGTTTTCCTTAAGTTCAAGGGTTCCCCCTAGAAAATAGGGTCAGTTTTAGTTTTCTTAAGTCGTTAATCTTTAGTTTTTCTTAAGTTCAGGGGTCCCACTTGAAAAATAGGGTCAGTTTTAGTTTCCTTAAGTCGTTAATCTTTAGTTTTCCTTAAGTTCAAGGGTCCCGCCTGGAAAATAGGGTAAATTTTAGTTTTCTCAAGTTGTTAGTCTACTGTGTTACTTAATTTCAAGGGTACCTCTTGGAGAATAGGGTCAATTTTTAGTTTAGACAAGTTCAGTTTATAGTTTTCCTTAGTCTTACTTAAGTTCAAGGGTCCCGTCTGGAGAATAGGGTCAATTTTTAGTTTAGAAAAGTTCTGTTTATAGTTTTCCTTAAGCTCAATCTCATAAAAGACGCACATCCTAGTCGAATCTTTAGTTTTACTCTCATTATTGCATAAGTAGCATAGGTGATCTATAATTTTGCTAATAACTCATGAAATTTTCCTAGTGAAAACTGTAGCAGAAAAATTTCGTTCGTTTGTTTTAGTGTCTGAGCAGGTTTTTACCTCGAGGCACAAGGTTCGAGATGACCAAAAAGAAGTCTCAATCCAGAATAAAAGAAAAGAAAAAAAGTGAATCCAAAATGCAGAAGCAGATGAAAGATGTGAACTACTCAAGACCTGGTTGAAGTCACGGGCACTACATTCCCCGTTTTTATCAAAAGAAGGCGTAGAAGAATAAACTACCACATGTGGCTAGCAAGCATCAAGGTTCAAATCAAAAGTCTGCATGAACAATCATTCAAGACTCAAGATCAAGCTTCAGAAGACTTATAGATAGGAATCAACTCATAGATGATAGGCTTGTTTAGTTCTTTTAGATTTTGATTTTGATGTAATAACAGGACCACAAACCGGAGCCTCGACGGTACCTCACTCGACTCTCTCGTCCTCTCTACATGCTCTATCACTTCATTCACTTCCGAACTACATGTGGCCCAAGGATATGTAGGCAGCACAGATACTAGGGCTCGGTCACAATTTTCTATCCATCTTTCTTTTCTATTGAATAAGTGTCAGGTCAGAAATCAATTACATCGCTTACTTGATTCTTTGCTCAAAAGCAGTTTGTGTTTTCAAGCAAAGAAGGGCAGCTATAAGCACGTAATTTTTGACCCATCATATTTTTTGGCTATTTTTAGTGTTTAAAATATTTATTTAACTTAACTTTAATTTTTATGGAGTTTTAGTCAATTTTTACTACAAATTACAATTTAAAAACACAAAAATATTTTCATCTTTAGTTTAAGGTCAATTAGTATATTTATGTCTATAGTACTTTAATTTTACCATGACTTTAACCTATTTTCTCTACTTTTTACTTTATTATAACATTTGAAAATAAAAAACTAGTTTCACTTTTAATATTTAGTTTTATTTTAGTAGTTTATTTTTAATTAATTAAGAGTGATTTTTATATTTTTATAGATACATTATATTATTTTAGTCTTCTTAGTCCAAATCTAAACCAAACAAGAAATGGACCCAACACAATTTTTCCTAAATCCAAACCCAAATCCCTTAACCCTAAAAATCTTATTTGGATAACTCTTTTGAAGTTTTGATTCCCTCATACACAAAAAAAGTAAGAGAGAACGGCAGACCACTCCCCTCTCAAAAAAAAGCCAGCAACACTCACAAGAGAAAACGGCAGACCCCTCATTTACTTTAACCTTCAACACACACAAGAGAACGGCGTTGTTACACGCCTAAACTCGTGCCAAGAACCCAGCTAAAAAAATAGCAAAAACGATGCTGAAAAGAGCTCCGATCGTCGATTTTGGTCAAATGCATCTTTGTCCATTATGCGAGCTTCAAAATAGTCTTATAAAGGTCCACTTCTCCCATTATTGTTTTTGTTAAGATATTATGATTGAATATATAATTTGATATATTCTGCTTCATGAAGATTGAAAATGTTTTTCCTGTATTAATTGTTAGGTCTCATTTAACTTTGTTAAATTTTGTTACTTTCTGATTAACATGAAGATTGAGGAAAACGTGATTTTTGGACACATAATGAATATTTGAACTTTGGGATAAAATCCATGCCTATTAGTTGAAATTGGAAAATGAGGTTTTGATTTAAAAAAATATTGGGATGGCTGTTGGGCTTCATCACGACTATGGGTACGGTTTTCGTGGCATAATCGTGATATATAATTCCTAATTCGGGTGTGCATTTTATGCGACTCGACCTTACAACTTCGAATGGTAATAATAAACATGTTGTAAATTGTAGGTGCATTTCACGTGATGCGATTAGCAATGTGTACAAAAACAATAACGAGCACGCGATATAGCGATATGTTCAAATAAATTTCATAAATGCTAAAAGGCGAATAATTAATTAAGAGCGGTTAGAATATAAAAATGAACAATATGTTTTAAATATGTAATTAATCAGATAATTAGGACAATTATTAATAGCTGAGCGACCGTGATAAAACCATGGAACTCGAGAGTGTCTCACACCTTCTCCCGAATTAACAAAATTCTTTACCCGGTCTTCTGTGTTCGTATACCATAAAAATGGAGTCAAATTTCCTCAATTTGGAATTTAAAATACATCGGTGACTTGGGACACCATTAATTCTTTCAAGTGGCGACACTGAATTAAATAAATAATCTTATTCGATTAATGTCAGTTTAATTGGAAAAATTCCAGATTCCTTCGAAAAAAGGAGGTGTGACAATGAGTTAAACTAAGGTCCATTTTTTTATCATGATACCAGAGGCCATTTCCAATTTATTGCTTATATAATGTAGGACCCCCATATTATATTGTTCATGTTCTAGATGTCCATTCTTGAGATTGGACTCCTTATATGATCTTACACAATTTTCATCATTTGAGTTAGTTTTTGGTGTATTAGGCAGAAAGTCCGATTTTTATCAAATGCTAGTGCTTGAGTAGTATAATAAAAAGTAGGCCAAATACCTAGATAGCCACTTCAACTTGGGCCGGTACCCATTAAAAACAGGCGATTTGCAGTCGTACCCTATTTTTATGCCACCTTTTAACATATACCCTATTTTTAAAAACTATTGATTTCGTAACCAACTAACAAAAAATACGTAATAATATGACCATTATACCCCTTCCAAAACATATAATAGTTGCATCAAGCATACCCAGATTCAAATTCCAGATCTCCTCCGTATCTCCTTCATCAGTCTGTCTCTCCTGAGATCGCCTCTCGCGACCAGATTCAAATTCCAAATTCAAATTCAAATACATTGTAAGTATTCAAATTCATCTCCAGAATTCAAAATAGTTTTTGAATTATATGTTTTCTGATTGATTGATTGAAGTTGTTTGACGAACTTCACGAATATGCTGAATTTGCATTCTAAATTTGTTTGACGATGAATTCTAACATTCTAATCCAACAAATATGCTAAAAATTATATTAAAACATTATATGAGTGTTTTAATATTTAAAACACCTATGCATAAAAAACTTAGGCATAGGTGCTGAAGTTTTTTTGTTATTATTTAAAAGCTGATGTTTTCCTATTACACTAGGTAAAAAAAATAAAACATCAATTAAAATTTTATATTCCACAAAAAACTTCGGCACAGGTGCTGAAGTTTTTTAGTTAATCTGTAAATACTTCGGCTAATGGAGCTGAAGTTTTTCTCATGCACTATATATTTTATTATTATTTTTTGGAAAAACTTCATACCAAAAAAATAAAACATCAATTAAAATTTCATAATGCACAAAAAACTTTGGCATAAGTGCTGAAGTTTTTTAGTTAATATTTAAAAACTTCAGCAAGAGGAGCTGAAGTTTTCCTCCTGCATTGTCTATTTTCCTCCTGCTGAAGTTATTTAGTACGTTTCTAAAATCTTCAGCACTTAAGAGCTGAAGTTGTTGTCCATGTATTCATGAATCCCTGTTATACAGCTTTTTCAAAAAAACTTCAGCTGATATGCTGAAGTTATTAAGCTTATTTCTAAAAATTTCTGCACTTAATAAGCTAAACTTTTTTGTGCAGCATTCATTAATTATGTCATACATCTTTTTCCAAAAAAATTCAGCAGAAGATGTCTAAGTGATTTAGTTCATTTGTAAAAACTTCAGCACAAACAACCTAAAAATTCTTCCGTTCACTTTCCTAATACTTGCCACTAAAAATGAATCTGCAGGATGAGTGCGATTTGCATTGTTATAACTTTCAATGGGAGTTGGACTCCTGATTTCAAATACTTGGATCATGATACAAAGCTTGTTCTACTTAATAAGTACATATCATTCAATACTTTCCTGAAGAAAATTAGTGAAGTTGCAAATATTGATTCAACCAGATATGCAATAAAAGTATGGTTTGATATCAAACTATATACAAGCAAAGGAATGCTTGTAACTTCAGATGAAGAACTCAGTACCTGTATACATTTGCTTACAACTGATTCACCCTACAAGAATTGCCATTTCATCATTGAAAAAATACAACCTTCAGAATCTGCAGCATTCAAACAATCTCTTGGATATGTGATAGATTCAGAACCTTTTGAACATGAAGTAGGATAGCCAATAATAGAAGTAGACAACGAGCTACAACCTTCTAACATTACAGCTGCTTCAGAATATATAATGCTGCAACAATTACCCCCTCCTCCAATAAATTCAAACCAGTTTGTCGATGACCAAGAAGAAGAAGGACAGCTAATAATGCAAATTGACAACCAACACACAATCCAACAAACCTTTTTGTTACCTTTGCAATGATAAGCAACAATGAAGATGAAGTAAACATGGAGAATATACCGATAACATCAGATAGAATTGAAGAAATTGCTGAAAGTTCTTGTGCTTCTCAGAAATCAAGAAAAAGAGTGAGGAAACAGCTGAAAGAATCTCCACCATGTAAAATACTTAGGCACGATGCGTTGCTTGAGAAAGTAAGAGTTGGATCAATTTTTGAGAACAAACAAAACATGACTAAATTTTTCTGCATCTTGGAGATAAACTAGAAAGTTGAATTCACTGTTGTTAGATCATGTTCAAAGAGATACGAGCTAAAATGCATCGTGGACAAATGTGGTTGGAATGTACGTGCTACCAGAATAAAAAATTCTACACTATTCAGGGTGATAAAATATCATAACATCCATGAATGCTCGGTTGATGCAAGAAAATCAAATCAGAAGCATGCTACATCAAATTTTATAAGTGAACAAATTATAGAACATGTTCAAGACAAAAAGATAGAGGTTACACCAGCCTTTGTAGAAAATGAAATGAAAAAGAAATTTGGAATTGACATTGGTTATCACAAGGCATGGCATGCTATTCAAAAAGTTGTTGCTTGCATAAGGGGGTCACCTGAAGAGAACTACCAGATTCTTCCTTCATACCTACACATGATGGTGTGCAAAAACCCAGGAACGTACACAAGCATAAAAAGAGATGCGCAGAATAGGTAACCATCAGCCTGAAGTTTCAAATGTTCCTATTTGAAAAACTTCACACCTTATGATTTGTTTTTTTGTGTTTCATTGTACAGATTTTCTTACATGTTCTTTGCTCATGCAACATCAGTAGCTGGTTGGTCCTACTGTAGACCCGCTATTGCAGTAGATGCAATGCTTTTAAAGTTTGAATATCGTGGTGTTCTATTTGTTGTTGAATCAAAGGATGCAAACAATCAAATCTTTCCTCTATGTTTTGGTGTAGCAGAATCAAAAAACAATGAGGCATATATTTGGTTCTTCGGGGAAATGATAAAAGCAATTCAAGTCCATCGTGAATTGGTTTTCTTGTCAGATAGAAACCAATCAATTGCAAATGGGATTAGAAAAGTTTTTTCTGAAGCTCACCATAGTTTCTGCCTCTATCACTTTGAGAAAAATTTAAAGCAAAGACATGCAAAACCCATGGTAATAAATCTTTTTTAAAGTATTGCAAGGTCATACAAACGTGAAGATTTTAATCAGTTAATGTTCCAACTCAAAAGTATTGACAAGAAAACATACAATTACATAATGGAAGAGCCTCCAGAGAGATGGGCTCGATCGTGGTTCCCACGGCGACGTTATGATATGCTAACAATAAACATGGTAGAATCAATGAATTCCATTTTACTAAAAGGGAGAGAAATGCCTATTTTAAGAATATTAGATTTCATCCAAGAAAAGTTAGGAGAGTGGTTTTACGAATGGAGAAAAAAGGCAAATGAAACTTTTCACAGAGTATCAGTATGGGCAGAATAAGAGATGACTAAGAAGATGGACTTGGCGTGTAAAATGTTTGTGAGTATATTTATTAACTTTAGCTTTTTATATCTATTGCAGTGATTTACTGCTTACATTTAAAAAATTTCATACTTTTTCTTTTTGAAACAACAATACATTAATATAGTTTGTCTTAATTTTTTATTCCTTGTTAGGTGTTCAACCTTGATTCAATGTTGTTTAGAATAAATAGTGAAGGAATCGAATTCATTGTGGACTTAAAGAAGAGAACTTGTGACTGCCTGGAATTCCAACTTGATGAATTGCCATGTCCACATGCAATTGCTGCTATTAATAAGAGATATCTGCAGAAATCTGATTACTGCTCAAATTGGTATTCAAAGGAAACATGGTTGAAAACATATGAAGGACATGTGAATACCGTGGGAGATCAAAAATTATGGGATATACCACAAAATGTACAATCTAAGATCACAAAACCACCCGATGTAGAGATTTTACAAGGAAGAAGACAAAAGAAGAGGCATATACCTATGACTGAATCAGTATCATTCAAGTCTACCAAATGCAGTCAATGTAAACAAGTTGGGCATAACAGAACAACTTGCTTGTCTTCTCCAGCACCTCGTCCATATTCAAAGAAACACACTGAAAAATACTCCAACCTTCAATAATCCTTGGTCTGAATTTAGACTTTCATTATTGTATGACATATTTGAAATGTAATTTTTTTCATAGGAATAAAAAAAAGCTCTTGGACTATTTTATATACTGCTAAAGTACAAATCACTCATTTTTGTTGCACATGCTTACAGGTTTGGTTGCATTTTAAAAAAGTACGCAATGACTTCTGCGAGAAAAAACTTCAGGTTACAGTATGTGAAATACATATCCTTAACACAAACACACACACATATACACACACTCACACACACACACATACACGTACAGCACACAAAAGAAAGGCATGTACAAACAAAATCTTCGGCATCTCTAAGCTGAAGTTATAGAAAATGAACTTAATAACTTCAGTGAATATGCTGAAGTAAACGAAAAAGCACAGCATAAAAACATAAAAAAAATACAAAAACTAAACATAAAAACCAACTAAGAAGTATAAAGCAAATACCAACAAATAACAAGAATAATGCAATAGAAAGCTAAGAAGAAAGAGGATGAGAATTACATTGATACAAAAAAAGATGAGAACAACACACAAAGTACAAACAAAAACATCAGCTCTCAGGGCTGAAGTTATACAAAATGAACTTAAAAACTTCAGCTCTCTAGGCTGAAGTAAACAAAAAAATACAGCATTAAAACATAAAAAGGGATTACAAACACTAACAATCATCACCACCATCATCATCATCATCACAATACTCCTCAATTTCTCTAAATATCTCATCATCATCAGTATCGGAGATAACTATAGGGTAGTCGGGCAAAAGACCACTGAATCCAAGGAGATCAATCTTTAACTTGTCGAATTCATCACGCAGCTGACTTTGTTCGATGATTACTCTGTCCATAAGAGAAAGAAGAGTTTTCAGGTTGTTTTGTAGCTTGGAATAGTCGTTCCAGCTGGGAAACTGAAAACTATCAAACTGTTGTACAACCTTGTCGAACGAGGTTGAATAACCTCCACAACTACATTCCAGGTTAAGCCTGTTCTGGAATGATTCATTGGCAAAGAACTGTGGCCTGATTCTCTCCCAATCAGCCTTTATTTGATCCCACAAAAGCATAAGATTAGCCATCAGTTTGTTATTGTACGACTCACACTTCAAAGTCTCCCACTTCTACATGATTTCATCAAAATTAGGCTTCCTACTTCTACTTCCACCAGACATTCTTTCTATAACAAAAGCTGAAAGACTAAGGATGAATATAAATTTAAAGAAATATGATGAAAGTTTATGAATGACTATGAAATTTTCAAGTGAATAGATTGTTAATATAGACAAAGAGTTCACCTAATCAATTTAATATCTATAAATATAAAAGTAACTTTTCAGGTGTTTTTACTATTTTACGTTCAGAGAAATTGAATGAAACAAGATAAGTAAGTGGTAAAATAAGTATGTGGTAAATGCAAAAAGAAATGTAACTTCAGCCCTAATAAGCACACAGTTTTTCTATAGTAAATAAATAACTTCAGCCTGAAAAATAACTTTTCGGATCATTTACTATATGGTCAAATAAATTTAAATGAAAGATGAAGTAGGTGACAAAAGACAAAAAGTATAGTAAATGCAAAAAAGATAAGTATCAACTTAAAAAAATGCCAAAACATGCTGAAGTTTTTGTCATAAGCTTTTTCAAAAACTTCAGCCCAATGTGCTGAAGTAATTTAGTTCATTTATAAAACTTCAGCACATAATAAGCTGAAGTTTTTCATTGTGCATTCAATAGTTTTGTTGTAAATGCTTTTTCAACAACTTCAGCTCAATGTGCTGAAGTTAGTTAGTTCATTTCTGAAAACTTCAGCACTTGATGAGCTGAAGTTTTTCTCCTGGACTCGATAGTTTTTGTCGTAAAGCTTTTTCAAATAACTTCAGCTCCATGTGTTGAAGTTATTTAGTTCATTTCTAAAACCTTCAGAACTTGATAAGCTGAATTTTTTATCCTGGACTCGATAATTTTTGTTGTAAAGCTTTTTCAAATAACTTACACAGAAAAAGCTTAAGTTTTTGTCCTACATTTGACATTTTTGTTATGACTTTTAACCAAAACTTCATCTTAAAAAGAAGAAGTTATTTACTTCATACTGAAGTTTAGCGTATTTGAATCAATCCAAGTATACTAAAAAACTAATTAGTGCGAATAGAACAAAAATTTAAAAGACATCACATAAATCACATAAAATAATGTATATTCACACAATCCAATTTTGTTTTCGCTTACATCCTTGAAAGAAAAAAAGAAAAAATTAGTTTTTTGTTTACAAGTTATTCTCTATTCAAAAAATTGAGAGAGTGTCTTCATATTCGCCATAGTCATGTCCTAATTGCTCTTATTGGGTTTCTTAACAAAATTCCATGAACCTTCACTATGTCTTCAACGGATTCACAAAAACGGCAATACGAGCACTTTTCTTTACCACCTTGTACGGACCTCTGAATCAAAATTGCCATATTATTGCATTTTCCACATATGTGCATTTGTGAGCGCTCACTAAGTGTGAAAAGTCGTTCATGCAAATTCGCTGCAGCACCATGAGCTATAAGACAGTCACCCTCCATTTCACCAAATTTAATTCCACCAAAGCATTTTCTGTCACACACAGGTTGACAAAGTTTAGTACTATGATTCTTTTAGCAACTCTCGTCTTCTTTCATAAGAAAAAAATAAGAAAATATTGGCAAAGACATGCTTACTAGTGTGCAGCTAGGAATTCGTGGGAAGCAAAGATAATGAAGGAGAAGTCCAAAAAACTTCATATGTGACGGAGAGTGGCCACATCAAATATTCGAGCCCCAGGACAATTTTACTAAAAGTTAGATTTATCAACTAGTGAAAAGAGCAAATTGTCCAGAAGCTCGAGTGTTTGATCTGGCCACTCTCCTTCACATATGAAGTATTTAGACTTTTCCTTCATTATCTTTGCTTCCCATGAATTCCCTGCTACACCCAATAAGCATGTCTCTGCCAACATTTTCTTGTTTTTCTTTGAATATAAATTTAAAGAAATATGATAGAAGTCTATAGATGACAATGAAAATTTTCAAGTGAAGAGATCATTAATATAGCCAAAGAGTGCACCTAATCAATTTAATATCTATAAATGCTGAAGATATTGTTAACTGTTTTTTGTTCAGAGAAATTGAATGTAACAATATAAATAGTTGGCAAAACAAGTAAGAGATAAATGCTAGTAGTTGGTAAATGCAATAAAAAAATAGTAAAAAATAAGGCCACAAAAAGTAGGTGATATAGGTGATAAATGACAAAAGGTAGCTAGAAAATGCAAAAAAGATAAGTATCAAGTTAAAAATATAGCAAAACAAGCTAAAGTCGTACAGCTTTTTCAAAACACTTCAGCCCAATGTGCTGAAGATTTTTAGTGTATTTCTAAAAACTTCAGCCCTTGATAAAGCTGAAGTTTTTGTATTTGATTCAATAGTTTTTGTCGTACAGCTTTTTCAAAACACTTTAGCCCTGAAGTTGTTTAGTGTATTTCTAAAAACTTCAGCTCTTGATAAAGCTGAAGTTTTTGTATTGGATTCAATAGTTTTTGTCGTACAGCTTTTTCAAAACACTTTAGCCCTGAAGTTGTTTAGTGTATTTCTAAAAACTTCAGCGCTGGAAAAAGCTGAAGTTTTTGTATTGGATTCAATGTCGTACAGCTTTTTCAAAACACTTCAGCCCAATGTGCTGAAGTTGTTTAGTGTATTTCTAAAAACTTCAGCGCTGGATAAAGCTGAAGTTTTTGTATTGGATTCAATAGTTTTTGTCGTACAGCTTTTTCAAAACACTTCAGCCCAATGTGCTGAAGTTGTTTAGTGTATTTCTAAAAACTTCAGCGCTGGATAAAGCTGAAGTTTTTGTATTTGATTCAATAGTTTTTGCCATACAACTTTTTCAAAAAACTTCAGCCCAATGTGCTAAACTTATTTATTGTATTTCTAAAAAACTTCAGCTCCCCTAAGCTGAAGTTTTTTGTTGGATTCAATAGTTTTTTCGTACAGCTTTTTTAAAAAAACTTTAGCTCAACGTGTTGAGGTTTTTTAGTGTATTTCTAAAAACATTAGCATTTGATAAGCGGAAGTTTTTGTCCTTCAGTCTACACTTTTGTTATGACTTTTAACCAAAACTTCAGCTTAAAAAGCAGAAGTCATTTACTTCATGCTTAAGTTTTTTCAACAAAAATGTACTTAAAATTCATAATAAAAGACGGAAACATATTTGTATGAACAAAAGTGAAATAAAAAAATACTTAATGTATATTCACAAAATATAAATTATGTGCAACCAATCCTCTAATCAAAAAATTCACACACAGTCTCTTCAAAATATCCATAATCATGTCCTTGTTGTTCTTCTGGAGTTTCATAGCCGCTATCTTTTTTCCACTTTCCATGAGCCCAAAGATTGGCAGCCAATTCTCTCCTGAAGGTCAATGACTGACTTTGATCGAAATTGAAGACATCTTCTTTATTCAACCGCATATCAATTAACTTAAGAGCAAATACAACACAATCAACACTACAAGAAGAACATGAAAAATAGTTAACACAACGGCAAAAAATAATAAACATAAGATGCATGGTAAAACATATGTGAAACACGTACTTGTTAGTCTGATGCGGTGAGCTCATCCACTTAATTTGAAATTTTTTCACGGGACTAGCCGCATAAAATTTATTGTGTGCCCCAAATTCCAAGCATTTGAGACAGTGTGGGATCAACCGGGCATAATTTCTGACATGTTAAACCGCACGCTTATATGTTACACTGCCCATGGAATCATACACATATATAATTTTATCTTTAAAGTCCAGAATTCCAAAAAAGTAGTGCGTAGATCTCTGGCCCGTCATTGGCTTAAGTCGAAATGGAAAGAATACTTTTTTGGCAAATGCCCATGAGATACCACAGGAAAGGTCGAGGCCTTTTACGTAGTTCGCCACCTTTTCATTCGTTTATTCTTCCTCAAACCAACTAAAGTCCGTAAGTGGCCGAATAACCGCTTCTTCTTCTTCTTCTTGAGCCTGTTGTTTGGATATCCTCTTTCTCTTTGATTTGCTCTTTTTTTATCCTCCATTCTCTTTTGCTTCCTTTTTCTAATTTTATCCATCTGTTCTTCTGAAGGATGAATACCAGCCAGCTTAGTCATATACTGATCAAAAATTAAATCAGTTACTGCAAATCTTGATTTTGGATAAGCTAGAAGGTGATAGCAATATTTTTGCGCAAGTAATATATGCCCACTTCCATATGCTGCAAATGAACAACAACAAATGATAACATATGAAAAAACTACAAACAGCATGACAAAAACTTAAGCATATTCAGTTTGAAGTGTTAGAAAATAATCTAAAAAATTTCAGCATGTTTGATTTAAAAGTTTTGAAAAAAACTAGAGAATGCATGTCAAAAACTTCAGCACGGATAGGCTGAAGTGTTAGCAAATAAGCTAAAAACTTCAGTATTTTAGTATGAATAAAGCTGAAGTTTTCCAAATTATAGTACAAAAACTTTACTATAAAAAATAAGCTAAAGTTTTGGGAAATACAGTTGAAAACCAATTCAAAAAACAAACTTAATAACTTACTTCATCCGCAAGATCAGAGTTAGGATCCATAAGCTCGGTAAAGAATGATTTTCGAATATCAATTCCAGCTAATCTGAATGGATTGGAATCATATTCACTGGCATCCATCTCCAACCACTCTGTAAATCTTTGCATCAATCCACTGTCTTGATTAACATAATGGAAGGGACACCATCGTATATTCTTTCCTACTTTCCAATCTTGCCCCCTTTCCTTTCGTTTATGAACTACGTAAGGAGATCTCAACCAAATACTCTCATATGAATCCTTTTCCCTTTTTTCTGGTTTTCCTTTTGCTTGCTCTTCCTGCTGTTCCATCACAACTAACTGTTGTTGTTCACCAGCACGGGGAGAAACCACAGCCATAGTGGCAGATACTTGACCAACTCCCTATTGTTCACGATGTTCTTATCTCTCTTCACGAACAACAATAGCAGCAGAATTACCTTCTGAATCAGTCCATTGTGTACTACCAAGTGAAAATGAACATAAATTGAAGTTGGAGATATCACTGGTGTCACACATAGGAGAACTGGAAATCTTCCTTCTCTGAGGATTTGGAAGAAGTTGTGATGCATCAGATGATATCTGCAAAAGCAAGGAAAATATAAACATAAATAAAACTGATACAAAACACACATTAGGCAAAACAATAGCTTGTAATCGAATTGCAAAAAATAACTACCTGGTCTAAGTGTTGAGACACAGATGGTGTTTGCATTCCAACAGATCCATTTCCTTTACCTTCAGATCTGCCTGTATCTTCATGCGAAAAAATAAAAAATATATATAAATAATACTGACTAAATTTTATAAAATAATACCAACACACTTCACACCTGTCTGTGAGCCAACATGTGTGAATAAATGTATTTCTTCTTTTTGATATAGCTGCATAAGCTCACCAAATTCTTTTTGAGCTGCCTCGAGTCTTTCTGAAAAATCATTCAAAAACATAACAAAGAAAATAAAATATGTAAAGTTTCAAACTGTAAAAAATATACTTCGATCAAATGTAATAAATTCATGATCTATAGAATACCTTGACGTTTGTCTTCCGCTGTGGTTTCCCCAGGCTGCATGCCTTTCTCGATATCAGCATTTCCAGCTTCATTCAATTGTGCATCAACATCGAGGAGCATTGGAGTATTCTCTGGAAGGTTTTTCTCAACTCTACCTTCATTTAATTTAGCATCATCATAGACTTTTTGAGTTGTGTCAATTGAAGCACAACTAGTTTCAACTTCCACTACATATTCATAAAGAGGGGGAATAGGTCAACTAGTTTTTCTATATATATAACATAGTAAAAATTTATACCTGTAGTGAAAATTTCACTACAGGACATTATCAAAAAGATCAGTTAAAACTTCAATCTCTAAGAAGGCTAAAGTTCGACAGTTACAAAAACAAAAACTTCAGCTCTAGAGCTGAAGTTCGACAGTTACAAAACAAAAACTTCAGCTCTAGAGCTGATGTTTGACAGGTATAAAACAAAATCTTCAGCTGAAGTTTTGTTTCATATTTTGTGTTTTTTTGTTATATATTTTTATGAACTATTATAAACTTCACACTTTATACCTGTAGTGACAATTTCCTGCGTATCACCACCTAAAATTTCCTTGCAAATAGCTAGTGCTCCATCAAACAAATTGCCCTGTACAATATCGCTTTCCAAAGAACAACTCGATGTATGTTTTTCAGTACCAACAACTTGATCATCTGCACCTTGTTGTTGAACAAGTTCATCGCATTCACCAGCCGCTTCCTTACGTGTAGCATTAGCATCTGCGACTTTACGTGATCTATCATGAGCAGCATGTTCTTCAACTTGATTATATGCACATTGCTTGCTACCAACATTCTCAGTTGCTAACTGTTCTTCATCATTTCCATCTCTGCTCAATATATCAGCACTGGAACGTTCCTCTTCAACTTGTTTCTGAACATGTTGATCGCCTTCAAAAGTCGCTTCCTCACATGTAGCATTTACATCTGTAACTTTATCTGATGAATCATCAACAGCATTAATATCCGATGGAAGTTCATAACAGTCGATCACCCTATCATATTCTCGATGGTTACTCAAATCAAAATTGCCATCGTCCATTTCATTTGATTTACTGACAATCTTAAAGAAATGTTCAAACTTCTCATCGAAATATTCATAGAAAAAAATTTACTAACAATGATTAATCTGAATAACATCAACAGAATAAAGATTTCTCTATTAATTAGATTACCTTCACTTTTTCAAAAACCGCATCAACAATAGCAGATCGCTCATCCTTTTTAAACTTATCGAAAACTTCATTCACGATCGTGCTTCTTTCTTTTTCTGCATGCCTTTGAACCACCGTCGTTAATCTCTAGAATAGATGTACAACAAAAATTCAGATATAGAAGAAAACTTCAACTCAGAAACATGTTGTACTTTTACAAAAACAAAACCAAAAAACTTCAGATCAAAACTTACAGAACATATTGTCTCAAGTAATTCATTGTCATCAAAGTCAGATGTAGAACGGGTAGAATGACTCTGGGTACGAGATGATTCGCCAATAAAAGTAGTTCGATTGGGTTCTTTTGATCGACTCCGACTACGTGGTGATTCACCAATTACAGGAATTCGATTCGCTTCTTTTGATCGACTCAGAGTACGTGGTGATTCACCAGTTGAAGGAACTGCATTAACTACCTTTGAATGAATTAAAGGCATTGAATTCAATTCTTCTTCTGTAGGAATTATATCCAATACCCTAAAGTCGCGATATCTCTGTTTAATACAAAAAAGTATATTATGAGGAGAAAAAAACTAATACATCAACATATTAACACAAAGACAAAAAAAAGTAACTTACTTCATGAGTATTGAATATATGATAAAGTTCAGGAAATTTAGGCTCTCCCACACATACATAACATAACATCCTGGGAACCTGAGGAGTATCAAGGTACTCATCCTCTCTTATACACCTCTCCCGAACATCTGGGAAGCGCTCATAGAACCAAGCACATAACGGATATGGAAATCCACCAATTTTATACTCAGTTGTATGTAATTTGTTCTGCTTGTCCAATGCATGTTTCAGTGAATAAATAAGCTTCTCATAAGCCACATTACCCCAAGGATATTCAGCACAATCCTTATCATCTTCAACAATAGATGCATACTCCTCCATCACACATGACTCGGTATTTTTCCCAAACAAAATAGAATCTACAACAAGAATTTCCATAAGCTTAACAGCATCATCATTACTCTCACATACGTGTACGTGATTCACAACATTCTTTGGAATTTCATTGCGAGTCATAAAACTTCGAATATCCTTCAAAGTCACACCCTTGGACTTACCAAAATACCGCTTCAGAAAATTGCTCTCTCGATTAATTGGTTTTTCAACATTATGTCTTGTGATCCGCAAACCACACATTATGTGAAAGTCTTCAAGGGTGAAGGAAACATCATGACCAAAAATCTTGAAACTAATGGAGTCTCGATCATTGGTGAATATTCGAGAAAGGCACAGACAATGAACCAACTTCATGCTGCATTGGAAATTCTCCACAGCCTTAATGTATCGAAATGTACCCGTTTTAAGCTTATCCCATTGTGTAGGAGTCAAGCAAGTTGCAATTAATTTCTTCAAATCGTGGTTCCCCTTCCAGTAACCCTTACAGTTAAATCAATCTCCAAACTCAAAATATCTTTGCCCTGGTCTTGTAGGTGGAGGAGCAGGGACATAAGGACCTGGGGGTATTATAGGTTGTCTAAGTGCTTTAGGTGCTTTGCCTACTTTAGCTGCATTAGGATCTTTAGGTGCTTTAGGAGCCATCTGTTCAAAAAAAGTAAAAGTTACAAAAAATAACATCAGGATATTATCAAAAAGATCAGTTAAAACTTCAATATCTAAGAAGGCTGAAGTTCAACAGTTACAAAGATAAAAACTTTAGCCCTAGAGCTGAAGTTCGCCAGTTATAAAACAAAAACTTCAGCTCTAGAGCTGAAGTTCACCAGTAACAAACACAAAAACTTCAGCTCTAGAGCTGAAGTTCGACAGTTATAAAACAAAAACTTCAGCTCTAGAGCTGAAATTCACCAGTAACAAACACAAAAACTTCAGCTCCTTAAGCTGGACTTCACCAGTTACAAACACAAAAACTTCAGCTCCTAAAGCTGAACTTCACCAGTTACAAACACAAAACATTCAGCAAAAAAACATGTTGTAGTTTTGACAAAAAACAAAACACAAATTCTGTTTATCTAAGGTATCATTTAACTATTTTAAAATAAATAATACTACAACCCCTATAAAGTATCATATATTTAACTCTCAAAAATTTTAAGTACTCGTTCAAAAAAACTAAATATAGAATTTTCATCAACAACATAAACACTCGCTCAAAAAACCTAAAAACACAATCGTAAAAGTAAAACTAATGCACTTATCAAACTAAACCCTAAGAAAATATTTTATCATAAATACATGACTATCAAAACCAAAATCAGAAATTAAATCGTAAAACAAAACCCAGAAAGTTATTGTAATGTACATGTGATTAAATCGTAATGTGGGAACAACGACGACTAGCAGTTGAAAAATCAAAACAACAACGAAAACCGTTTGATTTCAGAAAAGAACAAATCAACAAACGCGAATAACGGGAGTGAGAGACAGAGACAGTAGAGAACTAGCGTATACTTGGAGAGAAAGTAGTTTTTTAATAAAGAAGGGCAAAATAGTCTTTTCAAATGGCTTTTAACAAAAAAACGGGTATGGGTGCAAACAAAAAAATAAAACGGCTACAGATTAAAAAGGGGTGTCCAAATATGGCACCTCATATAATTTTTACATTAAAAACTTCAACTTCATCCCAAATGTGCCTATTAAATACACACAACTCTAAACATACACAAGTGTGTGGGTGCAACTTGTTGTTGACCCTGCTAATAAGCCCAATAAGAAAATGACAAGTCAGCAAAAGAAAAAAAGAAAAAAGAAAAACAGAGACAAACATTATTTTTCCTCCCAACAACCCTCCCCCCCCCCCCGGGTCTTCTTCCCTGATCTCTCTCCACCTTTCATCGTCTCCTTTTTCCCAAAAAAGTATCATATCAAATACTTCATAGTCAACGAACTAATATGTTAAGATTCCACTTCACTTATTATCCCCCCAATTTCTAAAGTCCTCCATTTCTTCTGCAATTCATCTTTAATGTCTACCCAATTTTATGGCCAGTAAAAATAACAAGAAAATTCATAACCTGCTATATCCACCGTTATGACACCACCGCAAGTCGATAAACATTTGATTACTTTTTTAAGGAGAAAACGAAAAAATATTGGAAGATAAATCTATTTTTTTTCGTTTCCAATCAATCGATCTCATTGGAGGAATAATGGAAAAAAGAAATGTTTTGAAACAAATTTTAAAAAAAATGATGAACATTATTTCACGCGTCTAATTTAGGTGCAGCTCACACAAATGTGCCATGTCATCATTTGTATTTAATAGATACACTTTTGTTTGAGTTAGAGTGTTTATTAGGCATTGCCGTTAGTTGAAGTATCTAAAAGAAAACTGAGACCAAATTTAAGGGGCCGCATAGGTATTTACTATAAAAACTCTATTATGACCTTACGGATCTAAATATCTTAAATGGAATAATGAGGGAGTAAATTTGATTGAATAAGTTTGTATAGTGGATACATTTGAAAGAGCAGCAGAGCCTATTATATTTGGCTTCTTTTGCCAAATAAGATGCAGCTCTTATCTGGTGGCTGGTAAAAGAGCTTTGTTGCTCTATATAGAGTCCGGAACCTAATTGTGGTTCTTTTGGACTCAAAATACACAAATAAGTGGGGGGGAAAAAGTTACATTTTTATATATAGCGCCACAATACCTGGCGCTATACATTAACAGTAACGGCACTGTTAATGTATAGCGCCAGGTATTGTGGCGCTATACTGTAAAATCTGACATGCCCAGGTATAGAGCCACAATACCTGACGCTATACATACATCATTAATGTATAGCGCCAGGTATTGTGGCGCTATACTCCTTTTTTTGGCCCCACCAACAATTCCTGACTTCAATCATTCAAAAGCATATAGTGCCAACTTTTTGGGCGCTATATATATATATATATAAATTCCGGCTGGCCATTTTCTATATAAAGAGGTTAAGATTGTATAGAAATTCATTCAAAAAAAATTTTAACTCTTGTTGAACGTTTATTATTGTTAAATTCTCCAACATTTTTTCATTATATCTGAAGAGCATAGAATAAGAGTTTCATTGTATTGGGGGGGTTAGGTTGTGATGGAGAATAACTCCGTGGGCTACAGTTTACCTGCTCAGTGTCATGTTAAATTGCCACTTACAATAGAGTACGATAAATTGATATCGTTGTTATGCAAAAAAATGAGTGTGAGGAAACGTTCAGTGATACTTAAAGTAACTGGAAGATATCCGTATTCCGTCACTCCGCAAGGGGTTGCTTTTTACTCGGAGTTTAACATCGACGATGATGAAACTTTGAGTGATTTTCTGGGGACTCTGGACGAATGCCAGGAATTTCTTGTAATCACAATGTTGGAGATGTACGTGAAGGTTGAAGCCGTTCCAAAAAATGAGGTTGTGCGTAGTAGAGATAACCCTCAGTCATCGGGTGGTTATTCTGGAGCAGTTTTTGCCGGACAGTTTCCAGATGAAAGAGTTTTCCTTGATTTAAACTTATCACCGTCGGCGAATGAGCAGCGAGAAAATAATTTATACCCTGCTTTCCATAATTCACAAGACGAGTGGTAAACTTCAATTTTCATTTGTGTTAATTATGTATATTTTTGGCGTATTGAATTTGTATTAACGCTCATATATTTAATAGGGGGTACCGGCCGGATATGAATTTTACAAGTGGCCCATCCGGTAGTCATCACCTAATTGAAAACGTCAATCATGGAATTTCATCACATTACGACTTGTAAGTGAAGTGATATAGCCATATGGAAAGCATTTATTAATTCAGTAGCTTATATTTTTGTTGGTTGTGCAGTGAAAACGAGCAAGTTGAACCACCCGTACTCACTCAATTGACCGAAAATGATGTATTATATCGGGATCTGGCAGATGCACAGAGTGAGGAACAGAACAGTGATTACGATAACAATGCCGATGAATTTGGAGACGAGACACCCTTTTTCGTGAGGATGGTGATGAGCAGGATGAGGAGGAAGGACCTGATTTGAAGAGAGACCCCCTAGACGAAGAGTGTACGAGTCCGAAGTGTCGTTTCATTCAAAGGAGATTCCTTACATTGATAACTTGCCAACCGTGCCGGATGTGGAAGCTCTCACAAGGGATTTTGATGAAATCCGAACAGCAATGTGGGATGAGTCTAGACCAACGGTGCTTGCAAAGAGGATGCTTTTCCCCGATAAAGCGCGCTTAAGCAGGGCTTGTAAAATGAACAACGTAAAAGAGTGTCGTGAGATGCAGGTATGGGAGTCAAGTCCGGTGGTATACAAAGTTGTTTTCCGCATGTGGTTTTGGCCATGTAATTGGATGTTGCGTGCGACCAAGAAGAAGACAGGTATGTGGAAAGTGGGTAAATACATTCTCACCCACACATGCGAAATGGACACATTCAACGGGAATCACTTTAACTTGGATATTGACTTGATTTCTCTTGTACTTATTCTGCACCTCGAAGCGTCCATAAGGTATACAATCAAAGAGTGCATTACATCAGTCCACCAGGAATATGGCCATACCATTACGAAAAGAAAGGCATTTCTCGGGCGCAAACGAGCGTTGAAATTGTGTACGGTAATTGGGATAAGTCATTTGCATCTTTGCCAAAGTACATGGCCGCACTGCAGCACTTGAACCCCGAGACAGTTGTTGAATGGAAGCTTGAGCAGAGTTCAGGAACACCATAATACATATTCAATTACGTGTTCTGGGCCTTTAAGCCAGCAATTGATGGTTTTTCGCATTGCCAACCCGTAATATCAATAGACGGAACTCATGTCTATGGAAAGTACGATATCAAGCTATTGATAGCCATGGCAGTGGATACTAATGGACAGATATTTCCTCTAGCTTTTGTTGTTTGTGCCAATGAAAGCACGGAGACATGGATGCTGTTTTTGAACCACCTGAAAGAGCACATTGTCAAACAGCGTTCAGGTATTTGTCTAATATCTGATCCGCACGGTGGTATATTAAGTTCTATGGAGAACTTGCCTGCATGGCAAGAACCTTATGCATACCATTATTACTGTGTGAGGCACTTTAAGGCCAATTCTAGAAGGCACATCCCAACAAGGATCTATATGATTTGATGTGGATGGAAGCAACAGACCACCAACAGCATAAATTCCGGAGGCATATGGATTCTATCAGGCAAGAAGATGAGGCAGCCTATCGTTGGTTAATGCGACATGACCCTGAAAAGTGGACGTTGCATGCGGATGGTGGCAGACGATGGGGAATTCTTACTACAAACGTGTCAGAGTCCTTCAACAGGTTGTTGAAGTCGGCAAGAGGATTGCCTGTCATAGCCATGGTGCGGATGTCGTTCAAGCAGATGGTAGAAAGGTTTGTTGAACGGTCTGCAGCTGCAACGGAATTGATGGAGAGGGGTGTTGAATTTATACCAGTGCCGATGCAGAGATTTGAGAAATATAGACGGCGAGCACATTGGCATTCATTTTTGCAGTATGATAACAAAAGAGGTTTTTTGAAGTTCGCACCGCTATCCATAATAATCGAGGTAATAATGTACATACCCTAAATAAATCATCAAGGTTATGCTCCTGTGGGTAATGGTCCATCTACCACATGCCTTGCTCACATGCCATCAAGTGTTTTCAACGTGTTGGTTATGCGGAGACCAACTATGTTGATCAACAATATAGTGTTTCCAAGTACCTAAACACATATAGTGGTCAGTTGCAGCCAGTGGGTGCTGAGCATTATTGGCCTCCGGAACCATTTAAAATGGTGTGTAACAAGTTCTATTTGCGTAAAAGACAGGTGCAGAAGAGAACGTGTATATGGAACCAAATGGATGTTAGTGATACCGTTTATGCGCGCAAATGTGGTATATGCTCGCAAACAGGACACGACCGTCGTAAATGTACTTCAGCTGGTTTGGGTGGCAAAACTAATCAAGCTCATGGTGGGTATTCTTCTAGTGTACCTAACTACCCATGAGTTGATGTTGTAATAATTAGTTGTTATGTCTATGTTGCAAGATTTATGAAATAAAATTATGCTTGTTAACTATGATTTGTACTTTCTCATTTTACCTATTTAAATAATAATTTAAAAAAATTATCTGTATATTTATTATGTGTGTTGTCTTGTCGAACTGAAAAAGCTGACCAGCTGACATAAAGTAGTCTTGTCAACATCATGATATTTAACACGCAAAGTATAGCGCCATTAGATAGTACGTTATGTGTGTGTTGTCTTGTCGAACTAAAAAAGTTGACCAGCTGACATAAAGTTGTCTTGTCAACATCATGATATTTAACACGCAAAATATAGCGCCATTAGATAGTACGTTATGTGTGTGTTGTCTTGTCGAACTGAAAAAGATGACCAACTGACATAAAGTTGTCTTGTCAACATCATGATATTTAACACGCAAAGTATAGCGCCATTAGATAGTACGTTATGTGTGTGTTGTCTCGCCTATAAATAATGGGCTCATTGTAGTTATGTTGTGTGCTCAAAATTTACTAAAAGCAAATATTTTATTAAAAGTAAGGTTTTTTTTACTAAAAGCAAATATTACACAAATGGCTCAACCTCTTCGTCCACCAAAGTGCAACTGTGGAAAAGCATGTTTGATGCAAAATATTTGGGACGGTGGTGAAGTTGGACGCCGCTACTGGCACTGTATGAACCAGTTTTACAAGGTTCCCGGCGAACCTATTTGTGATTTTAAGGAATGGGTTGATGAACCATGTTATCAGGAATGTTACAGAGAACAACTGCAGTTTCTTCATAATATGTGTTTAAGACAACGGGAACATGAAAAAGAAAGTCAAAAGAATTATTGCAGACTTGAGGGCGAACCTGAAGGAGGTGGGAGAAGAAAAATGGAAAACACAATGGAATTGTGAAGCACAAAAGGATCATAAAAAAATATAAACTGGAACTTGCAGAGGTGAAGGCGAAACTGAAAGAGGTAGAAGAAGAAAAAGAACAGCTGGAAGAACGATTTAAGTGGTTGGAGCGGAGAATAAATAGCAACCGGGACTAAACATTGGCATGTATGTGTTTGGTGTATTTTTCATATTTCATGTATTTTTATTATGTTGGCCTGCTATATTTGTGTTTGTGATTGTGTTTGTGTTGTAGTAATGTTTTCCTTGTTTGTTGTACTAAATTTTATTTTAATTGAAGTAGAAGTTAAGTTTAAGTGCTTGTGTTTTACTACATTTTATTATAATTGAAGTGGAAGTTAAGTTTAAGTGCTTGTGTTGTACTAAATTTTATTTTATGAAACTATCAAACGAATGGAGAACTAAAAAAAGTAATGCGCATATTCGATTAAATATTGTTGTTAATGTATACAAAAATATTATTTACACCATGTCAATGTGTCCCGCATCCGGTGCATCTCAATGCAGCCGCTGGCCTGAGGCGCATCCCCTTCCGCCCGGGTACGCTATCAGGATCATCATCATCAAGTTGTCTCCTTATAGTCGGATGCGGCGCATGATGACATGTATCGGTGGTGTTGTCAGCTCCAGTAGAAGGCTACATAATAATATGAAACTTAGTATAGAAAACTACATAACAATTCACAACAATTTATATTGTCTTACCATCATCGTCTCTAGATCCTGAATGTAGTCATCTGTCGCTACATCGCATGAAGCCTTAAAAAGGAAATTAATAAAGTTAAAGAAAATAAATAAGTTAAAGTTAAAACAAATTCAAATCAAATACTAATAAACTCATACCTGCACATGTGATGTGGAGCCATAACTCAGTCGGCGCCCACTATAAAAATCTCGGGTCGGTCGATCCTCAACAGTGGTAGACGGGCCTGGAAAGTATCTACCCCAATCCACTCCTTGAATATCCGAGCCCGTGATCAATAATTGACCCGATGGGGTCACCTGCGATGGCACTGGAGTGCGATAAATTCCATGGCTGTAAGACGGCATGTCCGTCTCATGCATGCCACCTGCCATATCAGCAGCAACATCATCAGCAGGAGCCTCAACGCCCCCTTGCTGGGGACCACCTCCTCTCCGCCCACGACCACGTCGTCCGGCACCACCAGCTTGTCGGCCACCACCAGCTCGTGGGATACCACGACCTCGATGGTACTACTCTGGGTCCATATAATCAGCCTCGTGTGCCAAACGCTAATCCGATCGGGCTCGCTGCAGTGTCTAGACAGCCACATCCATGAATCGACGACTATACTCTGCATCTGCTGCCCCATATGATAAACGGTATGCAATCCAATCGCTTGCACAAAGTAAAAAATATAAATTACATATTTGGCACTAAATTATAGGTATATAACTAATAATAACAGAAACTATACCAGGGTCTCGTGTCTCCCGGCGTATGGGACGTACCGACCGTGTGCCTGATGAATTGGGTTCCTGATAAAAAGTCAGAAAATAGTGCGGTACCATGCCATATAACGTTGAATAGGAAAGTGCTACGGAGGTAGGGTCAAGTCCCCTCGCCTGTCCCAAGTACCCAACTGCTCATTAAGCCATGCCATAAATGTGTCGTCCGCCCTGGACCAATCATCCCTCTCATAATGTAAAGCATGCCATGCAGGCGGAGTCAGTATAGGTTGCGGCAGGCCAAACTGACGAAATACCCGCTCGGAGGCATGGTGCTTGACAATATCGAGGCATA
Organism: Nicotiana sylvestris; assembly: GCF_000393655.2. Classification (NCBI taxonomy): domain Eukaryota; kingdom Viridiplantae; phylum Streptophyta; class Magnoliopsida; order Solanales; family Solanaceae; genus Nicotiana; species Nicotiana sylvestris. The sequence continues at coordinate 184,248,466 of NC_091062.1, forward strand.
TGAGCGGGACAGAAGCCCTCCAAATATGTCGGCCGAACGTGCAATACGCTGGCAAAGTACCTATCACCTCATCGTTGTACGGCGTCCAGATGAACTATCAAATAAGATCACAAACCGTTAGTATGCACAATACTAAGTTAATCTATAACAAGTAAGTTTAGTTAGATATTCACCTATGCGTCCTCCGGCAGATCCAACACATCCCTGCAAAGGGGGAGATTATGATGGGCATCATACTCTCATGCAAGAGTACGACGCATAACCCACCTACAGGCTAGAGGGAGTTGCGGAATTTCTATACTAGCCGGTAGCTGTGGTAGAGGTGGCTGAAACTGCAGAAATCGCTCCTAGACCCAAACCTAACATACAAAGTTGACGTAAAGTATAAGCTTAACTATAACTAGGTAGAATTGTAACTAATGGACATATTATTTGAATATGTTGTCATCTGTAGAAGCAGCAGAAAGCCACCAACGTCTCTGTGTGCCGATGCAAGCCCGGCACATCTGCCTGTACAGATATGAGATGACAGCACCACCTCAGTTGTAGATGGCTGTATCCTCGAACCAGGCAATATGATGCAGAAAACGGAGGCTCACTAGGTTCCCCGAAGTGTTCGGGAACAAGACCGCCCCCCCCTCCCAAATAGAAGAAGCAACAGCAGCCTCGTATATCGCTGTACATCCACATCCGCTGACTCATCGGTGATAGTATGGTGGATCTGCACCAGGTGGTCTCTAATGGGGACCAACTGTATACGACTGGACCCAGACGCTACCACCTCGTCCTCCGGCACGAAACCCGTGAGCATGTGCAGCATATCCCAATATGCCTGCCGCAAATAATATCTCATGGTCGCAGGTAGTAAAACTGGCAAGCCATCAGCGGACAGGTCATATAAAATCTCAGCGTCGTGGAGTGTGATGGTGGCCTCGCCGATAGGCAAATGGAAAGTGTGTGTCTCCGGTCGCCACCGCTCAATCAAGGCCGTGATCAAAGCATAGTCGAGTTGTATCCGACCAATCCTAATAATCCTATATAATCCCATCTCCTCCAGGTAATGGACCACGCGGGGATGTAGAACGCAGGGAGGACTCAAAAACTCCTACAATAGATCCACTCTCCTAGCCCGGAAAGTCTGCGTAAGCAACTGTCCGTCCCATATATACTCGGATCTATGCTGGGGCTGTAGGGTTAATAGATCCAACATCTGAGGGCCGGGATGTATAGTCGCGTCCATGTCGTCAACTGTAAATTCATATTTTTTAATAACTTAATTGTACAAATATATATATATATATATATGGGTTCAGGGCTCGATATTTTGAGGACCAGTGACACCAAACTATCATTAATAATTATGTGTTTTTATTATAATTTAAATTCATATTTTTTAATAACTTAATTGTACAAATTATATATATATATATATATATATATATATATAATTATTAACTTAATTGTACAAAGTTTGCATTTTCAACAATCAATATAAGATACTTAAACAAAAGGAATTCTAAGCTAAAATACTACACATTACTACGCTACAAGGCTCTAAATTTTACTACGCTAAAAGGGTCTACGTTTTACTACGCTTAAAAGGTCTAGATTTTACTACGCTACAAAATAATCTAAACTAACCATAAACAACAAATAAATTTAATTGCAAATAAAACACAAAACGGCATGAAAACACATATATATATATAAAATAGGATATTAACAGACAAATTTATTTTACAAATTTATATTTTATTAGAAAAACTAATATTAAATCCGGATAAATTTAACATGCTAGTTTCGAAAAAAACACAAACCGAAATAGAACACATACAAATCAAATAATATGCATTATTATAAATGTTTCAACTTAAAATAAATCGAAATACCTCGATTTAGAATTTTCGGAAAGCAAAAAGATTGAAATTTTGACTCCGGAAGTGTGAATCAACAATAACACGAAGCTCTCCTCGAATGTGGGACCTACGTTCTTCAAGTTTTATGTGTCGGGGGGACCCAAAAAAAATTTTAAAAAAAAAATGAAGGCAGAAGCGGGTATGGGGTGGGGGGCCGAGAAGAGAGGGGAAGGTTAAAATAATAGAGGAGGAGTCGACGAAGAAGACGGAGGGTTTAAAAAATGTATGTATAGCGCCACAATACCTGGCGCTATACATTAATGATGTATGTATAGCGCCAGGTATTGTGGCGCTATATCTGGGCGTGTTAGATTTTACAGTATAGCATTACAATACCTGGCGCTATACATTAACGGTGTCGTTACTGTTAATGTATAGCGCCAAGTATTGTGGCGCTATATATAAAAATATAACCTTTTTTACCACCTATTTGTGTACTTTGAGTCCAAAAGAACCACATTTTGGTTCCGGTCTCCTCTATATACCTACTGCTCAATATTCGACAATATATGGCAGGCAGAGTGATTAAAAGATAGCGCATCAAAAATAAGATCAGAGTGAAAATCAGTTAGATCAAAAGTCAAAACATTGAGATATTGTTTCCCATTTGGGACAAGCAAGGGTCAATTCTATTAGACAAGACATCTCAAAACTCCATTCTCACCTGCTTCGACTTGCTTTTACATCATCGTCTACTCCTATTACTAGTTAGCAAGTCGATCGATCAAACCAAAATTTCAAGCTTATAGGTTCATGATTCTAATCGTTTTAAATTATTGGGTTCTAAATTAATAATTTATATGTATTCAATTAAATTATTAAAGACAAATACAGGACTCGAACTAAAACTATTGGATTCGGCCGAACCCGCTTTCCGTACTCCAGCTCCACCCCTGCTAGTAGCATCAAAATAAAATCATCCAAAAAAATGATGGGACTGATAGTAGGAGTATTAAATGGGATAATTGGGAGGTTAAGATGAGTTGAATTAAACCCAAAAATCGCTTGAATCAAGATGAGCGAGTCAATTTGAGCTAAATAATAAAACTTAACCCTGCCAACTAAAAATCAATTTTCATTTAGTTATTAATTGTTCTTTTTATCATTGTTAATTACCAAATAAAGCAGCACAAACACAAAAAGAAAAAACTCTTTCCTTTATATATGACTATATTTAACCAACCAAATCAAAGCTTAAAAAAGTTAACGTAACTAACCAAATCCAAAAGGTTTAATGTTCCATTTTTTGGTGGCTCAAACTTTTAGATGGACTTGGATCATAATCAAATTATACGTTAATGAATATATGCTCCCTCTCACCTAGATCCTAGTTAAACTGGAGTATATTATATTTTTATGGGTTAAATTTGACACCTTTAATTAGACATCATGAGAAATTGTTTTGTTTTAATTAGTTTAGAGAAAGCAGAAGAGGTAGAAGAACTAGGATCAGATGAGATTTTCTTTAAATACAAAAAGAAGAGCCATACTGCAGGAGGTGGCCGGGGCGGATTTAGGGGTGGAAGGGTTTCCGAACCCCCTTCGCTAAAAAGTTATATTGTATATATAAGGTAAAATCTATTTTTTAGCCTTATATATTATATTTTGAATTTGCTTGACACGACCAAAGAACATAGCTTAATGGTCAAGGAGGTTTAAAATATTTATAAGGTTATTGGTTTAATTTTCACTAATTATAATTTTTTTGAACTCACTTAGCAAAAATCATGCCTCGGTCACTGTGAGGTGGAAGAAAGATTTAAAAGCATGAGAAAGCTCAATGTCAGAAAACAATTAACAGCTTGTTGGGATGGTTGTTACCTATTATATTGTATCATATTGTTACTTTAAATACAATGTTTGTTTTGATTGTTACTTAAATTTTATTGTATCGTATCGTTAAATCCATCGCTATGTAACAACGAAAAGTGCCACTTTATAGAACGACGGATTTGGTATGGCGGCATCGTTACCTAGCTTTTTTCTCTCATCTTGCCCTTCCTTATTATTAAATAATTATATTTTATCATTTACCATACTCTTTTATATAATAATTCCACTATGTATTCTATTTTTTCTTAGTAACATTGCAAGTTTATTTTTTGTATTGTTGGTGCATGACATCATGGAAATGACAACAAACGATACAATCTATCCAAACGTTGTATTTATCAAACAATACAATACAATATATTACAATATAATACGATACATTATGAAACGATACGTAACAACAATCCAAACAAGCATGAGAAAAAGTTCAAAAGGAAAAGCAAAGTGAATGGCCCTGCTTTTGTTTTGGAAGTTGTATGCAAACAGCAAACCCATTGTAGTAAAATCTTCTCCACCACAACTATATATATGATTGTCAGGTTCATATATATTCGAACGTGAAGTCACCTCTGAAACTAATGTCCATTAGAATTCTGTCGTCTAAATATGCACCCCACTTCCACTAATGGGAAAAGCAACTCAATTATATTCCTTAGCCTATTGCGGCCCTTTTGGTGTCTATTCAAAAGCTAGGGTGTTCAAACCGAATCGGTAAAATCGTACCAAATCGAAAAACCAAACCAAACTAATTAAAAAATTCGATTAGGTTTGGTTTGACTTGATTTGGTATTGAATAAAAAAATTCGAATCAAACCGACATATAAATATATAAATTTTATTTTATATTTTTAAGACTTTATAGTGAATTTTCTTTAGAAAATGTAGAAATATTTGGGATCCTCTCATGTATTAACCTTGAAAGCGTAAATTAACGAAAAATTATTGTTAGACGACTAAGAAAATAACTATCATGTGTTACTAAAAAAATTCTCCCATTAGAATATTTTAATAGATCATATGTTTGTCAATTTTTTCCATATTTACTAAACATATATTCACTTATCAAAGCTTTGTCTATAATTTTAACAAAGTAAGATTGAAATAATATTCATGTAACAAAAGATCCGAAAAACCCGACAAAACCGAAACAATCCAAACCGATATAATTGGTTTGGTTTGATTTTAATAAAATCGAACCAACCCGATTCATGTACACCCCTATCAAAGGCATTCAACATTTTAATCGGCGGTTACTTAAGTGTTATTGCATGTATTAGTACCACTACTTTGTGGTGATGGTGCAAAGCAGTGGTGGCAGAATGGATATAAAGAACAGCTAGGTTGGATAATAAACTTTTAAAAAATGGGTCAAGTATGAATAAGAACCATATTATTCACTTAGAAAATGGATAACTAATGATTTAACTTTTACATTTGTAGATTTAAATTGGGGGTTCCTCAAACTTGGGATACTAAGAATTTTCATAGAAGTGATCATATTCAAAAAGCCATAGATAATATGTTTACCTATATTATCCGTCAGTTAACTTATTTTCTATCAGAATTAAATATGGATCGAGTTGGATAATTTATTCTTTTTCGCATTACTCATTTTCGACTTGTCCATCGACCCGATAACCCGCCCGTTTGTCACCCCGGCACAATACTTAGTTAAGTATTCTTGTTAAAGGAAAAACTACTAGTACTATTCAAGTCAAGAGCAGCATGCTCATACACGTTTGTCCATTCATAAATCACTCTTACGATAAAGAATGTGATTTTCCTCTTTTGTCCACCGAAGAATGAGGAGAGAAAAAGAAAAGGATGAGGACTATGGAATTAGAGTACTACTTGCTAAAGAACATTTATCGAGAACCAAGCTGGACACGGGTGGGATAAAAAATAACAACATAAGGAAAATTGCTATAAATATATTGTATTGTGGATTAGTACTCCGTTGTAAATAAGTTTCTTGAAGAAACTTATCTATATTGAATTCCATCGTAAATATATTTATGTATTTAGTGTTTCATTTGAAATAAACCTCTTGAAAAAGCTTGTCATTTCGAAACTCCGTTGGGAATAAATATTACTCCTGTAGAAGATTATCTATAGTTGGTACCATAGCAACTTACAAGCAGTTTGCAGTAGCAGCATACAAGCAACTTACACAGCAGCTTACAGTAGCATAGCTTACACAACATCTTCCTTTCTTCTATAAATAGAAGAGATTTCAATTGATTTTGTACATCAGTTTGAAGTTGAATAATATATCAGTCTCTCTCTATACTTGTCTTTGGTTAATTTACTTTATATAGTCTTTATTTTATAACAAAAATAAAAATTAATGTATGAGCGAATGAATACCTAACTCGTATTAAAATATGATATATTTTCAGAAATTATCTTCTGTGTGGTTTGCGGGCTATTACATAGTGAGAGGTTTACCCAATGCGCAAGAGAGTGCTCACTCGAAAGACAGAGACGATAGCGGCTGCGAATTTTCCAAGTTCCAAAAAAAAAAAAGGAATAACATGTATGTTCCCTAATATTATATGAAACTAGAGTTCTTTAAACTTTATGCCGCAAAAGGCACCTTCCTTAACATGCAAAAATAGATAGAGCAGTCGACCAACAATAGTTTCTAAATACCAAAGACAATGAAGTCCTGCCATAAACTGGCCCTAACACACAAGATGCTCCTAAAGTCACAGCAAATATAAAGGTCTGAAATTCTTGCACTAATTGTTCCTCAATATCTAATGATTAATAAACCAAGAGGTCCAACTCAACAAACATATGTTTCCACATTTCGGTCCTCTTCAAGGGATAAGAGCCTTGACTCATCATCAAGAGATTTCAAACTAACATACCTCATCTCAAAAAGGCAGCGACGAAAGTAGAATTTTCATCAAAAAAATTTAAATAATAAAAAAATAAACGTTTGAAGAAGCTAACAGGATTTAACTATATATACACTGTATAATTTTTTTGTAAAAGGGGTCCTCCCCCTCCCCCCAGCTCCACCCTTGAGAAGGGGTAAGAACGGGACTCATGGAAGTAACATATACATGAGCCGATTCAAACTTACATCACCATACAAAGAATTTTTACACTATTAGTATAATTTAACATGTTATAACTGTTAGAACTCTGTATTCAAAAACCAGAAAACTAAAAACGTAGTTTAAAAAACGAAAGCAGAAAAAATTCCGAGGCCACAAGTTTCTTGTGTTTCCTTAAGGAATTTAATCCTCTCACAATGCCCAAGGTTGCGGATTAATTCCTCCCAGAATAGAACGGAATAACTATTCTGTGATAGCGGCACTTCAAATCACAGAATTTCGACGAACTCAAATGGCGGAAAAAATCACACAAAATGCTTACGTTTTGTTGTTGGAAAACAATGCAGAATGCAGAAGTTTGGGGGGAGTGATTTCAGATTTTTTCGGTAGTGGAAATTGAGGCTAAGCCCCTCTATTTATAGCCAGCAAGGTTGAGTCTCAACAGGTGCAAAGGTGCATGTTCAATGATAAGGTGTCTCTTCAGCTATTGAATGGAACGTTTCAACTGTTGATCGCGAAATAATTCCGCGATCTTCCAATGCGCGAAAATGATTCCACGATCTTCCAACGCAAAAAATATTAGAAAAGAAAATGTTAAATAACAGAATAGGAAATAAATTTGGTCCAAAAAATTATCAATTAAATCAATTGACCAAATTCGAAGCCGAAGCCGAGCGAGCGAGCGAGCGACGACGGCGCGAGGCACCACTTCTTCTTAACTCTTTAAGAGCTAGAAGATGAGCTTCTATATATATACACAAAGATTTTCTTTCCTTCTTCCAATGAGGGATAAAGTGCATTAGTAAAGTTTCTAATTCAAAATTTCACTTTCCTCCATTTTTTTCCCCACTATTTTCCATTCACACCTCTTTTGTTATTAATAACAAAACCCAACAATCCCCCACATGAATGAAGAATGGCTATCCGAAAAAATATGCATAAAAAATTGTGTGTGATTCGCAAGTAAGGATTAATCGCATTTGGATAAGTAGGTTTCCTTTTGAATTTTCCGTAGTGAACATATGTCAGATATACTCGATCAATCGGTAGATTTGATATCTTTGAACCGTCGAACTTTAGTGTATACCTAGACAGTCATATATCACACAATCAACCCTTGACCGTCTCTGGTTCTCATTGTTGTGTTCATTTCAGCCATGAACACCGCCTGATTTCTTAAGTGCGTAGAGAACTGGCCTTACAACATTCTCCTTGAAGCGGCTTACACTTCACACTTATATAGGTGATTTCTAAACGGGTTATCCCGTAGATACACTATTTGATATACCCCGTATCAAACTTAGAAACTATTTTAAAAGTCCTAACGCTTTATCCTTGGTACTGAACATTGTCTGCATCATGAGAATTGACCAAAATTTTATTTGACAATGTTGAACTGTCACTAATGACTTTGTTTGATCTCTTTGAACCTAGATCTTGGGATATCTAGTCTTCTAGGTAGAGTTACCGCCATAGTGACTTTTCCTCAGCCATAGTCCCATTCCCTTTGATGACTTCTCAACTGCCTCTCTAGGTAGGCCTTTTGTAAGCAGATCCGATACATTCTCTTTTGACTTTACATAGTCAATTGTGATAATTCTACTAGAGAGTCGTTGTCTAACGGTATTATGCCTTCGTCGAATGTGACGAGCTTTCCCGTTATACATAACGCTCCTAGCCCTTCCTATTGTTGCTTGACTGTCGCAATGTATGCATACAGGTGCCAAAGGTTTGGGCCAAAAAGGAATGTCTTCTAAGAAATTCCGGAGCCATTCAGCTTCTTCACTGGCCTTATCTAAAGCTATAAACTCAGACTCCATTGTAGAGCGAGCGATTCTTGTCTATTTGGACGACTTCCAAGACACTGCTCCTCCACCAATGGTAAAAATATATCCACTTGTGGATTTTATTTCCGTTGATCCAGTTATTCAATTTGCATCACTATATCCCTCAATAATGGTGGGATAATTATTGTAATGCAATGCATAGTCTTGAGTATATTTCAAATATCTCAAAACTTGTTTCATTGCTATCCAATGAGCTTGGCTGGGATTTGTGTATCGACTAAGCTTGCTTATTGCACAAGCTATATCAGGTCGTGTACAATTCATAATATACATCAAACTTTCCAACACTCAAGCATATTCCAATTGAGATTTACTTTGACTTTTATTCTTTACAAGAGTATGATTTAAATAAATTGGTGTTTTTGCTTCTTTAAAGTCCAAATAGTTGAACTTTTCAAGAACCATTTTAATATAATGAGATTGATACAAAGCTAGACCTTGAGGAGTCTGTAGGATCTTAATTCCCAAAATTAAATCGGCAACTCCTAAGTCTTTCATATCAAACTTACTAGTAAGCATGCGCTTAGTAGCATTTATGTTAGCAACGTCGTTACTCATTATCAGCATATCAACCACATATAAACAAACAATGACTATTTGATGTCACACTCATTGATCTTGAAACCATTTGACAACATTATTTGGTCAAATTTCGCATGTCATTGTTTTGGTGTTTGTTTTAGTCCGTAAAGTGACTTAACAAGTCAACACACTTTCTTTTCTTTTTCGGGAACTACAAACCCTTCAGGTTGTTCCATATAGATTTCTTCCTCTAAAACTCCATTTAAGAAGGTTGTCTTTACATCAATCTGATGGATTTGAAGGCCATACACGGCGGCTAACGCTATTAACACCCGGATAGATGTAATCCTTGTTACCGGCGAGTATGTGTCAAAGTAATCAAGACCGTCTTGTTGTTTAAATCCTTTAACAACTAATCTTGCCTTGTATTTGTCAATAGTACCATCGGCTTTCATTTTCCTTTTGAAAATCCATTTAGAGCCCAAAGGTTTATTTCCCGGAGGAAGATCAACCAATCCCCAGGTGTGATTACTTAATGTGAATTCTATCTCACTATTGACTGCCTCTTTCCAATATTGTGCTTCTGAGGAAGACATTGCTTCTTTGAACGTTTGAGGCTCATTTTCCAATAAGAATGCCAGAAAATCTGGTCCAAAGAAAGTGGTTGTCCTTTGACGTTTACTATGTCTTGGATTTTCCTCGTCAAACGTACTTTCCTTTGCTTCTTCTCGAGGTCGCTTAGATTTTTCATTAGACTACTCACATTCCATTTTATACGGATAAATATTCTCAAAGAATTCAGCATTATCCGATTCAATTACCGTATTAATATGAATGTCGGAATTTTGTGATTTATGAACCAGAAAATGATATGCCTTACTATTTGTTGCATATCCTACGAAAACGCAATCAACGGTTTTTGGTCCAATTTTTACCCTTTTGGGTTTAGGAACTTGTACTTTAGCCAAACACTCCCACACTTTAAAATATTTTAAGTTGGGTTTCCTTCCTTTCCATTTTTCATATGGAATGGATTGCATTTTGTTATGGGGAACTCGATTTAGTATTCGATTAGCTGTAAGAATAGCTTCCCCCCACAAGTTCTGAGGTAAACCAGAACTTATTAACAAGGCGTTCATCAGCTCCCTTAACGTTCTATTCTTTCTTTCCGCAACCATTAGATTGCGGTGAGTAAAGGGCAGTTGTTTGGTGAATAATGCCATTTTTCAAACATATTTCTTCAAAAGGAGATTCATATTCGCCGCCTCTATCACTTTTTATCATTTTGATCTTTTTGTTTAATTGCATTTCAACTTCATTTTTGTATTACTTGAATGCGTCTATTGCTTCATTTTTACTATTAAGTAAGTAAATATAGCAATATCTAGTACAGTCGTCAATGAAAGTTATGAAATACTTTTTCTCATCGCGAGATGGTATTGACTTCATGTTGCAAATATCCATGTGAATTAAGTCTAAAGGATTTGAATTCCTTTCAACTGACTTATAAGGATGCTTAACATACTTTGATTCCACATATATTTAACATTTCGAATTATTGCATTCAAACTTAGGCAATACTTCCAAATTAATCATTTTTCGCAAAGTTTTGAAGTTGACATGGCCTAAACGTTCATGCCATAAATTATTTGACTCAAGCAAGTAAGAAGAAGCTGAAATTTTATTCATATCAATGGCAATTACATTGAGTTTGAAAAGGCCCTCGGTCAGGTAACCTTTTCCTACATACATTTCATTCTTACTAACTACAACCTTGTCGGAAACAAAAATACACTTAAAGTCATTCTTGACTAGAAGTGATATCGAGACTAAATTCTTCTGCATTTCAGGAACATGAAGAACATCTTTTAGAGTCACAATCTTTCCAGAAGTCATCTTCAAAGCTATCTTGCTCGTTCCTTCAATTTTTGTAGCAGCGGAATTTTCCATAAACACTGTCTCGTTAGGTCCAACGGGAGCATAAGAAGTAAACAACTCCTTGTTAGCACAAACATGTCGAGTTGCTCCTGAATCAATCCACCATTCTCTAGGATTTCTGACTAGGTTGCATTGTGAAAGCATGGCACATAAGTCGTCTATCATTCTTCTCAATCATGTTTGCTTGACTTTTCTTCTTATCCTTCTTTGGTGCACGACATTCAGTAGCCTTGTGTCCAACCTTTCCACCATTGTGGCAATTACCTTTGAACTTCTTCTTGCTTGGATAATTCTTTGGTCCAGACGGCTTCTTTCTCTTTTTACTCGTTGAAGCTTCCTCAACAATATTTGCACTCATTATTGTTGAATTTCCACGATATTTCTTCTCAACAACCTTGTTGTCCTCTTCAATCCATAGACGAACACTAAGGTATTCAAGCGTCATCTCATTGCGCTTATGTTTCAAGTAATTCTTAAAGTCCTTCCACAGCAGAGGCAGTTTTTCAATAAATGCCGCAACTTGAAACGCTTCATATATGACCATACCTTCAATCATAAATTTATTATTAGTACAATAATCAATATCTTGAATAAAAATATTGACTCGTTTTATACCTTCAGCAAGGAGGTCATGAACAATTACTTGAAATTCTTGGACTTGCGTTATGACAGATTTACTGTCAACCATTTTGAAATCCAGAAATTTGGCAGCCACAAACTTCTTTAGTCCAGCATCTTCAGTCTTGTACTTCTTTTCAAGAGCATTCCATAATTCTCTTGATATTTTCATGACGCTATAAACATTGTACAAGCCGTCTTCCAAGCAACTTAAAATATAATTTTTGCGTAAAAAGTCAGAATGCTTCCATGCCTCAGTGACATCAAATCGTTCATTTTCAGGAGTTTCTTCTCCCAGAACTGGAATGTCTTCGCTGATAAAGCACTGTAAACTGAGTGTGGTCAGGCAGAAGAACATTTTATGTTGCCAACGCTTAAATTCCATACCGGAAAACTTTTTGTGTTTTTCTGCCGGTGCCATCGTCGGTGCAGGAGTTGTGCGACTTGAAGACGCATTTGTCATTGCAGCAATAGTCCCAACAGAACCATTCTGTTGTTCCGCACTCATTGTCATCTTTCTGTAAAAGAAAATGATAAACAGAATTAGTATCTCGGTAAAGTTTTTATATCTTCAAACCAAATACAAACAACCGAGTTTTTATATCTTGGATTGAGTAGAAAGTCACAAAGACTTTAATCTCAAATTGGAGTAGAAAATTAGAAGATTTTAATCACCAAAACAGGAGTAGAAAATCAATAAGATTTTAGTCTCCCAAAGCAGAAAGTAAGATTGAATACAGAAATAAAACGTTAAATTCCTTAAGCTTGTTAGAACTTTGTATTCAAAAACCAGAAAATTAGAAACGTTAGTTTAAAAAACGAAAGCAGAAAAAATTCCGAGCCCACAAGTTTCTTGTGTTTCCTTAAGGAATCTAATCCCCTCACAATGCCCAAGGTTGCGGATTAATTCCTCCCAGGATAGAATGAAATAACTATTCTGTGATAGCGGCACTTCAAATCACAGAATTTCGGCGAACTCAAATGGCGGAGAAAATCACACAAAATGCTTACGTTTTGGTGTTGGAAAACAATGCAGAATATAGAAGTTTGAGGGGAGTGATTTCAGATTTTTCGGGGGTGGAAATTGAGGCTAAGCCCCTCTATTTATAGCCAGCAAGGTTAAGTCTCAATAGGTGCAAAGGTGCATGTTCAATGATAAGGTGTCTCTTCAGCTATTGAATGGAATGTTTCAATTGTTGGTCACGAAATAATTCCGTGATCTTCCAATGCGCGAAAATGATTCCACGATCCTCCAACACAAAAAATATTTAGAAAAGAAAATGTTAAATGATGGAAATGGAAATAAATTTGGTCTAAAAAATTATCAATCAAATCAATTGACCAAATTCGAAGCCGAAGCTGAGCGAGCGAGCGACGACGACGGCGCGAGGCACCACTTCTTCTTAACTCTTTAAGAGCTAGAAGATGAGCTTCTATATATATACACACAAAGATTTTCTTTCCTTCTTCCAACGAAGGACAAAATGCATTAGTAAAGTGAACTAATTCAAAATTTCACTTTCCCCCATTTCTTTTCCCATCATTTTCCATTCACACCTCTTTTGTTATTAATAACAAAACCCAACAATAACAAGTTTTTTATTTTATTTTTTAGGTAACTAGTTAAACTCATACATTCAAGCTAATTTCGATCGTGCAACAGTTAACTGATCTGCCTAACTCAGCTTCTTGAAAGATTCTACACAACAATGGTTCATTTCCTCTCATACATCTGTACTGCTTCAGAATTTGATGATCTCACAAATAGGTGGAAAATTTGCTTGAAATGGGGTTTAGCATTTGGGCGAGAAAGCTTGTTGTTCCTACATTAACTTTTGAAATAAACACTTTCCTATTTTAGTAAATTTAACAGATGTAACTATATTTTGGACCTTTATGATGGTTGTATACGCCGACGTCCACCCAAATTGATGTATTAAAAACTAATCCAAGAATATCTTTTTCTGTTATAAAATAAAAACTATAAAGTAAATAAATTGAAGACAAGTATAGAGATTGATATGTTATTCAATATCAAACTGATATATATAATAAACTGAAATCTCCTCTATTTATAGAAGAAAGGAATCTTATGCGTAAGCTGCTACTGTAAGCTGTTGTGTAAGTTGGTTGTAAGTTGCTACAGCAAGCTGCTTGTAAGCTCCTACTGTAAGTTATTATTATACCAGAATATTTATCCATAACGGAATACCGAAATGATAAGATTTTTCAGAAGGCTTATTTCCAATAACACCAATTTATTTAAATCATACTCTTGTAAAGAATAAAAGTCAAAGCAAATCTCAATTGGAATATGCTTGAGTGTTGGAAAGTTTGATGTATATTATGAATTGTACACGACCTGATATAGCTTGTGCAATAAGCAAGCTTAGTCGATACACAAATCTCAGCCAAGCTCATTGGATAGCAATGAAACAAGTTTTGAGATATTTGAAATATACTCAAAACTATGCATTGCATTACAATAATTATCCCGCCATTATTGAGGGATATAGTGATGCAAATTAAATAACCGGATCAACGGAAATAAAATCCACAAGTGGATATATTTTTGCCATTGGTGGAGGAGCAGTGTCTTGGAAGTCGTCCAAATAGACAAGAATCGCTCGCTCTATAATGGAGTCTGAGTTTATAGCTTTAGACAAGGCCAGTGAAGAAGCTGAATGGCTCCGGAATTTCTTAGAAGACATTCCTTTTTGGCCCAAACCTTTGGCACATGTATGCATACATTGCGACAGTCAAGCAACAATAGGAAGGCTGTGAGCGTTATGTATAACGGGAAATCTCGTCACATTCGACGAAGGCATAATACTGTTAGACAACTACTCTCTAGTGAAATTATCACAATTGACTATGTAAAGTCAAAAGAGAATGTATCGGATCCGCTTACAAAAGGCCTACCTAGAGAGGCAGTTGAGAAGTCATCAAAGGGAATGGGACTATGGCTGAGGAAAAGTCACTATGGCGGTAACTCTACCTAGAAGACTAGATATCCCAAGATCTAGGTTCAAAGAGATCAAACAAAGTTATTAGTGACAGTTGAAATACAACAAAAACAGAGCAATTTGAATACATATATACATCTGAATACATAAATTATATTAATTAATAAAATATATGAATACATTCATGGAATAGAACGAGACAGTGAATACAATGAAATACATGGAATATAGCGAGATACATTGAAATACAATGAAAAAAAAGATAATAAATACAATGAAACACGTGGAAACACAGTGAGATACATTGAAATACATTGATATATATTAACAGAAAATTCAAGTTGCTCAGCCCCAAACTTCGTCGTCTTTGTTCAAGAACAACCCTAATGTCGTCTCGTCGGGAGGGCCGCGATTCTGACTTGAAACGCCATTGTTCCTGTTACCATAATACCCTCGCGTGCGCTTGAAAAAACCTATTCTTTACAATTGAATTTGAATGGCTCTTGTGGATTGGGACGGAAAACCCCGAATTGGGCAGAACCCTAGAACGACGAATAGAAGAGGAAGGCGGAGATTTATTTAGAGTTTTGTTTCTAAATTCCGGATTGGTAATATAATCTGAAGAGAAGGAAGACGTAGACCCTAGAACCCTCACGTTTCGATCTGAGCATCAAACAATTTTCTGGCATTACAATGCTTTCCTCAATTTTTCTCTCTCATTCCCGTTTCGATCTGTATTTGGGAGAATTGTGTTTGGGAGAATTATGGTTGTATTCATGGAGAAAGACTGGAGTTGAGAGAGAGGGTGGAGAAAAATCTAAAAGAATGAGAGAGAAAAATAATACAATACGTATTTTATGGCTTAAGAGTAGGAGGTGACCATAAATAGATATTTGGCTATAAAAATCAAAAGGTAGCTATGGAAAATAATTTTTTAAAATAAATAAGGTATCAACCTTTGCTATATGAGGTAAAAATTCTAAAAATTAACCCTAGTAGTCGTCCACCCAATCACTTAAAATAGAAATAGCCGATAGAGGTGTATGTGTGTGTGTGTGTATATATATATATATATATATATATATATTTGTATATAATCAATATTTAATCTATGAATATGATTAGAAAAAATAAAAAATGAATATAGCAAGCTATTTGCGTAAAGATCCTTAATAACATTGTGGACACTCATGGCTAGGCCCTATTTATCAGCTTTACAACTTTATTTCTCACAACGTAAAGCAAAAAGTGAATATTGGTTAAATTATATTTGAGAAATCATTTAATTACACTGTTTTAGTATTATGGATACATAAATGAATGACATAAAATAAGTGATCAATTTGTTTTT
Source organism: Nicotiana sylvestris (assembly GCF_000393655.2). Lineage (NCBI taxonomy): Eukaryota > Viridiplantae > Streptophyta > Magnoliopsida > Solanales > Solanaceae > Nicotiana > Nicotiana sylvestris. The sequence continues at coordinate 184,264,522 of NC_091062.1, forward strand.
TTTTTTGTCCAAAATAAGTGTCCATTTATATAATCAAGAAAAAATTAAATTTGTTTTTTCAAAATTACCCCTATGTACGTATCTCTAAAAAGTCATTTACTCCTCACATTTGAGGAAAAAAAATAAGTGCTATTATAACTATGCTGCAATATTTAATTAAGGGTAGTTTAGTTACACTAACTATTTTTATCTAGAATTTAGTATTTCTTTAATGGATGTGCCGAAGGTAATTGATCACTTATTATGGACCGAAAAAAATACCATAATAAAAGCTAGTAATATAAGAGAACACAATTCTGATCTCAGAGTTATAAATTTAGATTTTTCTACTGTTATCTCTATTATTTATGCAAAAAGGTAAAAGACAAAAAGAGTTAAAACACTATCAAATCTACGCGTACACAATCTTATTTGAACAAAAATTCAAAAGGAGAAGGGATATAATATATGTACCAAACACTTAGAGAAATTGACCTTCTATAGCTCCTCAAAATTTTAACAGCACATATTTTCTCCATTGACACAAAATATAATTTTGGCCCAAACATATTACATTTAATAGTCCGAAATATCTATTTGTATTTTTTATATACTGACAGTCTATTTTGTATATTTTTTGTATAATGATAGTCTATTTTGTATATTGTTTGTATAGCGATAGTTTATTTTGTATATATTTTGTATTGTGACAGTCTATTTAGTATATTTTTTTATAGTGACAGTCTATTTTGTATATATTTTGTATAATGACAATCTATTGTATATAAATTGTATGGTGACAAGCTATTTAATATATTTTTTGTATAGTGCAGTCTATTTTGTATATATTTTGTACAGTAACAATCTATTTAATATTTTTTTTGTATAATGACTGTTTATTTTGTATATATTTTATATAGTGACAATCCATTGTATATATTTTGTATAGTGAAAAGAGAAATAAGTGTTACTATAACTATGCTGCAATATTTAATTAAGGGTAGTTTAGTCACACTAACTGTTTTTATCTAGAATTTAATATTTTCTTAATGGATGTGCCAAAGACAAATTGATCATTTATTATGGACCGGAGGAAGTACATAATAAAAGCTAGTAATATAAGAGAACACAATTCTGATCTCAAGAGTTATAAATTTAGATTTGTCTACTTTTATCTCTATTATTTATGCAAAAAGGTAAAAGACAAAAAGAGTAAAAACACTATCAAATCTACGCGTACACAATCTTATTTGAACAAAAATTCAAAAGGAGAAGGAATATAATATATGTACCAAACTATTTAGGGATGGCAATGAGGCGGTGCGGGTACGGGGCGGGACGGGTTGGAACCTATGCAGGGCAATGCGGGTTTTAATTTTTGCGGGTGCGGGGTGGGGCGGTTTGATTTTTTTTTTTTTTAAATATTCTTGCGGGTTGCGGGTCTTCACTCTCAAACATCGATTTATTAACTGTTAATGTATCCTCTCGGACACATATGATCACTACAATTGACATAAAGAAAGCACAGGTGATAAAGATATGAAGTAAGCCTCTTCGTAATGTGAGACAACAAAAGAAAGCAACAAACTACCCGTATATTATAATTTTTCCCTTCTTTATCTTTTCGAATTCCTTTTCTCGTTTTCAGAATAATTACAGTATATTAGACAAATAGAAATGTCTAGCATGAAAATTCAACAACTATCCTTCTTCTTGTAATTTAATTATAATACACGGTATTAAATTTGTAATAAACATTTTCTTTTGACTTCTACACCACCCATCGAATAAAAAAATTATTTTGTTTATAATATGTGACGGCAGTGGCTCATTATGGATTAAGCAAGCTTTTTCAACCATAACAGCTGCAATTATTAAGTGAAACCACCTAGGTTAGACATAAAATATTCCAGCAAAAAAAAAAAGTAATTTAAGTGAAACCACCCAGCTTTTTATAGTGATAGTCTATTGTTTATAAATTGTATATTGAAAATCTATTTAGTATTTTTTATATATATAGTGACAGTCTATTTTGTATATATTTTGTATAGTGACAGTCTATTTAGTATATTTTTTGTATAATGACAGTCTATTTTGTATATATTTTGTATAGTGACAATCCATTGTATATATTTTGTATAGTGACAGTATATTGTATATAAATTGTATAGTGACAGTCTATTTTATACATATTTTGTATAATGTAATCTATTTTGTATGTATTTTGTATCCCGAGCACTTTTATCTATCCAGCGTGTATAGATTGTATTTTGACGCCACTATGTGTGTTCTTAATGGTGGCAACATTTCTATCCTTTTCAGTTGCTAGCCCTTACTCTTGTTTTTAGGCTATGACTTGTATGGGGTCATTTTGTGATTATCGGGTGATATCAGTTTGGCCCGAGTGACTATATATGAATTTTGCTCAACTACTTATACACATGTCCGATTTTCATATTTCTCACTTACAACATTTAAAAATATGAATCTTTATCTCTAGCGTTTAATGTTCGTAACAAATATTCAATTAATTTAAATTTGCTTCACATAAAAGAAAAGCACTCCATAATAATAAAATAAATCTCACCGTAATAATTACTTCTTCCGTCTCAATTTAGATGGCACACTTTCTTTATTAGTCCGTTCCAAAAAGAATGTCTCATTTCTATAATTAAAAATAATTTAATTTATTTTACTTATTTACCCTTACTGATCTTTTATAACTGCATAAATGGCCTCACAAAACTTTTACCCATTAAGTTTTTAAGATCATAAATTTTAAAAGTCTTTCTCTTTTTTCTTAAACCTTGTATCGAGTCAAACTAGTTCATCTAATTTGAAACGTAATACTATTTTCAACATATTCGATTCTCTCAATTATTTATTCCATCATCACTAGGGATGTTCAAAATCGAACCAAAACTGAAAATCGAACCGAAACCGAAGATAATGGCTTATTGGTATGGGGTTAACGGTTTAACGGACGGGGAACAGATTGAAATTTTTTTATTAACGGCTTATCAGTTTGAGGACGGATTATTCAATTTTCTTAACGGATAATCTGTTAACCCGTTAGGAATATATATATATACATATAAAATTTATTTTATCCATATATATATTAAATAATCAAAAACTCTTCGTCCTCCGGTACTCTATCAAAGTGAATTAGAATAAAAGAAAGCCAAATAAAAGGAGTCACCTAACTGTGACAAAAGACAGAATTTGCTATCTGAAACAAGATAACAACACCAGTTACACCACTGCTTCATCAACTTTTCCTGGGTTTTAAGGCTGTGACGACCCGGCCAATCGTCTCATGAGTTACCGCTCCGTTTTTTTCCATTTCTGCTTCTTTATGCTTTGTTATCCGTGTTTTGTGGTATCGGATTGGTGAGATCGAATTCAGAATAATTTTTGGTAAGGTTTGAGACACTTAGTCTCTTTTAAGGAAGTTTAAGTTGAAAAGGTCAACCAGATGTTGACTTATATGTTAGAGGGCTCAGATGTGAGTTCTGATGGTTCGGGTATCCTCGGGAGGTGATTTGGAACTTAGGAGTGTGATCGGAATGAGTTTTGGAGGTTCAGAGTAGATTTAGGCTTGAATTGGCGAAGTTGATATTTTGGCGATTTCCGGTTGGTATGTGAGATTTTGATATAGGGGTTATAATGGAATTCCGGAAGTTACAATAGCTTCATTGTGTTATTTGTGATGTGTGTGCAAAATTTCAGGTCATTCGGACGTGGTTTGGTTGGGTTTTTTATCAAAAATGGAATTCGAAAGATTTTGGAAAGTTAGGCTTGAATCCGATGTATTTTTGGTTGATTTGGTGTTGTTTGAAGTATTTTGAAGATTGGAATAAGTTTGAATAAGTTTTAGGATATGTTGGTGCTTTTGGTTGAGGTTCTGGGGGCCTCGAGTGAGTTTCGGGTGGTTAAACGGATCAAATTTGCATATTAAAGGTTGCAGGTTTTAGCTTCAGATCTGTTGCAGGTTTTTTTTCATCGCGATCGCGTGAGGAGGCTCGCGATCGCGTAGAGCTGTCTCAGGGGGCATCCAGGTTATTCTTCGCGTTCGCGTATATAGGGTTGCGATCGCGTAAGTGTATGTTTCTATGAATCGTGGTCGCGTGGTCTCATTCGCGATCGTGTAGTTGTGAGACTTTGAGCATCGTGTTCGCGTGGGTATATACGTGATCGCGTAGAGTAAAATTTTGGGCCAGCGGTGTTTGTGCTTCGCGATCGCGATTAAGTAAAAATAAGAGCTGGGCAGAATATTTTAAAAGCTCATTTCCGCGAATTTGAGGCTAAGTTCCTCCATTATTGGTCGATTTCGAAGCTTTTTGAAGGGGATTGAAGAGGGATTCAAGGGGAATCACTTGGAGGAAATATTCTTGGACTTAAAACTCGATTCTAATGTGAATTCCATTTAAATAATCATGGAAATTAAGCCAAAAATTGAAGAACTAGGGCTTGGAAATTTAGACCTTTAATTGAGGATTTGAAGGACCATTAGGGGTCGGATTTGAGAACTTTTGATATGTATGAACTCGTGGGGAGATAAGAAATCTATTTATGTAAAAATTATTGAATTCTAAGATGTGGGCCCGAGGGTCGGGTTTTGGTAATTTCGGGATTTGTGTCATATTTTGATTGTTTTCGCTTGGGCTTCGTTCCCTTAGCATATTTTGACGTCCTCATTCTGATTTTGGTTAGATTTGACGCGAGTGGAGGCCGATTCGAGGGGCAAAGGCGTCGCGAGCTAGAGATTTGATCGGTTCGAGGTGAGTAATGATTGTAAATGATGTTCTGAGGTTTAAAACCCCGAATTGCACATTGTAGTGCTATATTAAGGTGAGGCACACGCTTGATGACGAGCGTGGGGACGTTCACTATTGGGGATTGTGACTTGGTCCGTCCCGATTGATGTTTTTACCGCATATTTAACTGAAATCTATTTGTTATCATCATTATTTGGGTTGAATGCCATATTTGGGCCTTGTGCCAACTATTTGAACCCTTCGAGGACTTTTACTGGTATATCCTCACTGTTTTGACTTTATACTTAAACTCAGTCATGTTATATTTCACGGTTTTTCGTACTCAGCCAGGTTTACTCTGTTTTAACACTTAAATGATCTTTTAAATGATATTTTGTGCTGAGAAACATGTTTTACTACTGCCTGATTGGCTTGTGAGGATTTTTGACTAAGTAAGGCCGAGGGCCTATGTTGTGAGGAAACATTTGATACTGATTATGAGGCCGAGGGCCTGAGATATGTACGCCACGAGGTGGCTTGATTGATATGAGGCCGAGGGTCTAGTGATGATGCCACGAAATGGTTTGATATTGCGCTTGGGCCGTAAGGGGCTCCTCCAGGAGTCTGTACACCCCCAGTGAGTGCGGGTACCCATTGTGATGTGAGATTGAGCCCGAGGGGCTGGTATTATTCTATGTGATTGCTCGAGGGACTGGTACTGTTCTAAGATGTTGCCCAAGAGGCGGATTTGTTGATACTGTGCCCGAGGGTCGAGCCTTTAGTGTGTACTTTTCATAATTTGACTGTCAATTACCTGCTTAAACATTTAAAAAGGCTTTTCATGAAACTACATTTGAGTTAAAGAATTCTACCTATCTTTCACTGATTTACTGTTTTTACATGGCTTTACTGCTTCATTATAGAATGTTTTGTGTCTTACGTATTTTCTTACTTTCAATCGTTATTTACATTTGTTAATCACTGAGTTGGAGTACTCACTTTACTCCTTGCACCCTCTATGCAGATTCAGGCGTAGCTGGTCCTGCTCCCGAGTGCTGATCATCTCCAGCTTCAGGCGGACATTCGGAGTTCACGAGGTAGTTGTTTGGCATCTGTAGCCCCGTGCATCTACTCCTTTATCACTTCTATTTCTTTTCAGACAGTTGTACTAGTTTATAGACTTAGTGGGTTTGTATTATGACTTATAGATGCTCATGACTAGTGACACCCTGGTTAGGGCTGTGTATGGGTGTTCTTCCGCGTATTTATGTTATCATCTGTTATTTCAAATTTATTTTATCATGTTTCGATAGTTCTTAATGCTTAACTGTAAAAAAAAATTGGGAAATGGGAAGTGTGGGTTGGCCTTGTCTTCAGGAGAGGCTCCATCACGACCGGGTCGGGGTTTAGGGTCATGACAAGTTGGTATCAAAGTCTAGGTTACATAGGTCTCATGAGTCATGAGCAGGTTTAGTAGAGTCTCGTGAATCGGTATGGAGACGTCTGTATTTATCCTCGAGAGGTTGCAAAACCTTTAGGAAAAACTTCATATTCTTGAAATTCTTGTCGTGCAAATTTGTTGATCTGAGTACTAAACTTCTCTTATTCTATTCTCTCACAGATGGTGAGAACACGCACTACTAGTCAGGATGGAAGACCACCAGTACCATCAGATATGGCCACCAGAGGCCGAGGACGCGGCCGTAGTCGTGGTAGGGATAGGGCAGCTAGGGCAACACCTGCAGATCCACCAGCTGCCCCAGTTCAGGATCAGGTCCCAGTTATGGACGCTCCAGCAGCATCAGCCCTGGCACCAGTTGTGCCCATTGTGATTCCGGGTCTTCAGGAGGCCTTGGCTCAGATCTTATCAGTTTGCACTGGCCTAGCTCAAGCGGTTTCAGCCACTACAGTCGCAGCTACTTCTCAGGCCAGGGGAGGCAATCAAACTCCCGCAGCTCGCACACCTGAGCAGGTCGTGCAGGGACTTCAGACACCGGGGGCACATCTAGTCCAGTTGGTTGCAGCTGCTCAAGACTATATAGTTCCTGCCATGCCGGAGGACGAGCAGCGTAGGTTGGAGAGATTTGGTAGAATTCAGCCTCCGACCTTCAGTGGAGCAGATAGTAAGGATGCCTAGGGCTTTTTGGACAAGTGTCAGAGGATGCTTCGTACAGCAGGTATTCTGGAGACCAGCGGGGTCGGTTTCACTACTTATCAATTTTCAGGAGTTGTTTTTACTTGGTGGGAGGATTTTGAGAGGCTTAGGCCTGTTGGTGCAGCACCCCTTTCTTGGCAGCAGTTCTCTGTTCTCTTTCTAGAGAAGTATGTGCTGCAGTCTTGTAGAGAGGAGCTGCGTAGGTAGTTTGAGTGGTTGCATCAGGGGGAGATGACCGTGTCGCAGTATGAGTTGAGGTTCTCTGAGTTGGCTCGTCATGCCATCTGGTTGGTTCCGACAGATAGAGAGAGGATTAAGAGGTTTGTTGATGGTCTCACTTATCTGCTCCGTATTCTCATGACCAGGGAGAGGGTGACTGGTGCTACTTTTAAAGAGGTTGTGGATATCTTCCGAGAGATTGAGTCTGTTCGTCGCTAGGAGCGAGAGGAGAGGAAGGCCAAGAGGCCTCGAGGATCTGGTAGTTATAGTGGTGCTCATTCGAGGGGTCAGTTTCATCACGGCAGGGGCCATCCATTCCGGTCTACTCAGCTAGGTCGCCCAGGTTATTGTGAGGCGTCTTCGGGTCATGGTCATCACAGTTTTCAGTAGGGCCAGTCATCACTTAGTGCCCTTCCAGCTCAAAGTTCGACCCGTGCTCCATCAGTTCAGTGCTCTTCCATGCCGAATGCATTTGCTAGTTACTCCGGTGCGAGTGGTTCCCTTCAGTCCCCTTCCCCAACACCTGGGAGTTGTTGTGAGTGTGAAGAGATGGGCCACATGTGGAGGCAGTGTCCTTGTCGTTTTGCTAGTTCATTCCAGCAGAGGGGTCAGTCATCGGCTTCAGCACCAGTTGCTTCATCACCACCCACCCAGCCATCTAGGGGTGGGGGTCAGTCAGCTAGAGGCCTTCCCAAAGGGGGAGGTCGATCAAGAGGCGGTCAGGCCCATTTCTATGCACTTCCAGGTAGAACCGATGTTATTGCTTCAGATGTTGTCATTACAGGTATTGTTTCACTCTGCCACAGAGATGCCTCTGTATTATTTGATCCCGGTTCCACCTTTTCTTATGTGTCATCATACTTTGCTCGTTATTTGGGTACGCCTCATGAGTTTCTTGCTTTACCTATTTATGTATCTACCCCAATGGGCGATACTGTTGTTGTAGACAGTGTGTACCGGTCGTATGTGGTGACTATTGGGGGTCTGGAGACCCGAGTGGATCTGTTATTATTGAGCATGGTGGATTTTGATGTCATTTTAGGCATGTATTGGTTATCTCCGTGTCGTGCTATTCTGGACTGTCATGCTAAGACAGTCATATTGGCTATACCGGGTGTGCCACGGATCGAGCGGTGAGGTGTGACTGATTATGTTCCTGTTGGCCCAAGTTCAAGTGAAGTTTTGAAGAATGACAAATGAACTCAGTCATGGACCAGGTTCATCATGTGAGGCATAGTATTTATCAACCTAGACATGTGAGATACACGTGAAGGAGATAAGTCTCAGTAATCAAGCAGCAATATCTCTTGAACTGATCAAAAAGGTTGCATATTGGATGAGGAGAGAAAGTCTCCTTATGGGAAGAGGACACAATCACACAATTCGGATAAATGATAGGGTTGGAGTTTGTATTGAACAAGGACTCAACTTCGATGGAAGATCAGCAATTGAGTCTCAATCAAACTCTGATTACTAACTTATTAAATAACAGTGATTGTTCTCTTTTACAAGTGTTGCACATACGCAGAAGTTAAACGTGAATAGGGAGCAAAATAGCAACGCTTTTTGTAAGCAGTTCGTGTGTAATTCAAGTGTGCAAACCTGAAGCTACTTGAACGAGATAGAAGAACCAGTTCTGTTGTGTTTATTCTTATTATAGTTCAATTGTAGTAGGTGGTTTAAAGTTGTACCTTTTCAGCTTTCATAGAAGTATTTGTAATGGGTACTTTGATTGTTCAAGTTATAGGCTAACTTGAAGGTGTCACAATAGTGCTATGTGCTACACAGGGATTAGAGTTAATCCTTAGGTTTACAAAGAGTTTTGTAAATGCTATTTTGGCTCAGTGATTTTAGTGGATGTTTGGGAAAAGATTAATATGAGTGCACCACCTGGGAACTGGGAAGGGCAATCCACTGCGAGGACACCACTGTTCAATGGACAGTACTACTCTTGGTGGAAGAACAGGATGAAGGATCACATCATAGGAGAAGACTATGAACTCTGGGACATAGTCACTGATGGTCCTTTGGCAACTACAATGAAAAATGAGGAAGGAGTGGTTGTGCCAAAGACAAGGGCTGACTGCACTGCTGAAGACCTAAAAAGGTGGGAGAAAAATGCTAAGGCCAAGAAATGTCTTGTGTGTGGACTAGGTCCAAATGCGTACAATAGGATCCAAAGTTGTACTACTGCCAAGGAGATATGGGACACTTTGCAAGTGGCTCATGGAGGAACACCTCAAGTGAAAAGATCCAAAGGAACACTGTTGTATTCTCAATATGAGAATTTTACTATGAAGGAAGGAGAAACTATCCAAGAGATGTATACTAGGTTCACTATACTGGCAAATGAACTTAAGTCCCTTGGAAGGATTATTCTTGAAGAAGACAAGGTTGAGAAAATCCTGACAAGGGTTCTGCCAGTCTCATGGGAAAGTAAAATCACGGCCATTCAGGAATCCAAGAATATTGCTACTCTCAGACTGGATGAACTGATTGGAAATCTTACTGCTTATGAACTGAGAAGGCAAACCGTGAAGATGGATACACCCAAGAAGGAGAGAAGCCTAGCTCTCAGAATTGCTGAAGGTTCATATCTGGAAGATGATGAGATGGCTATGATCACTAGAGAATTCAAAAAGTACCTGATAAGAGGAAAGGGTTCTTTAAGAGGTACAACTTTCAACAAGTCAAGAGCTCCTGAGAAACAGACTAATGAGGGTTGCTACAAGTGTGGTAAGACTGATCACATGATCAAGAACTGCCCTCAATGGAAAATTGAGTGGAAGAAAGAAAGGGCTGAACGAAGGAATAGGAAGAAGGAACAGGTTCAACCAAAAAGGAATAAAGGTTCAACCAAGGCTATGGTTGTTGCTTGGGGAGAAACTTCAGATGAAGATTCAGAAGATAAAGCAGAAGAAGAGCAAGCACTGATGGCCATCGGAGAATCAGATGATGAACAAGAGGTCCAAGTGAAAGGGAGGAGCCAAATATGGTATATGGATAGTGGCTGCTCAAAACATATGACTGGGAACAAGGACCAGTTCCTTTCACTTGAGGACTTAAAAGGAGGTAATGTCTCCTTTGGTAATGGAAAGAAAGGTGAGATCATTGGGGTTGGAAAGTTGGGCAAAACAGATTCTCATTCCATAGAGAATATCTACCTGATAGATGGCTTGAAATATAGCCTAATAAGTGTGTCACAATTGTGTGACAGAGGTAATCTTGTAGCTTTTACCTCTACCAAATGCTTTGTGATTAACCTTACCACTGACAAGATTGTTTTGCATGAAAAAATATTTAACAATATTTATATTGTAGATTGTCTACTCTCTCAGAAAATGAACTCACTTGCTTAAGTGTGTTGGCTAATGATCCCCTCCTGTGGCACAAAAGACTTGGTCATGCAAGTCTAAATCAGCTAAACAAATTAGTCTCTAAAGACTTGGTGATAGGGTTACCTAATATCAAGTTCAAGGAAGACAAAGTTTGTGAGGCAAGTGCAAGGGGGAAGCAGGTAAGATCATCCTTCAAAAGCATGAAAATGGTAACTACACCAAGTCGTTGGAACTGGTCCATATGGATCTATGTGGCCCAATGAGAACCATGAGCAGAGGTGGAAAGAAATATGTAATGGTGCTTGTCGATGATTATTCTAGATTTACCTGGGTTCTATTTCTAACCTCCAAAGATGAAACATTCGACATATTTATTGCATTTGTTAGAAAAACTCAGTAACAATTAGGAAATCAACTTACATCAATTAGGTCTGATCATGGAACTGAATTTGAAAATTCCAAGTTTGTTGAATTCTGTGATGAAAATGGTATAGATCATAATTTCTCTGCCCCTAGGACCCCTCAACAAAATGGATTAGTTGAAAAGAAGAATAGAACTCTGGAGGACATGGCTAGAACCATGCTGCATTCTAGTAAATTGCCCCACAGCTTCTGGGCAAAGGCCGTAAACACTGCATGTTACATAATTAATAGATGCATGAATAGACCTCTGGTAGAGAAGACTCCCTATGAGTTACTTAAAGGGAGAAAACCAAACATATCCCATCTTAGGGCATTTGGTTGCAAGTGCTATGTGCACAATAATGGAAAAGACTCCCTAGGTAAGTTTGATCCCAGAAGTGATGAGGGAGTATTCTTGGGATATTCTTCACATAGCAAAGCATATAAAGTGTTTAATAAAAGAACTCTGTGTGTAGAAGAAAGTGTACATGTAGTATTTGATGAAGCTAACATTCTTTCTGAGAGACATGAACATGAAGATGAAGCCATTGGATTGGTAAAGGAATTGACTGAATCCCCAGAACAAGTCAAAGTGGCATCAAAATAAGGAACAAGTAATGAAACAGATCCTTCAAATCAGGGCAACCTGATGGGGGAACTAATCAAGGAGAAATTGAATCAAACCCCCTAGAGGAACTTGTTCATGAAACCTGTTCCTTAGCAACATAACATGGGAGAGACATCTAGCAGAAACCAGTTGGTTGTGAAACCTCACAAGTATCAAAGTTCTTATCCCATTGAGAACATTATTACTGATCCAACATCTGGAGTCAAAACTAGATCACAGCTAAAGAATCTGTGTGCTTTTGATGCTTTCTTATCTCTTATTGAACCTAAAAATGTTGTTGAGGCTTTGCAGGATGCATATTGGGTGAATGCAATGCAATATGAACTCAACCAATTTGAAAGAAGTCAAGTTTGGCATCTAGTTTCGAGACCCAAGGACAGATCAGTCATTGGTACAAAATGGGTCTTCAGAAACAAACTTGATAAAGATGGAACAGTTACAAGAAACAAAGCAAGACTGGTGGTACAAGGATATAGCCAAGATGAGGGCATAGACTATGATGAGACATTTGCTCCAGTTGCAAGACTATAGGCAATCAGATTCCTCATAGCCTTTGCAGCACACATGGAATTCACTCTTCATCAGATAAATGTCAAAAGTGCCTTCCTGAATGGCTACCTAAAGGAAGAAGTGTTTGTGAAACAACCTCCAGGGTTTGAGAGCAAGGAATGTCCTGAGCATGTGTACAAGTTAGACAAGGCTCTCTATGGGCTCAAGCAGGCCCCAAGAGCTTGGTATGAACGACTATCCAAATTCCTACTAGAGCATGGTTACAAAAGAGGTAAAATTGACAGTACTTTATTTTTAAGGGAAAAAGGTAAAGATCTCCTTGTTGTGCAAATATATGTGGATGACATCATATTTGGGGCTACCACCGATTGGATGAGTAAGGACTTTGCAAAACTAATGGGCAGTGAGTTTGAAATGAGCATGATGGGTGAGCTTAACTTCTTTTTAGGCTTGCAGATCAAACAAAGTCCAAATGGAACCATGATCCATAACCAAAAGTATACAAAAGAGATAATCAAAAAGTTTAAAATGGAGGAATCTAAAGAAATAGACACACCCATTGCAACTGCCACCAAATTAGATATTGATGAACCTGGTTCATCAGTCGATCAAAAGTTGTATAGGGGTATGATTGGTTCACTCTTGTATCTTACTGCAAGCAGATCTGACATCATTTTCAGTGTAGGGCTTTGTGCTCGTTTTCAGGCAAATCCAAAAGAGTCCCCCTTGACTGTGGTAAAGAGGATACTGAGATATCTAAAAGGCACCACTGATCTGTGTCTCTAGTATCCTAAAGGTAGTAATTTTGATCTAGTTGGATATGCTGATGCTGATTATGCAAGTTTCTTAGTGGACAAAAAAAGCACCTCAGGTATGGCACATTTCCTTGGTTCATGTCTTGTGTCATGGGCTAACAAAAAGTAAAATTTTGTGGCCCTATCTACTACTGAAGTTGAGTATGTTGTTGTTGCTTCCTGTTGTGCTCATGTTATGGATCAAACAACAGCTGGTAGATTTTGGAATTGAAGTAGGATGTATTCCAATATTCTGTGATAACACTAGTGCTATAAGTATGACAAAGAACTATGTTCATCATAAGAGGACTAAGCACATAGATGTTAGACACCACTTCTTAAGAGATAACTATAAGAAAGGATTGATTTCAATAGAATTATGTGCTACTGATAAAAAAATAGCTGACATCTTCACTAAAGCACTGAGTAGAGAAAACTTTGAGAGGAACAGGTTGGAGTTAGGGATGATTAAGATCACCTAATAGGTCCAGTTCAGAATGCACAATGAGAAAAAAAAAGGAAAAATATATTTTTGGTTAGGAGTTCTAACTTTGTGTAAATATCTAGATCAATTCTTACTCAGTTTCATACTTTAATTAGTATACTCCTGTGACATGTGTATGACTCACTAATCTCTTACAAAGTTTCTTCTATTTTGGCATTTGAGGCATGTTCAAGAGAGTTCTATATAAAGAACTTGGTTCATCAGTATGTGTTCATATGAAAAGCTCAGGTATGTTTTCTATACTATGTACAATTAGAAAGATTATTTTTTCAATCATGAGCAGAAGTCCTACATTCATCAAATTCCCAGAAATTCTATCCGTTGAGCATTGAACCAGTTTCGTTCCCCTAGAACTCTAAAAACCGAGATTTTTGCCTAAAATCTAGCGATGCCTAATAATCACTAAGAGACCGGAATTACATCTTGATTAGACTTCTAATTGACCTCTGAAAAAGTTGTCGTTACTGCATTTAAGTCTAATCATCTTTAAATACACGCCACACCTCTTCATAATTAGTCCATAACCGTCAAAACTCTTCTCAAGTTCTGATCGCCCTTCTTCTCTCCAAAATTCCCAAATTTTTCTTAAGAAACAATCCACCATGACTAACCCCCAAGATAATCCCGGCACTCCCCCACCGGTATCCCATTTGAAAACATCCTCATGTACACCCCCTAGTGAAACCCCAAAACCTAGGTTTCGTAGGCAGAAAATGTTGGCCAGAAAAACTGTAGCTTCTGGAACTCTAAGAAAAGTTCTAAATGAGAAATTGAAGGCAAGCCATAGGAAGGAAAGTCCTACTCAAGAATCGGACTCAAGCTCTGAGTCTGAAGCTTTTATTTCTGCCAACGAAAGAGAAGAACATGGGTCTTCTGACACTGCCAAAATTTAAGAAACCCCTAGTGAGGTAAGTTCTTGTGTGGTACTCTCTACTGTGGTTGAAAATATAGAAAATAGGTTTGTCTTGGTTGGTCCTGTCAAAGATGTAAAGGGGGCTGTGTGAGCACGTGATTTTTGCCCTATATGAATTACTCCCGTAAATTCAAAACAAAGCAATTTCTTCCATTGTTTACAATTTTGTGGATTTTTGTGGCATTTTCTGTTAATTGTTTGCATATTGCCTGGGCATGTTTATTTTTATTTAATTATGAAAATACAAAAATAGGCTGCATTTGTATTTAGGATTTAACTTTGCATTTTAAGAATTAATTAGTAATTAAGTTACTTTACAAAAATGGAAAATCACAAAATAGTTTATTTTGCTCTTTAGTTTTGATTTTTGAATTTTGGTAGTTTTTCTTTAATTTGGTATTTAATTAGTCATGGTAATTATTATCTAGAGTTAGTTAATTCAATTTGACGGGATAATTTATTTAGGAATTAATTTAGGTTTATGTTTAATTTTCATTTTAATTTAAAAGGAATTAGAAAAAAAACTAAAACTAATTTGAAAAATAAAGAAAAAGAATTGAATAAGAAGCCTGGGTTTGGGCGATTCTTATTTAAAAATCCATAGGCCTAAATATTTTGCCCTGAAACCCGTCCCGTTTTTCAGCCCAGACCTGCCCCAATCCGGTCCGCCCCACCTCAAAATTAAAAAGACACCATTTAGTCAAGATAGATCTGAGCCGTCGAGGTTAACCGATCTAACGGCTCAGAAGTGAGAGATACTTAATATATAAAGGTCTGAACCAGCCACCCCCCCTCAGACCCCTACCCTCTCTAATCTCCTTCTCCGAACCCTCATCACCTCCGTCGAGAACATGTGACGGCCCAAATCCCGGTCGTGATGGTGCCCAGCACACTACTAGGCAAGCCCGACCATTATTCAACACTTAAGCCAATTTATCAAAAATAGCGGAAAGAATTATCAATTAAGCAAGACTAAAGTACTGAAGAATTTAACAAAATACACAATATAATCTCACTAGGACCCGGTGTCACGAATCTGAGCCTCTAGAATACAGAATATCATCCTAATACATGGTATATCCAAAGTCTGATAATGCGGAAATAAAGAGATAGGATAGGAGGGAGAAGATCAATGGTTGCGAACGCCGTGCAGCTACCTCGATACTCCCAGAGGCTGGATCTGCTGATCAACTGGATCTACTGAGCCTGAGACTGCCCTGGATCTGCACACAAGGTGCAGGGAGTAAAGTGAGTACTCCGACCCAGTGAGTAATAAAAGTAACTACAGTCCGAAGATAAGAAAATCCAGTAAATACACAAAGTAAGCTACAATCCGAATATACAGCAACATATGGAACTGAGCAGCTAAACACCAGTATAAATACAAATACATGAATGCAATGCAATGCATATGATGGTACATTCCAGTACCCACTGCGGCGTGCAGCCCGAGCCATCCATATTTATTTATCGTCGACGGCGCTCACTAGGGGTGTGTACAGACTCCGGAGGGGCTCCTACAGCCCAAGCGCAATATCTTGGTCAGTCATTGTTACCTGACCGGTCAGCCATTGTTACCTGACCAATTTATATCATACAATGTCATTGTTACCACTGTTCAAGTATATCATCCAGAGTCATTGTTACCACTACTTCAAGTATATCACAAAGTGTCATTGTTACTACCATTGTTTCAAGTATATCACACAGTGTCATTGTTACAACTGTTTCAAGTCACTTTATAATCAGTCCAGAAAATAATATAATAAGCCCCTTGGGCATTTACAAAATAGAAGTTCCCAGCCCGGAATACATTTAAAAATATCATTTATGTTTTCAACACTTAGAATTATGGCTGAGTTTGCAAAATAGCATTTAAAACCTTGGACTGAAATTAAATGATACGCAAATCATGCTAAGCAGTAATATCAATCCTCGAAGGATTTTACAAATCGGCACAAGTCCCCAAACATGGCATCAAGCCCAGTAATATCAATGAAGTATGTGTATCAATCACCAGTATAGTATAAACATCACACGGAATGGACCAAGTCACAATCCCCAATAGTATCTGACCCCGCACTCGCCATGGAGTGCGGGTCACGCCTCAATATAGCGTTACAATGTGAAAGTCCGGGGTTTCAAACCCTCAGAACAACATTTACAACTATTACTCACCTCAAGATGGCCAAAAGTCTACTCCGCGATGCCCTTTCCTTTCGAATCGACCTTCTCGCGTGTTGAATCTTGCCAAAACCACAAGGAATATATTACAATAGGCTAAGGGAATATAACTCAATCGAAAAGACTAGAAAAAATATCGAAAATCACGAAATTTGCAAAACCCGAGCCCCGGGCCCACTTCTCGAAAAATTACGAAAGTCACATCACCGAATTCCTCGTCTCTCCACGAGTCCGTACATATAAAATTTACCAAAATCGGAGTTCAAATGACCCCTCAAATCTTCATTTTAGAATTTCAATCTCAAGCCCTAATTTCTTATAATTTGGCTATATTTTCATGGATTTCAAGGATGATTCTTCAATAAAATCATGTATTTAACTTATAAAACTTACCTCCAATCGATCTCAGTTGAAACTCCCTTCAATCCCCGTCCAAAAGCTCTCAAAATGACTGAAAATGGTGGGAAAATGACCCAAAATCGGATATAAACTCACTACCTAGATTTTCGCAATTACTGTTCACCCGTGCGGTACTGTTCACGCGCGGGTTACTGTTCACTGCTGCTAAAAAAATGCACCAACAGCCAATTTAAATTGCAACATAGCCATTTTTCACTAAAATGGCTCTAACTACATCATACGAACTCGGAATTAGACGATTCTTATTCCTATGAGTCACAAATAATAATACAAACACAACCCTTCAATCGAAACTCAATTAGGAGCTCATTTGCCCAGTGCGATATCCATTTCGCTCGTTAAACAATTACTCATGTTTCGCGTTAAAAACATAATCGCGACTTGATGAAATTAGACCAAAATTTCCAGATCAGTCCTATAATTCATTATCAAAATTTCGGAAGTCTCATAATCAAATTTGGATCTCTAGAACTAAAAATGAACCTTTAGATCATTACATTTATGCTCAAAACGGCAAAAATCTTCCAAAATTTGTCCGAGCCTCATGGGATCCCAACAAAGTATACTAACAAGTCCCATAATATGACACAAACTTAGTTGTTCCTTCGAATCACCAAAAACAACGCAAAAATACTAAATTCACCACGGATTCAAGCCTATGAACTTTGAAACTTCAAATTTTCACATCCGATGTCGAAACACGTCAAAACTAGTCCGAATGATCTCAAATTTTGCAGACAAGTCCAAAATGACATAACGAAGCTACATCAACTCTCGGAATTCCATTCCGAGCCTCGGATCAAAATCTTACCTATCAACCGGAATTCGCCAAAATACTAACTTTGCCGATTCAAGCTTAATTCTACACCGGTCATCACAAAAATATTCCGGACACACTCCTAAGTCCCAAATCACCTAACAAAGCTATCCGAACCATAAAATTCACATTTCGAGCGCTCTAACACATAAGTCAATATCCGGTTGACTTTTCCAACTTAAGCTTCCTTAAAAGAGACTAAGTGTCTCAAACCTTACCAAAATCATTCAGGAATGACTTCAAATTTTGCACACAAGTTACATTCGACATTACGGACTTGCCCCAACTTTCGGAATCACATTCCGACCCCGATATCAAAATTTCCACTTTCGGTCGAATTTTCTCAAAAACCTTCAAATTTCTATATTTAGCCAAACGGCTCCAAAATGACCTACGGATCTCCGAATTCACTTCCGATCGCGCTCCCAAATCCAGAATCACCATACAGAGCTACTCCTAGTCTCGGAATTCCAAACGGACATCAATAACACTGAAATGCATTTTAAGCCAAACTGAAGCAATTTCTTCTAAAATTCTATCTTCCACAATAGGCGCCAAAACGCTCCCGGGTTATCCAAAATCCGATCCGAGCATACGCCCAAGTACGAAATCATCATACGAACCTGCTGGAACCTTCGGATCCCAATTCCGAGGTCTTTTACTCAAAATTCCAATCCTAGTTCATTTCTTCAATTTTAAGCTTTCAAAATGAGAATTTCCATTTAGATTTGACTCCAAACTTCCTGAATTTTAATTCTGACCATACACTCAAGTCAATATACCTGAGATGAAGTTGCTCATGGCCTCAAACTGCTGAATGACGCGCCGGAGCTCAAAACGACCGGTCGGGTCGTTACAATCTCCCCCCACTTAAACATACGTTCGCCCTCGAACCTGCTGAGAACTACACTAAAGTAGTCTAAAATCACTTGTTTAACACCTCATGCACCTTCCCGTGCTACCACCACTCAGTTGAGCACATTAGCTCGACAACTCTGTATGTATACTCCCTTATTCAAGCAAATAAGCCATTAAGTCCAATTCCAACATCCTGAATTTCCTACCAAGCCTGTTTCCATCATACGACCACCATATCAATCTCCACACGCTGTACCCAACATGGCTGCATAACTTTGTTGAATTCACACTTTGCATCACTTTACTCATAGGACCATAATAACATTCTTTAAACATAATAGTCGAAATTCCACAAATCTGATGCTCCCATTGCATCTCATGACCTACATAGGTCTTGCTCTAGTTTTTACAACACTGATACGACTGAAGAGATGTGCCGAAATTCATAATCAACTGTTGAATCAACAATTCATTGGATCTATACTCCTGACAAGTTCCATTACCTTGTCTCAAACCAAAGAATGATCTTTGCTCTATAATATACTTCATATAATCAGTTTGCACTGACCCCAAATCTAGTAACCTCGTCTCACCCAGTATGAACTGCTCAAGCAATAAGTCACCTCGGACATAATCAAAAATCCCACAAGATGCCACAATGTGCCAGTGGGCTACCAATTCAAACGCGATACAAAAGGAAGGCGAGCTCTGGGAGGAACTACTCAACTCGCACACTAACATGGACTTTCTCAGAAAATAGGGAAACAGAACACATAAAAGCAAATATGGGCAATGAACTGAACATCACACTATTACGGCGTGCAACCCGATCCAAACAACATACCCATGGCGGCGTGCCACCCAATCCACATATAGGACTCACATAAGGAGATATACGTCGAGCTGAATAGCTCATCACATCAAAATACCGAATATCGGTCATAAACACACTAAGGTGCATAATATCATTCCCAAGGAAACATATAGCGCTATAGGCTACAAACTCAAGCACAACTGAGGTGCGATACATGATCTAAGTCTCATCCTGCTCATATAACATCACCGCTGAGCGGAACCTCAACACATAAGGAATTTACCAAGCCGTCTCACAACTCATACGGTGCAATATATCTTTACATGAATTAACTGACCACGAAATAAGACTGCGACTATCCTTCCATAAAGAGCGCATTGCTGAAATAAACACAACTGGCCTGACGTAAGGCTCACTTCCACATTTAAATCTATCCACCGACCTCAAGTCGATCCTGATCGTGCCAAGCTAGGCCAATAATCTTTCACAGGTCCATAACCCAATAAACAGAGTGCCCTCCAGGCATAAATTCTCAAATGGATGATATTACCAAAATCCTCATACTTGGTTTAAATTTCTAATTAATCAAGTGACTACATGTCACACTTATACAATATTCCTGTGGGACAAGCTCCCACCATCTTCCGAAATAATTAACGGGTCTGCACATCCAAACCACCGGCTGCACTAACGCTGAAAAGCGATCAAGAATCCCTAACCAGGATGCAAAGCCTTTCTCACAGAACACCGACCTCAGGTGATACTGACGTCAATACCCATCTTACTCAAAACACTGAAACTCATATACTGCTCATCCGAGATCGTGACATCACAGTCATTGACCAAACTGCAACCTTGGTCCTTACTTCAAATTCCATACCACTCACTGCACCTCACGTGCCAATATACGATAGACGCGATTTCCATCACAACTCTGGAACCGCCGATAGGCTAATACTTCATCACATAAGACTTTCCATTTAACTCACTTCAGGAGAACTATAGCAGCATACAGGCGAATCCTCATAATCGTCGAATATGCCAATCTCTAAGTAGTTGTCCAAGCCACCATAACACTTTCTGGGATCCGCCTACTCATAATAGGCCCTAACAAAAGAATGCTTCAGAATAACATCAATCACTGCGGCCGACAAGCCTCACATGCATAACTCGATCACGCTGAACGAACCGATCACTGACACCAGTATACCAACTCAACTATGGCTAATCAATCTACTTCCTTCCAATTTATCCTTGATTGCCTTAGAAATAATAATATCTCCCTTTAACACCTAACTTATTTCAACCAAACTCACCCCGAGTGACCTTAAATCACGAGACCATGCTGTCTCAAATACCATGACCATTTCATGTCTCTCAAATGCTACACCGCAAGTCAAAACATCATAGAACATTCTGTGCCTTTCTTCATAAGCTGCTTCAAAAGCTTGACTCTTAACCGTACTTATAGACTCAAAATCATTAGGCACCACACTTTACCTCTTGAATTAACTAGGACCGCTATTGAGAGCCACCCAGCTCTGACTTGGCCCCGAATGCAACCAACTCTACTGAATTTTATAACATATGAATACCCTCTCGATAAAGCACCTAGAGGGATCACTTCCCTCGAAGCCTGCACCTATACGAGGCATAAATCATGAATCTTCCCTCAAGTCTGAACATGAGCCAATAAGGCTAACCATAGCATGCATCCAACAATTCATTTACTCAAATTACCACTCATGGTCCTTTTCCGTAGCTGCAATAACCCACCAATACGCCAATAACCAGAATTCACGCAGGTAATAAACCGTGCAATCAGCTAATCAACAGCAAGCTCCCCAACTTGGCTCGAAGCCATAGATCACAACACATATACTCTATTGCTGTCGTAATATCATGGTGAGATTAAACTCACTCCATCATAAGCTCGTGGAAACACGAATCATCTAGAATTTTAACTCTTCTGCAATTCTTGCATTTACTCACACAACAGTTAAGCCCACTCTCTAGGCGAGCAATTTTTTTTTTTACTAAGTCCTAAATTTTTCAAAAGTTTCGGCAGAGCCTCCTTTGTAATTGGTCCTATCCACCTGCCAGAGAATCACCAAAACCATCCTAACAACACATCCACAACTTGACAAAGCATCACAATGCATATCAATTACATAAATCTAAATTGATACATGGACATGCGTTGCACCTATTTGAATCATAACACATAGAAAATACCCTTCAACCCTCCATTATTGGGCTATTCAACCAAGTAGGAACATATTATTTCTTTAATATTTTCGACCTTCAAGGTGGTCTCCTTGACTCAATGATTTCATCATTATACATTTACGGAAGCGATCTCAGCTCCCAGACTTATCTAACTAGGAGACACGAAAAATATTCTTCATGCGCCCATAACTCGGGCTACTCAACAGATCACAATAAGAAACGAATCACTTAACAGTTCATCTACTATCCAGTAGGCTTCTTCGCCACTACCAAGTCGTACAAATACACCTCGCAACACTAACATACTCATCACGTGGATATCCAACTGCCATTCCAGCTAACAAGGACAATAATGAACATATGAGTTCAAAACACTTGCTCACAAAATTAGCACCTCGGTGCTCAAGCCATTGGCAAAGATTTGGCCTCAAGTCCTCCAGACTGGTCTAACTTCAAACTCACAGAGATTACACCTCGCCCCTCGATCAGGGAATCAAAGCCATCGAGACACATCTGATACTGAGCGCCCGTTGGTGCATACGATCACGCAGAAAGAATTTCAAAAGTTTCTTTTCAAGCTGAATCAAGGACGTACGATAAGAATTCAAGAATGTGAAGTTTTTCTAAAGGTTCGGCAGCCTCTCGAGGATAAATACAGACGTCTCCGTACCGATCCGCAAGACTCTACTAAAACTGCTCATGACTCGCGAGACCAAGTAACCTAGGCTCTGATACCAACTTGTCACGACCCAAATCCCGATCGTGATGGCGCCCAGCACACTACTAGGCAAGCCCGACCATTATTCAACACTTAACCTAATTTATCAAAAATAGCGGAAAGAATTATCAATTAAGCAAGACTAAAGTACTGAAGAATTTAACAAAATACACAATATATCTCACTAGGACCCGGTGTCACGAATCTGAGCCTCTAGAATACAGAATATCATCCTAATACATGGTATATCCAAAGTCTGATAATGCGGAAATAAAGAGATAGGATAGGAGGGAGAAGATCAATGGCTGTGAACGCCGTGCAGCTACCTCGATACTCCCAGAGGCTGGATCTGCTGATCAACTGGATCTACTGAGCCTGAGACTGCCCTGGATCTGCACACAAGGTGCAGGGAGTAAAGTGAGTACTCCGACCCAGTGAGTAATAAAAGTAACTACAGTCCGAAGATAAGAAAATCCAGTAAATACACAAAGTAAGCTACAATCCGAATATACAGCAACATATGGAACTGAGCAGCTAAACACCAGTATAAATACAAATACATGAATGCAATGCAATGCATATGATGGTACATTCCAGTACCCACTGCGGCGTGCAGCCCGAGCCATCCATATTTATTTATCGTCGACGGCGCTCACTAGGGGTGTGTACAGACTCCGGAGGGGCTCCTACAGCCCAAGCGCAATATCTTGGTCAGTCATTGTTACCTGACCGGTCAGCCATTATTACCTGACCAATTTATATCATGCAGTGTCATTGTTACCACTGTTCAAGTATATCATCCAGTGTCATTGTTACCACTACTTCAAGTATATCACACGGTGTCATTGTTACCACTGTTTCAAGTATATCACATAGTGTCATTGTTACCACTGTTTCAAGTACTTTATAATCAGTCCAGAAAATAATATAATAAGCCCCTTGGGCATTTACAAAACAGAAGTTCCCAGCCCGGAATACATTTAAAAATATCATTTAAGTTTTCAACACTTAGAATTATGGCTGAGTTTGCAAAACAGCATTTAAAACCTTGGACTGAAATTAAATGATATGCAAATCATGCTAAGCAGTAATATCAATCCTCGAAGGATTTTACAAATCGGCACAAGGCCCCAAACATGGCATCAAGCCCAGTAATATCAATGAAGTATGTGTATCAATCACCAGTATAGTATAAACATCACACGGGATGGACCAAGTCACAATCCCCAATAGTATCTGACCCCGCACTCGCCATGGAGTGCGTGTCACGCCTCAATATAGCGTTACGATGTGAAAGTCCGGGGTTTCAAACCCTCAGAACAACATTTACATCTATTACTCACCTCAAGACGGCCAAAAGTCTACTCCGCGATGCCCTTTCCTTTCGAATCGACCTCCTCGCGCGTCGAATCTTGCCAAAACCACAAGGAATATATTACAATAGGCTAAGGGAATATAACTCAATCGAAAAGACTCGAAAAAATATCGAAAATCACGAAATTTGCAAAACCCGAGCCCCGGGCCCACTTCTCGAAAAATTACAAAAGTCACATCACCAAATTCCTCGTCTCTCCACGAGTCCGTACATATAAAATTTACCAAAATCAGAGTTTAAATGACCCCTCAAATCTTCATTTTAGAATTTCAATCTCAAGCCCTAATTTCTTATAATTTGGCTATATTTTCATGGATTTCAAGGATGATTCTTCAATAAAATCATGTATTTAACTCATAAAACTTACCTCCAATCGATCTCAGTTGAAACTCAATTCAATCCCCGTCCAAAAGCTCTCAAAATGACTGAAAATGGTGGAAAAATGACTCAAAATCGGATATAAACTCACTGCCTAGATTTTTGCAATTACTGTTCACCCGTGCGGTACTGTTCATGCACGGGTTACTGTTCACTGCTGCTAAACAAATGCACCAGCAGCCAATTTAAATTGCAACATAGCCATTTTTCACTAAAATGGCTCTAACTACATCATACGAACTCGGAATTAGACGATTCTTATTCCTATGAGTCACAAATAATAATATGAACACAACCCTTCAATCGAAACTCAATTCGGAGCTTATTTGCCTAGTGCGATATCCATTTCGCTCGTTAAACAATTACTCATGTTTCGCGTCAAAAACCTAATCGCGACTTGATAAAATTAGACCAAAATTTCCAGATCAGTCCTATAATTCATTATCAAAATTTCGGAAGTCTCAGAATCAAATTTGGATCTCTAGAACTAAAAATGAACCTTTAGATCATTACATTTATGCTCAAAACGGCAAAAATCTTCCAAAATTTGTCCGAGCCTCATGGGATCCCAACAAAGTATACTAACAAGTCCCATAATATGACACAAACTTAGTTGTTCCTTCGAATCACCAAAAACAACGCAAAAATACTAAATTCACCACGGATTCAAGCCTATGAACTTTGAAACTTCAAATTTTCACATACGATGTCGAAACACGTCAAAACTAGTCCGAATGATCTCAAATTTTGCAGACAAGTCCAAAATGACATAACGAAGCTACAGCAACTCTCGTAATTCCATTCTGAACCTCGGATCAAAATCTTACCTATCAACCGGAATTCGCCAAAATACTAACTTTGCCGATTCAAGCTTAATTCCACACCGGTCATCACAAAAATATTCCGCACACACTCCAAAGTCCCAAATCACCTAACAAAGCTATCCGAACCATAAAATTCGTATTTCGAGCGCTCTAACACATAAGTCAATATCCGGTTGACTTTTCCAACTTAAGCTTCCTTAAAAGAGACTAAGTGTCTCAAACCTTACCAAAATCATTCAGGAATGACTTCAAATTTTGCACACAAGTCACATTCGACATTACGGACTTGCCCCAACTTTCGGAATCACATTCCGACCCCGATATCAAAATTTCCACTTCCACAATAGGCGCCAAAACGCTCCCGGGTTATCCAAAACCCGATCCGGGCATACGCCCATCTACGAAATCATCATACGAACCTGCTGGAACCTTCGGATCCCAATTCCAAGGTCTTTTACTCAAAATTCCAATCCTAGTTCATTTCTTCAATTTTAAGCTTTCAAAATGAGAATTTCCATTTAGATTTGACTCCAAACTTCCTGAATTTTAATTCTGACCATACACTCAAGTCAATATACCTGAGATGAAGCTGCTCATGGCCTCAAACTGCTGAATGATGCGCCGGAGCTCAAAACGACCGGTCGGGTCGTTACAGAACCGCCTGCCGGAAATCGTCTCTGCTGCCGGCGGTACTCCAATCGACCCCAAATTAACACTATAGATTCCTCTCCTTCTCCTCTTCCCAAATCTCCAAAACCACTCCCTCGAATCCTACTAGAACTCTTCGAATCTTGAATCGAAGAGAACGACCAAAACCTTAACTCGTCCAATCGGCCCCAAAATTACACCCTATAACCATCTCGTTCCCCTCATCTCAAATCCCCACTCCATTCCCCTCAAATACTGTCGGAGCGTCTCGAATCTTGAATCTGAAAATCGAATCCTAGAAGCCAAATCCCACACCTGTGCATGCAGGGTTATTGCCCCATTCCTCTGAGTTCTTTGGGTTGGTTTTGTCTCATAATAACGTTGTTCGCTTGTTCTTGACAAAGAACAAACGATTGACGTTATTTGGGGATGAAATCAGAAGGTCGAGTCCCGGTTTTACGCTTTTGATCGGTAAGTTCTCCTTTCTTTCTTCATTCATGTTTGGTGTCATTTTAATCTCCGTGCCTCCTCATCTCTTTTTCTTTTTTTTCTTCTTCTTCTTTTCTTTCTCTGGTCACTCCAACTGAAATTTGACCGAATCTTCTGGTTAAAGGATAAGTTATGCGCTCTTATTCCTCGTTTGCTTTATTGTCCCAAATTTGCTTCTCTGATTTCTGTAGTTTGTTAAGCGCGGCTTAATTTCTGGTTGTTATTCTGTTCAATCACCTAGTTTAATTAAATTAGGCCCATAACCTGGTTATTTTCCTTTTATGTAGCTAGGGTAATTGGTTTATTCACATTTGCCTTGGTTTGGGCTGCATTTTTCGGGTTTCTTTCTTTTGGGAAGACTGGGTCAGCTTCTTTAAATGTTGAATCTGTGGTTAACCTAAATTAGGCTATAAAAAGCCTAAGAGGGGAATTAATGGTAATCTGCAGACCTATGGGGCTTGGAACTAGGTAAATTTGACCCATGTATTGGTCTGGTTTTTTTATATAACAGAATTTTTAAAGGGTAGTGTAGGAATTGTAAATAAAGGAATCTGCAGTAACTGAATATAAAGCTTCTAGGAAACTGGGGTGGATGGGCTATCTTGAATTCTGAAAATTAAACTAAGGGCACCTAGGCTAAAATGGAAATTGGAGAAGGACCTAAGTGTAGAAATTATTTCCTTAAGGCTGCCTTACTTGCCTTGCCTATAAAGGCATCTTTTCTTGCCATTCAAGGCAGAGTTTGAGAGCTGGAAATCCAGAAAAATACAGAAGCTGCATAAATTTTACTATTTCATAGACTTCAAGAGCTAAAGTTCTGAGAAAAAAAGACAAAGGGCTGAAAAACTTTAGAACAACACTGTTTCATTTATTTCTTTTTAGTGATTTTTGAGGTTTTCTTGGTGCTAAAACAATTTTTTGGTTAGCTGGTTTTAAGATGGGTTAAAGTCGAGTTTGTCTTGAGGTTTTCTGGTTCATCGAGTGACTGAAATTAGTGTTTGGATTATTGTATCTAATCTACTGGTTTAAAAATTGGTCTGTTGGTTCACTTTCTGTTTTGATGGGCTCTACTGTTGTTGTTGTTGTCGATCCCTGTTGTTAACACTGCTGATCCCTCTTTATTTCTTTATTCTCTCAATCTCAGGTATACTTCTGCATTCCCTCTAAGTGTAAAGTTGATTTGGAATCAAGAAATGGAGATCTGGAACTTTGAGTCATATTCTTCAATAAGTTTGGTCGTAGATTAGCTTATTTGCCCGTTTTATTTTATTTAGAGAATTGCATTTACTGCCATTCAAACTATAATCTGTAATTCAAATCTGAGTTCTGAACATCATATGTTAGATAATGTCTGCCTTAGTTTGGCCGTCAAATGTAGTTGTTGATATTACTTGTTTGTTTTAAGGTTAGTATATGGGTTTGATTGAGTGTAGTGGATTCGATTTTGGGCCATATGCTAAAGAAAATTTCTGTAGCTTTTAAATGAATGACTCAATGTCATAGTTTTGCTGGATTGGGGTAGCAAGTCTCCATATTATTAATGTTTTGTTTGCCTTTGGCAATTGTTAAGATGTGATTTAGCTTAAATAGGTTTAATTTTAGCTTAGTTCTGCCTTCAAAATTTGAACATTTTGTCACAAACTCCTGGTGTTTTGTTTTGTGGAGTTCACGTGTGACATTTGCGTTTTTTTAAGAATTGTGATCTAAATGATGAGTATGGTTCAACAAATCACAAAGCTTGTGTAATGGTGTGAGGTTTTGTTATTAGCTCTGTTTAATTGTCATTGACTAAGTTTCATGTAATGCTAACAATTCAGTTTGTTCGAAAATGGGCTCAGACTCCTTCCATGATCAGGGTTTCGGTCTTTTAATTCAAAACAAGCATTTGTTTCAATTCAATCCTTTATTCCATGTTGTGTACATTAACTAGCACTCTTGGTCAGTAAGTAGGGGCATAAGATTGGGCCTAACGCAGGCCCAAACGAGAATGTGGTCACATCCCTACCTCTTTTCTCATCATGAATTAGGCTCTTTAAGCCTAAAGCCCGGGGACTTCCCAAGTTGGAATGCTCGTTTGTTTATTTTGAAGAGATGTTTTTGGGCTTGTGAATCTTTAGCACATTGTTCAGTCTATCTCGTAAGGCCAAGTCTTCAAATCAAAACAATTAGAATCCTTTTAACTTCCCTTAGTTAATTGTTGGTATGCCATGATATAGTACAAATAGGCTATGGCCCTCGCTTGGTTAATATTTAAATCCTTAGAATTTGAGGTGTGCCATTTAGTGGATTTTCCGTGGCCCTCGCAAAGCTGCAAATGCGTTAGTTTCTTTAGGCGCGCATTTTAATAATTTACCTTCCTAAACTCGAGTGTGCATTTCATGTGACCCAAATCAAATCTTAAAATGTTGAATAAATTATGTTTAGGATTGCGGGTGCATTTCATGTGGCGCGATCCAAAGACGTGTTTTAAACGACGTTCAATCTTCTTTAAAAATTGAATAAAAGCGGCTAAAAGTTAAAATTGCACATAGGTTAAAACATGTATTAAAATCATATGATAGGTCAATTTTAACAGTTGAGCGACCGTGCTAGAACTACGGAACACGGGAATGCCTAACACCTTCTCCCGGATTAACAGAATTTCTTACCTGGATTTCTGGTTCGCAGACTGTAATACAGAGTCACTCTTTTCCTTGATTTAGGATTTTAAACCGGTGACTTGGGAAACCATAAATCTCCCAAGTGGCGACTCTGAAACTCTTAATAATAAATGCCATTTCGATTGTCACTTTAAGTTGGAAAAAACTCCCTATATGCCCCTCTCGGGGTGTAGGTAAAAAGGAGGTGTGACAGCTCTGGCGACTCTGCTGGGGATCGAACCCAGAATCTCTGGTTTAGGGTTCAAGAATTCGATCTTAGAATAATTGTTATAGTTGGCTTTATCCATTATCTGATTTTGTTACATGATTTGGGCCTAATGTGCTAATTGATTGGTTTTACCGCTTTGATATTCCGTGAACTGTATATAAACTGTGGCGAAATCCCTCTTTTCTCTGAGTCTTCTAAATCATGAAGAAGTGTGCACTTTGTGTGACTTCTTTTCTGTTAGACTCATATTCCAAAATTAGAACGAGGTTCGGACAAGTTGCAAAGCCGATGAAGCTTCTGTATTCCCGGTACGCTGCCCCCCCCCTGCTCGAGCTGTCCGCTCGGGTAAGCCAAGTCTAGAACAAATAAACCCAGATTTTTAAACCTAGTATAACAATACCTCATGCCGGATCCCTAGTAGGAACGTTTGTTTGCATCATGTGCATTTTGACTTTGGAGACTCAACACAGGGGTTGGGTCTGTCTAGGACAGGTGCACCCGAAATAAAAAGACCATCCTGATGCATCTTACTTGCTACTTGTGCATTTATTTGCTTCGGATTTGCATGCTGACCGGCTTTTGAATAAAAGGAGAGAATTTGGAAAAGAAAATAGCAGTGTGAGGTAATTATGTTATACCCCAGGTTTTCGTGCGTGAAGTACGCCATAAGTAAAATGATGAAAGTATGAAAATGAGATATTATATGTCGCATTTTCGTACATTAAAGCGTCATCATACGATAAAGCTTCATCGTAAGATTAATCGACGCAAATTCGGGAATGAGATTTATTTTGGGATAAAATATGGGTCGAGCGATAATATCCGATAATTATAAACTAGTACCATGCAAGGTGCCATATGACCACGGTATTGTAATATATATAAAGTATACATGAAGTAATTTGTGATAATTTTAAAATTATGCGGGTAATTGGTTAATTACCGGGTAACCGGACATTACCCGGTCAACTAATAAGTGGAAGATAAAATCCCTTCTCCCAAGAAAAACGTGGCAAAAAGGCCATTACTTAAGCATGAGTCATATTAATTTGTATATAGGTAACATAAGCCAACTCTTATCAAAATTAGACTTAATATCATTTTAGTCTTGGGGTTCAAAAAGACATTTTTGTCTTTGACATCCATTATTAAAAGTCATTTTGGTCTTTTGGGTTCAAATAGAAAACGCTAAAGTTAGCTTCAGTCAGGGAATAATTCATCCATCAATTCAATTTTAGCCAATATTTTAATTTCAAAGAGCTATAAATTCTGTTTCTGAAATTCGAGAGCTTCAAAGCAGAATTTCGTCCATATTTCGCAAAAGCAGATTCGTTCAAATAATTTCGGGAACAGGTATGTTAAGGCTATCCCTTCTTTCTTTTGGCATGATCCATACGACACGAACGAAACGTGCAAATGCACAAATTCCATGAATGACTCCATTCATAGAAGTATTAGAGATATCTGTGTTCTTGAATTTCCGTGTGTTATAATATCTTATCATTTGTTCATGGGTCTCAGAAAAAAACGAAAGTTGAAAAGAGTTTACTTTATGATATTACTCAGAGGCAAAATGGTCTTATGCCATTCCGAATGATTTTATTGACGTACTTTTTATGCATTGCATTCATGTGCATTGACCCATGATCAGATGGCGTTATATACGCGTATATATGTAAATATATGTATATGGGATATGGGAAAAGGTTACGGCGTTATATACGCACCACCACCTAATCAGTCGGTATATGATGATGATGTTGCCCACAGTGGCTGAAATATGATTCAAACGGCGTTATATACGCGTATATATGTATGTATCCAAATGGCGTTATATACATATATATATGTATGTATTCAAACGGCGTTATATACGCGTATATATGTATATATATATATATATGTATATGGGATATAGGAAAGGTTATGGCGTTATATACGCACCACCACCTGATCAGCTGGTATACGATGATGATTTTGCCCACAGTGGCCGATATGATATGATGGGATGCCCTCAGAGGCTGATAATGTTGTGAAACATGTACATATGCACGACATGACATTCATACGCACATGCATGACGCTAAAAGTAATTTATGATTTACAAAGTTATTCAGACTTGCAGGTTGAGTCATGTACTTTATATTTCTTCCATGTCTCTGATGTACTTACTTATATGCCTTACATACTCGGTACATTATTCGTACTGACGTCCCTTTTACCTAGGGACGCTGCGTTTCATACCCGCAGGTCCCGATAGACAGGTCGAGAGCCCTCCAAGTAGGCTATCAGCTCAGCAGAAGATGTTGGTGCGCTCCATTTGCTTCGGAGTTGCTTGTTTGGTTAGTATAATTTAGACGTGTATTGTTTGATATAGCGGGACTCTATCCTGACCTCTATGACATTTATGTATTCTTAGAGGCTTGTAGATATATGTCGTATACGTGAAAGATTATACGACCTTGTCGGCCTATATTTGAGTTTATAAATGATTATGTTGGCCTACTAGGCCCGTATGTCACGTGTATATAATGATGTAATAAGAAAGATATGTTACGTTGGTACTCGGTTGAGTAAGGTACCGGGTGCCGATCGCAGCCCATCGGTTCGGGTCGTGACAAATTACCTGTGGTTAAAACCAATGTCCCTAAAGTATACTGAAACTCTGCCGAAATTTTGAAAAAAAAGGGGGAATTTTGTGGATTTTAAAGAAAAAAAAATATCTTTGTGTTTTTGGGAAAAGGAAAAAGAAGTTGGGTTTATTTTCTTAAAAAATTTTCCCCGAACTACGCCAGTTTGATTCTCACAGGGTGTGAGATACGTAGGCAACCCCCATCAGGTCCAACTTCCTTTTTGCAAAAATAACCCAAAAGAACAAAAAATTTACTTTAATTTGAAAATAATTAGGGTGATATAGCTGAATGTCCCTAAAAGGTCGCCGGAAGACTGTTTTTGCAAGAACAACCACTTTTAGTCACTTTTAAAGGTTTTGGCTAGTTAGCCGACATAACCTTAAAATCTTCGTTTTCGAAGTGCTGAAAGGCCGTATTGGCAAAGCCGGATATTTGTGTGAAAATTTTGGAAAAAAGATGGTCATTTTTCTTGAGTCAAAACGAGTCATAGTTTCCTTTTAATTAAAATTACCTTAATAAATGTGCAGGATGAGCACAATTCAAAATGAACCTTTCTCAGTCCGTGAAGAGATCCCTTTGGAGCTACATATGTGGTGGCATGATTTGGGGGAAGATAGCAGAAAGGTTGTGACAAAAGCATTGGGTGGTCTTATCGGGCTCTTGAAGGTTAAGCCAAGAAAATACGTGATTGAGGCCTTGATACCATTCTGGGACCCAGCGCATAATGTATTTCACTTTACTAATTTCGAGTTAACTCCTACACTGGAAGAGATAGCAGTCTATGCCGGTTTCGAAGGGAATCTTAGAAGTCAATACCCAGTGGCACCGAGAACAGTAACCCCTCATAAATTTTTGGACTTGTTAAGCATCAGTCGTGACATCCGAGATGGAAATTTGGCCAAAGGATTTTGTACCTTCTACTTTCTATATCGACATTACGGGAATCCTCGTGGCTTCGAAACGCCAGATACCAGTCTCACTCACACGGGAAACCAAGACAAGTGGGAAGCTCGGAGAGGATTAGCTTTCATAGCGGCGTTCTTGGGTATTTTGGTTTGCCCTAGAAAAGACGGGAACATAGAGTTGGGACTTGTAGGGATATCCGACTTTATGATGAAAAAGGCAAATGGGACTATAGTGCCACTGATCTTGGCGGAAATTTACCGAGCTCTGACCCATTGTCGAGAAGGAGGGAAGTTCTTTGAAGGGTGCAATGTGCTGTTACAACTATGGATGGAGGAACACCTTTGCCACCGTCCCAGATACTTGAATTGTGGTATGACTGGCCTTGAATGCATCGAAAAACATGAAAAAAGGGTAGAGAGTTATGGGTTCCCGGATGGTACAGAAGCATGGCATGCTCATTTGAGATCTCTGACTGCAAACGAGATCGAATGGATGATCAGGTGGCTCTCGATCAATGAAGTAATCTATATGTCGGCTGAGGCATGTTTTTTGCTATTGATGGGTCTTCGGAGTATCCAGCCTTATGCTCCACACAGAGCCCTACGTTAGTTAGGCCGATACCAGACCATCCCACACGATGAAGATTTAAGTCGGCAGGTCATTGAGTTAGAGCCAAAAGCTGCCTTCTCAGAAGAAAAAGTGCGTCAGATTTGGCATCAGTGCAGATTCTTAGGGCCTAATACTCAAGTACGAGATCTATTCAGAGGCGAGGTGGAGCCCAGTTATACTGCTTGGTATGGTAAAAGATCCCGAGTTCAACATGAGCCCGAAAGGCCCGCAAAGAGACCCCATGTCCAACAGTTCACCGACGGAGCACGGGTGCAATGGGATTGGTTGGCCAAAGAAAACGAATACAGGGCTACCATAAGCAAATTGGAAAAACAAGTCAGGGACCTTCAGTTTGAAAATAGCTTGCAAGCCGTGGCGGACGAAGGAGAAAAGAAAAATCTAGCCATAGAAAATGAGGCCCATCGAGCCCAGATTCAGAAAATGAAAATAGCGGCAGAAAACCCAGCCCCAAGTGCCAAAGATGAGAAACGCATAGCTAACTTGAGGCAGAAAGTGAGTGACTATAGTTTTGATTTAAACAAAGTAGAAAGTGAACTAGCCAAGGCTCGAAAACAGTTGGCTAAAAATGCAGATGAACGAGCACGCCTAGTTAAGCAGTTGAAAGAAAAGTACGATGGTGAGGTCGCGGGATTAAAGAAAGGGTCATCGCCACGGAAAACAAAATGATCAAACAGGCGAAAGACTTCAAGGTTGAAAGAGAACATTGTTATACATCATTGGCACAATTAGAAATAGATTTGCAACAACTTCAGGAGCAGAATCTTGTGGCCGAGCAAACTTTGGAAGCCAAGGCCCAGCAAATCGGGCGGTTGCTACAAGAAAAAGGTGTCATAAGAGAGAGAATTAGAAACATCGCTGATTACATCGTTATGAAGTGTCAAGTCTGTGAGGATATGACTCGCACTACCTTCTTCGCGACAGTGATGACATTCGTTAAGCAGATAATGAGTGACTTGGACCGACTTCAAAGGGATCTTGCATATAGGCCCGCGGCGAGACCGAATGATATCCCGCGGTCACCAGGAGCATTGATGTATTCATGATTTTTCATTTGAGTTTGTATTTTCTTTTTCGTCAGAGTCAGTTGTGTTGAGTCTGTATTTTCTTTCTGCTGGTGTCTGTCATTTGTTGTCGAGTCTACATTTTCTTCTGTCAGAGTATGATATTTTATTTTTGGAGTCTGTATTTCATCTTTTCATCAGCATCTGTTAGTTTCTCTTGGAGTCTGTTAGTGTCGAGTCTTTGTAATCAAAGCATTTGTTTTTTATGAAATTGAAAATCCCAAAAATTATTTTATTATTTACTTTCGTACTTATCTCCCAGAACTACGCTCGGTCTTATTCATGCGGGGTCATGATATGTAGGCAATCTCCATAGGATTCGAACATAACCAAAAGAGAAAAAAAGAAGAAGAAAAAAGAAGAAGTTGCAAACGGAAAAGTTGGGATGACGCAAGCAGCCGATCAAATGCATAATAGAAACGGTTAACTGCTTAGGTGCATTCATTCCTCAAAATGTGCAGTTACCAATTTGTTAAAATCCTAATCGCTAACAAGGTTGTTGCTGATGTATTGAGTTCAGGCAGGTGGTTAGTTGATTGGCATTCTGGCAACTCACTCATACAATACCCGATCAAAAGATAAGCTGAACATGGCCAACCAAGAATTGGAGGCAAGTATTGTCGACCCGTCAAAAGAGGTGGAAGAATTAAATGTTAATGCAATGAAGGAAGAGATGTATAAGTTAAAGTAGCAAATGGCTTAAATGTACCAGGCCTAGGCAAAGGGTCATCCACCACCGGTTTATCCCGCCAACCCTGCTTATATGCCACCATTGGCTCAACCTCAGGAATCTCCCACTGTGAACTCATCTCCAGCTTTTCCCCTCTACCAACAATGCCACGGCACCACTTCCCATACATCACAAGCTCCTCCACCCAGACAAGTCCCGCACCCTCCTCCACCAATCACATCTATTTTTGTGGCACCTCCACCTACTGCATTACACCGATCTTCCAGTGAACCTCTGTTCCAAACTCACGACAACCAGTATATCCCCCTGAACCCACCTTCAAAGTTCTGGAACCATATTCTTACACCCCTCATCTTGATCTCCCGGCAGAGACCGAGAAGCCACCCAAAAATCCCGAGCATGAAGAGATGATCAGAAAGGTCAAAATCTTAGAACAATCGTTCAAAGATATGAGGGGGTTGGGAGGTCAAGTAAGTGTGGCCTATAAAGATTTATGTTTGTTCCCAGATGTTCAGTTACCAGCAGGGTTCAAAATGCCCAAGTTTGATCTGTACGACGGGCATGGTGACCTAGTAGCACACTTAAGAGGATTTTGTAGCAAGATGAGAGGAGCAGGCGGAAGAGATGAATTGTTGATGGCATATTTCAGCCAAAGTTTGAGTGGATCGACATTAGAATGGTATACCAGACAAGATCACAGCAGGTGGTACACATGGGACGATTTGGCCCAAGCCTTCACATGCCATTTTCAGTACAATCTTGAAACTATCCTAGACTGTCTGTCATTAACAAAGATTGAGAAAAAGCCCGGTGAGAGTTTCAGAAAGTATGGATTCCGTTGGAGGGAACAAGCAGCGAGAGTTGACCCTCCGATGAAAGAAAGTGAGATGGTTGATTATTTCTTGCAGGCTTTGGAACCCACTTATTTTGGTTACTTGGTGTCAGCAGTGGGTAAGTCCTTTAATGAGGTTGTAAAAATGGGAGGCATGGTTGAGGAGGGACTCAAGTCCAACAAGATCATGAGTTATTTAGCAATCAAAGCGACCACCCAAGCCATTCAAAACGGTACTGGAGGTGTACTCGGGAAGAAGAAAAAAGAGGATGTTGCAACAATCGAGTCAGGAGCTTGGGTCGGGTCCAGGGGCCCTTCACGTTACTACAACTAGCCTCGACCCTATCATCAAACTTACCCCCACATTCCATATAGCCCACCACAACACTACTACCCACCGCCCGATCCCCATTTTTTCGTCCATCACGTACAAACCTATACCCAACCACCTACTCATACACAATGGCATGCACCAGCTCCACAAAATCCATACACAGCTCCCCAAAATACCTATCCACCCCCAAAAGCCTATAGAAATCCCCCTGGAATAGGTTTTCGGCCC
Source organism: Nicotiana sylvestris (assembly GCF_000393655.2). NCBI lineage: Eukaryota > Viridiplantae > Streptophyta > Magnoliopsida > Solanales > Solanaceae > Nicotiana > Nicotiana sylvestris. The sequence continues at coordinate 184,300,662 of NC_091062.1, forward strand.
AATCAAGCCTTTAAGAATGAGAGGTTGCAGAAACATAAGACTTTCTCTCCTTTGGGAGAATCATATACTAGCCTATTCCACAGATTGAGACAGTTGGGAATGTTGAATCTGATCGAGGCTAAACTGTCAAATCCCCCTCCCAGAAATCTTGACCGCTCGGTGAGTTGTGAGTATTGTTCAGGGACCCCGAGTGATGACACAGAGAAGTGCTAGAAATTGAAAACAGCTATTCAAGAGCTCATTGATACTAATCAGATTGAGGTCCAAGCCCCGGAGGCACCCAACATCAACCAGAACCCGTTGTCGGCCCATCATGAGACAAATATGATTAAGATAGTGCATAAGGGAGGGGAGCCTAAGAAGACTTCGCAAACCGTTATGATGATTCGGGCTAGTGAAGCCAAGCCGTTTGAAAAGTCAACAAGTGAGAAGTCTGTGATCAAGTTGAACGGGGCAAATAATGAACCATCTGTGGAGGTCAAGAAGGGGTCCTCAAGTGACATTGCAGGAAAACATGAAAGAGCAAAAGTGTTTGTGCCAGGAGTGACGAACAAGTCTGTGGTAATTATGAAGGGCGCCCACACATATCCTGTCATTATCAAACCGGTAACTCAATTACCGATAGTCAATAGCAAGGCAGTCCCATGGAATTATGAACGGGTGACAGTGACTTACAAGGGGAAAGAGGTTAAAGAAGAAGTGTGTGAGACCCAGGGTTTGACTCGATCGGGGAGTTGCTTTGCCCCCGAAGAGTTGAGGAAAGCTAAGACCTCCAAAGATAACCCAGTGTTGGTGAAGAAAGCTATGACCAGGAAGAAGCAGAGGAATTTTTGAGAAATATGAAAGTGCAGGACTATTCCATTGTGGAGCAGTTAAGGAAGACATCGGCTCAGATCTCGCTATTGTCATTATTGATCCATTCAGAAGAACACCGTCGGGCTTTGAAGAAGATCTTGAATGAAGCCCACGTTCCTGAAAAAATCTCAGTAAACCACTTGGAAAAGATAGCTAACAAGATATTTGAGGTAAATAGAGTCACTTTTTCTGATGATGAGTTGCCCGTGGAGGGAACTGAGCACAATAGAGACCTCTATCTGACGGTGAAATGTGAAGATTCCGTGGTTACTTGGGTACTAATTGACAATGGTTCCAGTGCAAATATTTGCCCTCATTCCACTCTGAACAAGTTGAAGGTGGATGATGAAAGAATTCACAAGAATAATATCTGCGTTCGGGGATTCGACGGTAGAGGGAAAAATCCAGTTGGGGACATAGTGCTCGAGCTTACAATAGGGCCAGTTGAATTTACTATGGAATTCCAGGTGCTCGATGTGGCTGTTTCTTACAATCTGTTGTTAGGTCGACCCTGGATTCATGCTGCCAAAGCGGTCCCGTCCACTCTGCATCAAATGGTTAAGTTTGAATGGGATAGACAGGAAATTGTTGTGCATGGCAAAGATAATTTGTGTGTTCCCAGTGATGCCATTATTCCATTCATAGAGTTTGAAGATGACAAGGGGCCATGGGTTTATCAGGTTTTTGACACGGTATCAGTAGAGAAATTTTCTGAAGGGAAGTGTGTGCCGACTCCAAGGGTAGTTGTTGCATCAGTCATGGTAACCTTTGAAATGTTGAAAAATGGTTTTGTACCGGGCAAGGTTTGGGTGCATCTCTGCAAGGTATCGTACAGCTAGTTTCTCTTCCTAAAAACTTGGATACATTTGGTCTGGGGTTCAAGCCCACATTCGTAGATGTGAGAAGAGCCAAAAAAATAAAACAGAGAGAATGGGCCCTTCCAAAGCCAGTCCCGCGTCTTTCCAGATCATTTGTCAGGCCCGGTACTAGAAAGCGCCCAGTGACGACGGTTCCCAGTTCGGTGGTTGATATGGATGGAGATTTGATGGAAAAGTTCGAGAGGATATTCGACGAAGTGAACACGGTGGAAGCTGGAGAGGGTTCTAGCAAGGCAGATATGCAATTTGTTGGGCCCAGTGCAAAGATTAACAATTGGGAAGCTACTCATCTCCCTACCAGGAAGGAGTTTTGGTAGTTTGCTTTGATTTTCTTTCAGTTTATCTAGATTATCCCAGGGTTGTAGTTCAGATTCTATGTTATCCCAGGGTTGTAGTTCAGATTCTATGTTCCGTCTGTTTGGATGTATAAGTCATGTTATCTCTAATTTCAATGAAATGGAATTTCCCTTTTTCTCCCTTCTTAATAGTTTTATTTTTGTTTTTCTTTTCTTCCTTGTACAGTTCTTTTTATGCTAGCTTCAATGATATGACATGCATGCAGAATCTCCGGCCCAGTCTTAAAAGCCAATCTAATTCTGAAATAGTAATTCAAGAAATAGAGTGTGATGTTGAATCGGAATATGACGAGGATAAAGCCTTTGAAGAGATTAGTAAAGAATTAAGCCATTTTGAAGAAAAACCCAAGCCTAACCTGAGTGATACATAAGTAATCAATTTAGGGGACCAAGGTAATGTCCGAAAAACTAAAATAAGTGTCCATCTTGAACCACAACTCAGAGAGGAGATAATTAAAACATTGTTCGAGTATAAAGATGCTTTTGCATGGTCCTATGACGACATGCCAAGTCTAAGCACTGGCTTGGTGGTTCACAAATTGCCCACTGATCCGGCATTCCCCCTGTCAAGCAGAAGCTGAGGAAATTTAAAACTGATATGAGTGTGAAAATTAAGGAAGAGGTCACCAAACAGTTTGAGGCCAAAGTCATTCGGGTCACCCGGTATCCCACCTGGTTAGCTAATATTGTGCCTGTACCGAAGAAGGATGGTAAGACCAGGGTGTGTGTTGATTATCGAGATTTCAACAAGGCAAGTCCCAAGGATAACTTCCCATTGCCGAACATCCATATATTGATCGACAATTGTGCCAAACATGAAATTGGTTCTTTTGTGGATTGTTATGCGGGTTACCACCAGATCTTAATGGATAAGGAGGATGCAAAAAAGACAGCATTCATCACATCATGGGGAACGTACTGCTATCGAGTCATGCCATTTGGTTTGAAAAATGCTGGGGAAACCTACATGAGGGAAATGACGACCATATTCCACGACATGATACACAGTGAGATCGAGGTTTATGTGGATGATGTGATTGTAAAGTCTAGAAAGCAGTTTGATCATGTCATAGATCTGAGAAAGTTCTTCCAAAGGCTTTGCAGGTACAATCTCAAGCTCAACCCTGCAAAATGCGCATTCGGTGTCCCGTCTGGAAAGTTGTTGGGATTCACAGTCAGCCGCTGAGGTATTGAATTAGACCCATCAAAGATCAAAGCTATCCATGAGCTGCCACCCAAAGAACAAGACTGAGGTGATGAGTCTGTTGGGGAGATTGAATTACATTAGCAGGTTTATTGCTCAGCTCACAACAACTTGTGAGCCCATCTTCAAACTGTTAAAGAAAGATGTTACGGTTAAGTGGACAGATGAATGTCAGGAAGCATTTGATAGGATAAAAGGGTACTTGTCAAACCCACCTGTGTTAGTCCCTCCAGAACCAGGGAGACCTTTGATTCTGTATTTGACAGTCTTGGACAATTCATTTGGATGTGTGTTGGGATAGCATGACATCACTGGCAGGAGGAGCAGGTCATATATTATCTCAGCAAGAAGTTCATATCTTACGAGGTTAAGTACACTCATCTTGAGAGGACGTGTTGCGCCGTAACTTGGGTAGCCCAGAAGCTGAAACATTATTTGTCATCTTATACTACTTACCTCATCTCTCGCTTGGATTTGTTGAAGTATATCTTCTAGAAGTCTATGCCCACGGGAAGGCTCACAAAGTGGCAGATCTTTCTCACATAATTTGACATTGTCTACGTGACCCGGACTGCGATGAAAGCACAAGCATTGGCCGACCATTTGGTTGAGAATCGGGTGGATGAAGAATACGAACCTTTGAAGACGTATTTCCCTGATGAAGAGGTAATGCACATTAAAGATTTGGAACAGAGTGAAAGGCCAGGATGGAAACTTTTCTTTGATGAGGCCGCCAATATGAAAGGCGTTGGGATAAGAGCGTTACTTGTTTCTGAAACAGGTCATCATTACCCTGTTACGGCTCAGCTTTGGTTCTACTATACTAACAACATGGCTGAGTACGAGGCATGCATTTTGGGTTTGAGAATGGTTGTGGATATGAGTGTCCAGGAAGTCTTGGTCTTGGGTGACTCGAACCTTCTGGTCCACCAGATTCAGGAAGAGTGGGAAACACGGGATTTAAAACTCATACCGTATCGACAATGTTTACATGATCTTTGTCAGCGATTCCAATCAATAGAGTTCAGGCATATTCCGAGGATTCATAATGAGGTCGTTGATGCTTTGGCTACTCTGGCGTCAATGTTATATCACCCAGATAAGACTTATATGGACCCTTTGCATATTCAAGTCCACGATCACCGTGCTTATTGTAATGTGGTAGAAGAAGATCTCGATGGGGAGCCTTGGTTTCACGACATCAAGGAGTACATCATAATGGGAGTGTATCCCATACAAACCACAGGTGATCAAAAGAGAACAATTTGGCGGCTGGCAAGTGGATTTTTCTTTAGTGGAGGAGTATTGTACAAAAGAACTCCAGATCTTGGATTGTTGAGATGCATAGATGCTAGGCAGACCACAACTATTATGACTGAAGTACATTCTGGAGTCTGTGGACCACACATGAGTGGGTATGTGCTGGCAAAGAAGATTCTCCTGGTAGGTTATTATTGGCTCACTATGGAGCGAGATTGTATCAGTTTCGTGCGTAAATGTCATCAGTGCCAAGTGCATGGAGATTTGATTCATTCTCCGCCATCTGAATTACACACGATGTCTGCACCGTGGTCTTTTGTTGCGTGGGGCATAGATGTCATTGGGCCAATTGAGCCGTCAGCATCAAATGGACACAGATTCATCCTAGTGGCCATAGATTATTTCACCAAGTGGGTTGAGGCTAAAACATTCAAGTCTATAACCAAGAAGGCGGTGGTTGATTTTGTGCACTCAAATATCATTTGCCGGTTCGGGATACCGAAGGTAATCATCACAGATAACGGTGCTAATCTCAATAGTCATCTGATGAAAGAGGTGTGTCAATAGTTTAAGATTACACATTGCAATTCCACCCCATACCGCCCCAAGGCGAATGGAGCAGTCGAGGCAGCCAACAAGAACATAAAGAAGATACTTCGAAAAATGGTGGAGGGTTCTAGGCAGTGGCATGAAAAGCTGTCATTTGCATTGATGGGTTATCGCACTACTATCCGTACTTTAGTAAGGGCGACTCCTTATTTGTTGGTGTATGGCACCGAAGCAGTGATACCCGCAGAAGTGAAAATTCCATCCCTTCGAATTGTCGCGGAGGTTGAGATCGATGATGATGAGTGGGTCAAAACCCGCTTAGAACAATTGAGTTTGATCAACGAGAAAAGATTAGCAGCAGTGTGTCATGGCCAGTTGTATCAATAGAGATGGCAAGATCATACAATAAGAAGGTACGTCCATGGAAGTTTGAAGTGGGTTAGTTAGTATTGAAACGCGTTCTTCCACATCAGGTTGAAGCAAAAGGCAAGTTTGCCCCAAACTGACAGGGGCCGTTCATTGTAACTAGAGTGTTGTCCAATGGTGCATTGTATTTGACAGATGTAGAAGGCAAATGTGTAGAAATGGCTATCAACTCTGATGCAGTCAAAAGATACTATGTATGATTCCTTTGTTTAATTGTACTTGTTTGTATTTGGCATGTTTTGAATATTGAAATGACGAAGGCATTTTGTTCTGCTATTTAAACACTTTATCCTTTGTTACCCCCTTTGAGCTTTATTTATTTTTCTTTCATATGCCTCTTTCGGAATCAGTAGAGAATATCGGGAACACAAGCGTGAAAGATAAGTAAAGGAAGAAGAGAAAAAGAGAAAGAAAAGAATGAAAAGAGAAAGAAAAAAATGAAAAGAGAAAAAAAAGAATGAAAAGAAAAGAAAGAGAAAATAGAAAATCACAACAACAAAGCAATTCCTATGTCATGAACTACGTTCGACCTGACTCCTCTTAAGGATACGTAGGCAGCCTCACGGTTCGGTCCCATCAAAGTAAAAATCCAAAAAGTCCCCAAACAAAAAATTGGGTCAAAAGTTGTGGTTGTTATCAGAAATCTAATTCCGAAAGTTGTAATTTTGAACCCATTCGAATTGTTTTGAGCTTTTTATACCCTTTCTTTCTAAACCCATCCAAAAGCCACATTACGGTCCAAAGAAGGACCTTCTGATCAGTCTTCGAGAAATGTCAAGTCAAGCAGGTAGAGGTGATTCATATCAGGGGCAACACTCTAGTCCAAATAGGGAAAAAGAAATAAAAAATGAGAGAGTCTTATTGGTTAAAACCCTCACGGGCACCGTAAGGCGACGGGAGCTGAGAGAAATAAAAATGAGAGAGTCTTATTGGTGAAAACCCTCATGGGCACTGTAAGGCGGCGGGAGCTGAGAGAAATAAAAATGAGAGTTTTATTGATAAAAACCCTCACGGGTACCTTAAGGCGAAAGTGAGTTGACGGATGGACGAGTGAGAGAGGTCTGCTGGTGAAAACCTTTCAAGGCACCGCAGGATGAACAAGGTCAGGATTTGGGTGAAGAAATCAGGTTATGGAAATTTTGGGGCAACAATGTATGGCAATTGAAAGTTGATTGGTTGGACAGATTGGGCCGATTAATCCGAAATGCATGTCATGATCATTGGTACCAGCTGCTCCACTCAGATAAGTTTCTTTTCTTTTTCCTCTTCAGATAGTCTTCCAGTTTTGGATTTTCTTATCCTTAACTCTGAAAGTCATTGCATTTCATTTCTTTTGGGTTTATTTCTCTAAGATGTTCCCAATGTCAGTTCTGTTTAAGCAAATAAGAAGGAATTTCAAAGCTCACTACCAGCTTCAAGATTGCAAAGCACAGTGCGGCCAGAGCACACCAAATATAGCATGATGTAAAGTGGGATAAAGTGCCAGCAAGAGTTTCATCGGCAAAATGATTTAGTAATTTCATGGGAGATGCAGAGGTTCCGTTAAAGGGGTCAGAGGTGTGAAACAACGGTTCAGGTATAGAACACTCGGGTCATTCAGGGTTATAGGGTTTTGAAAGTTAATCGGAAAGTCAAGCGGTACAAGGCCAGTTCGGGGAGCCATTCAAAACAAAACAATGCAGCGGAGAGACCTTCAACAAAGAATGCCATCAACTAACCGCCACATTTTAAACTGACGAATTTTATTTGATTAAATAGGGGCAGGAAATTTTGGTTGTTTCGGAGAAACCCTCCATTGAGAAAGGCGGTCACCAAATAGGTTTGATTTTTGTTTTTTCAGGACCCTCCTGGAAAATGGGATTTAGTTTAAAATTCAAAACAATTGTGAGTAGCAAGATCTAGCATAAGTGTGCCCCAAAGGAACTTAAGTAGGCTTCAAAGTTTACATGTTTGAGATAGGATTCAATTAGAAGTTTCCAGGACCCTCCTGAATAATGGGACTTAGCTTTAAGATTTCGATTAGATAACAACATTTAGCGTAAATTCTGCTGTAGGATAGTATAATTCAGCCATAAAAGTTGTCACTCTTAAGATAAAATTTGACCTTTGAGTTTAGGACCCTCTTGGATAATGGGGAGTAGTTTAAAGACCCTCTTAGATAACAAGATTTAGCAAAAGTCGTACCTTTAGAAGATATAACTTAGATTTAAAATTATCGTTTAGGTAAGAATTGTCAGGACCCCCATGGATAATGGGACCTAGCTTTCAAATTCTTAGTAATATTTGGTAATATAATTCAGTTTAACACTCACATATGTGCCCAGCTACCAAACTGGGGCAGAAAATTTTCTTTGTTTTGTCTATTTTTGTTGAAATTAGGTACCCACTTGGAGAACAGGGAGAAGCAGTTCAAATTTAGCAATCAGGAGCCCGCCTGGAAAGCAGGGAATACATTTCAAGTCAGCAGTCAGGAGCCCGCCTGGAGATCAGGGAATACATTCAAGTCAGCAGTCAGGAGCCCGCCTGGAGAGCAGGGAATACATTCAAGTTCAGCAGTCAGGAGACCGCCTGGAGAGCAGGGAATACATTTCAAGTCAGCAGTCAGGAGCCCACCTGGAGAACAAGGGAATACATTCAAGTTCAGCAGTCAGGAGCCCACCTGGAGAACAAGGGAATATAACTCAAGTTTTAGTTTTCAAGTTCTTATTGATATTTGGTAATGTGATTCGTTTTACACTTACATATGTTCCCAGATACCCAAACTGGGGCAGAAAATTTCCCTTATTTTTGTCATTTTGTTGAAGTCAGGAGCCCGCCTGAAGAGTAGAAAATACATTCAAGTCAGCAGTCAGGAGCCCGCCTGGAGAGCAGGAAATATATTTCAAGTTAGCAGTCAGGAGCCCGCCTGGAGAGCAGGGAATACATTTCAAGTTAGCAGTCAGAAGCCCACCTGGAGAGCAGGGAATACATTTCAAGTCTAGCAGTCAGGAGCCCGCCTGGAGATCAGGGAATACATTCAAGTTCAGCAGTCAGGCATCCACCTGGAGAAAAGGAAAAATATCTCAGATTACAAGTCAACAAGGCAACAAGAACCACATGAGCAAGTTTGAAGATATAGATAGGATTTTGTAATGCGTATATCATAGTCTAGTCTAACTTCTTTTTATTTTATCAGGGTGTAATAAGGGGATACAGTAAGCAGTAGCAGCAGCAGCAACAGTGAAATCACAGCTTCGTGGTAGTCCCAGCTACCAAAACTTCTCGAACTACACTGACCTGATTTCTTTATAGCCGAGGATATGTAGGCAACCTCGGAAGCAGGGTGCGGTCAGATCTTTCAAAAATGCTTCCCACGGAGTATTCAAGCGGGCAAAAATCGCTCGTATTCGCTCGCTTTGTCTTTGCACGAAAACTCTTCGTGTTTTCGAGCAAAGAGGGGCATCTGTGAGCACGTGATTTTTGCCCTATATGAATTACTCCCGTAAATTCAAAACAAAGCAATTTCTTCCATTGTTTACAATTTTGTGGATTTTTGTGGCATTTTCTGTTAATTGTTTGCATATTGCCTGGGCATGTTTATTTTTATTTAATTATGAAAATACAAAAATAGGCTGCATTTGCATTTAGGATTTAACTTTGTATTTTAAGAATAAATTAGTAATTAAGTTGCTTTACAAAAATGGAAAATCACAAAAATAGTTTATTTTGCTCTTTAGTTTTGATTTTTGAATTTTGGTAGTTTTTCTTTAATTTGGTATTTAATTAGTCGTGGTAATTATTATCTAGAGTTAGTTAATTCAATTTGACGGGATAATTTATTTAGGAATTAATTTAGGTTTATGTTTAATTTTAATTTTAATTTAAAAGGAATTGAAAAAAAAAACTAAAACTAATTTGAAAAGGAAAGAAAAAGAATTGAATAAGAAGCCTGGGTTTGGGCCATTCTTGTTTAAAAATCCATAGGCCCAAATATTTTGCCCTGAAACCTGTCCCGTTTTTCAGCCCAGACCCGCCCCAATCTGGTCCGCCCCACCTCAAAATTAAAACGACACCGTTTAGTCAAGATAGATCTGAGCCGTCGAGGTTAACCGATCTAACAGCTCAGAAGTGAGAGATACTTAATATATAAAGGTCTGAACCAGTCACCCCCCCAGACCCCTACCCCCTCTCATCTCCTTCTCCGAACCCTCATCACCTCCGTCGAGAACCGCCTGCCGAAAATCGTCTCCGCCGCCGGTGGTACTCCAATTGACCCCAAAGTAACACCATTGATTCCCCTCCTTCTCCTCTTCCCAAATCTCCAAAACCCCTCCCTCGAATCCTACTAGAACTCTTCCAATCTTGAATCGAAGAGAACGACCAAAACCCTAACTCGTCCAATCGGCCCCAAAATTACACCCTATAACCATCTCGTTCCCCTCATCTCAAATCCCCACTCCATTCCCCTCAAATACTATTGGAGCATCTTGAATCTTGAATCTGAAAATCGAATCCTAGAAGCCAAATCCTACACCTGTGCAAGTAGGGTTATTGCCCCATTCCTCTGAGTTCTTTGGGTTGGTTTTGTCTCATAATAACGTTGTTCGCTTGTTCTTGACAAAGAACAAATGATTGACGTTATTTGGGGATGAAATCAGAAGGTCGAGTCCCGGTTTCGCACTTTTGGTCGGTAAGTTCTCCTTTCCTTCTTCATTCATGTTTGGTGTCATTTTAATCTCCATGCCTCCTCATCTCTTTTTCTTTTTTTTTTTTTTTCTTCTTCTTTTTTTCTTTCTCTGGTCACTCCAACTGAAGTTTGACCGAATCTTCTGGTTAAAGGATAAGTTATGCGCTCTTATTCCTCGTTTGCTTTATTGTCCCAAATTCGCTTCTCTGATTTCTGTAGTTTGTTAAGCGCGGCTTAATTTCTGGTTGTTATTCTGTTCAATCACCTAGTTTAATTAAATTAGGCCCATAACCTGGTTATTTTCCTTTTATGTAGCTAGGGTAATTGGTTTATTCACGTTTGCCTTGGTTTGGGCTGCATTTTTCGGGTTTCTTTCATTTGGAAAGACTGGGTCAGCTTCTTTAAATGTTGAATCTGTGGTTAACCTAAATTGGGCTATAAAAAGCCCAAGAGGGGAATTAATGGTAATCTGCAGACCTATAGGGCTTGGAACTGGGTAAATTTGACCCATGTATTGGTCTGGTTTTTTTTTTATATAACAGAATTTTTAAAGGGTAGTGTAGGAATTGTAGATAAGGGAATTTGCAGTAAATGAATAGGGAAGCTTCTACGAAACTAGGGTGGGGGGGCTATCTTGAATTCTAAAAATTAAACTAAGGGCACCTATGCTAAAATGGAAATTGGAGAAGGGCCTAAGTGCAGAAATTATTTCCTTAAGGCTGCCCTACTTGCCTTGCCTATAAAGGCATCTTTTCTTGCCTTTCAAGGCAGAGTTTGAAAGCTGGAAATCCAGAAAAATACAGAAGCTGCATAAATTTTACTATTTCATAAACTTCAAGAGCTAAAGTTCTGAGAGAAAAAGACAAAGGGCTGAAAAACTTTAGAACAACACTGTTTCATTGATTTCTTTTTGGTGATTTTTGAGGTTTTCTTGGTGCTAAAACAATTTTCTGGTTAGCTGATTTTAAGATGGGTTAAAGTCGAGTTTGTCTTGAGGTCTGCTGGTCCATCGAGTGACTGAAATTAGTGTTTGGATTATTGTATCTTATCTACTGGTATAAAAATTGGTCTGTTAGTTCACTTTCTGTTTTGCTGGGCTCTACTGCTATTGCTGTTGTTGATCCTTGTTGTTAACACTGTTGATCCCTTTTTATTTCTTTATTCTCTCAATCTTAGGTACACTTGTGCATTCCTTCTAAGTGTAAAGTTGATTTGGAATCAAGAAATGGAGATCTGGAACTTTGAGTCATATTCTTCAATAAGTTTGATCGTAGATTAGCTTATTTGCCCGTTTCATTTTATTTAGAGAATTGCATTTACTGCCCTTCAAGCTATAATCTGTAATTCAAATTTGGGTTCTGAACATCATATGTTAGATAATGTCTGCCTTAGTTTGGCCGTCAAATGTAGTTGTTGATATTACTTGTTTGTTTTAAGGTTAGTATACGGGTTTGATTGAGTGCAGTGGATTCGATTTTTGGGCCATATGCTAAAGACAATTTCTGTAGCTTTTAAATGGATGGCTCAATGTCATAGTTTTGCTGGATTGGGGTAGCAAGTCTCCATATTATTAATGTTTTGTTTGCCTTTGGCAATTATTAAGATGTGATTTAGCTTAAATGGGTTTATTTTTAGCTTAGTTCTGCCTTCAGAATTTGAACATTGTGTCACGAACTCCTGGCATTTTGTTTTGTGGAGTTCACATGTGACATTTGCATTTTTTTGAGAATTGTGATCCAAATGATGAGTATGGTTCAACAAATCACAAAGCTTGTGTAATGGTGTGAGATTTTGTTATTAGCTCTGTTTCATTGTGATTGGCTAAGTTTCATGTAATGCTAATAATTCAGTTTGTTCGAAAATGGGCTCAGACTCCTTCCATGATCAGGGTTTCGGTCTTTTAATTCAAAACAAGCATTTGTTTCAATTCAATCCTTTATTCCATGTTGTGTACATTAACTAGCACTTTTGGTCAGTAAGTAGGGGCATAAGGTTGGTCTAACGTAGGCCCAAATGAGAATGTGGTCACATCCCTACCTCTTTTCTCATCATGAATTAGGCTCTTTAAGCCTAAAGCCCCGGGACTTCCCAAGTTGGAATGCCCGTTTGTTTATTTTGAAGAGATGTTTTTGGGCTTGTGAATCTTTAGTACATTGTTCAGTCTATCTCGTAAGGCCAAGTCTTCAAATCAAAACAATTAGAATCCTTTTAGCTTCCCTTAGTTAATTGTTGGTATGCCATGATATAGTACAAGTAGGCTATGGACCTCGCTTGGTTAATATTTTAATCCTTAAAATTTGAGGCGTGCCATTTAGCGGATTTTCCGTGGCCCTCGCAAAGCTGCAAATGTGTTAGTTGCTTTAGGCGCGCATTTTAATAATTTACCTTCCTAAACTCGGGTGTGCATTTCATGTGACCCAAATCAAATCTTAAAACGTTGAATAAAATATGTTTAGGATTGCGGGTGCATTTCATGTGGCACGATCCAAATACGTGTTTTAAACGACGTTCAATCTTCTTTAAAAATTGAATAAAATTGGCTTAAAGTTAAAATTGCACATAGGTTAAAACATGTATTAAAATCAGATGATAGGTCAATTGTAACAGTTGAGCGACTGTGCTAGAACCACGGAACTCGGGAATGCCTAACACCTTCTCCCGGGTTAACAGAATTCCTTACCTGGATTTCTCGTTCGCAGACTGTAATACAGAGTCAATCTTTTCCTCGATTCAGAATTTTAAACCGATGACTTGGGACACCATAAATCTCCCAAGTGGCGACTCTGAAACTTTTAACAATAAATCCCGTTTCGATTGTCACCTTAAGTTGGAAAAAACTCCATATATTCCCCTCTCAGGGTGTAGGTAAAAAGGAGGCGTGACATGCTGAATCTAGTAGAAGTGGAGGTAAGAAGAAAGAAAAAGAGAGAGAGGGAGCAAGTGGTGATGAGAGGGGAAATGGGAAAGAAAAAGTTCTGGCTATATGTGGAGGTGTTGAAGAAGGTGGCAACAAGTCAGGGGGAAGTGGTTCTGGGGAGACGGCTGAAGGGCTTGTACATCTAAGCAAGCAACAAGATGAACCTGGTTCATCTGTTGAGGAAACACTGGCTGATCTTCTGAAGAGGGTTGGGGCCAGTTATGATCCAAAGAAGCATAAAGCTTCCACACAAAAGGCTATAACTGCTTCCAAGCCAACAAAGGAAAGCAAAATGTCATCCCCAAAACCTACTATACCTTCAGTACCTAAGGGAAGAGCCACTAGAAGCAGGGTCAGACAAAGTGAAGCTGAGTTACAGAAAGCTCTGGAAGAAAGCAAAAGGAAAACGAAGGAGAAGGGAAAAGCAAAGGCTGTGGAGAGTTCTGAGGTTGCAGAAGAAGAAGAAGAAGAAGAAGAGGAAATGGAACTGGTCCATCAAGAAAGGGGAACAACTGTGGAGGTTCCTACACCCAAACCAAAAAGGGCCAAGGCTTCTTCCAAGAAGTCTTCCTCTGAACCTGTATCTGATGAACCCTCTTTAGCCAAAAGAACTAGATCTGCAGTGAAAGGTAAGCAGGTAAAAATTACTAAAGAAGAAGAAGAAGAGGAATCTGAAAAGGAACAAGATAGGTTTGCCATCTTTGGCAGAAGAAATTCTTTGAAAGGAAGACTGTTGAGAGACCTGGATGAGCCAGGAATGAGAAGACTGGTGGATGACCTAGCTGCACAAGGTTGGAAGGACATGGTCCTTGGAATGGATGGGAGGCTGGCTAGGAAAGAATTGATTGAGTTTATGGCCAATGCCACAGTGAAGAATGGGGTAGTCACCAGTATAGTGAAAGGAGTAAGGGTGCAGTTTGATGCACTCAAATTGGGTAAGATTCTAGACATACCTAGTGAGGGGTATGATGATTATACAAGTCAAAGGTGGCCATGTCTAGATTCTCTCCCTACTGCTCTTCAAATCACTAGGAATTTTTGTGATGCCGCAACTGCTGAAGATGTGCCTGAAACCAGGTTTGTGCAGAAAAGTGAGATGAGTCCTGAGCACAAGGTCTTGTTTAAATTTGTTAACAAGTGCCTACTGCCCAGACAGGAGAGGAGGCACACTGCCAACTACATGGACCTGGTTCTTATGGAGTGCCTTGTGAGAGGAATGCAGATCAATTGGCCTGCCTTTATTGTCAAATTACTGGACAGGGTCATAAATGGCTCCAAGGATCATGCCACCCCATATGGGTTCATATTGACTACTGTTCTGGATAGGCTGAATGTGCCTTTGAAGAAATGGGAGATGGCATCAAGCGAGGAACACTTTAGCGTCAAGACTCTTCTGGCTTGTGACTATCCAGTCAATGCCACCCCAGTTGAACCTGGTTCATCCCTGAAGACACCTGTGAAAAACAAGGTTAGGGCTTTGGTTCAAGAGTGTGGATCTAAGGATGCTGAAACTGCTCGGCTCCAGGCTCGTGTAGCTGAACTGGAAACTGGAAGAGATGGCCTTAGAACTGAGCTAGCAAAAGAAAAGGAGAAGAGTGATGGGATACTTCAGAATATGCTCAACCTTCTCCAAACCCAGCCCTCTAGTTCCTCCAAGCCTTAGGATGTCCAGGTGTTGTCTTCTGAACCAAACTAGTGCCCTAGTGACCCGGATTAGGGACTTTTTCATTTTTTTGCTCATGCTTTGGAAGTTTTTCTTCCTTTTTGTGGTTTGTTGGTGGAAACATATCTTATCAATGACAGTTGTTGTTTCTCTTGTTCTATGAAGATTTTGCTCTTAATAGTTTGAATATGTTTGTTGATTATTGATGATTTCATCCATGTTTTCACTTGTAGTTGCCCAAGTGGCCATGAGTAATTACTAAAATCTGGAATTCACAATGCATGCAACTTTTCGATGATGCCAAAAGGGGGAAGAGATATTGTGCTTTACTCTTTATTTATTCTGAATAATGTGATATTTATAACCTAATTAAATTTGGTCCTTGATGATAAGTTAAAACTCTAAGTTAATGTGTTGATGATCAAGCTGAGTTCCTACAGGTTCTTTGATTAGTAAAAGAACAGAGTTTGTCATCATCAGAAAGGGGGAATTTGTTGGCCCAAGTTCAAGTGAAGTTTTGAAGAATGACAAATGAACTCAGTCATGGACCAGGTTCATCATTTGAGGTATAGTATTTATCAACCTAGACATGTGAGATACACGTGAAAGAGATAAGTCTTAGTAATCAAGCAGCAATATCTCCTGAACTGATCGAAAAGGTTGCTTATTGGATGAGGAGATAAAATCTCCTTATGGGAAGAGGACACAATCACACAATCCGGATAAATAATAGGGTTGGAGTTTGTATTGAACAAGGCTCAACTTCGATGGAAGATCAGCAATTGAGTCTCAATCAAACTCTGATTACTAAATCATTAAATAATAGTGATTGTTCTCTTTTACAGGTGTTGCACATACGCAGAAGTTAAACATGAATAGGGAGCAAAATAGCAACACTTTTTGCAAGCAGTTCGTGTGTAATTCAAGTGTGCAAACCTAAAGCTACTTGAACGAGATAGAAGAACCAATTCCATTATGTTTATTCTTATTCTAGTTCAATTGTAGTAGGTGGTTTAAAGTTGTACCTTTTCAGCTTTCATAGAAGTATTTGTAATAGGTACTTTGAGTGTTCAAGTTATAGGCTAACTTGAAGGTGTCGCAACAGTT
Source organism: Nicotiana sylvestris (assembly GCF_000393655.2). Lineage (NCBI taxonomy): Eukaryota > Viridiplantae > Streptophyta > Magnoliopsida > Solanales > Solanaceae > Nicotiana > Nicotiana sylvestris. The sequence continues at coordinate 184,316,543 of NC_091062.1, forward strand.
GAGGTTGTGTGCTACATAGGGATTAGAGTTAATCCTTAGGTTTACAAAGAGTTTTTTAAATGCTATTTTGGCTCAGTAATTTTAGTAGATATTTGGGAAAATCCTACTAAGTAGTAAGTCGTGGTTTTTTCACCTTTTGAGCCAGGTGTTCCACGTAAAAATCTTTATGTTCTTTATTTTCTGTACTTTTAATTCCACAACAGTAGCAGTTAGAACACCTAGAAGAACCAGGTTCTTATAGATCGAAAAATTGGGTACCACACAAATCACCCCCCCCCTCTTGCGTGGTATTGATGTTTAGAACATCAGTTCCCAATAGAGTGATCTCGTTCTTGAAAGCCCAGCGTATGGTTGGGAAGGATTGTCTTTCGTATATAGCCTTTGTGAGGAATGTCGGTGTTGAGACTCCCAGTATTTATTATGTTCCAATTGTGAGGGGTTTTCCCGATGTGTTTCCTGCAGACCTGTCGGGCATGCCACCGGACATGGATATTGATTTTGGTATTGACCTAGTGCCGGGCACTCAGCCCATTTCTATTCCGCCGTATCGTATGGCACCAACGGAGTTGAAAGAGTTAAAGGAGCAACTTCAAGAACTCCTAGATAAGGGGTTCATTCGGCCTAGTGTGTCACCTTGGGGTGTGCCGGTTCTATTCGTGAAGAAGAAGGATGGCACTATGAGGATGTGTATTGATTATAGGCAATTGAACAAAGTAACAATCAAGAACAAGTATCCTTTCCTCGTATTGATGATTTATTCGACCAACTTCAGGGAACGAGAGTGTTCTCCAAAATTGATCTTCGTTCAGGTTATCACCAGTTGAAGATCAGGGACTTGGATATTCTTAAGACGGATTTCAGGACCCGATATGGTTATTATGAGTTCTTGGTGATGTCTTTTGGGCTGACCAATGCCCCAACGGCATTCATGCATTTGATGAATAATGTGTTCCGGCCTTATCTTGACTCGTTTGTCATAGTCTTCATTGATGATATTTTGGTATATTCGCATAATCAGGAGGAGCACGCAGAGCATTTGAGAGTTGTGTTATAGAGATTGAGGGAGGAGAAGCTTTATGCAAAATTCTCCAAGTGTGAGTTTTGGCTCAGTTTAGTGGCTTTCTTGGGGCACGTGGTGTCCAATGAGGGTATTCAGGTTGATCCGAAGAAGATAGAGGCAGTACAGAGTTGACCCAGACCGTCCCCAGCCACAGAGATTCTCAGCTTTCTTGGTTTGGCAGGCTATTATAGCCGGTTTGTTCAGGAATTCTCATTTATCGCATCGCCTTTGACCAAGTTAACTCAGAAGGATGCTTCATTTATATGGTCGGACGAGTGTGAGGAGAGCTTTCAGAAGCTCAAGACAGCTTTGACCATAGCTCCAGTGTTGGCTTTGCCATCAGCTTCAAGTTCATATACTGTGTATTGTGATGCTTCGAGAGTGGGTATTGGTTGTGTTTTGATGTAGGAGGGTAAAGTTATTGCTTATGCTTCTCGTCAATTGAAGCCCCATGAGAAGAACTAACACGTTCATGATTTGGAGTTGGCTGCCATAGTTCACACGTTGAAAATTTGGAGGCATTACTTGTATGGTGTGTCTTGTGAGGTGTTTACTGATCATCGTAGCCTCCAGCACTTGTTCAAATAGAAGGACCTCAATTTGAGGCAGCGGAGATGGTTGGAGTTGCTTAAGGATTATGATATTACTATATTGTACCATTCGGGAAAGACCAATGTGGTGGCCGATGCCTTGAGCCGAAAGACGGTGAGTATGGGGAGTTTGGCACATATTCCAGTTGGGGAGAGACCTCTTGCGGTTGATGTTCAGGCCTTGGCCAATCGGTTCGTGAGATTAAATGTCTCGGAGCCCAGTCGGGTATTGGCTTGTGTGGTTTCTCGATCTTCCTTATATGATCGATTTAGAGAGCGCCAGTATGATGATCCACATTTGCTTGTCCTTAAAGACAGAGTTCAGCATGATGATGCCAGAGATGTGACTATAGGTGATGATAGGGTGTTGAGGATGCAGGGCCAAATTTGTGTTCCCAATATGGATAGGCTTCGGGAGTTGATTCTGGAGGAGGCTCATAGCTCGTGGTATTCCATTCATCCGGGTGTCGCGAAGATGTATCAGGATTTGAGGCAGCACTATTGGTGGAGAAGAATTAAGAAAGACATTGTGGGATTTATAGCTCGGTGTCTCAATTGTCAGCAGGTGAAATATGAGCATCAGAGATCGGGTGACTTGCTTCAGCAGATGGATATTCCCGAGTGGAAGTGGGAGAATATCACTATGGATGTTGTAGTTGGACTTCCACGGACTTTGAAGAAGTTCAATGCTATTTGGGTGATTGTGGATCGGCTGACCAAGTCCGCGCACTTTATTCATGTGTGTACTACCTATTTTTCAGAGCGGTTGGCAGAGATCTATATCCCTGAGATTGTTCGTTTACATGGTGTCCCAATTTCCATCATCTTAGATAGGGGCACTCAGTTTACTTTGCAGTTTTGGAGGTCTGTACAGCGAGAGTTGGGTACTCAGGTTGAGTTGAGCACAACTTTTCACCCTCAGATAGACGGATAGTCCGAGCATACTATTCAGATATTGGAGGACATGTTACGTGCTTGTGTCATTAATTTCGGAGGGTCATGGGATCAGTTTCTACCGCTTATAGAGTTTGCTTATAACAACAGCTACCAGTCGAGCATTCAGATGGCTCCGTATGAGGCTTTGTATGGGAGGCGGTGTAGATCTCCAGTTGGTTAGTTCGAGCCCAGTGAGGCTAGGCTATTGGGACAGACTTGGTGCAGGATACCTTAGAAAAGGTGAAGGTAATTCAGGATAGGTTTCGTACAGCGCAGTCGATGCAAAAGAGTTATGCTGACAGGAAGGTTCGAGATATGTCCTCCATGGTTGGTGAGAAGGTTTTGTTGAAGGTTTCGCCCATGAAGGGTGCTATGAGATTTGGGAAGAAAGGAAAATTGAGTCCGCGGTTCATTGGACCTTTTGAGTTGCTTCGGAGGATTGGGCAGGTGGCTTATGAGCTTGCTTTGCCACCCAGCTTGTCGAGTGTGCATCTGGTATTTCATATTTCTATGCTCTGGAAGTATATTGGAAATCCGTCTCATGTTTTGGATTTCAGCACGGTTCAGTTGGATGATGATTTGACTTATGATGTGAAGCCAGTAGCTATTTTGGGTCATCAGGTTCAAAAGTTGAGGTCAAAGGATATAGCTTCAGTGAAAGGGCAGTGGACAGGTCGGCCCGTGGAGGAGTCTACCTGGGAGACCGAGTGGGAGATGCGGAGCAGACATCCTCACTTGTTTGAGGTTTCAGGTATGTTTCTTGACTCGTTCGTGGACGAACGTTTATTTAAGTTGGGGAGGATCTGACAACCCGGCCAGTCGTCTCATGAGTTACCACTCTGTTTTCCCCCATTTCTGCTTCTTTATGCTTCGTTATCCATGTTTTGTGGTATCGGGTTGGTCGGATCGAATCCAGAATGATTTTTGTTAAGGTTTGAGACACTTAGTCTCTTTTAAGGAAGTTTAAGTTGGAAAAGACAACCGGATGTTGACTTATGTATTATAGTGCTCGGATATGAGTTCCGATGGTTTGGGTAGCTTCGGGAGGTGATTTGGGACTTAGGAGTATGATCGGAATGAGTTTTGGAGGTTCGGAGTAGATTTAGGCTTGAATTGGCGAAGTTGATATTTTGGCGATTTTCGGTTGGTAGGCGAGATATTGATATAGGGGTCTTAATGGAATTCCAGAAGTTGTAGTAGCTTTGTTATGTGACATGTGTGCAAAATTTCAGGTCATTCAGGCGTGGTTTGATTGGGTTTTTGATCAAAAACGGAATTCGGAAGATTTTGGAAAGTTAGGCTTGCATCCGATGTATTTTTGGTTAATTTGATGTTGTTTGAGGTGTTTTGAAGATTGGAATAAGTTTGAATAAGATTTTAGGATATGTTAGTGCTTTTGGTTGAGGTTCTGGGGGCCTCGGGTGAGTTTCGGGTGGTTAAACGGATTAAATTTGCATATTAAAAGTTGCAGGTTTTAGCTTCAGATCTGTTGCAGGTTTTTCTTCATCGTGATCGCGTGAGGAGGCTCACGATCGCGTAGAGCTGTCTCAGGGGGCATCCAGGTTATTCTTCGCGTTCGCGTAGACAGGGTTGCAATCGCGCAAATGTATGTTTCTGTGCATCGCGGTCGCGTGGTCTCATTCGCGATCGCGTAGTTGTGAGACTTTGAGCATAGCGCTCGCGTGGGTATATACGCGATCACGTAGAGTGAAATTTTGGGCCAGCGGTGTTTGTGCTTCGCGATCGCGATGGGTTTTCCGTGATCGCGATTAAGTAAAAATAAGAGCTGGGCAGAATATTTTAAAAGCTCATTTCCGCGAATTTGAGGCTAAGTTCCTCCATTGTTGGTCGATTTCGAAGCTTTTTGAAGGGGATTGAAGAGGGATTCAAGGGGAATCACTTGGAGGTAAGATTCTTGGACTTAAAACTCGATTCTAATGTGAATTCCACCTAAATAATCATGGAAATTAAGCCAAAAATTGAAGAACTAGGGCTTGAAAATTTAGACCTTTAATTGGGGATTTGAAGGACCATTTGGGATCGGATTTGAGAACTTTTGATATGTATGAACTCGTGGGGAGATAAGAAATCTATTAATGTAAAAATTATTGAATTCTGATACATGGGCCCGGGGGTCGAGTTTTGGTAATTTCGGGATTTGTGTCATATTTTGATTGTTTTCGCTTGGGCTTCATTCCCTTAGCATATTTTGACGTCCTCGTTCTGATTTTGGTTAGATTCGACGCGAGTGGAGGCCGATTCGAGGGGCAAAGGCATCGCGAGTTAGATTTGACCGGTTCGAGGTAAGTAATGATTGTAAATGATGTTCTGAGGGTTTAAAACTCCAGATTGCACATCGTAGTGTTATATTAAGGTGAGGCACACGCTTGATGACAAGCGTGGGGATGTGCACTATTGGGGATTGTGACTTGGTCCGTCCCGATTGATGTTTTTACCGCGTATTTAACTTAAATCTATTTGTTATCATCATTATTTGGGTTGAATGGCATATTTGGGCCTTGTGCCAACTATTTGAAGCCTTCGGGGACCTTTACTGGTATATCCTCACTGTTTTGACTTTATACTTGACCCTCAGTCATGTTATATTTCACTGTTTTTCGTACTCAGCCAGGTTTACTCTGTTTTAACACTTATATGATCTTTTAAATGGTATTTTGGGCTGAGAAACATGTTTTACTACTGCCCGAGTGGCTTGTGAGGATTTTTGACTGAGTAAGGCCGAGGGCCTATGTTGTGAGGAAACATTTGATACTGATTATGAGGTCGAGGTCCTGAGATATGTACGCCACGAGGTGGCTTGATTGATATGAGGCCGAGGGTCTAGTGATGATGTCACGAGATGGCTTGATATTGCGCTTGGGCTGTAAGGGGCCCCTTTAGGAGTCTGCACACCCCCAGTGAGCGCGGGTACCCATTGTGATGTGAGATTGAGCCCGAGGGGCTGGTATTGTTCTATGTGATTGTCCGAGGGGCTGGTACTGTTCTGAGATGTTGCCCAAGGGGCGGATTTGTTGATATTGTACCCGAGGGGCGAGCCTTTATGTGTTTATTTTTCATAATTTGACTATCAATTACTTGCTTAAACATTTAAAAAGACTTTTCATGAAATTATATTTGAGTTAAAGAATTCTACCTATCTTTCACTTATTTACTGTTTTTAAATGGCTTTACTGCTTCATTATAGAATGCTTTATTCCTGACGTGTTTTCTTACTTTCAATCGTTATTTACATTTGTTAATCACTGAGTTGGAGTACTCACTTTACTCCCTGCACCCTCTGTGCAGATTCAGGCATAGCTGGTCCTGCTCCCGAGTGCTGATCATCTCCAGCTTCAGGCGGACATTCGAAGTTCACGAGGTAGCTGTTTGGCGTCCGCAGCCCCGTGCCTCTACTCCTTTATCACTTCTATTTCTTTTCAGACAGTTGTACTAGTTTATGGACTTAGCGGGTTTGTATTATGACTTATAGATGCTCATGACTAGTGACACCCCGATTGAGGCTGTGTATGGGTGTTCTTCCGCGTATTTATGTTATCATCTGTTATTTCGAATTTATTTTATCATGTTTAGATTGTTCTTAATGCTTAACTGTAAAAAAATTGGAAAACGGGAAGTGTCGGCTGTCCATGTCTTAACGAGAGCCGTCATCACGATCGGGTCGGGGTTTAGGGTCGTAACAAAGGCATACTAGAATTCTAAGCATGACGAACATTTGTTTTAACAATGGCCAATTGGAAATCTTTCACATGGACTAAGGCCAATGTGCATAAATATAAATAAGATTCTAGACAGATGATTTATCCATCACGGTGTCTCTTCTGCTTTGTCCCTCTTAGTACGTCGACCACCTATTTAAACATACAGAGACTAAATTTTATTTTATTTTGATTGAATTAGGCCGATAAACCGCCCGATAAGAGCTAAACCGATACCAATCCGCCCAATATCTTATCGGGTGGCTAGCAGATTAATACATTTAAAAACCGTATCACGCCCTGAACCTGGAGAGGTGTGGCTTTCACCCAGTGCCGTAGTGGCCCGAGTGAACCACTTTGTAACTCATTCATTCCTTTTTATAACTATCAAGGGCCAGCATGACCACAACTCGTAATGTAAAATTGTAAGTGGGCAAATGTTATATCAATGAACCATTGTTCATAAAACATGAATACATATGAGTCGTCAAGGCCTCTAACATACTGTACATAGTAAACCTGTGTCTACAAAGCCTCTAAGATTATTTGACATAAAATGGGACAGGGTACTGGCCTACCCATAAGTCTGTAGCAAAACTCTGACATGTGACTCATAGACTCGGTTGCACTCCGAATGAGATGGAGTCTTACCTATCCTTTGCTGAATGCCAATCTCATCTACGATGAAGGCTCGTCAAACTGATTATCCATACCTGCAGGCATGAATGCATCGTCCCCAACAAAAGGACGTTAATACGAATAATGTACTGAGTATGTAAGACATGTAAATAATTATGTATATAAAGGACATGGAAGAAAACGTGGACTAAATGACTCAGCCTGTAAATCTGGATGGCTCTGTAAATCATGAAATATTTATAAGGTCATGCATATGCATATAAATGTCATGTAATGCATAGGTCTGTACGTACATAACATCATCAAGCCTCTGAGGGCATCCCATCATATCATTTCAGCCACTGGGGGCAACATCATCATTGTATACCAGCTGATCAAGTAGTGATGCATATATAACGCTGTAACCTTTTTCCCATATCCCATATACATATATTTACATATATACGCGTATATAACGCCATCCGGTGCCACCGTGGGCAAAATCATCAACGAATACCAGCTGATCAGGTGGTGGTGCGTATATAATGCCGTAACGTTTTCCCATATTCTATATACATATATACGCGTATATAACGCCGTCTGTGTCATGGGTAAATGCACATGTAAACGAGTGCAATGCATGAGAAATACGTTAATAAAACTCCTCGGAACGTCATAAGACTATTATACCTCTGACTAATATCGTGAAATAAACTTTTTTCAACTTACGTATTTTTTTGAGACCCATGAACAGACAATAGAATAATAAGACTTATGGGAATTCAAAAACATAGGCATCTCAAATACTTTTATGAATAAAGTCATTTATAGAAATTGTGCGTTTGCTCGTTTCTTCTGTATAATTTGGATCATGCCAAAAGAAAGAAGGGATAATCTTAACATACTTAGAATAGGAAAAAATCCGTATGATATTTTTGAAAAAGATCGCACCATATATCATTAAGTAAATCTCCATAGACACGTAATATTAGCAGGTCGCAGCAAGCAAACTCGCTATTCAACCTAACAACTTTCTTTCAAGAGGATCAGAACGTCAGAACTGACTATTTAAGCAATCAATACAGCTTGAAGCAATTGAATGGAGAATTCTGCTGTTTCGAGCAATCAAAAGCGACCAATGGTGAAAACTCAACCATGTATTTACGAAGCCACCTTATAGTTAGTTATGCCAAGTGAGTCAACTGTCCAAACTATGGCCTCCATGTTCTTGTTTCATGTATCAGATCTCAATTATTACCAGGATTAGAAGTGAGGAAAGCAAAACCAGCACTCCCTATAGGATTTTAATGACTACCACAAATTCTAATTCATCAATATATTCAAAGCAACAAAAGGAAAAGAAATTCAAAATTTGAAGTCCAATCGATCATCAATGCAATCAGCAATGTATTGTCTGAGCTCAGCACAGTAATCCAAATTATTTCTTATGCTACTATCTCAAAAGTACATTTAAGTTCTCAACACTAAGCTAACCTGAAGAGAAGCTCCTTAAATCTATCATAAAGATATTTAGATAAATCCTATTCGGAAAGGGGACAATCAACGTAACTGAGGCATCCAACATATGATCTCTCTTTGTTAGAGATATATTTTGTTAAAATTGATGTGGCCCCACGGCTTAACCACAATTCCTTAATCTTGCCACATAATCCTTATGACTTAAAGAGACATATATTTAGGTTGGCTTATTGCCACGTGGGGGTTTAATCTTATCCCGTTCTTTAATTATCCAAATTTTAATTAATCTCTTATTAAAAATTATTAATTACCCAACTATCCATATAATTAAGAATTATCTCAACTTACTTAAAATATTACTCACTTTTAACATACTTTATATAACTTAACTAACATGGTCATGTGGTGTCATATAAAATTAATACATACACTATTATTTCGTTAAAACGTCCATGTAAAAAAAATACATATATTTTCTCAACTTCTAATTTTCCTAATCTCATATAAAGAGTAAAAAATTTCGTACGCTTAATTCTTAAAATGATAAAATAATTTCTATTCTTAAAATATAACCTTTTTTTGTGAGAAAATAATTTCTATCTTTACAATAAACAAAGTCTTATAAATTTTCTTATATTATGAGTAAGATTTATCATATCCAAAAATAGTAATAATGATAACTATCCAAAATTATACTTATAAATCTTTTACTAAAATACTTTACTTAAAAGAAAATACCATACTAACATAATGTCTATGTATCAAGGTTGTAAACTTACATGGTCTAATAATAATAATATCTTAAATTTTCTATAACCTCCTAATAGACATAATCCCTTTGAACTAATGTGGATTTACTAGAGCATATCATAATGCTAAAGTACGAGATGTAACACCAATAACCGATAAGCCAAACCGTTAAAATTAAATAACAATCCAATCCGCCGACAAGCAGCCCTAAATCATCATGTTCCAAAAGTAAGAGTAGGGTCAAGAGTGACGTAATTGGCAAGTCGTGTGCATCTGATTCTCATTCCACGTCGGCATATTCTACGTCACAGGTGTCCCCATAATTTTTCTGAATCCGTACATCACGAATTTCTCATTTTCTTTACCATTCACTTCCCGGGCCCACTCCCCATCTCTTGCACCCTCCGCTCTTCATGGATACTCTCCTTCTCCGCCGCCAGTCGTTGGCGATGGAGACACCGAAGCCGAGCCCGAAACGTCCATGCTGCTCCGCCACTTCGGGCTTAAACCCTAAATCCACCACCAGTTCCAATGGTTTCAGTTCCTATATCGATCACGACGTGCTCTTGGAATCGTTTCTCGGTCTCTCCGATTCCTCCTTTGACCTCTCCTTCAATCGGCTTCTCAGTTCTAAAGCTTCCGATTCGGAACAGAATGATATGATAAACCGCGCACTTCGATTAGGATCTGCACTTCTCGAAGCTGGCAAACGATCTGCCCGCGCGCGCGATTCCATGCATAACGCCGTCGTTTGGGCTCTTCCCTCCGATCTAACTATAAAAGTATGTTCTATTCATATATACCTTCTTTTAATTATTGGTGTATACGTAATTGTTACATCTGGAAATGTGTGTAGCTTATAGTTACTAATCTGATTTTGCTAATGCTTATTTTTTGCTTAGTTATTTTTCCTTTTCCAAAATTTTATTCTTTTGTTTCTGAGCTTGGAGTTTGAAATGTGTGTAGTTGTACTATTCATTTCATGTTCTTTTTTTTGTGTATAGAATTTATCTTAATGGATGAATTATTTTTGAGAGCTGTTTGTTTTCAGTAGTTGGTGTTTATTAATAATCTCGTTTATTATTAGTTATGTACAATCAGTGAATAGGATTGATCTGGTTCGGCTTCCATACTTTACTAATCTTGTGAAAGTAAGCCACTAGGATAGCTTTTGGAATGTGCTTTTGTTTCATTGTTTGAAATTTGAGGTCTATATTGTTGATACTTGATAGTTGTACTAAGTACTCAGATATTTGGTTATCCTTGAAGATTTTTATAAATTGGTTCATATAGAGCAGAAATGCATAGAGTGTAGTTGGGGTTGAGGCATAGTTGTTTGAGTTGCTTGATATTTTTCTGTGTCTGCGGAACGATGAATACTTGTATTATCATGGCATTACAATGAATTGGCGATAAAAATTGTTGATGGTAAGGTTTTGACTCTTACTAAATGTACAGTTGAGGATGGAAGCAATTTGTGCTTATGAAAATAAGATAATGTTTTGGTGGTTATTTTTTTGGGCAGGTGTTTTCATTGCTTGACACCCAAAGTTTATGTTATGCTGCGGTTACAAGTTCCTTTTTCAAAAATTGTGCCGCAGACCCTGCATGCTATGCTAATGTTGACTTGATCACAGTGGTTCCTAGAGTCAATAATGTTGTTGTGGCAACAATGGTTCACCGTGCTGGAAATGGACTCCAGTAAGAGAATTGCCGTCCTCTGCTTCATAACTTCAATCTTCTTCCTTTTAAAGTTTTCTTCAGTTGGTTTTTAAAAGACTAATTCACATAAGAGCCCCGAAGAACAATAGTGAATTGAATATGCTGAAAAATACAGTTATCACTTTAACGCTACAGAGTAGACCCATGGAAACATGTTGATTTAGGTCTTACACGTGAAAATGTTATGTAAGAGAGTGAGTAAAGGATGGTAACTACCTTATTCTAAGAGGATATCTCAAAGAACATTGGATCAAAGTGCACAAAAGTGGAATACTTGAGATGTTATTCATCTTGACCTCAAAAGGCTGTTATACAAAGAATATAAATTGGTATTTGCACTGGTGGACAAACACTGACTTTACTGAATGCAGGTCTCTGAAGCTGGGCTTTGTACCTGGCCCACTTGCTTCATCATCGGGGTCTTCTCAACCAATGGTTAATTTTATAAGGAAATCTACAGATGCTGCAGGATTCTCATGGAATGATAAGAGGTCCAGGCAGGGCAAAGAGTATTCTATTCTTACAAGGTCTTGCCTAGCACCTCTGAATGCGAATAATGGAACTCCAGGGTATTGCTCCATTCTTGATAATGCGATGTTATGTAATTTTATATACTGATTTTGTATATATAAATATTGTATAATATCTGGTTATTTATTAATTAAAAGCTGAAGTACTAAGTTGCTTCTTCGCTCTGCCTTCTTGGAAAATTAAGAGCTTGCTTGAGAAGGTTGCACCTGTACAATATCGAAAGATTGGACAATACTGCACTTAACGCTGCATTGTCAGCCTGCCCATCTTTGCTTGATCTGGAAATTGTTGGCCTGTAAGTATTGGAATTAATAGTTTCTTCTGTTTTATTCTTTTGTGGTCCAAAATTGCTTATGCATACTGCTGAAAAGTAAGTAGAAGTACCATGGATTTAGTGCCTTCATGTTTGATTGTTGTTTTTTGACCTTCATTGAGAGGCTAAAGGCATTCGTGAACAGATTCTTGGTGGGATATTTCTTTGTCTTATTAATCACTCAAGATAAGCATTTGAAGTTAAATAATAGGTGGCAGCATGAGTTCTCTTTTAGTTGCTTTGTGGGAACAGCACAAGTATAGCCTCATGTTTTTAGTTTGGTGTTTGTTATTATTGTGAACAACACAGAGCCCAAGTGATTTAAGTACTTCGTCTGAAACACCATATTTTATATCACATGTTTCTGGTTTGTATTTTTCATTCTTATCAACAGTAGATTCCAATTAATTGAAATACTTCGCCTGAAAGTCATTCGTTTGTTCAAGTAAAAAGCACATTACCTTCTTTATCAAAAAAAAAAAAAAATTAGAATAACTCACTACTTTTTAGTTCCTTCTGTCACAACTCATTTATTTTGTTGATCATTTACTCTGAATTATTTGTCAACAACATGGATAGTACCGGGGATCCAATAAGACCATAATTTGTTTATAGAGCCTGTTTGGCTTAGCTGATTTAGAGTAGCTGATAAGCATTAGGTGCTGAAAAACACTTTTAAGTGCTGAAGCTGATTTAAAAAATAAGCAGTTACGTGTTTGGATAAAAGTGCTGAAATTAATAATAAGCAGCTGAAGAACTGGGTGTACGAAGAGTTTTGTTTTAAAAAGAAGTATTTTAGGGATAGAATAGTAAATATTTGGTTAAACCTAAAGTGCTTATAAGCTGAAATTTGATAAGTTGGGGGAGACCAACTTATGACTTTTGGCTTATAAGCACTTTTAATTTTACCAAACGCGTAGATAAGCCAAAAAGTGCTTATAAGCTAGTTTGACCAGCTTATAAGCTTAGCCAAACACCCTCATACTAAATTCTAGTACAATCATGATAAATTCTTATTCTTTTCTTTTTTTTTGTGAGCGAATGGCTCCATTTCTAGTTTCGTCTCTAGTTTCAATGTCAGTGATTATAACATGAAATGTTTTGTTCATCTGATAGTCATGTGGAATTAAGGCAGACACTGGAGTCTATAAGTAAATTTTGTCCCTTGATTGAGCGTCTATTCTTTGAATCGTCAAAAACAGGTGCATTCTTTTATCTTTCTATTTGCTTTTCTTTTGCTTTCTTAATAGCCATTTAACGAATTTTTTCCATAATCCATGTTTGTATTCAGGTCGAGACGACAGTTTGAAACTGCCAACATGCAGTGATCTAGTGAGCAATTGTCCTCACCTATCTTCATTGGCTCTAAGGGGATTTAAGTTGCATGATTATAAAGCTCGCATACTCGCTAAGGTCTGTTTTTTGAGAATGAAGCTTTTCAGTATATTGATCTTCTTTTGCGTTTCTATCCAGCGTTTCAAGGCCTTGTTTGGGTCTGTATGCCATTCAGATGGAATTACGGGGTGTGTAGCTATGTCTTACTATACAACTTGAGTCTAGTGCAATGAAGCTATTTGAAGCTGACTTGCTTCTAGTTCTAGCAAGTACCTAGCGCTGTCAAATAAAAAGCTAATGTCTCATGCTATACTATTTCCTTTGTTGGTACCAGAAACCAGTCTAGACTAGCCAATACATGAATTTTGAGTTTAATCTGGATGACATTTGTCAATGATGCTGTTCTTGCTAATTTAAGGTGAGTTGACAACTATATTAGAAGTTGCACGGTGAAGCTACTTCTTTTGTATAGACTACATCAACATTGTTTTGCAAGCTCGGCTTTATCACTTTAAGCTTCACGCTGTATAACACAATGATGGTTGCATTGAGATTGTCTGCACCATCAGTACCATTATGCTTGTTTTCATCAATGCATCAAATTTCCTGAAAACTTGGTACTTTTTCATTTGCCATTTGTAAAGAAAAGGAAGCGTTTTATTTTAGAATCTGCTGCACATGGAAAGTTTTAAGAATTTTCTTAATACTTGCTTTGTCTATGGTTTCAAGGCTCATCCAGACCATGTGGCTGAACTGATGAGATCATTGACCTGGAAAGGAATACTCTATTTTATTTTTGACAGATTCCCCTAGATTTAGTATAAGCACACAAGTTTGTTGATCAGACAAACAAATGACTCAGATCACTAATGCAGAAAAATAGAGTGAAGTTCTTAGATAGGAAATAAGGCTTCAGAGATATAGATACACACACAAGAGGATTTAGCACATTTCGGATTCGGATTCTAGAAAATGCAATCCGAATCTTATCCGAATTATATCGGATCGGATTTTAAAGTTTGGATTGGACCGGATTTCGGATCGTATTATTATGCCTCAAAGTTGCAAACTAATATGTATATTTTCTTTGTAAAAGAGACAATACATTAAGAAAAATTCATATTTATGCAATTATGATAGTGCTATGGTGTCAATATAGCTAAATCTAGCAATTGTAAAGGTATTAACTTGGAGGAAGATGTAAAGGAAGTACTGACTATCCGAAATTAAAGTGTAGTATTTATACATTGCCTAATAATTTCGGATCGTATCGGATTAAAATATACCAATCCGAATCCGATCCAAAATTCGAAATTTTAATAAACACAATCTGAAATCCGATCCAATCCGAAATTCGAAATCCGAAATTGAGTGGATCAGTTCGAATTTCGGATATCCGATCCGAATGAGCAGCACTATTCATATTCATTTAATTATACACCGTCCAATTTTGATTTTTCATGGTTGTAACGTTGAACTATTACTTGCTGATCCAGTCATTTACCTGGTTCTAGTGATCTCTCTATGTTACCTAGGTGCAAAGCTGGCTTGACTGTAAATAGTTTAGTTTACTGAAGAAGGAGCTACAGAAACCTCTCCCCTTTTGGGGCTGTATGAAAAGACTGCACATTGGGTTTTTTAGCCTACACTCTCTTTTGAACTCCTTAAGCAACATTGAATTAAAGCATCATCTCAGAATTGCTATCGGTTGAGCATTTATCTGTATTTTGTTGTCATTTCTCTCTTTTGGCCTAATTGATAAACTCTTCAGCTTGTGACATACTTGAGCCAAGAAAAAGTTGAAATGCTATGTCGTTAGCAATTTTACCCCTGATGTTGTTATTTACACTGGAACTTAAATGTTCTGTAAACTTATAATTTATCAGGTAACTTCGAGAAAATTTCTAAAGTTAGACCACTTTTGTTCGAGTTGGATTTTTCTACTCTGTGTTAGAGTTTAGGAGGCGTGTCAAGCTATGTGTCAATCATGTAAATGTTATATTTTGGGTGACTACATTGGTTGCTTTTCCAAGGGAACCTCATTGTACAATCCTCGGTTTTGTTTATTTTTGTAGGGATTTCGTAAATTGAGGTACATTGACTTTTCAACATCCTACTCGATTACTGGTGCTTTTCTCAAGTAGGTTTCCCATTAGCCCCTCCGACTCAAGTTTGTATATGAACTTGTGATCTTTTTAGCACTATTTTTATTCTAATAGCA
Organism: Nicotiana sylvestris; assembly: GCF_000393655.2. NCBI lineage: Eukaryota > Viridiplantae > Streptophyta > Magnoliopsida > Solanales > Solanaceae > Nicotiana > Nicotiana sylvestris. Next base: position 184,331,814 of record NC_091062.1, read on the forward strand.
TTCACATTACAGGAATCTAGGAGGCAGTGTGGGTGGGGGCTTACTCCAGGTATTGATTTTGAGGGATTGCATGCATTTGAAAGAAGTAAGTGTTCTTTCCCCCGAACATCCTCGTTTCCCATATCTGGTAGGAAATAAATGGGGAAGTAAGTCGAGAAAGGAAGTGGTCTTAACTTATGTGGACTGTAGGTAGAAGTAGCAAGGCTGTTAGCAGCAGTGCTTGCAGGGGATTTTGGGCATCTTAAATATCTTGTATGTATAAACTTCTGCTCATAACAGTCTTACTAAGAACTTTGCACCTTTCGTTTCCTGTTCTCTTTATTGATGGTTTCACTTGAACTGCTTTCACACAGGATATATCTAATCGAGAGGGTCTGGTATCTGAAGGTGACTGGTACCATCGGTGCTACAGCCCTAGGTAGTACAACTTCTAGTTAACTTTTCAACATCATTAAGAAGATAGACTTTTGACTTTCTGGTTGTGTGTGCCAATCAGCTTTATTCCTATAGTGCGATTGTCAGAAGAAAGGCCCGATTTATGTGTTTTAGCAGAGTTTCCTTTGGAAGGCAGGTTGGTTTGTTCTTCCATTACTTGAACATGAAAATAATTGGTGATCCATCTGTGCTATTTATTTGTTTCCCTTTATCCGTCTTTCACAGCTTTAATGATGTTGAACAACATAACAACGGTGATGTGAATAGCGAAATTAACTCCTCATCACACTTGAGCAGTCTTGCATCTGATAGCTCTTCATTCATGAGTGCATCAGAGAGCAGTGATAGTAGTGATCAAGGTAGTGGCAGCGAGGATAGTTCATTCATGTATGAAGAAAGCTCAGATGAGGTGGACCAAGGTTCCATCTAAGGTGGAAATGCCCTTTCACAAGTGTTGACTGCATGACAACCGTGTATTTGGTATTGCCTCTCTCTCTCTCTCTGATTCCCCTTTCCCTGGTCCTCCCTTAAAAGGGGAAAAAAAAAAGATTTCAATCTGCAAGAAGCATTTTGCATTCCCAGAGTAAGTGTTGATAATGCTACTCTGAATTGATTGTGTTGCCTATAGAGCTGCTTATTTAACTGGTTTTGATGTTGGTAACAGCATTTTCGTGGAGAGTATTCCATAGTATAGCATCTGCTGGTGCTGTTGAAGATGGGAAGATAGTAGAACCGAGTTGAGAGAGAATTCACAAGCTCACGTCAACTCATTTTACCTGCTTCATAAGGTAGCCAACAGTTGCTTTACTGAAGCAATACAATGACACCGAATAGTTTTACCTAGATAGAACAAGGACAACTTTCTGTTCTTTCTTTCCCTTATGAGCGAGCATACAGGCAATCTGTCTCGAGGTCTCTTATGTGATGAAGTCACCAATCAGTTGTATACAGCTGATCAATTTTTGCTTGGGATGTGCTTACAAGTGTATACCTATATCTATGCTAATAATGAAATGCAGTTACCAGATAATAAAAAACTCAGCAGCATAATTCTTAAAGGTGGAGACTATAATGTTTTGTGCCATTTTTCTATGCTTCTGATCTTTACTCTTTAGGATGAGGGGTTGGGTATAGGGACGTCAAATTGGCCCAAAAAATCGTGACGCGACTTACTGCCTGGGTCGGACAGGTCGGACTAAAAATATACTTATCGATGGCTCATTTTAGTTGCTTGGAACTTGGATTAATTCTAGGTAGCTCAAGTCAAACCATAAAAAACTTTATAAAAAAGTATAAACATTTGTTTGTTTAGTCAATTGGAATAATTCTGGATAGCTCAAGTTGACCCATAGAAAAGTTCTCTCGCTGCGTTTATAACAAAATAAAAATTGTCTTCTGTTATAAAATAAAGACGGTAAAGTAAAGACAAGTATAGAGAGAAATTGATACATTATTTGAATTCAAACTGATGTACATAATGAATTGAACTGAAATCTCTTCTATGTAAGTTGCTACTGCAAGCTGCTATGTAAGTTGCTACTATATCAGATACGGATAATCTTCTACTGAGAGTAATGTTTATCCATAACACAGTACTGAAAGGATAAGTTCATTGTACCAGGTATAGATAATCTTCTACTAGGGGTAATATTTATCCATAATAGAGTACTGAAAGAATAAGCTCATTGTACCCAGTATGGATAATCTTCTATGGGGGTAATGTTTATCCAAAACGTAGTATCGAAAGGATAGGCTTATTATACCCGGTGTGAATAATCTTCTACTGGGTAATGTTTATCCATAACGGAGTATCGAAAGGATAAACTTATTATACCCGTTATGGATAATCTTATATCGAGGGTAATATTTATCCATAATCGAGTACCGAAGTGATAAGCTTCTTCAGGAGGCTTATTTCCAATAGAGTACTAAATAGATAAACATATTTACGGCGGAGTACCATATGGATAAGCTTCTTCAGGAAGCTTATTTACAATGGAGTACTAAATGAACATCCATAATATAATATATTTATAACACCCCCCTTTGGATGTTCATTAAAAGATAATGTGCCTCATTAAAAACCTTAGTAAGGAAAAAAGAGTGCATCGCGTATTTTATTCCCCTAGATGAAAACCTTGTTTCAAATATTTGAGTCTCCGCATTCTAATCTTGTATCTGCATAACCAATACGATCTGCACCGCCTATAAATGCATAACAATTACACTGAGATAGAGTATTTCAGGACCAAGGAGTTCATCATCCTCTTCTAGAAGTCGGAACGAATGCTTATTCACTTCAATTGATCGAACACCCATTGATGTACTTAATGGGTGTGTTTTGTCCATGAAAAAGCGTTTAAAGACCATTTCTGTATAGGCAAATTGATGGATCAAGATCTCGTCTGCTAAATATTCAATTTGCAGACCAAAGACAAATTTTTATTTTTCCAAGATCTTTCATCTCAAATTCTTTCTTAAGATATTCAATTGCCTTTTGGAGCTCTTCTGGAGTTCCAACAAATTTTATGTCATCAACATAAACAACAAGTATAACAAATTCTGATGACATTTTCTTTATAAAAATATATAGACAAATAACATCATTTATGTAATCTTCTTTCAGCAAATATTTACTGAGGCGATTATACACACGCGCACTGATTGCTTTAAACCGTACAAAGATCTTTATAATTTGATCAAGTACATTTCTCAAGACTTTGAATTATATGTTTCAGGCATTTTTAATCCTTCAAGGATCTTCATAGAGATTTAATCAAATAAGTCATATAGGTTAAGACTTGTATCTAAATGGTATGACATCTTCAAGTGTCTGGACTACTGGTCCGATCCTCACAATCTTTTACAATATTGTGCACTATATTGTATCAAATATATCGTCGACAATCATTTTGTGTCAGTTCCTAAGCGACATAACTTGTTGAGATCTCATCACTTTCTTTATTTTCAGGTACCTGAACTTCTTCGGGAGTTTCATGAAATGTTATGTTGTGGGCTCTTCTAGAGCTTATTTCCTCCTCATTATGATCTTTTTGATCATTAGCTCCTACCATTTTTCAAGGATTGTTACCTTTGGAACCGATTGGTCTACGACGCTTCATGCGTACAGTAAACTCTATCCTTCAGGGACTTTAATTTTAATAGGAGCATTTGTAGCTGAAATATGATATTAAATTTTGGATCAGCAAATGTTTCTGGCATTTGACTTAAATTATCTTCTAAGTGAGGATTATATTAATGATAATTCGATTCATATAACATATTTTTCAGTTGTTTATTCCATCCCCCAAATGTTAGAAAAATTAACATATATCCCCAATCTTCTTTGGGAAATATATCTTTGTGTATTGTGGTAGAGAAATTAATCATATACCACACATCAAAAGATAGTAAAAATATTTGATTTCTGATCCTAAACCAATTGTGAGGGGAGGACTTTATCATATATTGTTGGTCTAATGCATACAAGTGTTGTTGTATGCAATTTAGAAGATCTTAGACCAACACATGAAGCTTTGTTCTCATAAAAGCAACAGTTTAGCCATTAGTAGGAGGTATTCAATGCTAAACCAGCTTGGATATAAACCGGTATTATCAAGATGAACTGTCTTGATTTTTCATAATCTGAAAGTTATGCTCTTAATTGATAAAAGCAATCTCAAATGCCAAACTGCAGGTTGACAATAAACATACATGTAACTATATTATATATGCATCTATAAGTGGTTCACATGACAGGTGAATGGGCTCATATTCACCTTTTATATATTTCAGAATCAGGGGTCTTAGTCCCAACTTTAGTTGGTATAATTAATTTATTATGAGAACAAGCAACACAGGAGAATTCTTGAAGAATCTTCTAGTTCTTCAATATATGCTTATCTGAATTCTTAAATAGCTCATTCAAAAATGGCAAATAAAAACTTCAAGTTTATCATGACATGTGCTATCTCTTAGTAAAATTCTGGTTTACTATGGCATAAATATTTGCATTAGTAAACTTTTGGTTTACCGTAACTGCTTTTACATTAGTAAACTTCTAATTTACTGTGATACATGATATAATATAAATTGAAGAATAAGGCGGGTAACTTCTCACATACATATTATTTTACCTCCTATGATTGTGAAAACATGAAGATTTTCAATCTTCCAGTCATTTGTAATCTCAATATAATAGTCATTTGTATTAGTAAACTTCAGGTTTAATACAATATATGTTTTGACCATAATCATATAATATGAATGACATATTTGTATATAAACTCTTCGAGAACCTTCATTTATTATCCACAATCTAATATTTATTAGATACTACTGGTGTCATGTGTCTTCTAGGCAAACAGTTAGCTCTTCAAGAGTTGTTGATGCATTTTGTACTATCAAATATTGCTCATACACTTCTGGTATCATGAGAGAAAATCACAATCAAATAAACAATGTAAAACAATAGTTTAAGCACAAGAAAACTCTTCTTATAATATTTTCCTACTTTAGGAGGTAATTTCAATTGTGTTACTTCTTTAGGAGCAAATTTAAAATACGAAATATTGAATATATATCCTCTCAATTATATTACCTCTTCTGGAGGTGAATTGTAATATATTCACATCAAGAGTGCATTTATATTTACCAGATTTATTAATATTATCACACTCATTTCAGGGAATGGATTAATATTATCAAAAGTTCTCATCCTTCAAGAAATCGAACATAATTATTTGAATGCGCATTAATCACATCAAATTGTGATTCTTTAACCTCTTTTAAAATATTTACTACTTCAGTAGCAAATCGAGGCGTGCATTTAATATAGAGAATATTTATGTAGCTTATCTTCAATTGTAACCATAAAAAGCCTAAATTATCAATTCTGGTGATCATAGGCATATACCACTTCTGATGGTTAACAAAATATCGTTACAATGAGATATACGAAATATAACCACTTCTGGTGGTTGTATATTTCTTGCAAACTCCGCTAGAGTTTAAGTTGATCTAATAATGTTATCCATATTCTTCAAAGTGACATAAATAAGATATATTATAGTAAACATCATTATCAAATCATATTTTTTCTTTATGTACAACAATTACATAACCATACTATCTATTACAAACAACAAAAATTAAAATATTTACATTTCTATAGATTCACCACCGATTACATGACTTGTTTCTCCTTCTGAGAGTGCAAGGTAATCAGCTACATCCAAATGCATGAAGTCTAAATTATCTTCAGAAATAAAATTTGCTTCAGCATTTTTCTCTGTTTTCTTTAGGGAGGCTTGATAAAGCTCAACCAGGTGCTTTGGCGTACGACAGATACGTGACCAGTGCCCTTTTCCTCCACAACTATAGCATGCATTTTTTGCATTTGGTGCTTGTACCGCTTCATGCTTTTATTCCTTCCTTTTCCACTGCTGGTGATGAGGAGGGTTCTTTGGTGCATTATTATTACCATGATTAAAATTTCTTCCCCGACCACGGTCATGACCACGACTGGGGCCACGACCTCCTCCACGCTTAGCTTGGTGAAAGTTCGTCTCATTCACTTCAGAGAATGGACAAGAACCAGTAGGTCGGCTTTCATGATTTTTCATTAATAGCCCATTATGTTGCTCGGCTACAAGAAGATGTGAGATAAGTTCAGAATACCTTTTGAATCCCATCTTTCGATATTGCTGCTGCAGGAGCGTATTCGAGGCATGAAAAGTGGTGAAAGTTTTCTCCAACATATCATGATCACTAATATTATCACCACATAATTTCAATTGGGAAATAATTCTAAACATAACAGAATTATATCCACTTATAGATTTAAAATCTTGTAGTCTTAGATGAGTCCAATCATAACGTGCTTGTGGAAGAACGACCACCTTCAGGTGGTCATATCTACCTTTCAAATTATTCCACAGTATGACTGGATCTTTAATAGTGAGATATTCCATTTCCAGGCCCTCATCAAGGTGATGGCGTAGGAATATCATTGCTTTGGCACAGTCTTGATTTGATGCCTGATTTTATCCTTGATGGTGTCTGCCAGACCCATTGCATCAAGATGAATTTCAGCATCAAACACCCAAGATATGTAGCTTTTGCCCGATATATCCAGGACTACAAATTCAAGTTTAGAAAGATTTGACATTATATAGAAAAAGAAAGTTCGTACCTTGGATAATTTCAAAGTATTTGCTCGAGATGGCAGAGTCTCGTGCTGATAACATGTTATAAAATAAAGACTGTAAAGTAAAAACAAGTATAGAGAGAAACTGATATATTATTCGAATTCAAACTGATGTACATAATGAATTGAACTGAAATCTCTTCTATTTATAGAAGAAAGGAAGCTGATGTGTAAGCTGCTACTATACCATATATGGATAATCTTCTACTGAGAGTAATGTTTATCCATAACGGAGTACTGAAAGGATAAGCTCATTGTACCAGGTATAGATAATCTTCTACGAATGTTTATCCATAACGGAGTACTGAAAGAATAAACTCATTGTACCCGGTATGGATAATCTTCTACCGGGGGTAATGTTTATCCAAAATGGAGTATCGAAAGGATAAGCTTATTATACACCGTATGAATAATCTTCTATCGAGGGTAATGTTTATCCATAACGGAGTATCGAAAGGATAAGCTTATTGTACCCGATATGGATAATCTTCTACCGGGAATAATATTTATCCATAATCGGATACCGAAGTGATAAACTTCTTTAGGAGACTTATTTCCAATAGAGTACTAAATAGATAAACATATTTATGGCGGAGTTCCATATGGATAAGTTTCTTCAAAAAACTTATTTACAATGGAGTACTAAATAAACATCTATAATATAATATATTTATAACATCTTGGTTTTATTATTAATTTTTTTCTAAAACTTGTGATGCATCTTTAGTTTAGTCGACTCGATCCATATTGTTCCAAGTAAACTTTCGTGTATGATAAGATTATATGATTTGGTTTACAAGAAAAATAACTTAAGAAAGCTTGATAAGTTACGTCACTATGGCTGATCTATTTTGAGATTGTTTTCGTTTCGTAAAAAATTATCATTGTCAGTACTGTGTACATTTATAACTAATAGCCTGTCTATCCAAACTAGAAAAAATTGCTTATTTTGAGAATTTTATTTTTTTTTTTGGAAAAAAGTACTTTTGGAGAGAAATATTTTGTGTTTGGCTAATCAATCTGAAAAATATTTTTGAACAATAATTTATATTTAACCAAGCTTTCCAAAAAGTGCTTTTAAGTATCAAATTACGAATAAGGACATAAATAGATTTAATTAATAGTTGATATTATATGAATAAACCAATTATCTCAAATATTTATTATTAAAGATAATAATTAAGTTTTTTCATTTTATTTAAGTAAAACATGAAAATAAAATTAAAAAGTATTTTAATTCTTTCTAAGATGATTTAAATAGACAAAATTACAAAATAATGAACTCCATAAGTTGATCTTGCACTATTTTGGCTCAGTTACAAGTTTACAAATGTGTAGCCAAATATCAATAAGATCTTTTCTTTTCTCATTCCCTCTAATTATAACAACTTCATCTATTCCTACCTACCCCTATTGTAGCTCTCTCCTCATTTTTCACCCATAAATATTTAATTTAATTAATGAAAAAGAATCATATGCAAATAAAACTGAAAAGAAAAATCAGTTCCCCATCCAGTCAACACTCATTCGTGCCTTCTTCCATAACCAATACTTCTCTGTTTTTTTTAAAAAAAAAAAAAATTGTATATCTTCATGTTTATACATACCTATCACAACTCCAAAACGCAAAAACTGACGCGAGAAACCTAAAATCTCATCTCCTTTAATGCTAATCTTGTTAAATTTCGATTATGATTCTGTGAGAAATTTAGAGTGGGTATTGTTTGAACTTATTAGAAATAGTCTAAGGGGTCGTTTGGTATGAGGTATAAGAAGGTATAAGGATGGTATAAAAAGTTAATACCACCTTAATACTCTGTTTCGTTAACAAACCAGGTATAAGTTATCACGGTGTTAATTTTAACATCGGGATAACTTATACCTTATAGAATGTGGGGTAACTAGCACCGGTATAACTTATATCTTCTTCTTAGAAATTATGCAATTGTCATTCTTAATACAACATATCAAACAATGAATAAACAACAATCCCAACATAACTAATCCCAGCATAACGTATCCCAATATAACTTATATCGGCATAAATCATATTCCAACCAAACGACCCCTAAGTAGGTTGTACTATACAAAGTTTGAAGTTATTTGCCGGAGATTTGGACTAGTTTTATACAAGAATTGCAAGTGAAAATCGTACAAAAATTTCGTCAGCGATGCTTATACACTTTTATACAAAGAGGTACAGTATATATATAGTTGTATAAAAGTGTATAAAGATGTATAATCACAGAGTGAAAATATTCTTGATACACTATGTATATAGGTGTATAAGAAGAAGAAGAAAAAGAAGAAGAAGAAGATCACCAAATATCTATAAATAATGTATCAACATTGGATATAATAGTGTATAAGTTGTGTTTATACACTATTATATACTATTTATACAATATTATACATTATTATACAAATGAATCCTATCAATGGAGTTTCACGTATTCTTCTTCTTCTTTGGGCATCCTCTGAAATTTAACTCAAATATAACCTAAAGCTACTCCAAATCACTTGAAATTTAAGTTTTAAACTCATCTTGATGATTCCAATCAATTAAGACAACACCCATTCCAAACAACTAACAAATCGGAAAACTCAATTTCTGAAATTTAACTCAAATATAGCCTAAATCTACTCCAAATCACTTGAGATTTAAGTTTTGAACTCATCTTAATGATTCCAATCAATTGAGACAACACCCATTTCACACAACTAACAAATCGGAAAACTCAATTTCTGAAATCGAATCTTCAAACCACTTGTAATGGTGACTTTTATTTTTCAAATCCTTAGTTAACCATTGAAATCCGGAAAAGAATTGAAGGAGAATAACAATAGTAGAGAAATTTTGTGGTGCAAAGGCTGACATGGGAAGGAGAAGAAGAACGAAGAAAAAAGGGGAAAGAAGAAATAAGGGGAGAGCTAACTGGTGAAAATTAATTTTCAGATTATGTACAACCTGGGCTATACTGAATAAGGGCTTCAAACATGGGTCATTCTCTGATGGGTTGTTGGACCAAGTGACAAGGGATGTAATTCTCCCATTTAAATATAGGGGAAGTTACGCCATATACCTATCTACATGGCCTCTTTACACCATATATCCTGAAGTCAAAAGTTCTTAAAATAATTACTTCATACACCTTTTTTGTCCAACAATCACGATTATATAGGATAATATCCCTTAAATATAGCCATAACTAGAGGTAATAAATTGAATATTGCTATTTACCTCTCTCAAGTTTATCATATTCCTAGAAAATACGTTACCTTTTACAATACAAACTCTTCAAAGTAAGGAAATTAAATATGAATTCCATAATAAATAGCAATATTCAATTTAAACCATAGATATTGTTTAGTTTATATATTCAATATAAATTTACCGTAATATTCTTAAAATAAAGAGGCGTATTCGTTTTTTTATATTGATAACATTTACTTTATATATTATTTAGTTTAAAACTTAGAGTATTCACTACATCTATGATAATATTCAATAACTACACAATGATATTCAATTTATATCATATTATTATTTCACTCACATATTCAACTAAGTTTTTGATTTACAACTCAAAAGTATTCTAATGTGTATCATAATATTCAAAATATAATACTAGAATATTCTATTGAAGTATCCAATTAAAATCTAATATTACATCAACATTACTAGAATATACTAGTAAAGAGAAGTAGTACTCTAAACAATTTCTAACAATATACCAACCTTGTTCCACTCGAGGTGGAAGTGGACTCTCAAGATCTTATAACAACTCTTTACTCAAACAATGTCTTACATAATAATTTGGCTACTGATTGCAGGTACTTCCTGGACAGGTTAGGTAAACCTGTAGTGCTGCATGCGTACAGAAAACAGAATACGGTTGCAGATAAATTAGCAAAGGCGGGCTGCAATTTTGTAAACTACTCAACAATGCATGTTTTGAATGTTAGCCCAGACTATGCTTGCACAGTTTCTGAACATGATAAGAGTGCAGTTCTGGAACAAAATGAGAGTGCGGTGCAAGAACTTGTTTTGAAACACTATAAGCCTCACTCTGAAAACCTTAATATTGTAAATAGGTATTGTAATAGTAACTTGACGGATAGTAGTACTGGTATAGCTTTTATAATCCTTTAGCAACAACAGTTGGTGCAATATCATGTAACGAGCTGCAAGATATGTAGTCATTCTCGGTACGCAATGTTTAATATTTATATATATCTATCCTTTAAACAAAAAAAAAAAACAATATACCAACATTTAATCATAAAGTAGAATAAATTATTAATGCAATTTACTATTAAAGTGTGTTGGTTTGAATATAATTTTGGTTTGAATATTGTATTCCAAATTAGGATATTGCAATATATTTGATTTGAATATTGTATATCAATTTAAAATAGTGTGGTATGCTTGATTTGAATATCGTATTCCTTATTAGAATATTGTGGGTTGCTTGATTTGAATATTGTACTCCAATTTAAAATATTGTGGTATGCTTGGTTTCTAACAATACTGAAAGCTTCTTTCCACCATTGTTGTCACCAAACATTTCGCCTTTTTAGACCCGGACCCTAGTTTTTACCATATCGTAGTTTTTTCTACTATCTTTTATGCCATCATCCTTTTTGGATGCTTGAACTTTAAAATTTTGAGATCGTAATTTTGCAATCTAGCATCATCATCCCTTTCAGAAGCCGATTCATAGATTGCATATGGAGCTTCATTCAATAATTTCACTTCTCTCGATTGAATTTCAATGGGAGAAGAAACTTTATCGCCCTTTCCAGGTATTTTTTTTCCAGTGCTATGGAAAGCCAATTTTCTCTTCATCCTTTCCTTAACTTTTTGCTTGCTATTTGCTTGAGAGGAAAAACTTGAAAAAAGTGATTGTGTGATCGAACCAGTAAGAAGGAATAGATGGGTACAAGATGCTTACTCCAATTTTGAGAAAGATATAATATTATCTCAATTACTGTTGGTTGAAGATATCCTAAAAGAATATGGGGAGATAATCTAATCCCTTAAAAGGTGAGATATGTTTAATGACATATAATGATATTAAAGATTTAAGAAGTAAATAAAGTTTTATAAAGTAGGTATAGAATGTAAAATAAATGTTTTAAAAGTATATGGAGTTAACTGGTATTTTTAATGGGTAGACCACGTAGATTATCCTTAAATATATCAAAAAAGCATTCAACAAATATAAAAGCATTTATCTCAAAAGTCATCATATTAGAAAGCTACCTAAAAATAAAAAGAAATATCTATACATTAGGAGAGTTCACTAATATAATTTCTAATTATAAGTATTAGATTTAAAATAAGTAAGGTTATTTTGATATATACCATATTTGGCTAAGGATATTTTTGGTAAGAAAAAAAATTAAAATTGCTTTTGCTTCTATAAGTTACTTTTTCTGATTCTCTAAAGTTGTTAAAAAAGTACTTTTTGAAGGAAAAAAAACACTTTTGGTGCGGGGTAAAGCTCGGTAAAATAAGCTATTAGAAAGCTTTCGTAAACCTTGAAAATCAATCTTACAAAGGACTTTTTTATTCTTTTGACTTCTTATAAAAAAAAAGTGTTATTTTATTTCTAGGAAAATTATAAAATCGAATTTATCTTTTTGCAAACGAAACCTTTCGGGATTCCTTAAACCCAACGCCAATTATATTCAACTTGGAACCGATATCAGTGCCTGCTGAAAATCTTATCTCCTACTTGTGCAATTGTGCAAATGGATCGCATCTTATACCCATTTCTATAGACCAAGCTAGTTCCAAAGTTCGAATTGGCTTCTTTTTCACTCCATTACATATTATTTCCTTTGAAATTACACAAAAAAATGACTAAAAGTCTCGCAACAAAGTTGAAACTTGAAAAGCGAGATGTTTCTTGGTGAAGCCTTTCTCGTTGCGATTACAAACTTCTTGTATCTGCTTTGGTCTACAACAAAATAATCTCTTAAAAATTAATTTTTTAAAAGCCTGCCGAAGATAAGAAAAACTTCCGCCATCAACCGGTGTATAATTCAAGATATTGCATTAGCTACTGTGAAATTTTTTATTTTGTTTATTTTCATGGAAGAACCTCATGCTGATTCTTTCTTTTTTATCTTTTTTTTTTCTCCTTATGTTGATTAGTACCTCATAATGGGCCAAAGTGTTTTTCTCATATGGAATTTTTACATTCCTATTCCATATAAGAAACCATATTACCCTCAATGTTTAAGGTTTGATTTAATTACATTTAGTATACCTAATTACCAATTCTATACCATAATGTGTTTTAACTGTACAATTAATGTACCGTATATCACTCCTTAATTAATACTACCATATATTCCTCCAAATCCCCACCCCCCACATTAATGAATTTGAATATGAATATCATCAAATCATCCACTTCTTCAAATAACAAGAGCACAAAACCAAGAAAGAATGGTAGCAATATAAGTAGTACTCAAAATGCTGAGGAACAACAGAACAATTGCAGATACTTAGGTGTAAGGAGAAGGTCATGGGGTAGATATGCTACGGAGATAAGAGATCCGAATACGAAAGAATTTAAATTTGAGTTTTCAAAAATCATTATTTGTTTCGATTGGGTGTTGTTGTAAATAATTGGGAATATATTTTGGAGTTTATATCTCAATTTTGAGGGGTTTTGGTGAAGATTTAGACTTGGTTTTGGTTGAATTTCATATTGAAACTCGAAGAAGAAGAAGAAGAAGAAGAAGAAGAAGAAGAAGAAGAAGAAGAAGAAGAAGAAGAAGAAGAAGAAGAAGAAGAAGAAGAAGAAGAAGAAGAAGAAGAAGACGACATATTGCAGAAATTGTAGAAAAATTGTAGAATGGATAAATTGTAGATTGTTTTTTGCAGAAGATTTGTAGAAGTTTTAGTCATTTTTGATTTGTGAAAACAGAAAACAAAGCATCTACAATCAGAATATAATTCATCTACAAAATATCTACAAACTGGGTATATTGAATTTTAATATCCCAATTCCCATTCGATTGTAGTTTAATTGGGATTTTCAACATAATTGCGTTTTTTGTAGAAGATTTGTAGAAGTTTTAGTCATTTTTGATTTGTGAAAACAGAAAACAAAGCATCTACAATTAGAATACAAATAATCTACAATTTATCTACAAAATATCTACAAACTGGGTACATTGAATTTTTATATCCCAATTCCCATTCAATTGTAGCATAATTGTGATTTTTGACATAATTGCGTTTTTTCAGAAGATTTGTAGAAGTTTTAGCTGTTTTTTTATTTGTGAAAACAGAAAATAAAGCATTTACAATCAGAATACAAATAATCTACAATTTATCTACAATTTCTGCAATATGTCTTCTTCTTCTTCTTCTTCTTCTTCTTCTTCTTCTTCTTCTTCTTCTTCTTTGAGTTTCAATTTGAAATTCAGTCAAACCAAGTCTAATCTTCACCAAAACCCCTCAAAATTGAGATATAAACTCCAAACCATATTCCCGATTATTTTCAACAATACTCAATCCAAACAAATAATGATTTTTGAAAACCCAAATTTGAATTCAAAGCTTTCAAGCTTTTTAATGGCTGTGAATGGTGGAAAATATCTGGAAGAATATTTACTTCCATAATTGTAGCGCGCCTAAATAGGAATATCTGGAAGAATATTTAGTTCCAGATTTGTAGCGCGTCTAATTAGGAAGGAATCAGCTCCTAATAATTGGTATTTAATGAATGGTATATATTTTGTAGAATAACTGTGAACATGGCGGGTAAATATGAAACTATGCACATTTTGGTAATAAGGTTTCATATATGGTATAGGAAGGAAAAAGTCTCTTCCCATATTGCGCTGATTGTAATAGGATACTTCGATACCACTATTGACTTTTTGACCTCAGTACAGAACCTTTGAAAAAAAGCTTCATACCAGAATTAAAGTTAGCTTGATCGACAAAAATTTAAAGCATGTTGGGAAAAAATTTAAAGCTCATAGTTGTTTAACCAAAAATCTAAGTCTTTGGTCAAAGCTAGAAATAAAGAGAAATTCGGGTTACTGATAATCTGGAGACGAAAATAATAGAAGACTTCTTAGAATAATAAAGTAATAAGTAGTTTTATATTTCAGTGTAATCTCAATAATATTTTGTGTGTCTACAGATGTTGAGTCTTTCTCCTTTTACAGTTGATTTTAGGATAAGGTGTAATGCTTTTGTCTTAATGAGGCAATTATGAGCAATAAATGACATTGAAAGAAACGTTACACAATCATTTCTATTTAATACAAATTTTCTAACGTATTTGATATTTAATGTTGTATTTAAACTCTTTTACGTCATCAGATTCGTATCTTCAACTTCTTTCGATCTTCGGTCTTTAAATGACTCGAATAGGTACGAGACTCGTGCCATTTGAGTAGCGGTCCACACCTATGTTGCTTTCTTCTCCCCATATCTGTTGTCGCCCGTGCCTCTTCGCTAGTCCACGTGTCATGATACGTCATCTTCAATATACAGACTCAATTTTTTCCCAATACAGATAGTCCCCCCACTTTCTATTTATTTATCAATTAAATATTTTGGAAGTGGATCTTCACAAAAAAAGGATTTTTTTGCCATAATCAATGTTATGACAATACTAACGCTTTAGTTGTCTTTTTCTATTTAATGCTCTGCACACGTGTCACCTTCTGATTGGCTCTGTAATTCTGCAGCCTTTTTCCAAGGCTTCTTCGTCCCCTCTATTTACGAAGTGATAATTGCCTTTATTATAGGCTTTCCATCATTACGCTTCTTTGTTTGACAGTTGCTATTATATACATATTTAACCTTTTTTCCTTTGTCTTCTTCTTCATAAACCCTTAACATATACTTTACTCTTTACTTTTGTTCCTTTCTCCTTTAGTTCATCCTTTCTCTGCAATGGCATCTCCGAATCCTAACCCTAAGAGAATCCCAATTCTTGATAGCTTCCCCAACGCCCCTGTAAGACATAGAAGGGGTAGAGGTGGCAGGCTTCGTAGTTTAGGATCCGTTCGTGGTGGTTCCTCTGGTTCTATCACTCCTTCTTCTAGTTCTGGCACTATTTCTAAAGGTTCTATCACTAAGAAATCCTCTTCTGAAGGTAAAGAACTTTTTGAGCCTCTTCAAGAGCTTTTAGTTGAGGAAATAGTACCCAATGACTTATCCTTTGAGAATGATAGAAAAACTCTTTGTGAACAAGTTGTTAATTTAAAGAAAGCTGACATTTTTCCTTCTCTAATCACTGAACCTTTGGTTTCTATTGTTCGAAAGATTGCAACTGGAGAAGTGATCTTCGTATAGTGATCCCTAATCCAAACCAGAGAATATCTTTTTGTAGGATTGGATTTTCTTTTGTTTATACTTACCCCTTCACTTTGGGATTTATTCCTGCTATTGACCCGGTTATACTTGATTTCTGTCACTTTTTCAAAATTTGTTTGGGACAAATTGGCCCCCTTGTATGGAGAGCAGTTGCTTGTTTGAGGTATTTATCTGTCAAAGCTAATGTTGACTTTTCCTTTCCCCACCTTATTCATCTTTACCACCCCAAGCTATTCCGCAATGGAGTTTTCACTTTAACTGCAAGAAGTAAAAGGGTCTTGGTAAGCCCTGAAGATGACAAAGATCGTGGGTGGTACACTCGTTATGTTACGGTACGCACAGTTGATTTGGTGGGTGAAACAAATATCCCCTTCCCTGAGAAGTGGAACTTTGCACGTAAGTTTTTTTTTTTACTTATCGTTCCCATCTTTAAGAATTTCAACTTCTTTTCTAATTTTTTGCTTTTCTATAGCAACCATGGGAGATTTGGAACCTGTTCCTAATTTCCGTGGTTGGGTAGATTCAATCTTGAAAGTCGTGCCTATGGAGGCGAGAACTTGGAAATCCATTTCCAGTTTACATGGTTGGAAAGTGAAAACTCACGGTATGCATCTTTTTATGCTTTTTCGTATATTAAGTCCTTTCTTGTTTCTAACTTTTTTCTATCCTTCTTTTTGTCAGGATTTGCTATTCGAGGAATGACAACTGAAGTAGCTATTGCCCTTCGAGCCTCTTCTGGTACTTCACTCTCTTTGGAGAGAACTCAAGCTACGATGTCAAAGAGGAAAGTTGTAGAAGAGGATTCTGAGGATGATGAAGATGAAGACACCTCTTTGATAACTAGACCAAGAGCCAGGAGACACATCGTTTCCGAGGATAAAGATGAAGTTACCCTTGTCCGTGCCTCTCTTACCGAACCTGTTCACATTCCTTCTGATGATGAAACCACTCTGAGGGACACCAATGAATCTATTCAACGTCTCTTCGTTGGTGGTTTTGAAAGTGGAGAACTAGGTCCAGTTTTAGATGAAGTTCCTCTTTCTTCCTCTGTTCCCATTCATCCTATTCCTCTGTTGGTTTCAAGTGCTTCTTTGCCCATTCTATCTGTTCCTGCTCCCTTACCTATTTCTGCTCCCTTACCTGTTTCGAGTCCTGTGACTCATGTTATTTTCACTTCTTCTACCGCTCCTCCTTCTATAGCTCCCCTTCCTCTGTTCAACATGCAGAGGAGGGTTCCAGTAGCAGAAGCTTGGCTATGAGGAGCGTTACACTTGAAGTTCCTGCTAATAACAGTCTTTTAAGGAAGTCTGGTGGAGCAGATGCCTGGCTTAGGCCTTTGATTGGATATATTGAGAAGAAGAAGATGAGTAGTCACAGTTGCTTAACTCTGATGAATGACATAATTCATTATACTTTGAAGGTATTTTTCCTTTACTTACTAACAAGTTTTTTTATCTCCAAATTCTTATTTCTATGAGTTGTCACTGTAGGCTAACCTCATTGGTACAGAATTGATGGGAAGAATTTCCCTTCTGGAAAAGAAAGCCCGTGAGTCTGAAAAGTCTATCCACGAGGCTGAGGAAATAGCCAAGGGAGCCCAGCTAGAAGCAACTAATTGGAAAGAGCAGTTTGAGAATGCTCAGGGAACTATAGAAGAATTGCTAGAGAGTAGAAATCTCCTGGAGCAGCAAAAACGAGGTCTGACTTCTGAGTTAGCAGTTGCCAAAGCTTTCTCAAGTCAATTTGAAAAAGACAAGGAGCGCCTTGAATGTTGTTTTTCAGAACAGTTATCAAAGTCAAGTGAAGAAATCAGAGAACTTAAGGCACTCTTGGACAAGAAAGAAGAATATGCAGGAGAAATAGTGCATAACTTGACTCAAGTTCAAGCTGATTTAAGGATCTCCTCTGACAAAGTACGTGCCTTAGAGAGTTCTCATGCCTCCCTTGAAGCTTCCCTTGATTCTCATTTAGCTGAACATCAAGTGTTAAAGAATGATCTTGCTATGTGGGAAAGGGAGTATGAACTTCTTGAGGAGAAGTTTGATTTAGAGGTGAGTTGGGATTTCTTGAACTTTCGTCGTGATGCTTTAATGGAGGCTAGTCAAGAAAACTTTGACTTAAACTCAGAGTTAGACAAAGTTTTAGAAACCATTGAAAGAACCCAACAACCACTTGACTTTCCTTCTCCGGCAATTGAAGCTCCCGTGGCTAAGGAACCTGTAAATGACGAAGTCGTTGCTGTGGCAGTTGAAGTTGAAGATGTTGCAATTCCAGCTCCCGAGGGTGAAATTTCTACGACTCAGTCTATGGAAGCTGAAACTTCTGTGACTCTTGCTCCCCTCGTTGAACCTAACACTTCAAGCCAGCTGAAACCGCTCCTATTGCTGCTTTTTCAGAAGTTGCCACCGTGCCTGTGGCTGTTTCTGAAAGTGAAATTAGTATTGCAACTTCTGATGTGCCAACCCCTTCAGTGACCAGTTAAATTTCCAGACTTTGTTTTTACTTTCTTTGTTGGATGATGGTTTTATCCCTTAGTTATTGTTTAAGGGATTTTTTGGTGAAAGTCCCCAGTTATTATAATGGAGCACTTGTATAAACTTTTTGTTGACTAAGTTTCTACTTAGTCTTTTTAATTATATCAAGAAGTTTGTTAGTACTTCAATGTGTTCTATTCTTGCCTTTTCCTTATCTATTTAGGACTTATAGAATAGTTTAGCATTTTTATCCTTTGAAAATGCTTTATGATTCTTCTCATGACTTATTAACATGAGGTTTATAAAAGAGGGCCCTTTTATATATATCGACACTTAATGAAGAAGACGTCTCAACTTCATAATGGTGTTACAATACGATGAAAGAAATAGGAATACACATGTTTTGTTTGAAACAACTTTGACAAGTTTTTATTCATGGACTTGGACAAGCTTTTGAATATTACATGTATTAAAATACATCTATAACTTTCTCGTAACTGTTTTTCTTGTAACAGATTTTTACAAAATAAATATTATTCAACAAGGTTTTTCCTTGTAACCCGTTTCAATACATAGTCATGACCCTATCTTAATGTATTAGGAAGGGTTTGAGAGGTGAATCCGTTGTTCTCATGGGAAAGAACATTATGATGAATGTTTTGCATCTTCCTTTGTTTTGATGAGAAAGAACACAATGATGAATGCTGAGGTTCCATAACTTCTGCTCGACACTTGTCTCTTTGTGGCTTGATTTTTTCGATTTTCGTATTCGATTTTCATTCGATTTACATCTCCGTTTTACCGCACGTATCTGTGTACAATATGCAATCCCTCAAGTGTTTGAGCGCTGAAGTATGAAGCCTCGAGCACTTGTTTGTTTCTCTCAATTTGGTCCTCTTCCTGAAAATAGAAAAACATACGGGACTTTGGAGGTGCGATTAAAGATGAAGACTGCCTAACCCGTGCATATTTTCATCAGATTAATTGTAACCCTGGGCTTAGAATTTTAGAATATTCCATTTTGCCGTGCAGGTCGTGACTCATCATTTGGAACGGGTAAGGGTTTCTGCCTAGCATCTAAAATCGTTAGTAAAATTTTAACAATTCAAAGAAAAATTGTAACATAGCGAAACCTGACCGTGGGTACCTTCTCAAAAGTAGTATATGTTTAGGTGGACAACATTCCAATGTGAGGGTAGAATCTTGCCATCTATTGTCTCCAACTCGTATGCTCCTTTTCCTGCAATGTCACGAACTCTGTAGGGTCCTTCCCATGTTGGACTTAGCTTTCCTGAATTAGCAACTTTTGTAGATTGGAACACCTTTTTAAGCACGAAGTCCCCAATTTTAAAGAATTTGAGGTGTGCTTTCATTTTATAATATCGTTCAATTACTTGCTTTTGTGCTGCCATCCTTATTAATGCAACTTCTCTTCTTCCTTCGAGCAAATCAAGGTTCACCCGCATCTCTTCATCATTTGATTCCTCCGTTGCTTGAACGTACCGTGTTCTCGGTTCTCCTATTTCAACTAGAATTAAGGCCTCTGCACCATAAACCATTGAAAATGGTGTTTCTCCCGTGCTTGTTTTTGTCGTTGTACGATAAGCCCATAATACTCCAGGTAATACCTCAGGCCAATTACCTTTTGAATCCTGTAACCTTTTCTTCAAGTTGTTGATAATGACCTTGTTTGTGGATTCCGCTTGTCCATTACCCACTGGATGGTATGGTGTAGATGTTATCCTTTTAATTTGCCAACTTTGAAAAAATTCTGTGATTTGAGCTCCTATGAATTGCGGACCATTGTCACACACGATTTCCTTTGGTGCTCCAAAACGACATATTATATTTCTCCAAATGAAGTCTTTAACTTCCTTTTCTCGTACCTGTTTAAATGCTCCTGCTTCTACCCATTTAGTGAAATAATCTGTAAGTACAAGTAGAAATTTCACCTGACCTTTTGCTTGTGGCAATGGACCTACGATATCCATTCCCCATTTCATAAAGGGCCACGGGGCTATAACAGGGTGCAGTAACTCAGCTGGTCTATGCATATTATTGCCATATCTTTGACATTTATCACACTTTGACACAAAACCGTTTGCTTCTTCTTCCATTTTAGGCCAATAATACCCTGCTCGAATCAGTGTTTTTACCAGCGACCTTCCTCCTGCGTGATTTCTACAATGTCCTTCATGTACTTCCCTCATCACATATTCTGTTTGGGAAGGTCCGAGACACCTTGCTAATGGTCTACCGAACATCTTTCGATAAAGATTTCCTTGATTTAAACAATAACGAGCAACTTTTATGCGAAGTGAATAAGCTTTTCTTTTGTCATCAGGCACGGTTCCGCGCTGTAAAAAAGCAATAATTTCGTTTCTTTAATCCCATGTTAAATGATTAAAATTTACCTCGTTCTTATCAGGTTTGAGAACGGAATGAAATAAATGTACGACCGAAGCATTTGCATCGTTTGCTACGTCTGCTGCAGATGCGAGATTAGCTAAAACATCTGCCTCCACATTCTCATCTCTTGGGATCTGCATTACCTTCCAAGTTTGGAATTGCTTTATTAGTTCCCGTACCTTTTCGAGATATTCTTGCATTCGTGTCTCCCTGGCTGTATAAGTCCCCAACATTTGATTGACCACGAGTTGAGAATCACTCTTGATTATAATCTGTGTTATGCCGAGTTCTCATGCCAATTCTAGACCTGCAATTACAGCCTCATACTCTGCTTCATTGTTAGTTATATAATGACATTTTATGGCCTGTCTAATAGTCCCACCCGTAGGCGGTATGAGAACTATCCCTAGGCCTGCTCCTTTTACATTAGACGAACCATCAGTGAATAAAATCCAAGTCCCCGGGTTTGCACCATTAAAAACTTGTAATTCTTTTTCTGCTTCTAAATGCATCCCCTGGCTAAAATCAGCTACGAAATCGGCTAATACTTGAGATTTTATAGCAGTCCTAGGTTGATAAATGATTTCGTATTCACTTAATTCTATAGCCCATTTTGCTAACCTCCCTGACAATTCATGTTTATGCAAAATGTTTCGTAATGGAAAAGCAGTAACTACAACAATGGGATGACATTGAAAATAAGGTCTTAGTTTTCTAGATGCCATGATCAAAGCTAATGCTAATTTTTCTAGTTGTGGATATCGTGTTTCAGCATCTAGTAAAGACTTGCTTACATAATAGATATGAGATTGTTTACCTTGGTCCTCACGGACTAAAACAGCACTTACCGCAACTTCTGACACAGCCAAATAGACGAGTAGCTTTTCTCCTTCCTTTGGTTTTGCCAATAGTGGTGGATTTGACAAGTAAACTTTTAAATTTCTAAGGGCTTGTTGGCAATCTTCGTTCCATTCAAAATGATCTTGCTTTTTGAGTGCGGAGAAAAATTTAAAACATTTTTTTAAAGATTTGGGAATAAACCTCCCCAAGGCTGCAATTCTTCCCGTTAGCCTTTGGACTTCTTTTTTACTCGTACGGATATCAAGGATCTCCTTTATTGCTTTGATCTGAGAAGGATTTACCTCAATACCACGGTTAGAAATGAGAAAACCCAAAATTTTGCCTGAGGCAACCCCAAATGCACATTTTTCTGGTTTGAGCTTCATATTAAATTTTCGTAAATTTCAAATGTAACAGATAAATGAGAAACATGATCATGAGAATGCTGGGTTTTGACGAGCATATCGTCTATATATACCTCCATGGTTTTTCCTAAATGTTCTTGGAACATTTTGGTGACCAACCTTTGATAGGTTGCTCCAGCATTTTTGAGACCAAAGGGCATTACTTTATAACAGTAAGTCCCCCTGTCTGTGATGAAAGAAGTTTTTTCTTCATCACTGAGGTCCATTTTAATTTGGTTGTACCCCGAATATGCATCTAAAAGACTCAAAAGTTCATGTCCTGCAGTTGCATCAATTAACTGATCTATATGCGATAAAGGGAAAGAATCTTTTGGGTAGGCTTTGTTATGATTTGTATAATCCACGCAAACCCGCCACTTACCGTTTTTCTTAGGTACAACAACTGTGTTTGCTAACCAATTAGGATACTTTACCTCGCGGATTGACCCAATTTTCAATAGCTTTTGGACCTCATCTTGAATCATCTGATTTTTTTAAAGCTCCTTGTTTTCTTTTCTTTTGCTTTACTGGTGTGAAGGATGAGTCTTCATTTAGTTTGTGAGTCATCATATCCGGTGGTATCCCTATCATATTAGCGTGGGACCAAGCAAAACAATCCACATTAGCTTTTAAAAATTCAATCAACATACCTCGCATGTTTGAGCTTAAATTGTCTCCAATATAAACCTTCCGTTCAGGCCATTGCTCAAATAATATCACAGCCTCGAGCTCTTTAATTGTTGTTTTGATATTTTCATTCTCTTCAGGTTCTTGAATTGTATCAGGTCTCGAGTCTAAATCTATCTTTTCTTGTTCAGTTGAGGTTTGATCCTTGATACCTTCAACTATTTCCTGTAATTGCTATTTTTCTTTATTTACAATGCTCGTATCTGTTACAGCATTGATACTCCTGGCTGTCTGCTGATCCCCACGAATTTGGCAAATTCCCCATGGTGATGGGAATTTAATAACTTGATGTAGAGTTGATGGGACAACATCCATATCATGGATCCAAGGTCTCCCCATGATCATATTGTAAGTCATTTCCATATCTACTACCTGAAATTTAGTTTCTTTAACAACACCTGCAGCAAAAGTTGTTAGAATTACCTCTCCTTTTGTTACCACACTTGAATTGTCGAACCCGGACAAGGTATGCGCCTTAGGTATCATTTTGTCTTCATCTTGCATTTCATGTAATACCCTTAATAGTATAATATTGACGGAACTTCCTGGATCAATCAAAACTCGTTTTACATTAGTATCATGTACAAGTAAAGATATTACCAGTGCGTCGTTATGTGAGGTCATTACTCCTTCGGTATCTGCATCATCGAAAGAAATACTTTCATTTTCTAAAACCTGCCGTACCCGTTTCCCGTGTGTTATCGTTACTTTAGAAACCTTGTTGGAAGCCGTATATGTTACACCGTGAATATCTTCTCCCCCACTTATAACATTCACGGTTCTCTTGGGTGAAGGGAGCTTTGGTGGCTTTTGCCTATTTTTCATATAGGCTTGCTTACCTTTCTCACTAAATAACTCAGTGAGATACCCTTGTTTCAATAGATGATCCACTTCACTTTGTAAGAATCTACATTCTGAAGTTTTATGCCCGTGATCATTGTGGAATTCGCACCAATGGTCTGGATTGCGTCTATTTGGATTTGACCGCATCTCTTTTGGCCATCGTACCTTATCTCCCATGCTCCTCAAAACAGCTACGAGCTCGGAGGTAGTGACATTAAAGTTATATCCACCGAACCTTGCCTTTAAACTTCTGTCATCATCTCGTGACTCTTGTCTGTTTCGGTCATTTCTGAACCTTGATGAAGAACCAGATTCCCTGTTCCTCGATTTTTGATCATATCGTTGACTATCCTACTTTGACCATAAGTCTTTCCCTGTAGGTCCCATATATGGATCGTACCTGTTTTCACCTGATCTTTTTTCGGTTTCTGATCTCCTGGAATTGCTCCTTTCTTTATGATGAAACAGAGGTACGGTATCTTCCTCAATTCGCAACTTCGTACTATACCTGTTATAAACGTCATTCCATGTGGTTGTAGGGAACTCTCGAAGGCTTTCTTTAAGTCTTCTCGTGGCTTCTGAACTTTTGTCATTTAAGTTGCTTGCAAAAGCTATTGCAGCCCAGTTATCAGGTACACGAGGTAAAGTCATCCTCTCACGTTGGAATCTATAAACAAAATCTCTAAGCAACTATGAGTCCCCTTGTTTAATTTTGAAAATGTCTTCCATTCTTTTTTCAACCTTTTGAGCTCCCGAGTGTGCTTTAATAAAAGAATCTACAAGCTCAATAAAAGAGTTTATAGAATTTTCAGGTAAAAGAGAATACCAGGTTAATGCACCCTTGGTGAGTGTTTCTCCAAATTTCTTGACCAACACTGATTCAATTTCTTGCTTGGTCAAGTCGTTGCCTTTTACACCTGTAGTAAATGTAGTTACGTGATCATGTGGGTCTGTTGTGCCATCATATTTTGAGATGTCAGGCATTTTGAACTTTTTAGGGATTGGAAGGGGAGCAACACTTGGTTTCCAAGGTTGTTGTGAGTATTTATCCACATCCACTCCTTTAATTATAGGGGGAACTCCAGGGATTTGCTCGATGCGCTCATTCTGTTCCTTAAGCTGTTTCTGCAAAGTTAGTACTAAATTTTGCAAATGAGAATTATTTGAATTACCTGGTTCTCCTTCCTGTGGTTCACTGGGGGTTCCTCCATTTCCAGAATTAACAAGGCCAGAACGAGGATTCTCCAATGTATTATTATTAGGCGTAGGTGTGGGTGGTGCAACAGGTAATCGACTAACTAGAGCCTGAAGAGCTTTGCTAACCCGTGCATCAATTACTTTTTGTAAAGCTTCATCTGCCCCTTCAAAATGTTCAGATTGCTCTTGTTGATCAGCACGAGATTCAGGAGCAGGAGTGCCTTCACGAGATTGACGTGGTGAATTTTGAGGGGAGGGAACCACGACAATGTTCTGTAAATCTCTTTGATTTTGATGGATTTGATTTTCATGGTTTCCCAAGGTGTTTTCACTGTTATTGTTGTTGTTGTTATTATTGTTTGACATGATGATAACAACGGATGGAATGTAGCTTAAAAGAGAAGATTATCAGATTCCCGGTAACAGAACCAATTTGTTTAATCAAAAATCTGAGTCTTTGGTCAAAGCTAGAAATAAAGAGAAATTCGGATTACTGATAATCTGGAGACGAAAATAATAGAAGACTTCTGAGAATAATAAAGTAATAAGTAGTTTTGTATTTCAGTGTAATCTCAATAATATTTTGTGTGTCTACAGATGTTGAGTCCTTCTCCTTTTATAGTTGATTCTAGGAGAAGGTGTAATGTCTTTGTCTTAATGAGGCAATTATGAGCAATAAATGACATTGAAAGAAACGTTACACAATCATTTCTATTTAATACAAATTTTCTAACGTATTTGATATTTAATGCTGTATTTAAACTCTTTTACGTAATCAGATTCGTATCTTCAACTTCTTCCGATCTTCGGTCTTTAAATGACTCGAATAGGTACGAGACTCGTGCCATTTGAGTAACGGCCCACACCTATGTTGCTTTCTTCTCCCCATATCTGTTGCCGCCCGTGCCTCTTGGCTATTTATTGCGTTTTGACCTTTTGACCAGTCCACGAGTCATGACACGACATCTTCAATATACAGACTCAATTTTTTCCCCAATAAAATAGTAGTTAGGGTGATTGTCAGAATTGTTGTAAATGGCTGATCACCCGGTTTCTTCGACATTGTGGCTAAAAATTCAGGTGATCGTTAGAACTTCTAATGCTTCAAATTCTGGCAAACGTGTTTTATAATACTAACACAAGACTATTTTCTCTAAAAGTTTCTTAACGGGATAAAAATATAAACAGTGATTTAAAAAAAGGTGTTATTACAAAAATAGCCGGTCAGGTTCAATATTCGATATACATAGATTACAACAACAACAACAAACCCAGTATAATCCTACTTAGTGGGTCTGGAGAGGGTACTATGTACACAGACCTTACCCTTACTCTGGGATAGAGAGGCTGTTTCCAAATAGACCCCCGACATCCTTCCTTCCAAGAACTTCCTACCTTGCTCTTGGAGAAACTCGAACTCAGAACATCTTGGTTGGAAGTGGAGGTTGCTTACTATCTATATACATAGATTGTACATTAATTATATACAACTATACATATATTACATCTGTCGGCTATTTTTAGTTTAAGAGATTAGACCAGCGAATGTTTTAGTTAAGGGATCTTTACGCAAATAGCCGGCGATATGCATTGTTTATTTTTTTAGCCATATATATAGATTATACATAAATTATACATATATTATACCTCAATCAGCTATTTTTAGTTTAAGTGGTTGGATGAGCGGCTATTTGAGTTAATTCTTCTTAAAAAAAAGTCCATCCAGCATAAAACCACAACGGCCCACTTTGATGCTCGATTAACAATGGGCCAGCCGGTCGTTGATTGGCCCAATAGTATCGTGGAGCTTCTAACAACTTAAAACCCTAAGACAAAAGTCTCCATTTCTGCAAAGTTGAGAAAAGTCTGTGAGGCAGCAGTCAGAACAGGGGCGCCGGAGTATATTGCAGAGGCATACAAGTATAATTTCTACCCAATTTTTATCTCTTCGTTTTATTTAGTTGAATCATGAATGCGTATATGTAGATGCAAATGCAAGTAAAATTTAATTGTTTTTAACAGAAAAATGGCGGACAAAGCAGTGACAATTAGAACAAGGAAGTTCATGACCAATCGTCTTCTTGCAAGGAAACAATTCGTAAGTCTTTAACACTTATATTATCTATGTTGCAAGCTGCACTGCTTATCTTAAACCTCGTACTTGTTACTTGTATGTTTTAATCTGTTCTAATTGGCATGTTTAATTTTTCAGATTATCGATGTCTTGCATCCTGGAAGGGCCAATGTTTCTAAGGTTAGACAATCTTTTTCGTCCGCCTTATTTACGTTTGTTTGGTTATTTTTGTTGAGTGCCTTTTGCAATTTCAGCAATTTAGTTGTTAATGCGACTTATACTACAAGATCCATTCTTTTCTCTTTGATTCTACTGACTAATGAGAGGTCCCTAATGAATTAGATGGTTACTAGAAATGTTAGAAAAAGTTAGCGGTAGTCGTAATATTGGAAATATAAGAGAAGGCAAAATATGTGTTTTTTTCAAGTTTTTCTATTTCTATAAACATTCATAATTTAGTACTGGAATTGGTTGTAAGGATTCATATAGCCGAGGCCGACTCAACAAGTCTGGAATTGACGCTAGTTGCTATTATCTTAGTTGTCGTTGAGAGAGAGAACTCCATTTGTGTGTGGATTGCAGAACATAGCTTGTTGCAAGCTCGGGTAAATGAGGAAGGTTGAGGTAGGTTAACGGCCAGCTTGAAAATGGTCCAATAATAATGAATCCTTTTAGCAGATACCGAGGATTCAAATATTCGAATCCAACTAGTTCACAATTGAGATGTAGTTGATTGGTATAGGAAATAGAGAAAGCAAAGCATGTACAGCTTATTCGAGTTTCATATGCTTTTGATTTAATTTCTTATGTCCCACCTGTTTAAAATGTCATTGCAGGCCGAGTTGAAAGAGAAATTAGCAAGGATGTATGAGGTGAAGGATCCAAATGCAATCTTTGTGTTTAAGTTCAGGACCCACTTTGGAGGAGGCAAATCTACTGGTTTTGGCTTGATCTATGATTCGGTTGAGAATGCGAAGAAATACGAGCCAAAGTACAGGCTGATCAGGGTAAG
Source organism: Nicotiana sylvestris (assembly GCF_000393655.2). Classification (NCBI taxonomy): domain Eukaryota; kingdom Viridiplantae; phylum Streptophyta; class Magnoliopsida; order Solanales; family Solanaceae; genus Nicotiana; species Nicotiana sylvestris. The sequence goes on from NC_091062.1 coordinate 184,359,755, forward strand.
AATTCATATTACTTATTTATGTTAGCATAAAAGTCATTAAGTCAAGAAGGTAATGTGGTATTACAACTCCTTTAATAGTTGGAAAGGATCTAATATCACCTGATAGCTTATAATCTTTTGAATTGTTTTGCAAGTTCATTCTTGAGACATCCATGCTGAGCCTTAGTGTGAAAAATGCATTGATATTGTTTTTCAATTGCACTTTGTGCTGGTTTTGTTCTTCAAACGAGTATAAGCATGAAATTATAAAAACAATTTATCTTGTTGCTGAAGTTCTTTTTGTGATAAGATTTGAGATAAGTACAAGATTTCTTGCATTCAGTTATCTCATTGCTCATTGTTTGTTTTAATGCATAAAATATGTATTAGAGAATTTTGGCAGTGAAGGATCTTTGTGTACTATCTTCAGCTCAATAATATTAATCCCAGATAAAGTACATGTTATAATTTAACATACACAAGTAATTGATTTATGAGAAATGTTTACAGCATATGCCATCTTAACTTAGTCATTTTGCTATTTTTGTTGGAATTGTTTATCAACAAGGACTACTTGATATAAAAAACCCGCATGTGCAGTTTCTTCATTTTTCAGAAGTTGACAGTCTTACACATCCTCAATAATGTTATCTTCTGCTCTTTTGCTATCAAAAAGTAATTGCTAGCTGCATTAGTTTGAGCTATGTTGTATAAAAGGCTGCATTTGTTTGAGCTATGTGTCCATAAAGTCATGTGGTTTTTTTAAACCCATTCTCTTCCTCCAGTCCTATCCTTGCTCATTTAGATTCTGGTTTGTGATGCATTTGTCATATTGCTTTATTGTGAGTATATCTTATTGAGCTGTTCTAGTATTGTGGCCTATGATGCTAATTCAAGTAGCTATCTTCAAGTATAACAGTCTTATCTTTAAGTAAATAAATGCTTTAGTTTTCATGCTCCATTATGTTGAGTGCACCTTCAGCATCAAATCGGCAGGCTTAATGATTAATATGTTTTCGGCTAATTTATTTGACTGTTGAACAACACTTGCAGAATGGATTAGACACAAAGGTCGAGAAGTCTAGGAAGCAGATGAAGGAGCGGAAGAACAGAGCCAAGAAAGTACGCGGTGTCAAGAAGGTAATGGTTTTTATTTGTGCCTCTTCAGCTACGACGAAGAGAGGGTTTATTGGATTCGTATCATTTATTTTATTCTTGTGCTGATGTTCTTGGTTGCATGAATTTTGCAGACGAAGGCAGGAGATGCTAAGAAGAAATGATCTGCCAGGAACAGTTCCTTTAAACCAAATGCAGAAAATATTTGCCGTATTTTTTTTATGTTTCTCTGGACATTTATGCCGAATCCTTTCAATTTTGGTTGAGTCACGCAAATTCATTTTGCAAGTTTATGTGCTAGTTTTTCTTAACTTAGAGAATTTGGGAGTGAAGCTTTTTTCTTAACATTTTCTCTGTTTTATAATTACCATATCAAATGTTCCGACAAGGAAATGATTAGGAAACCAACTTATCCGAATAGAAACAGTATGTTCTTAACCAACTTTCTTTGATTTCTTACTTTGCTCAAGTATAACTTAGAAATTGGAAAGTAACGCATAGTATATGTGAACACTTTTAGATATATGTTTTCTGCTCCAATTTCCCACCTCCTTTGTAAGAAGATATTTGGAGTAAAACAGAATTTTATTCATAAGCTTTGTTTAAGGAAGATATTATAATGTGATCAATTATAAGTATACCATTGTGATGAATTACATCCAAATTGTGATGTACATCCAAAATTGTACCATAATGGGAATATGCTTGGATTGGTTTTCGACAATGTGGTCATGTGATAGACAAACCATCTAATGTACTCGAATCTTGCACAATTCTACATTGGAATACTATATATTCAATTTCTCTGTGGCAGTCCCTCTTATGAAATGACATTCAAAGCTTCAACTTCTACCTGCTCAAACGAGCATTGCTTATTTCATGAGCTACAGATTTTAGCTACGGTTCTCTTTTTCTTTGTTTAGAGTCGCGGGCTCGTTAAGAGTTTAAGCTTTATGCATTGACTATGCAACCAAAAAACTACACAATATTCAAGTCACTAAACCTTAATTGTAAGGTACATTTTTGTAATACGTATTTGTTGACAGGATAAATATAGTGACTAACCTCCTAACACCGTTAAATTATATTGGTAGTCTAATTTTGTCTTTGCTTTCATATATATAACCTAGTTCCACCTAATCCTTGTTTCTACCTGTTGGACTATTACTACTGCAACATTATCAGTGTGTATATAGCAATGTGGCACTGCACAACTTCCAATAGCAATCCAATAAGAAGACACTGTAGTAGTCTGTACTAAAGGATGACAGGAGACAGATTCGTACTATGAAAGACAACAAAGGGATGTTTGTTGTTATGCACATGATACTCATTAGCTGCCAACATCTATGTTTAATGCACACTGCTACTCAATTAAGAAGTTGCTTCTTGTAATTAAGAACAATTCTTGGTGAAATTTTAATTACTTGCACAAATTGAATCCTCAAATGACTTTGGAACAGGTTCAAAAGTTGACCTTTCTTATCTATTATCCGTTGATCCTGTAGAGTTTACACCAATTAAATAGAACTTAATATCGCAATACTAAATTATGTTTTTGGAGCGAGGAGGATCAAAAGATATATTCTTGATTCCGTAGACAGTTATGATCGTATTTCAACTAAATCTAATATTTTTTACGCGAAACATTAATATACATGTGAAAAATCTCTAAAATTGTTGTAACAAATATTAAAATTTAAACCCACATTTAAAGGGTGAATTCGTCAAATTTAAATCCAGAAACTCCCTGTGAATCTCCATGTACTGCTTTGGAAGCCATGAGGCTGGCAAGAAGGTCAACAAATGCACAAAATATGTATCTGTGCGTGCTCTTTGGATTTAAGGCAAGATAACAAATGAGAAGCTCATGCAATGACTCCCAATTGGCTCTTGTATCACTCAAGTTACATGACTCCACTATTTCTTGCATGGATCTCCTGAAGTCCAAATATGGGTTTGGAGAGAGTTGGAATAGCAGAGCAGCCATCTAAAAGTGTGTCAGATCCCTGATGCTCAGCCTGCAATCAGAGGCGGATGCAGCTTTTGTTTAATGAGTTCAATTGAATCCGTACTTTTAATACGAAAAATAAATGTAAGTGTGAAAATACCAACCAAAAAAAAAAATATACTAACAAAGATAATTCCGTATCGATAATTTCAAAAGTAAGATAAGTTTAGAAGTAAGAACCTTAAAGGTTGAACTTATCAGTTCAAATTCTGAATCTACCTCTGCCTGCTGCAATAACGAAGAAGTTGATTCTATGGAGGAAGACATGAATGAGGAGTCAATAATGGAGTTGGAGTTGCCAGGGGAAGAGAAAAAGAATCGTCGCGAAGCGAGGACAGTGGAGAAATCAGGAATAGTAGCTTCTTCGATGTCACATTCGAGTGTAAATTCGTAAAGGGAGTTGAAAAATGGCATGTTATGATGTTCTTGATTTTCATGGATATTGGAGGATTGTGATGGCATTGGACGTTTAGATTTGGTGAAGCAGAAATGAAGATTTTTTCCTAATGTAACAGGCATGGTGTGGTTATTGATGATTGTTCCTCTAAGTCTCAATGTCTGAGGCAGAGAAGTAGTTGCAGCAAAATGGTTAGGTTGAGAGTTGAGACAGGGCAGTCCAGAAAAGATATATTTACGATAAGATTTCAAGTTATAAACACAAGGGAGAAGGGAAGCCTCGAAGCGATGGTAAAGCTTTCTTCGTGTTACCTATAAGTCACGGATTTGAACTGTGAAAGTAATCATTAATGCTTACATTGGGATAGTCTGTCTAAATCTCACCCCAACCCTTCCTTAGCCCTTGCATGAATGCGAGATAATTTTTTATATATATTTACAACAAAAAATTTTGTATACACAATAGCAGTGTAATTTTTTTTGGTACTATCAATATGGTTTACATATCATAATTTGTAGGTTACTAAACCATGCTTATTATAAACTATTTTTACATCTTGAGACTCGCAAGTCTTATATGAATGGAAGAATTTTAATTATTCGGTGGGTGATATATTCTATATATGTTTATTTCTTCTTTCCTGTCATATGTGAAAACCACAGCAAATGATAAGTCTTTGTTGCAGAGAGAAAAAGAGGGATCGGGGGTGAGTTGGGGGGGGGGGGGGAGGGGGAGGGGAGTTGTTTGAGTATGTGAGTGGTCATTGTCTGTCCATCCAAGTTACAAAAGCAGGAAAGTGAAACATCAACTGCATATGATTGTCTGAATTGCTTGTGAATTTTAATTCAATGATTTTCTGAATGTGCATAGAACTAAGCATATGATATAATAGTAAACATCTAGAATACCCTTTTTTCCCCCTCAACTTCGACGTTTTCTTGACTAATACAGCAAGTTAGAATGGTTTTGGAGAAAAACAAAATACTTTTGACGTCTCAGCAGTACTTTCGATACAAAATATATATTTATGTGTAAAAATTCAACAAATAATAGTATGAATCCATAACCTTAAAAATATAACGGGTTCATGTTAAAAATCTTAAAGATTGAACTCATAAAATTTAAATTTTGGATTCGTATTTGCACGTGTGAGAAAGATGTTACTCCTACCAAACATGTGTGATCCAAGATTTCAAAGTAATAGGTGCAAAATATTACTGCACTCACTTCTTTTTGCAACAATAGACCTATAATTATATATCTTGAACTTAATTATTTATATATATTCATAGTTGAGTCGAAACCACGAGTGCAAACACATCTAGTTTACGATAATGTACATCTGGTCCTATCAAAATTCAAAGGTTATAAAAGGATGTTGTAATTGGTAACCAAACTTTGGAAGAGGAGACATCAATCCAGCTTCACATAGCTAACAAGGAGCCCAAGCTAAACAGCCAATTCACCAACCACATTTCTTGCACTTTCTTAGGGCCCGTTTCTTTTTTATCGAATGTATTTCACTTTTTTCAAAATTAGTGTTTGGTCATGAAATTTTTGATTTTCACTTGAAAATAAATTTCGGATTTTTTCGAAATTTAAAAAACTCCAAAAAACTATTTTCAAAATTTTCACTTCAGATCACTCACAAAAATTCAAAAACATCCCAAAATTATATTCATATCCAAACACAACTCTAATTTTCAAATACCATTTTCACTTGAAAAAAAAATTCACTTTTTCCCCAAATTTTACAATTCTTATGTCCAAACGCCTACTTAATTCTCATCCTTTTGCTTCTTCAAGTCATCATATTTGTTGGTAAACTGGGACAGAAGTTTTTCACGTTGAAATCATTATCACTAGTCTTTATTTCAATCCAAATGCATGCTTTTGTTTGGCACTTACACTAGTGGGGATGTACAAATGGTCTTTTAGTTCTTTCTTTAAAAAAATATATGATATTTTGAACATTATCAAATTCTATTTAAGTTGTAAATTTATTGTTTTCTTGCCTTGGCACAATTGTGCAGTAATACAATAGATATCACACTGCCAATCAACTCATAAGTAATGAATTTTCCAGCTCAATACTTTACGGAAAGGCTAAACAGCCGAAGTCTGTGTGGTTATTTTCCGCCAACTAGAGTTCCCTCCGTACGCTAGATGAGATTGTCAGTGACGTACGAAAAAATTGATGTGAAAAGCAATTGAGAGAACAAAAAAGAGAATGAGAATGAAAAACAACTTGATGGCATTAATAATAGCTATTACAAAAGGCAACATAGTGTCGAGAGGGGATCAAGTACTCCAACTTTGAAGCAAACAAACAATTCTCTATATTGGTGTCTCTCCCGTTGCCACCTTTATCTTTGTGAGCGCAAAGTTGACAAATGATAATTCAATGTAAAAATAGCACGAGCAAGCCAATTTTCGGACTGGTCATTCAAAAATAGCCAGCGTTTGTAAAGTCATTGAAAAATAGCCATTATTTTTTTGCAACACAGAAAGTTCCAGCATAATATAATGGAGATCAGTGCACATGTGTATGAACTTCTAGCATATTATACTGGAACTCCAACATGCGGAAAGTTCCAGTATAATATACTAGAGATTGGAGCACCTGTGTACGAACTTCCAGCATATTATGCTGGACCGGTATATTATACTGGAACTCCAGTATATCATACTAGATCTCCAGTATATTATACTGGATGATGTTTTATACTTTAATACCACACAAGGGGGGAGGGGAGAGATAATTTGTGTGGTGATCGACTTTTCGCTTAAACTGATTATGGAAGGACATGGTTCTTCTAAGTGTTCCTTAACCTACTATTGCAGAATTAGTAAATGCGGAAAGTAAAGAACACAAGTATTTTACGTGGAAAACACCTGGCTCAAAAGGTGAAAAACCACGACCTACTTTCCAGTAGGATTTTCCCAAACTCTACACTAAAATCACTGAGCTAAAAACTGCATTTATAAAAACTCTTTTGTAAACCTAGGACTAACTCTAATTCCGTTGTAGCAAACAACCTCTCACTGTTGCGACAACTTCAAGTTAACTCTAACTTGAAAACTCTAAGTACCTATTACAATTGCCTCTAGATAAAGCTGAAAGGTACAATATAAAACCACCTACTACAATTGAATTAGAATAAAATACAGGCACTTGGAACTAGTTCTTCTATCTGGTTCAAGTAGCTTCAGGTTTGCACACTTGAATCACACACGAACTGCGTGCAAAATTGCCTTGCTATTTTGCACTCAATTCACATTTAACTTCTGCTTATGTGTGTTACCTGTAAAAGAGAACAACACTGATATTTATAGAGTTAGTAAATAAAGATTGACTAGAATTCTGATGCTACTCTTCCTTGGTGAAAGAGTTCTAGTTGATCTCAATCTCTAACTCCTTCCCTTTCTTAACCCGTGTTCTCTTTGAGTAAGGAGTCCTTATCCTCATCCAATATGCAGCATTTTCGATCAAGATCAAGAGATATCACTTCTATCAAGTTAGGTATCTCATTCACGTGTATCCCACATGCTAGTATATCCGTATCTGTGCTCCACTAGGATGGACCTGGTTCATGTCTGAGTTCCTTTGTCAGTCTTCAGAACTAACATTTACTTGGGCCAACAAATTTTCCCTTTTTGATGATGACAAATTCTGTATTTTTCATACACTTAGGCCGTGCTAGAACTCAGCTTAACATCAATGCAATGTTAAAAACATTTTTCACTTATCATTAAGAACCGAGTTCATTAGGTTATAAAATCATTATTCAGAATATAAAGCACAATATCTTTTCCCCTTTTTGGCATCATCGAAAAGTTGAATAAACAATGTGTGATTTCTAGATTTTTAAAAATTACTCATGGCCATTGGGGCAACTGCAAATGCATTCATGGATTAATTTTGAGTAATCAACTACACATTCAAACTATCAAGGAAAGATAAACAGTCAACAAGAGCAAAAGCAGCAAACTTCATTGATAGAGAATATGATTCTGCTACAATCTACAAAAAGAAACAAAAACAGTTAAAACATGAATAACAAATATAAAAATCCCTAATCTGGGTCACTAAAAGGTCTAGGTAAGGTTCAGGAAATTAAGCCTTAGGAAATTAAGGCTTGGAAGAACTGGAGGTTTGGGTTTCGGCTTGGAGAAGGTGCAACATGTCTTGAAGAATTCCATCATTCTTCTCTTTTTCCTTTGTAAGCTCAGTTCTGAGAACATCTCTCTCAAATTCTACCTCTGCCAAACGAGTCTTCAGCCTTGCTATCTTAGCATCCTTTGCCCCACTCTCCTGCAATAGAGCTCTGACCTTGCTATTGATAGGTGTCTTTTTAGATGAACCAGGTTCATTGGGAATGGAAATGGCCTCATAATCACAAGCAATCAAAGTATTGATTCCAAAATGGTCTTCTTCCACTTCTTCAGTGGCACCTTACAATAGGCAAGAACAGTAGTGAGAATGAAGCCATATGGAGTGGCATTTGCCTTAGAACCATTGATAACCCGATCCAGAAGTTTGATTATAAACCGAAGCCAATTGATCTGCCGCTCGCTATCTAGGCATTCCATCAAAACCAAGTCCATGTAGTTGTCAATGTGCCTTCTTTTCTGCCTAGGCAGCACACACTTGTTGATGAATTCAAACAATACCTTGTGGGATGGCTTCATTTCACTCTTATACACAACCTTAGACTCATTTACTTCTTTGTTATCACCGAATTTCCTAGTAATGACTAGGGCGGTAGGAAGAGAGTCCAGACTTGGCCATTTTTGACTCGTGTAATCATCATAACCTTCAGAAGGTATACCAAGGATTTCACCCAGCTCTTTTACATCAAAAGACAATTGAACCCCTTTCACCAGGCTGGTGACTCTTCCATCCCTGAATTCTGCATTTGTCATGAATTCAATAATCTTATTTCTGGCCAGCCTGCCATATAACTGAAGGATCATATCCTTCCACCCATGTACCTCTAGCCTTTCAAGCAATAGAACCATCCCTTCTTTCTCCAAGTCCCTCAAAAGTCTTCCTTTCAAGATAGTGCGTTTGCCAAACTTGGCCAGCTTGTCCTGTTCAGTATTAGGCTAATCCTCCTTTTCACCACTCTAGTCTTCTTCTTCAGTAATTATAACTTGTTTGGATTTCACAGCAGACCTTGTCCGTTTAACCAAAGTAGAGGGTTCAGCAGACTTGGATACAGATGAAGACCTCTTTGAGGAAGTCTTGGCTTTCTTGGGCTTAGGGGTTTGAACCTCCACCTCACCAGTCACATGTTCACATTGATGGACCAGGTCCATCTCATCTACATTAATAGCCTCAACAGGCTCTGCCACCTTTGCTTTCCCTTTGTCCATCCCTTTCTTCTTACTTTCTTGCATAACTTTCTGCAACTCCTTCTCACTTTGCTTCAACTTGCTCTTCGTAGCCCTTCCTTTTGATAGAGGAGTTTCAGTAGTTTCAGTAGAAGCAACCTTCCTTTTATTGTTGGCTCTGGCTGTGCCAGAAGTCTTTGGAGTTCTTTTTTTCTTGGGGTTATAACTCTCACCAACCGTTTTCAGAAGATCTACTAGCATCTCTTCAACAGATGGACCGGGTTCATCTGTATGCTTGCTAAGATTTACTAGTCCTTCAGCATCTTCCCCTGATCAACTTCCCGTATTTTCTTGCTACTTTTTACCACCTTTTCTGGCTCAGCTCCACAGATAGCCATTTTAACCATTTCATAGGTGGGTGAAGAATCAACTACTTCTTTCCCTTTTCCCCTCTCATCACTATGCACATCCTCACTCTCTTTTTATTTTTCTCTTTTATTTTTACCTCCTCTCCTTCTTGACTCAGGCATTTACACATCCACAACAGATCCAACCAAAACAAATCGATTTTCCAAATTTTCAGCTAGATCAGAAATTACTTCAGTAGAGGGATTTTGCACAGATATTACCTACTCAAAATCAGAAGACCCAGTTCCTTCTCCCTCACTCACAGACTTAAAAGAATCATCAGAATTTTGGGAATCTTGGGCTTGACTGGCTATTAACTGTGTGTTTAATTTCTTGGAAAGCACACCTATAGCCACAGTTTTTCGAGCAAGCAACTTTACTCGTCTTCTCCTAGGTTGAGGGGTAGTTCTGGGTTAAGGAGTGGTGGAAGAATCGGAGGGGGTAGGTGGTGGAGGTGTACCGGGGTTATTTTAGGGTTGGTCATTTTCTCTAAATTCTGAAAAAATGTATGGTTTGAGTTTTGGAAGAGAAAAGAAGAGAAAACAGAATTTTTTTTACGGTTTTGAAAATTATGGGAGAGTGGCAATGGTGATGATGATGAATTTAAAGGAGGAGGATAATTAATATTGTCGCACCTCCTTTTTCCGCACCCGCGAGGGTGCAAGGGAGTTTTTTCCAATTAAAGGACAATCGAAACGGGATTTGTTTATTTATTTCAGAGTCGCCACTTGAGAGATTTAGGGTGTCCCAAGTCACCAATTTTAATCCCGAATCGAGGAAAAGAATGACTCCATATTACAATCTGCGCACCAGAAATCCGGATAAGGAATTCTGTTAACCCGGGAGAAGGTGTTAGGCATTCCCGAGTTCCGTGGTTCTAGCACGGTCGCTCAACTGTTATATTCGGCTTGATTATCTGATTTTATACAAATATGAACTTATGTGCAAAATTTTATCTTTTTACCGATTTCTTACTTATTGTTATTATTTTACGAGAATTGCAACGTCGTGGAAACATATCTCGAACCACGTTACATCAATGCACCCGTAGTTGTTTGGCATATCTCGACTCGGTTGAAATTTGGATTTGGGTCACATAAATGTGCACCCGAGTTTAAGGAGATAACATTATTAAATACGCGCCTAAAGCGACTAGCGCAGGGTTATTTTGAGAAAAGGCCGTGAAGTTCGCTAAGCGGCCGATCCCGAGTTCTAAGTAATTAACACATACATTTGTGAGGGCCCCGCAATCTATACATTTTACTAGGCGAGGCTCATCTCATTTATTTTAAATGGACAAATCCTAAAGCGACTACATCTTTTCTATTAAAATTAGTCTCTAAAATAAATAAAGAAAATCCTAATTAATTACGAGCTTTTTTTTTTTTTTTAAGAAAGCATGGCATACTAATTGCTATATTAATACAAATATTGATGAACAAGAATTTTACTAAAAAAAATTCGAAATTATAAATAAAATAAAAATTCGACAACTAATATTCAAAAGAATCAAATATAGTTAGATTGAAGCTCGCATTGTTATATATAAATAAAAAAACTATTGGAATTAATTATTCACAACCATTTGAAACTGGATTTAACCATAATTACTAAAGCTTAATAGAAAGTTTATTAGACTTAAACGTTCTTCTAATTTTGTTTGAACTCAAATCATGCCTTAATACCTAATTCACGAAATTTAGTTCAAATTCATGTCTTAGCTAAGTTTAAGTACTTGTTCACGATTAACCTACTGTTGATAATCTTAGAACCTTCGTAGCTAGTGAATTAACCCGTTTTGCCAAGCCGATTCATTAAAGACTAACTTATGTTATTTTCTCTTATTCCAATTATTATTCAATAATACATAAAATAGCCTAAATACAATCAATAAAAGGAACAGAGAAAAAGCGAAATTAAAACTTCAAAATTCGATTCTTCATATGTATTCATGCTTCCACATTTTTAGCTTGCAATAACTAGTATTACATTCGTGTACCTGGTATTGGAAAACAAGAGAAGATGAAGATGAGAAGCAGCAACAGTAGTAACAATGCAGCACAGCAACGACAGTCCAGCAACACAGGAATAGACCAGTAACAGTAGGAATAGCAGAAAACCCAGGAGACTATAAACGACTCCAAGTATAGAGAAGAAGTAAAAGGCAGGAAGGTTCTGACTATTTCAGATACTAAGCGAGGCAATGAAACAGTAACTATTCTTTTTCAACTTCAAAACTCTTCAAAATGAATTCTGCCCCTGTATATTCAGTGTATCCAGAATGTATATCGGGTGTATACTTCTCACTCCGTCCCCTCTTTTTTTCTTCTCTCTATCTAGTTTTTCCTCTTTTTTTTCCACCCCTTATTCCTAAATTTTCTCTTCTATTTATAGCAAAATTTTCGAAATTTTCAGTTTTTTTTATTTTGTTATTTTTTTAATTAAAAGAAATCCTACTTACAAATTGCTTTTATTTTTTTAGAAAAAGAAATCCCACCTTTATTTACTTTTATTTTTAAAATTCCAACTTTAATTACTTTATCTTATTTAAAATCCCACTTTTTATTTTTTAAAAAGAGAATCTCACTTTATTTAACTTTTCTTTAAAAAACAAACCACTATCTTTTCTTTTTCTTTTAAAAATGCGACTTTCAATTACTTTAATTTTTTTTAAATTTTCAGATACCTTTATATTTATTTTTTAATTCCAACCTTCTTTTACTTTTAATTTTTTTTTAAATCTTTTTATTTTTTTTAAAATTTTCTACATTCTTTTACTTTTTTTTTAAAATCATTCCCGAAATTATTATATATGTTTTTTTAAAAAAAATAAAAAAAAAATATTTTCGGATTTTTTTTATATATAAAAAAACAAAAAATAAAACTATTAATAGTGATAATTCACCTTTTATTTTTTATTTTTTTGGTTTTGTTTTGTGTTGGACAAAAATGAAGATGGGGTGTTGGGTTAATGGAGCGGACCGGGTCGACCCGGTTTGAAACGGACCGGGTCATGGGGAAAGTTGGGCAATTATTTGGGCCTGTGGTTTGAAATTGAAGAAGTGGCCCAATCCGATTTTTCTTTGTATTTTTGTTCTCTTTTCTTCTTTTATTTTTCTAAAACTAAATTATAAAAGTACTTAAATTATTATTAAGAACTAAATTAAGTTATAAAAGCGCAAATTAACTTCCAATAACAATTAACGCACAATTAAGTAATAATTAAGCATAAAATTGTTCATTTGGACATTAAATGCTAAAAATGCAAAAGATGCCTATTTTTGTATTTTTTTATTAATTTAACAAATAAACATGCATAGACAAACATACAAATAGTTACACAAAATATCACAAAAATTGCACACCAAGAAAAATTATTTTATTTTTTGAATTTTTTGGGAGTAATTCTCATATAGGGCAAAAATCACGTGCTTACAAATATACAACAATAGCTTTTAGTAGTCAAATAGAAATCTAATTACCCTGAAATTTCAGGTTGAACAGGCGGTTAGGCTTCCCTAGAGTCTAGGCATTTTAACACGGTAAGGGGTCTAGTTGAAACAGAACTTGTTCAAACTTAAAAGGATATGCTTTTGAAGTTTTTGAACATAGAAAGGACTCTGCTCATGAAGTAAATATTAGTATTTCTAAGTGTGTAGAGTGTAGAAAACATATCTCATTATTCAGATAAACCAGTACTGATGAACTAGGTTCTTCATTGAGAATTCTCTTGATCATGTCTCAATTTGCCAAAATAGAGAAAATTTAGTTAGAGATCAGTGAGTCATATTAACACATGGCACATGAGTATACTATTTAGAGTATGAGACTGAGCAACGATTAATCTAGTTATTTACACAAGTTCCAGATTTTCTTACAAATTTTTTTTCATTGTGCATTCTGAACTAGTTCCATTAGGTGATCTTAATCATCCCTAATTATAACTTGTTCCTTTCAAAGTTCTCTCTACTCAGTGCTTTTGTAAAGATGTCAGCAATTTGCTTATCAGTAACACAAAACTCTACAATGATTAGGCCTTTCTCATAGTTGTCCCTTACAAAATGGTGCCTAACATCTATGTGCTTAGTTATCTTATGATGAACCAGGTTCTTTGTCATACTAATAGAACTAGTGTTATCACAAAAAATAGGGATGCAACCAACATCAATTCCAAAATCCATTAACTGTTGTTTGATCCACAGCAATTGAGCACATGAAAGAACAACAACATACTTAGCTTTAGCAGTAGATAAGGCCACTGAATTTTACTTTTTAGTAGCCCATGACACGAGACATGAACCAAGGAAGTGTGCCATACCTAAGGTACTTTTCATGTCTACAAAGAAACCTACATAGTCAGCATCAACATATCCTACTAGGTTAAAGTTACTACTATGAGCACCTAATTTTTGAAAATATTTTTTTTTTTTGTCACTTCTTCTATGTAAATATTTTAGGGGTTTTAACCTACAATTTTTAGCGTTGTTACACTTTTTATTATAGGTTAAAAATACAAAATTTTAGAAGGTGAATTATTACTATTAATATTATTTTATTTTTATTTTTAAATAATAATAAAAAATCCGAAAAATATTAATTTTTTTTTAAAATTTTGGGGAGAGATTTAAAAAAATAAGAAAAAGGGAAGTATGGAATTAAAAAAAATAAAAGTAAAAGTAGGTGGAATTTTCTTTTAAAAAGTAAAAGAAAGTGGAAAATTAAAAAAATAAAAGTAAAGTTTTGTGGAAATTTTAAAAAATAAAAAGTAATAGAAAGTTGGAATTAAAAAATAAATATAAAGGTAGCTGAAAATTTAAAGTAAAATAAAGTAGAATTTTTAAAAAAGAAAAGCAAAAGAAAGTGAATTGTTTTTTTTAAGAAAAGTAAAATAAGTGGAATTCTCTTTTAAAAAATTAAAAAAATAAAAAAGTAGGATTTTAAATAAGATAAAAGTAATTAAAGTTGGAATTTAAAAAATAAAAGTAAATAAAAGTGAGAATTCTTTTTATAAAAAAAAGAAAACCAATGTAAGTGGTATTTCTTTTAAATAAAAAAATAATAAAATAATATAAAAAAAATCTGAAAATTTTCAAAAATTCTCCTATAAGTAGAAGAGAAATATTTGAAGAATAGGAGAGGGAAGAGGGGAGGAAATTGAGAGAAAACAAATTTTCTTCTTCTATGCTAAAGAGAATTTCTACTAGTTTCATTCTTTCTACCTATTTCTTTCAAAAACAATATAGCCATTCATTACCTTATTTAAGACAAAAAAAAATACCTCAAAAATAGGAGCTAAATCACACCAAAAATCAAATCCAAAAGCTTCAAACTCAATTTAAAAGATAGCCCAAAATACTAGCCCGAAGAGGTCGAAGTCGAGTTCGGTTCGAAAGGTTTCCGCTCGTTGCCTCTGATTGTGGTTCGTTTGCACATTAAATTTGATGGTTTTTTGCTCCATATGTATTGAATAAGATCTTCATCTATAAAAGGTTCATTATTTTCTTAACCAATGTTTCCATTATTTTTCTTTCACCGTATTTCATTTTGATTTGTATATTATATTTTGGTTATCTACCAACTTGAAAGATATGAACAAAAAATGAAGGAAGAGCATCAAAAAATAGAATTCGTGAGAGACAGAATGAGTTTCTTTAATGAGATTGTAGTTCATAGGGAAAGATAGGAAGATATATTCAAAATGGAGAGAGAACGATGTAATATCTTGGAAGCTTCTTTGCCGGGAGTCTGCTTGGATATATCGGACCCAAGGAGGTTCCCGGACGGTTGTCCACAGACTCAATTCGGGGCTGGTGCAGGGTATGGGCATCCAACCAGACCTCGACTGGGTATCTGATCAGGCTTCTCTTGAAATGTCCTGGAGTCGTTGGGCATTCTTCGTTTAGGCTTCGGGTGAAGGCCTGTGTTGCCTGATCATCCGAAACCGGGAGCGATCCCATTCATCCTATCAGGGAATCGGGTGCGGCTTTCTGTGACTTTTATTTCTTCTTCGTTCGGCCTCAGGTGTATCGGACCCTCTCGATACTGCTTTGATGGCACCTGCGCGTGCTTCCGCGGAGGAACACACTGGTATGGTAAGCGAGTCTGTGAGGTCAAGTGCCAGGCAGTGGCGCTGCGTCATGGTTTCTTTCAAGAGAGTTTCTTCGAACTTCCTCAGCGATACAGGCTCGAACTCATCATCTTGGAGGTCGTTGCCTCTGAACAAGCATGCGCAAGTGGTGGTGCACCCATAGGGATCCGAGGTCCTGTCGCACCTAGGGAGTTTCAGCATTCCGAATTTTTGTAAAGTGAGTTCTGGGATCGTTTCCTCAAAAGACGGTTGCTGTAAGAGCTTCCACGAACCTGGTTCGATTCTTTAGAAGAGATTCCCAAGCATCCTCACTACGGCGGGGTCGGTTATCGATTCGTCGTTACTTGATCTCTAGGGTACTAGCTCAACGTAAGAAGATGTTCCTGGCGCTACTGTGTTGGGAGTCTCCGGGTGACTTTGCAGCCGTGCGATAGCCAACTATCGTGCCTGCAACATTTCAAAAATGACATGAAGACTAAATTCCTGTTCTACCCGGGCTGGGATTTCTTGAGCTTCAAGTTGGTCAACACGCTGTGTGTTACCATTGGTGCACGAGGCTTTGTTGACCTATTGCGCACCTTTCAAGCTCGCGTCTGCTTGAATCGATCCAAATGTGTTATCGGGGTTCTGCGGTGTCGCGCCAACCTCTGGAGCAGCCATATTGTCTTCTCTATGACTTTTGGGGTAGTCGTTCTCGATTTTGCTTACCGATGTGGGCGTTATCCTGAAATCAAAAGATCTTGGGCAAGAAAAAGTGTGAAAGATAACGTGCGTTTGTGTGACGAAACCAACAAGAAAATAATCACTATTATTTTTAGCCCCATGGTGGGCGCCAAAACTGTTTACCGTGAAAATAGTAACAACAATTAAATTTATAAATGAGATTCTAAAAATACGTGATCTATTCCCGAGCTAGTTTTTAGAGCAGTTGATGCTAAGAATGCTAAGTATAATGATGAAAAACGAGCTAAAACGAGGCAGTAATCAAACCAAAGGGGCCTATTGCCCGGATGCAAAACGGGTCGACGGGGGCCTTGGGGCCAAGGTTCGAGCTGAGCTTGGGCTACCGAGGGCGGTCAGGAATGGGGTAACAGGCAGGGATATGATCGAGCAAGGCTCTATGTTACCAATATTTAGCAAAGTAGTGAAGAACAAATAAGAAAATGATAAATACTAAAGCGGCCTCGGGCCAGTAAGAGCGAACAACTTAGAAGAAAAGCGAGAGAGAGAGACAGAGAGATATTATTGCACTTGTGGAGAAATGGAGCAACATCAGCCCTTTATAAGGTAGGGCGAGTCCCCTTTATATAGGAAGGGAGACTCGGCTACACACAAGTGGAGAATAATTACAAAGTACGGCGATGAGATGACTTGACGTGATGCCTCAGCATAGGCTACGAATAGGCCGGGCCTGTCAGATGTAGCCATGTGCCTAGGGGGCTTCCCCCTCTGTCCTGACTTCGTTTATCATTTCCATTGAGTCGGGATTCGACGAGCCCCGAGGCCTCGGTCGCGGCCTCCCACCCTCAGGGTTCCGGGGCATGCTTCTGAAATGTCTTGATAGCGAGAAATCAAGTCTTCTGATTTCGTCGCGTACACCTTGGTTTGTTGTAGCTTGCACCTCTTGAAGAACCCTTTCCTCATTAGATATCTGTTGGTTGCGCTGCATATTTAATTTGGGACTACGAAACAGTATTCCGGGAGATCCCCCTGCCCTGCATATTTACTTTAGGACTATGAAACAGTATTTCCTCTCATTAGATACTTCTTTAAATCCTTTGTGATCATAGCCATTTCATCCTCCTCTAGATCAACGCCTTCAGTGATTCTGAGAGCCAGACTCCTTTCCTTCTTGGGTGCATCTATCTTCGTGGTTTGCCTTCTAAGTTCATAGGCAGTGAGATTTCCAATTAGCTCGTCCAACTTGAGAGTGGAAATGTTCTTTGATTCCTGAATAGCAGTGATCTTGCTTTCCCGAATGACTGGTAAGACCTTTGTCAAAATTTTCTCAACTTTGTCTTCTTCAAGAATAACTCTTCCAAGAGACTTAAGTCCATTTGTTAGTGTTGTAAACCTTGTATACATCTCTTGGATGGTTTCTCCTTCCTTCATGGTGAAATTTTCATATTGAGAATACATCAGTGTTCCTCTTGATCTCTTCACTTGAGGAGTTCCTTCGTGAGCCACTTGCAAAGTGTCCAAGATTTCCTTAGAAGTGGTACAACTTTTAACTCTACTTTACTCGTCTGGACCAAGTCCACACACACGCCATTTCTTGGCCTTAGCATTCTTTTTCCACTTCCTCAAGTTCTCAGCATTGCAGTCAGCTCTTGTTTTCGGCACATCTACTCCTTCAGCATTCTTCTTCAAGGTGGCCAGGGGACCATCAATGACAATGTCCCATAGCTCATAGTCCTCTCCAATGATGTGATCTCTTATCCTGTTTTTCCACCAGGAGTACTACTGGCCATTAAAGAGTGGAGGCCTAACAGTGGATTGTCCTTCCCAATTTTCAGGTGGTGGACTCATCTTGATCTGCTCCTAAGGTGTTAACATTTTCAAGGATAACCCGCTCTGATACCAATTAATATTTTAATTTATACTTTAATACCACACAAGAGGAGGGGGTGATTTGTGTGGTGACCAATTTTCGTTTAAAGTGATTATGGAAAGACCTGGTTCTTCTTAGCGTTCCTTAACTTACTATTGCAGAATTAGTAAATGCGGAAAGTAAAGAACACAAGTATTTTACGTGGAAAACACCTGGCTCAAAAGGTGAAAAATCACGACCTACTTTCCAGTAGAATTTTCCCAAACTCTCCACTAAAATTACTGAGCCAAAAACTGCATTTACAAAAACTCTTTTGTAAACCTAGGACTAACTCTAATCCCGTTGTAGTAAACAACCTCTCACTATTGCGACAACTTCAAGTTAACTCTAACTTGAAAACTCTGAGTACCTATTACAATTGCCTCTAGATAAAGTTGAAAGGTACAATATAAAACCACATACTATAATTGAACTAGAATAAAAGACAGACACTTGGAACTGGTTCTTCTATCTGGTTCAAGTAGCTTCGGGTTTGCACACTTGAATCACACACGAATTGCTTACAAAATGCCTAGCTATTTTGCTCTCAATTCACGCTTAACTTCTGCTTATGTGGATTATCTGTAAAAGAGAACAACACTGATATTTATAGAGTTAGTAAATAGAGATTGACTAGAATTCTAATGCTACTCTTCCTTGGTGGAAGAGTTCTAGTTGATCTCAACCTCTAACTCCTTTCTTAACCCGTGTTCTCTTTGAGTAAGGAGTCCTTCTCCTTATCCAATATGCAACCTTTTCGATCAGGAGATATCACTTCTGTCAAGTTAGGTTTATCTCCTTCACGTGCATCCCACATGCTTAAGTCTATCCGTATCTGTGCTCCAATGGGATGGACCTGGTTCATGTCGGAGTTCCTTTGTCAGTCTTCAAAACTAACCTTTACTTGGGCCAACACTAGAGTATACTGGAACTCCAGTATATTATGCTGGAATTCCAGTATATTATGCTGGAGTATTTTCCGGATTTTGAACATCTTTTTTGTTCAAATTTATCTTTACATAAAAAATGGCTAAAATTCGATTACTTTTGAAAATGTGGGTATTTTTTGAATGCCCACGGACCACATTGGCCCATTTGAGGTCAGCTAAATCGAAACATTAAAAAAAACCAAGTAAATTTATGTCTACTGTCTCATTAAAAGTTCATATATGTTTTAAGTATAAACTTTCCAGTATGAAAAATTGGATGATCAAACGCCAATATGATATCAATATTCATATTTATGTTTATCTTTGATCATACATTAACAGAATACTCTTGTAGAAAACTCGATTTATTCTCACAGAATGAAATTATTTTAATCTTCTTAGTACTATTCCATTGTGATTGAAAATGACCGATCAAGTCTAGACACAAATGTGCGGTTTCGATAAGGTGCTCAAAACTACCATTGAAAGTGAGGACACGGAGAGTGATTGCTGCCTAACTGTGAGAATGGACCCTTCAAGCAGAATCTATTCCTGTCCCAGTTGCAAAGTTAGGATGAGAAAAATGGTTCACCTCTACTTTAATATCAAAGAATTATTGGCTGCACAAACACACGACGAAAGTTCCTCATTCTCAATACCATAAAAGTTGAACCCTTTTCTTTCCTCTTTATATTGACTTTATATTGAGACGTAGAACAACAACGTACTAGTACCCAGTGGATCTAGGATTTAAGCGCAGCGGGGCACCACCATCTTTAAAATAAGCTGTCCCGAGTCGACTTATACCGACAATTTTGCAGAAGTGAATATTAAAGGCACAAGAGTTTAAATTGTTTCTAATCGTGGAGACTAGATAAATGCCGGGTTTTGGGCTTTTTGAGGGAGGGATTACTAAAAGAAAATTGAGTAATCGTGGAGACTAGATAAATGCCGGGTTTTGGGCCTTTTGAGGGAGGGATTTGTAAAAGAAAAATGAGTAAAAATAGCACGGTATAACCAGTTTTCGGACTGGTCATTCAAAAATAGCCAGCGTTTACGAAGTCAATGAAAAATAACCACTATTTTGCTGCGACAGAGACCGGTCCATCATAATATACTGGAGTTCGGTGCACCTGTGTATGAACTCCATCACATTATGCTGGACATATATACTTTGCTGACTCCAGTATAATATACTGGAGACTGGAGCACCGGTGCTCCAAACTCCAGTATATTATACTGGACAATTATACTTGCTGGAACTCCAGTATATTATGCTGGAGTTCTAGTATACTTATGCTGGAACTCCCGTATAATATACTGGCGTATTTTTCGGGTTTTGAACAGTATTTTCGCTCAGATTTATCTTTACATGAAAAGTGGCTAAATTTCGATTACTTTTGAAACTGGGCTATTTTTGAACGACCAGTTGTAAATCTGGCTATTTTTGAATTTCTCCCGAGAAATGAAGTGGTGCCCCGTTAACGTATAACGCAAGTAATATAAAATGGTGCCCAATTTTTTTATGCACTATTTTGGTCCCTTGAGTCCAAATAATTGTTACTTAGGTTCTAGACTAAGTTCACTACTATTAGTAAATTAATATTGAATTCATAAAAGATAAAAGAAAAAGTAAAAGTAAATGAAGTCAACTACCAAGTTGCAAAGGACTATATTATTATTGAATGCAAAAAGGGTAAAGAGAAAGAATGGTGCCCAATTTTTTTATGCACTATTTTGGTCCCTTGAGTCCAAATAATTGTTACTTAGGTTCTAGACTAAGTTCACTACTATTAGTAAATTAATATTGAATTCATAAAAGATAAAAGAAAAAGTAAAAGTAAATGAAGTCAACTACCAAGTTACAAAGAACTATATTATTATTGAATGCAAAAAGGGTAAAGAGAAAAAAAAAAGCTACGAACTTTGCTGCGGTTTGACATCGAACCCAGGACCGCTAGGCACGGTAAGAGTTTGTGCAGAGAACTCGACCAACGCAGCTGCTCATCCTTTGTTGCTACGGGGGCACAAGTAATTTATATAACGTTTCCCGACGTATATGCAGACATATATACACAACTTTTGTCGAGACTGAGTGCCAGTGATCCCTCTACACATAAGGTGGGTCCGGCTCTGCCAGTATCCCACAAGTTAGGTATGGAAAGCATAGTACGCAAACCTTACCCTACCTTGTGAAGATAGACCCTCGGTTCAAGGAAAGCAGAAATACAATAGTGGAAAAGCAATGAAAAAAAACCCAGTAACAACCATATATTGGGATGTAGAGTGTATTGAAGATATAATTAAGTAAATTAAAAGAAAAATATACTCTCTTAATACATAGCGGGATTTTAGTGCACCGGGCTGCCCTTTTTTTTAATACTCTCTCACAGGCACAACTTAAGCATTTAGTTGAGGTAATCACACGATTTAACAAAGCAGGCACAAGTAAAAGAAGTACACCAACTCTAATAGTTTAAGCTATTAGATGAGGCAACGACATTATTCAATAGAGTGTTGGGTGTGCACTTCCACAATAAACAACCAGGAAGCCGTGTTACCAGTGAATGGGATGGCAAGTGAGAACACACCAACATATGTAAGTCTTTACTTATCTCATGATAAAGTTACTTGGACCATTTTCTGGTTAATCAAAATCCTTAGAGAAGAAAATAATCAAGATTGTAACAGTTGGAAACAAAACACAGGTATATATTAGTAACAGAACATTAAATTGCCAAAGAAGTTGGTGTCTTCAAGGTTATCCCATCGTTCTTTGCGAGAACAATGTGACAGAAACAAACACTTACATTCTGCCAGGATTTCCTTCGACGACAATGCAAATAGACATATTTATGAAGCTAATGCAGATAGACCTATTCTAGGCATCTGCTCAACAACATTCTAAGGACAAGAATCCATATGAAACCCTAGCCAATAGACGCGTCAAGAGCTGCTCACATGTTGAGCATCTATAAACATACAAAACCTGTGGTTGATCTGATTAAACATTAGGATTCACGTCTACAATGGATAGAATGCTATTTGACACCAGCTTATGGCCAATTAACCAGGGATTTTGAAGTAACGCGTTAATATCTGTAGCCAGTAGGCTACTGACTGTTAAGGCAACAAGGAAGAAGTGGGCTCGTAAAATATGCTGCTGATGCCCCATCCTAAAAGGATCATGATCATGTAAAAATTAGTTATACTTGCCAAAAGGATGATATTGAGACTAAACACGAGTACAGCTATATCCTCAGAGGTAATGATATCAAATCCAACTTCCCCAAGGGTTTTTCTTTTTCTTTTTTAATTTCACTCTCTTTCCTTCAGCCACTTGAAATGCAGCTTGGCTCAGCTCTTTAAGCCATTCAATGATCTGAGTTATTTCAATGCTTTATCAACGGAAAGCTGACGCAGGTAGTACAGGCTATATATCATAAGAATGAGGAACCATAACACAAAGAGGGAGAAGATAACAAAATCTCAGAAAAAGATTGAACCAAAAGCCACCGGACAGAATATTATTGCAGAAAAGCACCACAAAAAGCACAACTAGTGTGAGAAGCTGCTAAATCTAAACAAACCTATAAATTCAGCAAGGATCAACCCATTGGCACAGAGACGTAGCCAAGTTGAGGGATATACATTCACGTGAACCCACACTCCTCTCCCTAAACCTTTGGCAACACTAGTATGAGAAATGCATGTAATAACCGAGTGAAATGTCAAGAAACATGATCTAAACCAGAAGGACCATGCATATAGCACAAGGACGGCATAAAAGTATGCGATGATTTTGTTCCAAATGCAACTGAATTATTATCATTGTCACACTTATGCACTTGTGCTCCCTGAAGTTCATTCTAAATTTCTTAAACACCCCAATTTACAATAGCCAAAGCGTGTCTAATTCTCAGAAATCAATAACAATAAAGAGTACTAGAATAACCAACATTTTGCTCTGTAAGATACTTGAAAAAATCAGAGGATGCGGAATCAATTCTTGATTATAAAATTAGAGCTCTCTAAAACAGAGTTAGACATGCATAAACTTATATGTAGTTGCGGCACCAGCCACATCACGAGTCAGCAAGAGAACTGGAAAAACCAACTTACAGATGGAGCCACAATGTTGTAATCATAAATCTAAAAAGAGGTTTAAAAAGAAGGCAATCAAATATTTCAGATGAACTTAAATGTCTGTAAGCAACAAGGCAATCTGACTGTGGACTACTAAACTGAGATTTAAATTATGAGGAAAAAGAAGAAATAAGTAGAGAAGCAAAGAGGACATCCACATACACAGACAAGAAGATATCTTGATTTCTTTGAGAGTTGAGACCATAGCAACGAAAAATCATCCAAAAAATAATACTATATAAAAGAAAAAGGTCCAGTCTTTGGCAATCATAAACCTTGTCTAATACATATAATAGAACAATCAAATAAGCAACTCAAGGTATGCCATATTGTGCTTACGAAAAATTCCAAAAATACGAGAACAAACCTATAAGCCAACTTTGACTGCGCATTGCCACTACAATTTAACGAAAAGCTTGTATTTTTCCTTTCTAGGGTGGCCTATTAGAGTATTACTTACACACTTTACCATTTAGCTCAGTATTAGTAACTACTGAAAAAGAAAGTTTATATGCTATCAATATTATTTAATAACAAGTTCTACCATGTATTAAGTCAATGATATTAAATAGGATTAGCCATAATTAATTTTTAAATGACCTGACTGTCAGGTCACAGCACTTAAAAGAACCCAAAAATTCAATGATCTAACCATAACAATATTTCATTTAAACACCGGATAGTTCAAATTAAAAATTAAAATTTGAAAACATAGCTGAAAATTGAGAGAGAAAAAAGAGGAGGAATTAAGAAGATTATTGTACAAGAACAAGACGACTAGCTCCAGTTATATCACCATCGCCGCCATCACCATCTTCATCCACCCCTTTGGGCACCGTCACAACCAGCTCGCCGTCACTATAAGCGGCAGTAGCCAGCTCCGGCAAAGTTTCTGCCGGAAGCCGAAACCGCCATAAGTCGAGCTCCAACCCAGACAAAGACGACGAAGTATCAAAAACATTATCACCTCGGATAACAATCTTAGTAACACCCGGATAGATCTCGACTATGTGAGCCGCAATATTACGGCCCAAGCCCACATCATCAGCATCAGTTGGGATAACGAAGCGGAACGAATCGGAGGTTTCTTGGATTGACACGTCGGCATCGGAATGGAACGGAAGTTCTAGAACCTTCGCGAAGATATGGGGGAGTCGCCGGAGCTTCTTTTGAGAGAAAGCTGATAATACGATGTCGTTCCGTAGCGTGATGTTGCGTTTCCTTATTGGTGTTGGATGAACCTTCATCGTTTTAAGCTTTGAAATTTGAAGGAAAAAAATAGAAACTTTTTCTTACAGAAAAAAGATAGGATTTTGATTGATTAGAAGGAAGTAATATCACCAAAACTGAGCAGAAAAATGAAGCAGCTGAAAAGTTGGGTACAAAAGAATGGCAGAGAAAAGTAGTGTGTGTGTGTGTGTAAAGTTATAGGAGTAAACTGTAGGGGAAATCTTCGCTTTGGATGTGAGGGTAACAAGGGAAAGGTCTCTAGTCTGTTAGTTTTTTCTTTTTGGAAATATATTTAGCTGACACACCAATTCAATGAATATATAATAATATTCATGTAATTTGTTATCACAAAATTATAAGAGTAATTAATTAATATATATTTTATTTTAATTTAATACTTAATTATAATAAATTAATATGATTTCATATAAATACACTAGTATCGGTCATGTTGCCTTATTAGTGTAAACTTGTCCAGATAAATATAGTTGTTTCGATGTGGTAGCCTTCTATTACATCTAGATAGGGGTGTTCATAAAAACCCGAAAAATCGAAAACCAAGCCAAATCGATCAAAAAAATCAATACTTTTTGGCTTGGTTTGATTTTGGTTTTGAATTTTAAAAATCGATCAAATTTGGTTTGGTTTTGATTTTAATCAAAATATAACCGAAAAACCCGAACCAAACCGACTATAGGAGTAACTATTTCAAATTTATTATTACACCTGTATATATGTATATTTTTATACAAAGTTTCAAAAAATTTATGGTGAATGTTAATCATTTGCACTTTTAGTACAGTTCTTTACTTTTATATTCTAGTTTGATTGATAGTTTTCTTTTGTTAAGTGTAAGAATCCATTTCATGTTAAAAATATATATTTTTAATTGAGTCCTTAAATTATTCATCACTATTTGATTCAATTATCATCAATATATTTTAGTAAATAATAGATTTCTCAAATGTCAATTGATTTGATAGTGTTACGTTGAAAATATGGTCGCCGGAATATGTGTTTGGTAGTGTATGTCTTATATTTAAGAAAAAACCGACAAATAACCGAAAAACCGACAAAACCCGACATAAATCGAATCGAGAAAAAATCGACTTAATTGGTTTGGTTTGGTTCTAATATTTGAAAAATCGACTTACTTGGTTTCTTTTCTTTTTAAAGAAAACCGATCCAAACCGAACCATGAACACCCCTACATCTGGAATTCCAAGCTTCTGACATTAGTTTATTTTGAAAAGTTTTCTCAAAAATCTGGTGAGAAGCAGATTCTATTTAGTTAATTAATTTGAAAAATACTTTTGAACAATAATTAGTTTTTTGTCAAATTTTTAAAAAGTGTTTATAAGTGTATTTTTCTCAAAAATATTTTTCGAAAAATACTTTTGGTAAGAAACTCTTTTTTTTTTTTTTTTGCTTCTCAAACCTGCTTCTATTCAAAAACAATTCTTTTCCTAACTTTGGAAAAAAAAATTACTTTTGACCAAACAGGCTATTACACATGGTACTGTCCTTTTGAAGATTTAAATCTTTTGAAGTATATATTTAGTTTTTAGTCTAATAAATGAGATCTGATCAAAAAGAAAATGAATGCTTATCGAATCTTATCGTTATGATTAATCACTGATATCTATACGTTGACTTAAAAATTAAGATATCGTTAAGATACCCTGTATTGATAGTTTACATTATTTTCCAGCCCAACCGAATCTATTTTTTTTCTTTTTTCTGTCGACAAACTAAGGGAAAAAACGAACTTTTATAGGACGAAACTTTAACCTCACTCTTGTACTAAAACACGTGTTATTATGAATATAACTGCACGGCACTTTATGATTTCCATTTTGATATGGTATATAATTACAAAAGGGAGAATTACGACTTTATCACTTGGCCCAACAACCCATCAGAAAATGGTCCATGTTTGAAGCCCTTATCTAGTATAGCCCAAGTTGTACATAATCTAAAAATTAATTTTCACCAGTTAGCCTATCCCTTGTTTCTCCGTTTCCCTTTTTTCTTCATTCTTCTTCTCCTTCCCATGTGAGCCTTTGCACCACAAAATTTGTCTACTATTGTTATTCTCCTTCAATTCTTTTTCGGATTCCAATAGTTAACTAAGGATTTGAAAAATAAAAGTCACCATTACAAGTGGTTCGAAGATTCGATTTCAAAAATTGAGTTTTCCGATTTGTTAGTTGTTTGGAATGAGTGTTGTCTCAATTGATTGGAATCATCAAGAAGTGTTCAAAACTTAAATTTCAAGTGATTTGGAATAGATTTAGGCTATATTTGAGTTAAATTTCAGAAATTGAGTTTTCCGATTTGTTAGTTGTTTGGAATGGGTGTTGTCTGAATTGATTGGAATCATCAACATGAGTTCAAAACTTAAATTTCACGTGATTTGGAGTAGCTTTAGGCTATATTTGAGTTAAATTTCAGAGGATGCCCAAGGAAGAAGAAGAACACGTGAAGCTCCATTGATAGGATTCATTTGTATAATAATGTATAATCTTGTATAAATAGTATATAATAGTGTATAAACACAACTTATACACTATTATATCCAAGGTTGATACATAATGTATCAAGAATATTTTTACTCTGTGATTATACATCTTTATACACTTTTATACAACTATATACATACTGTACCTCTTTGTATAAAAGTGTATAAGCATCGCTAACGGAATTTTTGTATGATTTTCACTTGCAATTCTTGTATAAAACTAGTCCAAATCTCCAGCAAATAACTTCAAACTTTGTATACAACCTACTTAGACTATTTCTAATAAGTTCAAACAATACCCACTCTAAATTTCTCACAAAATCATAATCGAAATTTAACAAGATTAGCATTAAAGGAGATGAGATTTTAGGTTTCTCGCGTCTGTTTTTGCGTTTTGCAGTTGTGATAGGTATGTATAAACCTGAAGATATACAAAATTTAAAATAAAAAAAATAGAGAAGTATTGTTTATGGAAGAAGACACGAATGAGTGTTGACTGAATGAGGAACTAATTTTTCTTTTCAGTTTTATTTGCATATGATTCTTTTTCATTAATTAAATTAAATATTTATGGGTGAAAAATGAGGAGAGAGCTACAATAGGGGTAGGTAGGAATTAATGAGGTTGTTATAATTAGAGGGAATGGGAAAAACAGATCTTATTGATATTCTACACATTTGCAAACTTGTAATTGAGCTAAATTAGTGCAAGGTCAACTTATGAAGTGCATTATTCTGTAATTTTGTCGTTACAAAATGTTATTGTATTACTATAAAGATAAAACATACACAAAAAAGCTATAAATAGTTAAATATTTTCCCTACGCATTAAGATTGACTCATACATTTGGTTAATCTCAAAGTAAATTACACAAGAACACTTTTATAATATATTTGATCGAAGTTATTTATTTAAATGATATATGTGAAAATACAAGAGGGGGTGAATTGTAACCGATTTAAAAATCTTAGTTGGCTAAGTATGAGTTTAGTCGATTAGACTTTATATAGTGATTGATTTCAATAGAGATAAACTAAATGATCGGAAAGATAAAGAAGACACAACAGTTTTTATACCGGTTCGGTACCGATGTGGTACCTACATTCAGTTCCCTTGGGTCACAAGGGTTCTCTTAGATCTTTGATAAATATTTATAGCAGAGATGGTTTTAGTTCGTTCACCACCAACAATATACATCAACAATAATTCTTTCCATTGTTGATACAACTCTCATTTTGTGTTCTAACTCTTCTTATCTTTTGTGACACTTGTAGACTTTTTGTACTAAGAATTAGAAAGGCTTAAAAATAGATGATGTAGTTGCATTGTTGAATTCTTGAGTTTGCCAATCTTTTTATAGGAGCATTTTGAGTAGCTGTTGCAGATTTACCCTTTTTGAGGCACAAAATATTCTAAGAGATTTGATCCAAGGGGTACCTCCGAATACTGCACAAGGGATGGGCTGAATTCATTTACATCATTCCTTTTCATATCCATAATCAAGGGAGTGATTTGTGGCTTGTCTTGATCGAGCAATCTTCAGTATCTCCATATTCCTAATCAATCCTTGAAGTAGGGTCTGGCTTCCTTTAGCAGCTGAACTTGATTTGTTTCCTTTTTGATAGCCTCTGACTTTTTTTAGTGCTTGTGCTTGATTTTGTTTCTTTTTTGATGGCCTTGACATACTTTGATTTAGCATTGTTCTTGCTGCATTTGATCTTGTTTCCTTTCTGATGTCCTTACCAAAAAGGACTTCCTTTGAAGTAGTACCGTCCTCCTAATTTCTTGCAATTAACTGGATTAAATAGAAACAGTTAGATTCACACTATTGTCATCATTGAAACTCAGGTGTAATAATCTCTCTCTTTTTGATGATAAAAATCAAAAAGAGTAAATAGAGTATACTTCCCTTTCATAACTTAAGTTTCTTGCTCCCCTGAGTTGTTGCTTTAGTTTACTCATCACTGCTCCCCCTGAGTTGTTGGTCTGGTTTACTCATCACATTGCCGCCCCTTGACATCAATCAAAAAAGAAGAAAAACAAGTGCAATAGAACAAACATAATAATGTAGATAATAAACAGAGTAGTTAGGGTAGTAGAGGTTATGCCTTCAGCAGAGGCACATGGATGGTTCTTACCGACCAAAGCAAAAGTAGTTCACAAAATAAAAGCAATCAGAGAAAAAAGAGATTGTTTTAAACACACACACACACTGCCTTAATTTCTCCCTAGAAAGTACTTTAGAGTATTGATCACTTTGGTGCAAAAGGAGTTATATGAGGTTTTAACTTCTTTGGTGATTTTGTCCATCTTTTCTGTCATGGAGTTGAATGCCCTGATTCCTTGCCTCCTTGTGGCTCCCATGTCTATCCTGAGCTTAGCCACATTTGTGCCTGTTTCTTTGGTGACTTTCATGATCTTGTCCACCTGTTCTTTCATTGTAATAAGCATGATTTCTACCCCATCTAAACTTTGCTGAATCTGTTGTAGGTTGTTAGTGGCAGTCGACTGAGGCTCTAATAGTTCAATGGGTGCTTCAACATGTACTGTAGCACT
Source organism: Nicotiana sylvestris (assembly GCF_000393655.2). Taxonomy (NCBI): domain Eukaryota; kingdom Viridiplantae; phylum Streptophyta; class Magnoliopsida; order Solanales; family Solanaceae; genus Nicotiana; species Nicotiana sylvestris. Next base: position 184,389,063 of record NC_091062.1, read on the forward strand.
TTCAACCTTGGCACGTCTTATCCATCCATCGTCACTTAAGGTGTAACCCATCATAGCAAAGGCTATATTATCATAGGTTCTTGTAATGTGCTTAGGCGAGAAAGGTGTCAAATCATCCTTCATGACCTCAAGAATATGTAATATGAGCAAGCCATAAGGTAAACAAGCAGCATCAGAAGATATATCCATGATACTTTCAAGCATATACTGACATATCCATACAAACCAGTCAAGCCTTTTATTGTTCACAAGATAGTAAAGAACAAAGATATCTCTACTAGTCAATGTGCTGAGTGACCTAGTCCTAGGAAGTAGAGTAGTAACTATCATGTGGGCTAAAATGCGGTGTTCAAACTTGAGATTTTTAGGACCAATGTCAGGAAGGTTTTCAGACAGAAAAACTTTTGCCTCTTCTAAAGAGACTTCAAAATCTTTAGGCCAGGAATTTTGCACAAAAACATCATACCATGAAACTTACCAGAAAATATCTTTTCAAATTGATAGGAATCAAGAACAATCCGAGTGCCTAAAACCATTGACTCCAAGTCATCTTTGTCATTAATAAACAGATTTGCATAAAACATCCTCACAGGCTCTTCATACAGAATTTCCAATAGTATCAAAAAGAGGAGAAAGACGTTGAAAATCAAAAATTGCAATCACATCATAGTGCAAACTTTTCATAATAGAGAGACTTATAGAGCGTCCATAAGTCCTAGATTTAGACTTATAAGACTCAAACCTTAATTTCTCACTTGGTCTATAGAAGTTCATTTTATCCTATGACCTAAAATCTGTGCTTTTCACTTTTCTTTTCTTGCATGCAATCCTTTTGGGAGTTTGCTCCATATGTCTTTTTCCTGCCTTTTTCTCGCTAATATGAAGATCCTTTGATGAGTCATTACTTTCATTGTTTGTAAAGACCCGACAGATCGTTCTGAGCTCTAGCGCATCATTTGGAAGTTTGAGATTTTGAGGTGCTTCACTTCATGTATTATAACTTGTACGTATTGTCAGAATTGAATTTCGGGAAGTTCAAAGTTGATTCGGATGGAAAATTCTAATTTCGGAAGCTTAAAGTTGGAAAAATTGACTAAGGTTTGTCTTTTTAGTAAACAACCTTAAAATCAGGATTTAATGGTTTCAATAGGTTTGTATGATAATTTTGGACTTGGGCGTATGACTGGATCGGGTTTTGGATGATCCGGGAGCGTTTCAAAGCTTATTGTGGAAAATTGGCATTTTGGATGAATTTCATAAGTTTGGGTTGAAGTGGATTTTGATGTTATCGATGTTTGTTTGGGATTCCAAGCCCAAGAATAGCTTCGTATAGCGATTCTAGTCTTAAGAGCGCGTCCGAATGTAGATTTGGAGGTCCTTAGATTATTTCGGGGTCATTTGGCGAAAGTTGGAAATTGAAGGTTTTTGGGGAGTTTGACATGGAGTGTACTTTTTGATATCAGGGTCGGATTCTGATTCTGAAAGTGGAAATAGGTCCGTAATGTCAGTGATGACTTGTGTGCAAAATTTGAAGTCATTCCGGATTGATTTGATACGCTTCGACGCAAATTATAGAATTTGGAAATTTCATAACTTATAATTCTATTCGAGGCGTGATTCGTAATTTCGGCGTTGTTTGATGTGATGTGAGACCTCAACTAAGTTCGTATCATATTTTGGGACTTGTTGGTATGATTTGACGGGGTCCCGGGGGGCTTGGGTGTATTTTGGATCATTGGTTGAGAGACTAGTAAAGTTAAGAAATTTGGACTTTGACCATGGTCAATATCGGGTCAAGATGATCTTTTTCAGTGTTTTTAGTACTCGATTAGGTCCGTAGCATATTTTATGATTGAAATTCATATATGGATATTAGAGTATATTTTGATTGGTTTGCACCTTGTTTGACTAGTTTTTGGATGGACGGGCATCAGTTTGAGTTGTTAGAGAGGCTTTGGAGCCGGTTATGGAACTTCAGAGCGAGATAAATCTCCTGTCTAACTCTATGAGGGGGAAACTACCCCTAGGTAAGGTATTTGATATGTGCTACTTGTTGCGGGGGCTACGTACGCATGAGATGACGAGAGTCCGTATGTAGTTATATCCGCATTATTGTTCGGGTAGACTTAGGTTCACACCATGCTATGGTTATACTATTCGAGAAGTCCCTTGACTATTAAATTCCTTTATATTACATTACGACTTGAGACTAGACTTGTGTAGAGCGATAGGCTCGCTATTATAGAGATTCGATGGGCTTCGTGATTAGACACGAATAATTTTACTCCTTTTACGAATTTCTCTCGCGTTATGCGTTCTCATCGAAAGGTTTCCTCAAAGCTCCTTATAACTTTCATGTCCCTTCGTGAGTGGGGTGAAAGACCCGTCAAAGCTTCTTATTCTAATGGGATCGAGCCGTTCGCCTCGGCAGGATATATACATCCATGGCTTGTACAGTTTGACCCTCGGCAGTGCGCACATCTTATGGGATCGGGCTGTTCGCCTCGGCCAGATTATGTACCACACTCCCATGGGAGCGGACCATTCGCCTCGGCAATATAATATATGTATCTATGGCTATATACCAGATTATGATGGGATCAGACTGTACGCCTCGACATTTCTATAAATACTCCTATGGAATCGTGCGTATTATTTTTCAAAAAGCCAGTATATCTGGGAGTTTTCCTGATTTGAATTATGAAGACCTATCTGGTAAAGTCCTTTATAATATATATATATATATATATATATATACACACACACACACACATTCCGGTGGAGGAGGTAACTGTTAATCGAGGGTTTGAGTTTAATTGTTGAGAGAAGGATTGTACCATGTATTTATACTTGTTTATCTCGTTTATTTACTCTGCCCCGCATTTGTTTACTTCTTACTGTAGATGTCTTATTGGACCACTAGTAAGTGTCGATGTCGATCCCTCGTTACTACTTCTCTGGGGTTAGACTAGATACTTACTGGGTACACGTTGATTTATGTATTCATGATGCACTTGCTGCACTTATTGTGCAGGTACACATATATATTTCTGGTGGTCCTCTGGGTGCAGAGGCGCGACTGTTGTGGGGACTTTATGGTGAGTTGCACTTCCTTGATACGATCCATAACATACAGAGTCTCCATCAGTGTATTTATATTCCCCGTCTAACTTTTATTTCAGACGGATGTTGTACTATTGTTGTACTCATTAATAGATGCTCATGCACTTGTGACACTGGGTTTTGGGGGTTCTTACATGATTGTTCATTATTGTAGTTCATGTAAATATTATCACTTACCCTGTAAGTTCTATTTCTTACTCTTTAATTAATGAAAATTATGATTTCAAATACTAAAAGGAGTAATTAAGTTAATCATTCACCGTTGGCTTGCTTGACGGCAGTGTTAGGTGATAAGTTGGGTTCTTGACTACTTATTAGCACCTTTTAGCTTTCATTTTCGTCCAAAAGTGTTTAATTATATTTCTGAAAACTGATAAAATATGCTTAATTGCAAGAGTATTGGAAAATGAACCACAAAGATGAAATTCAACTCAAGAAGTAGTGATCTGAACTCAAGGACAAAAATCAGGCACAAGGGCTCAAGTGTGGACCGCAGAATTCCATCTGCGGCCACATATTGTGAAGGAAATTCATCAGAGTTCTAGTGCAAAGTGCGAACTGCACAATTAATGTGCGGCCGTAGAAGCTACCCAAGAGCAGAATATCAAAAGAAGTTCACATCGCACAATATTTATGCGGACAGCAAAAGTCAGCCACACGGCCGCACTCAAAATTGTGCGGTCCGTAGAAGGGCCCTATGCGGCCGTACCATGATTTGTGCGGACCACAAAACTTAAGAGATGCGGCCGCATTCCAGAATTGTGTGGCCGCAGCTTCAACTCCTGTCAAGCCTCAAGAAAAGTGCGGACCGCACATGAAATTGTGCGGCCGCAGAACCTCCGAAAGGGCATTTTTCCCCGAAATTTTCAGTTTTGTATAAATAAACTAGTTTCACGAAATTAGGTCAAGTTTTGAATAATGGAACTCCTGTAGCCATTTTTCCTCATTTCTATAGGCAACTTTATCTTACTTTAGTGATTTACATTGAATTTTTATCTTTTAATCTTTGAATATGAGTTTTATCATCTTTTCTAGCTTGTTTTCTTCTATACCCATTATGAGTAGCTAGATTTTTAACTAGGGCTGTGACTCAACCCTAGTGTGTAAACCTAATGGGTGTTTATTTTATGGCTTATTTATGGTTGAGTGTTTATTATTTAGCCTTGTTCTTTCTTTTTATTGCAGAATTAATGGTTGCAAACATTAGTTCATGCCTATTTGGCTTGGTCTCTACTTGAGAAAGAGACACTTAGTCTAGGAAAACTTGGCTAACAAGAATTTGGGATGAAATCAAGAGATTGATAGTCCTAATTAAAGGGTTAAACCTAGAGATAGTAAAACCCGACTTGAATATTTTATCAACTGTTTGGTTCAATACCCATTTGGACTTGAGAAAGCCAAATTGAACAAAATCACTCTCTTACCGAGAGGTATTAAGTGGGTACTTGAGTATTGATAGTTATTATACACCCCGACTAACAAAACAAGCTTTGTACAACTCGTTAGGCAAACACCTAGGTGAAGGTCATAGCCCTAGGCCTTTTATAATATTTGAAAACAACAACAAAAACACAATTTCTTAGTTTCAATTATTTGTATTGCAATCTTAGTTTAATTTAGACCTAGAAACAACCATATTTGTGGAAGTGTAATCTAAGATAGTTCAAACTCATTCACCACAATATATAATCCTAAATCCCATTCATATAGCTACCTGTGGAATTCGACCCCGACTCTTACTTTGGTATTACTATTGCATCGACCGTTTCATAACCTCGAATAGAGGTGTGACTTGGACAAGATCATTTTTTGGCGCCGTTGTCGGGGAGCTAAAACCTGATTTAGCTATATATTTGGTATTGTGTGTGAATTATCTTCTTTTCCTTCCGTTTTACTAATATTTTGTGTGAAACAAATATAGGTAAAATAATGGCTCTCAACAACAATGATCCTCTTGGAAACATGCCTATGGGGGATGTGGACGTGGATGATGATCAAGTTGAAGAGGTTCCTCTTGAACCTCAAGAAAATAGACAAGGTCGACCACCTCAAGATAGTGTTCTCGTTCCACCCCGACCTCCACAAAGAGCGGCTCCACACCGGGTGTTTCCGAATGAAGGGTATGCAAGTGCCATAGTCCCGCCCCGCATTAGGGCGGACAACTTTCAAATCACAAATGTTATGCTCACATTGTTAGAGCAATGGGGATTCTTCACCGGGGCTCTGAATCAAAATACGTACAAACACTTGAAGGGGTTTGTGGACACTTGCTGGGGAGGGGGTGTAAACAGACAAACGTCTCCGAGGATGCTTTAAAGTCGAGGCTATTTCCTTTCTCTCTACGGGGGAAGGCCTTGGATTGGTTAGAAATATTGCCAAACCATTCCATCCATACATGGGATAAATTGGCGGAGAAATTTATTTCCAAGTTATTTTTTCTGGGCATATGGCTACTTATAGAGACGATATTCTAGCTTTTAAACAAGAACCCAATGATCCTTTGCATGATATACAGGAGAGGTACCGAACTATGGTGAAAGAGTTCCCAAACAATGACATGACAGAGGCTATGATTCAAACAACTTTCTATAGAGGGATCAATACTACCAATCAATGTGTGGTCAACCAACTTGATGGTGGAAATTTCATGACAACGCCGTATGCGGAAGCTTGCAAGATTCTAGATGAAATGGTGGATACTTCATCAGCATGGCAAAGTAGAGCAAATGTTCCTCAAGGTGATCCAAATGTGATTCACTTGCATAAAGAATTACATGATTATGGGCAAGCAGTTGCCGAGTTGACCACTACGATGAATCAATTAGCCAAGGCTCAACTTCAGCAAGTGCAAGGTCCTAACCAAGTCAACGCAATGGAGGGAGTTAGTATGATGGTAAACAAAAGAAGGCAAAAGGGTGCTTAAGTGCAAAACCGTGTGGAAAATTATGTAAAAGATGATAATGGTTTTATAAAAAAGAATCGTACAATGAATAGGAGGAGGAAGTACAATATGTGAAAAACTTCCAAGGGCAAAGAAAGAACTTTCAAGGCCCGAATCAACAGCAATGGCGACCCCAAGGAAATCAAGGGAATTAGAATTCTTGCAATGGTGGTAACAACCACGGTAATTAGGACAATCAAAACAATCAAGGAAATTGGAAGTGTCAAAATAATCAAGGCAATTGGAGTGGAAATATTCAAGGATATTTAGGAGGCAACAGCTAAGGAGGGTGGAACAATAATCAAGGGAATCGGGGGTCGGGTTTTCAAAGGCCCCCGATGTATCAACAACCGAGCAACCCACCTCCTTATCCTTCCCATGGTTCGAGTTCCTTCGACAATGAGATGAGACGAATTGAGAACACGTTCAAACAAATGATAGAGAAGAATGCCGACTCTGATGCTCAACTAGCCTGTCACAACACTTAAATTCACAATTTGGAAGTTTAATTGGGGCAATTCTCGCAAGCTTTAAACACTCGTCCTAAGGGGGCACTACCAAGTGACACGGTGGTGAACCCAAAGGGTGGGAACAACACCGGACATGCGATGTCCGTTACTTCTAGGAGTGGAAAAGGCGGGGATGCAACTGCCTCAAGTCAAAGGAAAATTCTGGATGATGAGCAAGTGGTACACGAAGATGAGATGACGAGCAATAAAGTGCAAACAAATGATGAAATGAGGATTGATATTGATGACAATGTGGACGAGACTCATGAAGTGAACCCATCTAGGGAGCACATTGTTGACATACCGGAACCGATAGTGCCAAAGGCTAAGGCACTAATGCCTAGACTTCTTCCTCCATACCCTCAAAGGCTTGCCAAGAAAATGGCTAGAATCAATTCAAAAAGTTCATTGACATGATTGAGGCGTTGGAGCAAATTTCTGATTATGCAAAGTTCATGAAGGACTTGGTGACAAAGAAGAGGTCGATGAATTGTGAAACTATAAAGATGACTCATCAAGTGAGTGAAGTTGTGCATTCAATGGATCCTAAATTGGAAGATCCCGGCACTTTCACAATCCCTTGTACCATGGAAGTGCCGACTTTGCTAAAGCTCTTTGTGATCTCGGGGTAAGTATCAACTTGATACCCTATTCGATTTTCAAGACTTTGAGAATTGGGCAACCAAGACCCACATCTATGAGATTATAAATGGCGGATCGTACCATGAAGAGACCGTTGGGTATAATTGATGATGTGTTGGTTCGTGTTGACAAATTCATTCTCCCGACGGATTTTGTTATTCTTGATTGTGAAGTTGACTATGAGGTTCCTATTATTCTTGGGAGACCTTTCCTTGCTACGGGGAAGGCTCTAGTTGATATTGAAGCTGGAGAACTTACTTTCCGGGTTGGTGATGAGAAAGTGGTCTTCCATATATGTAAGTCTATGAGGCAACCCAATAACGATGAGGTGTGATCTTTTGTGGACTTGGTGACCGATGTGATTATTGATGAAACAAGAACCTTGGTGAATGTTGATGATACTTTGGAGGCCATATTGCTCAATTGTGATGATGAAGAAATAAAAGGTTACGTGGAATGTGTGAACGCTTTGCAAGGAATGTGGTCGTACACTTATGAGCACCACAAATTGTCCTTGGATCTTGAGAATAGAACCACTCCTCTAAATAAGCCTTCAATTGAGGAGCCTCCCATCTTGGAGTTGAAGTCATTGCCTCCACATTTTTGGTATGAATTACTTGGCCCTTTTTCTACTTTACTGGTTATTCTTTGCTCTTGTTTGACTAACATGCAAGTAGATTCCATACTGGCGGTGCTACAAAAGAGGAAGAAGGCTATTGGATGGACTTTGGCGGATATTCAGAGAATAAGCCCCACATTTTTATCAACTTGGAGAAAGGTTCCAAACCATCTATTGAATATCAAATGAGACTCAATAAAGCCATGCAAGAGGTTGTCAAAAAGGAGGTCATCTAGTGGTTGGATATCGGGGTTGTGTACCCCATTTTCGATAGTTCATGGACTTCTTCGGTTCAATGCATCCCAAAGAAAGAGGCATGATGGTGGTTGTCAATGACAAGAATGAGTTGATTTCTACAAGAACTGTGACCGGGTGGAGAGTGTGTATGAACTACCTCAAGCTCAACAAAGTCACAAGGAATGATCATTTCCCACTTCCTTTCCTAGATCAAATGCTTGATAGATTGGCCGGCCGTGCTTTCTATTGTTTCCTTGATGGGTATTGTGACTACAATCAAATTCTTATTGCTCCGGAGGATCAAAATAAAACTACTTTCACATGTCCTTATGGTACTTTCGCATTCTTGCGAATGCCATTTGGGTTGTGAAATGCACCAGCGACTTTTCAAAGGTGTATGATGGCTATCTTCACGGACATGGTGGGCGATTTCCTTGAAGTCTTCATGGATGACTTTATGGTAGTCAGGGATTCTTTTGATGATTGTCTAGCAAATTTGGACAAAATGTTGGCAAGATGTGAAGAAACAAACTTGGTACTCAATTGGGAGAAATGTCATTTCATGGTTGAGGAATGCATTTTCCTTGGCCATAAGATCTCAAGGAATGGTATTGAAGAATTAGGTTCACTTAGGTCTCATGAGTCATGAGCAAGTCTAGCGAAGTCTCGCGGATCGGTACGGAGACGTCTGTACTTATCTTCAGGAGAGTAGAGGGCTGTTAGGAGCATTTCCCTTATTGATTCCTCATCGAGCAATTTGATTCCTTTGAGGCTTATGCCTTTATTTCCTTCCTACTCATTCTTATACGATGTTGAACACTCGTGTCAATTGGGCACCGAGGAGTTGCAGTGGTACTATAAACATGGAGCAGGATGTTTCTCCCTACGCATTCGAGCAAGTTATTATCATCTTCTTGCAGAAGGATATTCTATCATTTCAGCTCAGTAGCTGTATTTCTGATAGTTTTGAGGATATGCACAGGTTGTTATGATGTTCATGAGTTGTTATCTCACAGATTGATGTAATGGTAGGGTGCTCGTTTATGTGCCGACGCAGTGAATAACTTTAAAGGAGAATTTCTCTGCGCATATTTAGAGGTTCAACATTTAATTCCAACAAAGTAAAGGCAATCAGACTATGAATGTTCGGGTTTGGGTTGATGGAGTAACGAGACTTGGTATTTTCGAACATGGTGGAATTTTCATATATGATCTAGTGTCATTGTCCTTGTTTGAAGTATGTTTGCCAGTGTTATGGCCTCTTTGATTTGCCTACGGGGCAGGGTGCTGTGAAATGGTGCCTAAGAAGCGGTTGTCAGAGATAGTGGTGTGTAGCAGTTTCGGGATTGTATCGGTGTTTCTAATATTGATGGCTCGAGAAAGATGAGCTTCTAGGAGGTTTAGGATTAGTAGTAATTTATTAGTTCAGGTGCTACAGAGATAGATTTTGATTTGAGGTAGCATTTGGGTAGCAAAGGATGAGGAAGGACACGGTGGGAGGTATCTTGCGGTGGTTGAATGGCTAGAAGGTCAAGTATGAAAAGCAGAGGTCGAGAAGTTGATTAAAGGAGATAGTTTAACCAAAGTGGGAGTGGCAAGTAGCATATAGATTCTGTGGTAGGATAGCCACCTGACTTGAGAAAGATTTAGAGTGATTTGGGAATCCACATGTGGGTTATCTCCTGTGAGCAGGTTAGCGGTTGCGTGATTTTGATGAATTTCTATGAAAAATTCTACCTACTACCCAACAGAAAGTCGAATGTGTGATTGTGGTTGATAACTTGGAGGGTTCATGAAAAATCTAACAAGAAACTACAAGAAGTATGGTGGGTTAATTGTGCGAGATCATGGTAATTGGGAAGGAGGAATCTTGGTGGGTTCTAGGGTTATGTAATTGTAGCTTCAAGCTAAGTGAGGGAGCCCAACTATCTATGATTGGATCGCGTGGTTGTCTGCTTGTGCAATTTTTGGTTATTGGTGTATGGGTGGGTTATTATGACTAAGGAAAGAAAACATCTGTGGTAATTCGAGCAAAGGATTTAAGGAATGTGTGCTATATTTGGCCTTGTCGATTCATGTTCAGGTTTCGGGAAGGCTCAGAATTTATGTTTTTTGTGGATGTGATGTACATGGAAAAGAATTCGTCTGGTTGCTTCTTTGAAGGGGTGTTCATATGCTAGAAGGGCATTGGCGTTTGGTCATATTCGGGACCACATCAGAGTGAGTGACTCTCAACAACGGTCCTAGCGAGTTCAAGAATTAAAGTGTAGTCCCTAAGGATTTCAGGTTCGTTGTGTGTTTAAGGATCGGATTTTGTAGTGGATTGGGAAAGGGAGTTGGAGTGTTCTATATTATCATTGGGTCTGCGGTGCAGTATTGGTGGTAAGGGAGAAATATCTTCGGATTCGCGGAAGGTCTTGCAGAATGTATGTACTAGTTAGAGATGCTATTGTGCGCTTGAGGAGGGTATAAGATGGTTCATGAGTATTGAGATGATGTGATCTCGTGATTCGGGTCACTCGGGATGAGTGCGGATTGAGTTCATTATGTTTTTGAATGGAGCTGTTATTATTTCTAAGGCAAGTCAAGAGTTAATTGGAAAACGTTGGTTTGGTTAGTAATGGTCGAATAAACATGATTGTGGCAATGATCAGTTCCTTCGACGTGTGAAGTTATACATGTAGTTTGTAGTTGTACACTTGGGCTTGAGTGCCACCACAACTTGGTTTATTTGGGAGGTATTTGATTCGAATGCTTTGTTGCGTAAATGGATTCCGGAAGGGCTATGGCGGGTTAGATTACGACTTGAGGTTTGTATTTTATGCGGTTTGAGAATTTAGTTGCGTGTTGCGTTGGTTATTTTGAAATGAGCTAAGTGAATGGTTTCTATCCAATAAAGTGTTTATTCCATCAGTCATTCAAGGTTTATGGTGAATACGTGTATTATCGCGTAGCGACATGAGGACTGGAAGTTGAAGGTCAAGATCGCGGCTCAGTATTGATAGATGTCATGAGCTCGGATGAGCAGGGGGAACTCAGATGTTCTGAGTAAACTGGCATTCTCTTTAGTGTCACTTGATAATTGTGTTGTGTGGAAGAGGCTTTATGTATTGACTTAGGATTTTTGATTTGCTTTACAGAATTAGAACGGCTGGTGGTATGGATGTGTAGAACTTGCTACCTGGTACAGAAGGTCGTGGAGCATATTCCACGGAGAATTTTTTATAAGTGTGGCATATTAGTCACTTGACTGTTAAAGATTTAAACCAAGCATGAAGATTATGGTACTATTGATAATGTGAGGGTTTATGCCTGAGAGACATTCTATTCCTTGGGCTGTAGACCATGTGAGTTTGTCCCGAATTTGATGGCTGTTCTTGTGTGTCATGGATAGGTCATTGTGGATCCTTGAAAGGTTACTAGCCTAGTACTATATGATCAAAATTGGCTTGAGGTCTGTTGATGGGTCTAAATGTGGGTGTACGCTCTACACCAGACCGGGTGTGTTCATTCAGCATAGCATTTCTTATGGAGGAGTCTTCGGGTGTTAGATGTTATTCCCATCGTCAACTATTCCATATAATACTCAATTGTTCCATGTGGGTTGTGAGACGACTTGGTTAGTCTCACCTGTATTATGGTCTCGTGCAGCTTGTGGTGTTATATGAGCAAGATGGCTCTCAAGATGCAGGTTGTTTACCGCTTAGTCGTGCTTGGGTTTTTTAGTGTATGACACTATTCGTCTCCCCAGGGTTATATTTTTGCACTTGGTGTGATCGTGGTCAGTATTCAGATATTTCGTATGTATAAGCATTATGGCTTGATGAGTACCTCCTTGTTTATTTTCATGTGTGGATCGGGTGGCACGCCGCCAAAGGTACATTATTTGGATCTGGTTGCACGCTGTAACGATATCATATTTTGATCGGGTTGTTCGCCGCAACGATATCATATTTGGATTGGGTTGTACACCGCAATGGTATAATGTGTGGATCGGGCTACACGCCGCAACAGTGAGATGTGGAGTATGGTTCCTGATATCTATTCTTGTGTATTTTGTTTCTCATTCCTTGAAAAGGGCTCATGGTGTTTGATAGCCATTTTATTCGTTACGCGAGCTGTATAGTTCTTTTCCAGAGTTTGTTCTTTCGTAGGTGCCATATTCAAGTTGTAGCTTGTTGGCACATTGATGACGTCATGTGGGATTTTAGTTAGTGTTTGAGGTGGCTTATTGCCAGAGCATCTTGTACTGGGTGAGATGAGATTATTGGACCTGGGATTAGTGCGATCGGAGGTATGCAAAGTATATTAAAGAGAAGGTGTCACTATTCAGTTCAAAATAGATTAATGGTTCTTTTCTAGAGGGAAGACTCCATGAATTGTTGGTTCGGTAGATGGTTATGAGCTTCTACACATCTCTTTCATCGTGGTAGTGTTGCGAAAGTTGAAATAGGGCTTATATGTGTTATGAGGTGTATTACGAGTATAAAATTTGTAAAAATACAGCTATTATAGTTGAAGGATGTTATTATGGGCAACAGACGTATGCTATGCATTGTGTGGCATCATTATGGGTGCTTGATCATGTGTTGGTTCAGTGTGTGGAGATTGATACGACTTTTGTATGTTAGAATCGGGTCTCATGGAGAATTCTGGATGTTGGACTTTGGTTCTTAGGCTTATTGATTACATAAAAAGGAGAATCTTCAGTATGGCTCAAGCTAATGTGCTCAACTAGGTTGTGGTGGCATGGATAGGTGCATGAGGTGTTAAACAGTGATTTTGGATAACTCTGGAGTAGTCCTTAGCATGTTCGAGGACGAACGTATGTTTAAGTGGGGGAGAATGTAATGACCCAACCGGTCGTTTTGAGATCTAGCACATCGTTCGACAGTTTGATACCTTGAGTAGCTTCACTTCATGTATTATGACTTGTACGTGTGGTCGGAATTGAATTTCGAAAAGTTCAGAGTTGATTCGGATGGAAAATTCTATATTCAGAAGCTTAAAGTTGTAAAAATTGACTAAGGTTTAACTTTTGAGTAAACGACCTCAGAATCGGGATTTGAAGGTTCCAACAGATTCGTATGATGATTTTGGACTTGGGCGTATGTTCGGATTTGGTTTTGGATGACCCGGGAGCGTTTCAACGCTTATTGTGGAAAGTTGGCATTTTGGATGAATTTCATAAGTTTAGGTTGAAGTGTATTTTGATGTTATCGATGTCCGTTTGGGATTTTGAGCCTAGTAATAGCTCCGTATGGTGATTCTGGTCTTAAGAGCGCGTCCGAATGTGGATTTGGAGGCCCGTAGGTCATTTCGGGGTCATTTGGCGAAAGTTGGAAATTGAAGATTTTTGGAAAGTTTGACCGGGAGTGGACTTTTTGATATTCGGGTCGGATTCTAATTCTGGAAATGGGAATAGGTCCATAATGTCAATTATGACTTGTGTGCAAAATTTGAAGTCATTTCATATTGATTTGGTATACTAGGCGCAAATTACAAAATTTGGAAATTTCATAACTCAAAATTCGATTCGAGGTGCGATTCTTAGTTTCAGTATTGTTTGATGTGATTTGAAACCTCGACTAAGTTCGTATCATGTTTTGAAACTTGTTGATATGATTTGACGGGGTCCCGAGGGGCTTGGGTGTATTTTGGATCATTGGTTGAGAGACTAGTAAAGTTAAGAAATTTGGAACTTGACCATGGTCAAGACGACCTCTTTTTAGTGTTTTGAGTGCTCGATCAGGTCCGTAACATGTTTTATGATTGAAATTCATATATGGTTTGTGTCCGGGAGGTTCCGGATGAGTTTTAGGGTGGTTTTAGATCATTTCGGAGAAGTTTGAGTTTGTTGGTTTCTGGTGAGTTACTGTTCATTCGCAATTGCGAACACTACTCATTCACAAGTGCAGAAACTGTTCATCGCAATTGCGAACACTATTCATTCGCAAATGCGAAGTTTTTGTCCGCAAATGCGAACCTGGGCAGATTGTTTTAAATCGGGATTTTGCACATTTCACTCATTTCTCTCTTGGTTTGAGTGATTTTTCGAGAGCTTCAAGGGGAGATTTTCATCATATATTGCAACTTAATAATTCCCGCATATTATTAGCTAACTACATGGATTCTACAAGGATTTAACCATGGAAATTAGTAGAAATTGTGAGATTTTGAAAGAAACCTAGAAATTGGTATTTTTGTGCTTTTACTACGAAATTGGACATGGAATTAGGAAAACATTATATATTTGAGTTCGTGGTGTTATGAGTAAAGTTTATCTTTGAAATTTTTTGGAATCTGGACATGTGGTCCCGAGGGTTGGCTTCATTGACTTTTCGTGTGGGGTTAGGAATTATTTAAATTGATTGATTATGGGTATTATAATATATTTTGATTGGCTTGCATCTTGATCTTGTTTTACTAGTTTTTTGATCAACGGGCATCAGTTTGAGTTGTTATAGAGGCTTTGGAGTCGGTTATGGAACTTCAGAGCGAGGTAAGTCTCTTGTCTAACTCTGTGAGGGGGAAACTACCCCTAGGTGAGGTATTTGATATGTGCTACTTGTTGCGGGGGCTACGTACGCACGAGGTGTGAGAGTATACACGTAGCTAAATCCATGTTATTGTTAAGGTAGACTTAGGTTCACCATGCTATAGTTATACTATTTGAGCAGTCCCTTGCCTATTAAATTCCTTTATGTTACATTACGACTTGAGACTAGACTTGTGTAGAGCGATAGACTCGCTATTATAGAGATTCGACGGGCTTCATGATTAGCCGCAAATAATTTTACTCCTCTTATGAATTTCTCTCGCGTTATGCATTCTCATCGAAAGGTTTCATCAAAGCTCCTTATAACTCACACGTCCCTTCATGAGTGGGGTCAAGGACCCGTAAAAGCTTCTTATTCTAATAGGATCGGGTCGTTCGCCTCGGCAGGATTATGTACCATACTCTCATAGGAGCAGGTCGTTCGCCTTGGTAATATAATTGATGTATCTATGGTTATATACCAGATTATGATGGGATCGGGCCATACGCCTCGACATTTCTATAAAATACTCCTATGGAATCGTGCATATTATTTGTCAAAAAGCTAGTGTATCTGGGAGTTTTCCTAATTTGAATTATGGCGACCTATCTGGTGAAGTCCTATATATATATATACACACACACACACACTCCATGATGGAGGAGGTAACTGCTAATCGAGAGTTTGAGTTTAATTGTTGAGAGAAGGATTGTACCACGTATTTATACTTGTTTATCTCGTTTATTTACTTTGCCCCATATTTGTTTACTTCTTACTGTATCTGTCTTATTGGACCACTAGTAAGTGTCGATGTTGACCCCGCATCACTACTTCTCTGGGATTAGGCTAGATACTTACTGGGTACGCGTTGATTTACGTACTCATGCTGTACTTGCTGCACTTATTGTGCAGGTATACATATAGGTTTCTGGTGGTCCTCTAAGTGCAGAAGCGCGGCTGTTGCGGGGACTTTACAATGAGCTGAACTACAATCGGTAGCATAAAAAATCTCCATCAGAGTTATTTATATTCCCCATCTAATTTGTATTTCAGACGGATGTTGTATTATTGTTGTACTCATTAATAGATGCTCATGCACTTGTGACACCGAGTTTTGAGGGTTCTTACGTGAATGTTCATTATTGTAGTTCGTGTAATATTATTACTTACCTTGTAAATTCTATTTCATACTCTTTAATTAATAAAAATTATGATTTCAAATACTAAAAGGAGTGATTAAGTTAATCATTCACCATTGGCTTGTCTGACGGTGGTGTTAGGCGTCATCACGACCTTAGTGGATTTTGGGTCGTGACATTGTCGGTTTTGAGAAAGTCTAAATCAAGAGATGATTCAAGGTCGACGGTTTCTTCGGGATTTTGGGTTCTCTGAAATCGTTTGCTTCGTCTTGTGGCAGTGTAATATGAGAGGTTTCTCTTCGCCATGGTATAGGAATTTGGTGAGAAGTGATGAAGAATGAGAGAGTAGGGGGGTACTTATCTAGTCTTTCGGAAGGTTGAAGGGTTGCATCGATTACAGGAAAAGGCAGGTTCAGATGGTAGTGACACTTTTGCGGAGTTTCTTCGGCGGCACCAATGCAAGTGTAATAATAACACTCACATCAAATTAATACACTCATCAATTAAGAAAACTAAGAAAGGAAGTAAAATATTCTATAAAGATACGAAAGATTGTTTTTATATAATAGACATAATACCAATATTTTTACGCAGTAGATAAAATCTTTCTTCCAAAAGAGGTTTTGTAAAAATATCAGCAAGTTGAGACTTAGTCCTAATGAATTCTAACAAGATATCACCTTTTGCAATATGATCACGAATAAAATGGTGCTTAATTTCTATATATTTTCCCTAGAATAGTGCACAATTTTTTTTGACAGACATATAGCACTTGTTTTATCACAAAATATAGGAGTAGAGGTAAGAGATAAATCATAATCGAGAAGTTGATGCATGATCCAAAGAACTTGTGTACAACAACTTCCAACAACTAAATTCTCAGCTTTAGTAATTGACAAGGCAATACAATTTTGTTTCTTGCTATGCCAGGAAATTAGAGCATTCCCCAACAATTGGCATGTGCCACTAGTACTTTTCCTGTCAATCATATCACCTGCAAAATCTGCATATGAAAAGCCTTTTAAATCAAAATTGTTAGAATGAACATACCATAATCCTAATTCAGTGGTCCCAATGAGATATCTAATAATGCGTTTAAATGCAGTCAGATGAGATTCCTTCAGAGCCGACTGAAACTTTGCACACTTACATACACTAAATATTATACCTGATCAATTAGCAGTGAGATTTAGTAAAGATCCAATGATTCCTTTATACATTGTTTCATTCACACTTTTTCCATTCTTGTCTTCTTCAAGCATTGTTGTTGGACTCATTGGAGTTCCAATAGACTTTGCATTCTCCATATCAAACTTCTTTATGAGTTCCTTGGTATACTTGGTTTGGCTAATGAAAAACCCTTTGGGAGATTCTTTGATTTGCAGTCCAAGAAAGAAAGTTAGCTCTCCCATCATACTCATTCCGAATTCTCCTTTCATAATATGAGCAAATTCTTCACATAATACAGAGTTAGGACTCCCAAAAATAATATCGTCAACATACATTTGAGTAATAAGATTACCTGAATTTGAATGCTTAATAAACAAGGTTGTGTCAATATTACCTCGTTTGAAACCTTGATTTAGGAGAAAAGAGCTTAGTCTTTCATACCAGGCTCGAGGGGCTTACTTGAGTCCATATAGAGCTTTAGACAGCTTGTATACATAGTTTGGAAAGCTGTTACTTACAAAGGGAGGAGGTTGTTTCATGTATACTTCTTTAGAGATATATCCATTTAGGAAGGTGCTTTTTACATCCATTTGAAATAGCCTGAATCCTTTATGAGCACAAAGGCAAGTAGTATTCGAATGGATTCTAATCTTGCTACAGGTATAAATGTTTCATCGTAGTCGATTCTCTCTTGCTGAGAGTAACCTTGAGCCACTAGCCTTGCTTTGTTATGAACTACTTGGCCAGATTCATTCAGCTTATTTCTAAAAATCCATTTAGCTCCTACAATGGAAGCATTTGATGGTTTTGCAACCAAATCCCACACTTTATTTCTTTCAAATTGATAATGTTCATATTTCATAGCTTTGACCCAGTAGTCGTCTTTAAGGGCTTCATCAACCTTTTTTGGCTCAAGTTATGATATTATGGCCATGTCAGAGTTGACCTTTTGAGATCTTCTGGTAGTGATCCCTTCTTGTAGATTTCCAATGATGAACTTGTGGGGATATCCATGTTCACTTTTCCATTTATTTGGAACACTTGTGATTGGCTCCTTTTACACAGTGGTTGACTGATCAGTAGAAGATGGTTTATGGATTTGAATGTGCTCCTTAGTTGACTGATTTTGCTGATTGGTCGACTGATCGTGACTGTCTTTTCCTGTAACTATAGACTTTGGGACAATAAAGATTTCCTCATCTTCAGGAAGTTTTTCATTCCTTAAGCGAGGGTTAGTATCCACAAAAACAACATGAATGGATTCTTTAATGCATAAAGTTCTTTTTATTGAAAACTCTATATGCTCTAATTAAGGGAGAATATCCAAGAAAAATACCTTCGTCGCTTTTTGGATCAAACGTACCCAAGTTGTCTTTTCCATTATTATGAATGAAGCATTTGCATCCAAATGGGTGGAAGTAATTGATGTTGGGTTTCTTACCATTCCATAGCTCATATGGAGTCTTTTAAGAATGGGTCGAATCAGACATCTGTTGATAGTATGACATGCTGTGCTTACAGCTTCTGCCAAGAAGTGGTGAGGTAGAGAGTTTTCCACAATCATGGTTCTTGCCATGTCCTGTAAAGTTCTATTTTTACATTATACCACTCCATTCTGTTGATGTGATCTTGGAGACGAGAAGTTGTGAGAGATTCCTTGATCATTACAAAAATTTTCAAAGGCTATGCTTTCGAACTCTCCTCCATGGTCACTTCTGATAATAGAAATGTAATATCCCTTTTCACGATGTACCTTCTTACAGAAAACATCAGAATTTCTTAGGGCTTCATCTTTATGACTCAGAAATATAACCCAAGTGAAACGAGAAAAATGATCTATGATAACTGACTCTTTGAGTCATTTACTTCTTCTTCAGGAGCTAGAGAGACATATTGTCACTCTTTCTTGTTCATTTCAATCCTTTTTCTCCTTTCTAATCTTTCCATGCCTTTCATCATTTGCTTTTATTGAATCCCTTCATTTCTTTTACACTGTTCACTTTCTTTTTGAATTTTTGGCTTTTCTTTCTTTTTTCTTATTGCCTGTCCTTTTCTTCATTTTGTACCTTTTATCACTTGTGCATTCCTCGTCTCTCCCCCCAAACTGATGTTTTTACCTTGTGCTAAGGAAAGATAGGGTGCCAAGAGAGGATCATTTTAGAACGTATAAAGGCTTGTATCATGGTTATTGAAAGAATAAGGGCTATGTCTCAACGGGGTTGACTAGGGATATCATCATTAGTAGGTTATGGATGTTTTCAAATCTCAATTAGGATCAAAGAGGGCCTAAATCACTTCTGAAGTCAAGCTTCACTTAGTATTTCGCCTAGACAAATATTTAGGACAAGTTCTAGACTTATTGGCACGGGACTTGGACTTGCAAATCCATATCTCACCACACAAGCTTTAGGATTGCTAAAGAGACAGAGTCGGGGGCCCACAACAACCTTAGCTAAGATTTGAGCAACACAAATGATTCCGAGAAATCACTCGATAATTGTTTAACCAACACAAGAGTCTCAAGGTCACAACTATCACCATCCTATACACACCAATTTGTTTTTAACCATAAGGTCAAAGGTAAACGTGTTAGGCCCAAGTGAAGCTTTGCCTGAGGCACCATTGCTCACTAACTACTATTTACACAAAAACAAAAAGAAAAACAGACTCAAACACTTAAGAAGGTTGTCATGCCATCCATCATCGGGAAGAGCCACCCGGTTCACACAAACTCCACATTATGAAAGAACCGTGGCATTAAGAAAACCAAAGGTTTATTGATCATACAAAATTGTAAAATAAGAAGTGACAAACTAAAAAAGAAGCTACTAGATGAAGTAAGAAGCTATACTATTAAGGGAAATTGCAAAAGAAGCTATGAAGTAATATTGCGGGAAGTAAACTAAATATGTACAATAGGGGATTTAGATGAATATACATAAGAGGGAATGAATATATACATGAGAGAGTAACTTTATATACATACCAAGATGGAAAAATAACGAAAAGTGAAATAAAATGTAAAGTTATATATATACCAAAAGTGAAAACAAAAGCATAAAGAAAGAAAATAGTATCATAATTACAAACCAACTACCAAATCAAAGTAGGGTCACCACCTCAAATGAAAGCTAGCATTGTCATCAATGCTAACTAACCAAAAATAAGCTCAAAAAGAAAGATAGAGAGTAAAGAAAACTCCATATGGATCCTCCGTCTGCATGGGGTCATGTGGTATCACGGGGTCCTATGACTGGATGGGGTCCTATGGCTGGGTCCCTGGATCCTCTGTCTACTCTGAGGCCTGTGGCTGGCTAGAGGTACCTTCCTCCGGCTCCTCCAACTGAATCTCTACATCATCGACCCTGGGCACTATTCTCCTCTTCTTGGGCTCTCTCTCAATCTCCTGCTCCTAGACATGCTCTGTCTGAGTTGCTGGAGGCTGGTCATGTAATAGTAGCTCCAAAGGTAAGTTGTCAGCTGCCTTCATCTTCTCCACTTCCCCTTCTTAATTCCTTCACAGACTTCTTCGAGGCCCGAGTCTTCTTCAGCTTCTTTGTGTACTTGCTCAGCTCCTGAAGTGTTTTTCCTTGATCAACAAGAGCATCCATGATAATCTTTTGGTTCTCCAGGAGCTTCTTCTGGTTGTCCAGAAGCTCCTTAAGAGACTCCTCTACCAAAGTTGGCACTGTGGCTTTGGGGGAACTAATTGGGATGCCACCGAACTGGATAGCATAGACAGCTTAGAAGTTGCTGCCTGCATCCAGTTGTTGATACTGGAGAGTATTTGGCTTAATCGGTGGGAAATCAATGGGTATGCTGGGGAGGATGTGATATCTAGAGGCATGTAAGTAGATGGTTCGAAGGCAGGCTCTGGTATAGCAGTGGGAGGATGAGATGTAGTGACTACCACTACTGGCTCTTCAGACTGGCTAGTAGAAGTAGTAGCCTTGCCCTTGGATACCTTGGATTTGGGGTTGTCTGGACCATTGAGGTTGTACCATGAAAAGGGCATCTTGGGCTTTACCTTCACATCAAAGTTTCTTTTCTCCACCTCTCGATCTTCCAAGTACATGGTAAGGAAGTTTGGGAAGGGATATGATCTATCACCCTCATTGACCACTCTGATGATCACCCTAGACATGATATTCCCGACATTTATCGGGAACCCCGCCATAATAGCTGCCACTAATATTGCCCGGGAGACCGACAAAGTGTTTTCATGGGTAGTGGGGTCTAGCTTGCTGCATAGGAAAGTCTCCCAACCCTTCACCTCAAAGTTTAGGGCGTTCCTTAAGATAGGAACCCCTGTTGTCAACCATGATGGAGTGGTATCCAGGAGAGCCAGGTATGATGCCAACCACGGGCAGTATGCCTCATCCAACGCCACCTTCTCCAGGTACAATGTCTCATCTTCCTCATTGAAGCCTAGGTATTCATTTATTGTGTTCCCATCAAACTTCACTTTCAAGTTCCGCACCTTAGTTACTTTGGTATCCTTCTTGATGTGGGAGGCATTGGCGTAGAACTCCTAGACTAAGTGCTCATTTTTATCCGACACCTTACTAGTGAAATAATCCCATCCCACTCGGTCATTGTAATGCTGCTTCACGTTGGGGTTGTGAGGCAGAAGATCCCTCTCTATGAACTGGCACTCATGAATAAGTGACCTTAGAGGCCATCACTATCGGAACTTGTGATATGCCAGCTCACTGACAAACCTCCTTTGCCACACTTCAGGGTTTCTAGTTCTTTCCACACCCTCGGTTTGGGTCACACCCCCTCTCTCTTCATCCGGTACCCCAACATATACATCCTGTCCAGGTGAAGAAGATGTAGGTGAGGTTGAAGCTAAACTATCACTGCTCTCTGCTGAGACCTCAAACGACTCAGAAGAAATATGAACAGAAGCACGAGCAGTAGGAGAAGCTAGAGGTATGGGCTCATCTCTCAATCTATGCCTCTCCGGAAAATTGGGTACATAAGCTAGCACAAAATCAGACTCCGAGGCCTCACAAGAGGGGAAGTACTCACTTCCCTCAAAATGGGAAGCAACTCTATCTGCATCTCTGATGTTTTTTCTTGTTTCCCCAATTGCTTTCCGAACCGCTGGGGTCAATTTAATCTGTCCTCGTCCACTACCCTGGGAGGACTCTACTCTACCTTTTTGTTTCTCACTACCGCCTCGAGATTTAACCATTGTCTGCAAGTATAATCAGTTAGCATTTTTAGTTGCCAGAGGAAGAAGTGAAGAAAATATCAGAACATTTTACAGTGCATGGGAGTAAAATCTATAGGCCGTGGATCGCAGAAAAAGGAGCACGGTCGCGGAGGCTACACCGTGGATCGCGAAAAATAGATCCTGGCCGCGGAGGCGTGGGACTCAAATTACGCACTCTCTGATTCAATAGTACCACTGATCACGGAAAAAAGAGCGCGGTCGTGGTAGTTGCACCGCTATCCGCGAAAAAACAACCACGGTCGCAGACCCTCAAATATACCTCTCGGAACTTGATCATCGCAGATCGCGGAAAATCCATCGCGGTCGCGGAGAGGTACCGCTGTCATAAAAAATTGCCACCGGTGATCGCGGTTAGCAGGACTTATAATCTTAGATAATACATATGACCACGGACCGCGGTAAATCAACCGCGGTCGCGGAAGGCAAACTAGGGCTCAACAAACCTAGGGTTTCTAATTTTTCATGCATTCTAGCAATAAAATCAACATTATCAATCCCACTAGGTGTTCAGTAATCAATTCAAATTATTTTAAACCCAATCTAGTTACTACTACGGACCCTAAGTCAAAATTAAAAGAAAAAGGAAGAAGAAGAAGAAGAAAGAACTATCAATTAAAAGTAAATAATTACAAAATTAAAGACTAAGGCATGAGTGGAATTACGAGATGTGATATGAGTAGTAAAAATGGAGTTTAATTCTTGTGTTTGTGCAAATTAGGGCGTGGATGAACATTGTTGTTTTTGTTTGAGAGTAAAAATAATTGAAAAGTGTAAAAGGCTTTAGGACTGCCTATTTATATAAATTACCCAGGGGACCACACAATCTTACCTACCACTACCGCGGTAAATCACCACGGTCCACGATTGTGAAGTTCAGAAGGGCTGCAGTTTTGAGATCGCCGCTGACCGCGAAAAATGCTCCACGACAGCAGTAAGCCACCGCTGACCGCGAAAAATGCATGTGACAGCGGTTGAAACTTTAGAGAACCCCCATTTTGGACCTTTTAGCACCGCTGACCGCAATCAAATTCTGCCTCCGCGGTAAGGCCATCGTGACCGCGAAAAATGGAGTGTGTCAGCGGTCCAAACTTCAAAGAGTGTCAAATTTTTTCAGCTTAGTCCTGCACTGCATCAAACATCCCTACACACATCTCATAATCAGTTAGTCCAAAAACAAATCCTACACTAAGAAGAAAATTAAAGAAAAGAAAGAATAAAAACACATGGGTTGTCTCCCAAGAAGCGCCTGATTTAACGTTGCGACACGATGCAGGTTAACATCAATCACTTGAAATGGATCATTGCCACCACATGGCTTTCATCAAAC
The DNA here is from genome assembly GCF_000393655.2 of Nicotiana sylvestris. Lineage (NCBI taxonomy): Eukaryota > Viridiplantae > Streptophyta > Magnoliopsida > Solanales > Solanaceae > Nicotiana > Nicotiana sylvestris. The sequence continues at coordinate 184,412,551 of NC_091062.1, forward strand.
TTGCCAAGATAGTGCTTGACTCTATGCCCATTAACTCTAAATATCTCACCATTTTTGTTTTTCAAATCAAGAGCACCAAACGGAGTCATAAGCACCACCTCAAAAGGTCCACTCCATTTTGATTTAAGCTTTCCCGGAAACAGTCGTAACCGGTAGTTGAACAAGAGAACCAAATCACCCACTTTGAACTCCTTGCCATGAGCATACTTGTCATGTAAGTATTTAATCTTGTCCTTATACAAGGACGAACTGGAGTAGGCATGTAACCAGAACTCATCAAGCTCATTGAGTTGCTCCACCCGAAGATTTGCTGCAACATCCTATTCAAGATTCAACTTTCTCAAGGCCCACATGGCCTTGTGCTCTAACTCAATCGGGATATGGAAAGCTTTCCCAAACACCAACCGGTATGGATACATACCAATCAGAATCTTGTAAGCAGTCCTATAGGCCCACAAAGCATCATCTAATTTCTTTGACCAATCGTTCTTATTTGCATTAACTGTCTTTGACAATATGCTCTTGATCTCTCTGTTGGAGACCTCAACTTACCCACAAGCTTAATGATGTTAAGGGGTAGAAACTTTGTGATTGACACCATACTTTGCAAGCAAAGTGTCAAATGCCTTATTGCAGAAATGAGACCCTCCATCACTGATGATTTCTCTAGGAGTGCCAAACCGAGTAAAGATACTCTTTTTGAGAAAAGCCACAATACTCCGGGACTCATTGTTGGGTAAAGCCACGACCTCAACCCACTTTGAAACATAATCAACGGCCACCAGAATGTACGTGTTTCCACATGAACTCACAAAAGGACCCATAAAATCAATGCCCCACACATCAAATATGTCAACCTCAAGAATAGTGGTGAGAGGCATCTCATCCTTCTTTGAAATTCCACCTGCTCTTTGACACTCATCACATATCTTCACAAGCTCACCCGTATCCCTCTACAATGTAGGCCAATAAAACCCACAACTAAGCACCTTTGAAGCTGTCCTCGCCCCCACCATGATGACCACCGTAAGGAGAGGAATGAAAGGCATCCAGAATACTCATTTGGTCCTCCTCTGGAACACATCTCCGGATCATACCATCATTATAGATTTTGAACAAAGTAAGGCTCATCCTAGTAGTAGTCCAAGCTATCCTGTTTGCTTCTTCCTTTGGTTAGAAGATAGCTCACATGGAACAATACCGGTCACAAAAAAGTTGGCAACATCCGCGAACCAAGGCATGCTATTCACCGATATGAAGAGGAGTTGCTCATCAGGGAATGAATCATTAATTTCGAGGCCATCACAAGGCCTCCCCTCCTCCTCCAAGCGGGACAAGTGGTCCGCCACTTAGTTTTTACTCCCCTTCCGATCCATAATCTCGAGATCAAACTCTTGAAGCATTAAAACCCATCTCATCAATTGCGCTTTGGAATCCTTCTTTGTCATCAAGTAGCGGAGTGCTGCATGGTTGGTATGAACTATCACCTTGTCACCCATGAGATAAGGCCTAAAGTTCTCCATTGCGAACACAATTGTAAACAAAGTAATTCCCACCTCCTCAAGATAAAAGAAAGAAAAATTCAGTTGTCCTAAAGTAACATCATCAAGAATTAATTGGGACTAACAATTACCCTCAACTCGAACGCATTATCAACAATACACAATCTTTTAGCACTATGGCTATAGTGCGACACAAAAGCATCAAGAGATGACTCAACTCATCAAGGAAACTCTTTTTGTTACATTGGTCGTTGTGGAAATCAAACTCATACTCCTCAACTCTCCATAAGCAAACCTCACTTTTAGATTGTAGCACTCAGAACGAGGATTGTGGAAAACACACTCATCTCTCTCAAAGGAAGGTCAATAACAAAAGCATATTTTCTACCACCGGTACTAGTAGTTCTAGTTGGACCAAACAAATCCATATGCAAGAGTTGAAGAGGTTTAGTAGTAAAAATAATATATTGATTTTAAAAGATGAACAAGTTTGTTTTCCTAATTGACATGCATCACAAATATGATTTTTTTAAAAAATCTAGTTTTGGAAGACCATTAACAAGATCGCGTTTAGAAAGTTTTTGAAAAGTATGCATACTAGCATGGCTAAGCTTTCTATGTCATACCCAGGGATCATCAATCATAGAAGCTAGACAAATTTGATTACCAAGACTACTTATGTTATTGATAGTATAAACATTCCTATCTCTATTTTCAGAAAGAATAACTTTACTTGATTTCTCTTCAACAAACCAACATGTTTTTTAAAACGAACCTCATAGTCATTGTCACACAGTTGACCGATACTAAGAAGGTTGTAACCAAGTTCATCAACCAGGTATACTTCATTTACATCACATATTGAGCTGAGAGAGACTCTTCCAACTCCAGTTATATTCCCTTTTGATTTATCTCCAAATGTTATAGTTCCTCCATTTAATTTGGTGACCATCTTAAACAGTTGTTTGTCACCAGTCATATGTCTGGAACATGCGCTATTAAGATACAATTTCCCTTTTTTATTCTTTTTCCGCTGTTCCTGCAAACAAATTACTTATTTTTAGGTACCCAAGCTTGCTTGGGTCCTGAATGGTTAGTGTTCTGAGTATTAGCTTGATTAGAGGGCTTGGGTCGCCAGACCCATCTGTTGTTATCCTTAAACCTGCAATTGTTAGAGGATGACCGAGTTTTCTACACTAGAAACATGAGGGATTATTAGAATTTTCAGAGGCTTTTTATCCTATGATTCTAAACCTGCAATGGTTAGAGAAGTGCCCATTTTTACCACAATGAGTACATGAAGAAGGATTTCTAGTTCTAGTTGGAGATTTATGAGGAACAACTGAATTGATCTAACTGAACTATGATCGGTGGATTTTCGTAATCCATTCAGTTGAAGTTGAAGTTCATTAACTTCATCTTGAAGTATATCTCTCTCAATTTCACATACTTCTAACTTCAAAGCCCAATCTTTCTTTTCTATTTGGATTTTTCGAAGTTCATTGAGAACTTTCTCAACATCTGCAAGAGCAATATCAATAAATTCTTGAAGTTCATGATATTTATGACATGTTGGAATACGTACCTCACTCGTACCTTCGTCTACCATGAGACCAAGTTCACCTGAGTCTTCATCGCTATCTTCATTGATGGCCATAAAGCACCTGTTGGAGATTTCTTCATGATCAGATTCTTCATCACTCCAATCTCTAAAGGATTTCTTCTTTTGAAAGTTCCTGCTGAGTTTCTTTTGAAAGTTCAGGAGATTCATCTTGAATGTGTCCATGTTTTCCACATTCATAGCATGTTCCATCATTTTTATCATTATCATTGTTCATCCTTCCTTTTCTGAAGTTTGATTTACTTCTCCTGCTATTTTTGTTTTTCCTCATCATACTTGTTAGAACTTGGGAGAGCATAGCTATGTTTTCATCTTGTTCTCCCCCTTCCTCTTCTTCTTCATTTTCTAGTTCAGCCACAGTTGCTTTGAATGCAACTATCTTCTTCTTTTCTTGTTGAATCTGCCTGTCTAAGTGTGTTTTATAAAATGCAATTAGATCACCTTTAAATTCATCATAGGATATTTTGTCAAGATCATGACATTCCAAAGCAATGATTCTGGGCTGCCAAATCGTGGGAAGACTACTCAGAATTTTTCTGACTTGTTCTCCTCTTTTGATTGGTATACCAAATGATTTTAAGTCTCCATTGCTAAACTTGGAAAATATTTTCTCTACTGATTCTCCATTCTTCATTTGAAATAATTCATATTCTCGAACAAGGATATTGATCCTTGTTTCTTTCACTTTTTTGGTTCCTTCAAATGTGGCCTCTAATTTATCCCACACTTCCTTTGCAGTTTCAAAACTTGATATATTTTCATATGCTTCTCCACTGATAGCATTGTACACCAGATTTTTTGCCTTAGCATCTAAATCAAGAGGATCAGTTGATACTATGACTTGACCATTTTCATCTTTCTTTAACGGAATTGGAAGATTTCCCATTTTGATCACGCGCCAAACTTTAATGTCATATGACATAGTGTAGATCTCCATGCATAGTTTCCAGTGAGAAAAGTGTTGACCGTTGAAATACGGGGATCATACCTGAGAAGTTCTTTCTTGGAATAGTGCTCCAACGACTGTATTTGATCCTATGATCTTTTTGTCACTTGCTGTTAAGCAAAGTTCGTGAGCCTTGCTATGATACCAATTAAAAGTACAAGAGGGCGGTGAATTGTAACCGATTTAAAAATTTTAGTTGACTAAGTATGAGTTTATTCGACTAGACTTTGTGCAATGATTGATTTCAGTAGAGATAAACTAAATGAGCAGAAAGATAAAGAAGACACAACAATTTTTATACTGGTTCAGTACCGGTTTGGTACCTACATCCAGTTCCCTTGGGCCACAAGGATTCTCTTAGATTTTTATAAATGTTTACAGTAGTGATGGTTTTAGTTCGTTCACCAACAACGATATACAACAACAGTAATTCTTTCCAATGTTGACACAACTCTCGTTTTATGTTCTAACTCTTCCTATCTTTTGTGACACTTGTAGACTCAAGAATACAGTATTTGTACTAAATTTTTTTGAAATATATAATGTTGTTGCGTTGTTAAATTCTTGAGTTTGCCAATCTTCTTATAGGAGCGTTTTGAGTAGTTTTGCCATTAATTGAGGCATAAAATATTCTAAGAGATTTTGACCAAGGGGTGCCTCAGAATCCTGCACAAGAGATGGGCTGAATTCGTTTACGTCCTTCCTTTTCATATCCATAATAAAGGGAGTGATTTGTGGCTTGACTTGATCGAGCAATCTTCAGTATTTCCAGATTCTAAATCAATCCTTGAAGTAGGGCCCGACTTACTTTAGCGGTTGCGGTTGATTTGTTTCCTTTTTGATAGCCTTGACGTTCTTTGATTTAGCACTATTCTGACTTCCTCTAGCACTTGTGCTTGATTTTGTATCCTTTTTGATATCCTTGACGTCCTTTGATTAGTATTTTTCTTGCTGCATTTGATCTTGTTTCCTTTCTGATGTCCTTACCAAAAAGGACTTCCTTTGAAGTAGTACTGTCCTCCTAATTTCCTGCAATTAACTGGATTAAATAGAAACAATTAGATTTTCATTATTGTCATAATTGAAACTTAAGTGCAACAATATGTCTTCTTTCCATTTTCAAGGAATCAGAAAAATTATATACATTGGGCACAAAAAACTCTAAAATGACAGTTAAAGTTGTAGAATCTTGAATATGGTAAAACGACCATTTACTGAATTAAATTTGATTCTTTGGAACTGGATAATTGTAGCACATTACAATAAACAGAGTGAAAGTATAATGAAGTTGAATGGTTCAATTAATCCGTAAAACATGGATTTGTTTTACGCAAATTATATTAATGTGTTAACACACTCACTCACCAACATCATAGTGAGCTAGTTTGACCTCTCTAATTTGGTAAAAACTTATTTTTTGTGTGTAGAGGAATTACGTGCGCTCCAAGAAATTCCTGTGCGAAAGTTTTACATGGCTAATAATACAATAGAAGGATATTGTATTCGAGTAGAAGATGCAATCGCGATCACAATTTTCGACTTAAATGCTTATACTAAGTTCAAGAAGTATTATCACAAAACAATAATACTTGCAATGTACTTATACATCGATAGTGTAAGAGAAATTATTTAAGGTAAATTACACGTTTAAAATTATGGATACGTTTGGTTGTAATAATTGCGCAAGTATTTCGTAGCTAGATTTGAGCAGGCAGGACAAAAGAATAGGAAGTTACGCGGATGCTTCTAAAGAATTCTTGATGCGACGGGGAGTCGTACGATTTTTTAACTATAGGAGAGTGCCCTCAAATGAAATTATGCCAAAAAAAAGTCCTCCAAAAATGGCTGTCTACTTCATATTTTTTCGTTCGGTGTTTTATATTTTTATTAGGACCCAATTAAATTTAGATTCACACAGAAAAGTTTTATGTTGAGATAAAATATTTCTTAATAAAGGTGATTTCATATCTAACTTTCGCAATCTAAGCTTCTAGTTCAAAAATAAAGGAATAGTTACCAATCCATTATAACCCTGTTTGGGATCATTTGGGTCGACTCAGTTCCTTACGACAAAAATGCGACCCCAGACCCACACACCAGTCCTTGTAATAGAATTAACGAAATGACACAAGAGAAAAGGCTTGGCGTCGTGCTTGCCATTGCCACGGAACAGACCACACGGTTTTGGTTCTGTGCCTTTGGTCCTTTTCTGTTTCTTTAGAGTTACATAGGGAGACAGCGACGGAAAACAGTAAGGAAAAATAGGATAATAAATTCAACTTATTCTAACCTAACTTGTTTGGAGAAAAGAACCCTATAATATACAATAGAACCAGGGCCGGAACTAGAGTGCCGGGAGCGGGTTCGGTCGAACCCAATAGCTTTAGTTCGAACCCTGTATTTATCTTAAAAAATTATTGAATATGTACAAATTATTAATTTAGAACCCAATAAATTAAAATGATTAAAATTTCGAGCCCATAAATTTGAAATCCTCGCTCCGTCGAACGTCCTTAAACTCTTTGCAATATGATTAAGTATTGTATCGGTAAGTGCTCGTCAGCATGAGTTTGAGTTTTAAATTGAAGTAATTTTTTTTACATACTATATTTAACGTATAGTAGTATACTACAGTAATATAATATAATAGTAGTATACATGTTTCATCCTCTCCTCTCTAGTCTCTGCCTCTAACGTCTTTATTTTTTAGTGGTGGAGCATATGTATAATTAACTTTCATTATAGTGTTAGGTGTTTGCCATAATTTTCTTACCATATTTAGTTTTTCTATTTATTGAAGGAAATGACAATATAATTATCTTAATTGAGTTTTCCTTTTTGTAGAAGGAAATTATGATTCTCCTATACTTGGCTAGTCCTTTTTCTTGTAGGAAAAAGTTTGGAGTTTTATAAATTGAAGATCCGTCCTTCTCATTTAGTAGCATCCACAATGTAGCCATAGGGGCTTGAGAGTAGTGTTTAGGGGGAGAACTTTACGGAACAAGTATTAGTGTGTCACTTGTATTTGCCTTTTCGTGAGGTTGTTCTCTCGATATTTTGTACTCTTTTTTATATAATGGATTGCTCATATCCGCGGTGGATGTAGGTCAATTGACCGAACCATGTTAAATGTTTGTGTTTCTTTTGGTATATTTCTTTTTGTTGTATGATTTATTGTCGCTCAAGGTTTGCTTTGCTAACTTCCGTATGACACCTGATTTTTTCGGTCCTAACAAGTGGTATCAGAGCGAGGTTCAAGACAGGTTCATCTTGGCGGGTTCAGTTCTAGCCGCAACATATTTGACGATAATCATGATTTTTGTCTGAGAAATTTGACCGGTGTGCTACGCACGTTGAGACAAACTTCTTGGTGGAGATTTGGAGATGCGACCTGTTTAAGGCTATGTGAAGAAGGTGGATCAAGTTTATTTTGTCAGAAAATTTCGGCCAAGGGGGAGAATTGTTAGGTGTTTGCCATAATTTTCTTACCATATTTGGTTTTTCTATTTATTGAAGGAAAGGGCAATATAATTACCTTAATTGGGTTTTCCTTTTTGTAGAAGGAAATTATAATTCTCCTATACTTGGCTAGTCCTTTTTCTTGTAGGAAAATGTTTGGAGTTCTATAAATTGAAGATCCGTCCTTCTCATTTAGTAGCATCCACAATGTAGCCATAGGGGCTTGAGAGTAGTGTTTAGGGGGAGAACTTTACGGAACAAGTGTTAGTGTGTCACTTGTGTTTGCCTTTTCGTGAGGTTGTTCTCTCGATATTTTGTACTCTTTTTTATATAGTGGATTGCTCATCTCCGCGGTGGATGTAGGTCAATTGACCGAACTACGTTAATTGTTTGTGTTTCTTTTGGTATATTTCTTTTTGTTGTATGATTTATTGTCGCTCAAGGTTTGCTTTGCTAGCTTCCGTATGATACCTGATTTTTTCGGTCCTAACATATACCTGTCAATTTTTTCAGCGTAACACACTTTTAAGTTTTTCTTTTTTTAAACTAAGAAAATATTTATTATAGCACCTTTATATAGTTTCTAAACATACACATTTTTTAAAAAAATATTATGATATTTACGTTACAATTGACGTAGAAAATTAGATGTGGTGATTACCGTTTCGTGATAAAGGGAGTACACATATATTAAACATTTTTCTCAAGATAGATCTATGAAAATTTTGTTTAACAGAAACACCAACAAAATAAAAGTAAATCTCCACTAGATATTCCTATAACTAATTATTCCTATACTGTAATTTTTCTTCCCGTTATGAGTTAATCTTGAAAAAATGCTACTTAATTTTGGACCGTTAATCAAGTAGACCTACCGGCTGAGACTGATCTCAAGTTCATTCAGCCTCTAGATACTTGGACTCAGATATGTCATGCAGAGAAGTATTTATTATTTAAACTCTATTGGTTCAATCTCCAAAATTCTTAGCATTGAACCTATTATATTTTTAAGTTATGAGTTCATATCTACTATGTTTAACCAAAAATCTGAGTCTTTGGTCAAAGCTAAAAAGAAATTTGGGTTACTGATAATCAGGAGACAAAAATAAAATACTTTTGAGAACGATGGTAAAAAAACAAATAGATATGTATTTCAATGAATTCTCAATAGTATTTCGTGTCCTTACAAATGATGATACTTCTTCCTTTTATAGATAATTCTAGGTAAAGGAATGAAGCCTCAGCTTTAATGATATAATCATGAGTAATAAATGACATTAAATAAGCCGTTATGCAATCATTCCTATTAAATACCAATTTTGTAACGTATCAAGTATTTAATAATGAATTTGGACTACTTTCTGTCATCAGATCTTTGCCTTCAATGCCTTCTAATCCGTTGGCTGTAAATAATTTAAAGTGGTACGAGACTCGTATCTATACGTCGTCTCGTGCCTATTTAAATTCTTCTTCCCGTGGCTGTCTCCATCCGTGCCTCTTTAGTCAATTGCTGCGCTTTGACCATTTAACTAATCCATGTGTCATGCCACATCATCTTTAATATAAACTCAGTTTTTTCCCAATACAGATAGTCCCCCCACTTTCCATTTTTTTTTATCAATTAAATAATTGGGAAGTGAATCTTCATGTAAAAGGAATTTTTGCCACAATTAATGCTCATGACAGTATTAACGTCTCAATAGTCTTTTCCATTTAATGTTCTGCCCATGTGTCATTTTCTAATTGATTCCGCAATTCATACCCTTTTTCGAGACTTCTTCATTCTCACTATTTACGAAGTGATAGCTGCCTTTATTATAGGCTTTTCATCATTACACTTCTAAAGTTGACGGTTCCCATTTTACACATAACTTTGTCTTCTTCACAAATCTTCAGCACATACTTCCTTCTTAACAATGTCTTCTTCAAACCCTAACCGTAAAAAAGTTCCAATTCTAGATCAATTCCCCAACGCCCCTGTTAGACACAGAAGAGGCAGAGGAGGTAGGCTTCGAACAAGGTTAGAATCTACGCGAGGCGGCTCCTCTGGTTCTTCTTCAAGGAGTTCTATCCCAAAAGCCCCTTCTTCTAAAAGTAGGGAAATTCTTGATTCTTCTCAAAAACCCTCAGTTGATGATATAGTTCCCAGCGATTTGTCTTTTGAAAGTGACAAAACGTCTCTTCAAAAACAAATTAAAAATTTAGAAAGAGCCGATACTTACCCAACAATAGTAACCGAGCTTACAATCCCCACCATAAGAAGAGATTGTAACTGGAAGGATAGTCTCCGAATGTCAATTCCTTCCCCAAATCAAAGAATTTCCTCTTTTAGAAGTGGGTATTCTTCTGTTTACACTTACCCCTTCACTTTAGGTTTTAATCCTCCGATTGACCCAGTTATTCTCGATTTTTGTCGTTTCTTTACAATTTGTTTGGCCCAAATCGGTCCATTGGTGTGGAGAACAGTGGCTTGTTTGAGATATTTATCCTCCAAGGCCAATGTCAATTTCACCTTTTCTCACCTCATTCATCTATACCATCCTAACTTAATACGCCATGGGGTTTTTACCTTAACTGCAAGGAGCAAAAAAGTTTTGGTAAATCCTGAGGATGACAAAGATCGTGGATGGTATATCCGTTACGTTGCTGTCCGTACGGTGGACTTGATTGGCGAAACAAATATTCCCTTCCCTGAGAAGTGGAATTTTGAACGTAGGTTTCCTTTTATTTACCGTACCTACTTTTGAGAATTTCAAAAGAAAGTTGTTTTTAACCTCGTCCCTTCTTGGTTTTTTGTAGCAACCATGGGAGATGTGGAACCTATTCCCAACTTTCGTGGTTGGGTAGACTCACTTTTGAAGATTGCTTCTAGGGAGCAGAGAACTTGGAAATCAATTTCTTCCTTACATGGCTGGAAGGCCAAAACACATGGTATCCCCCTTTTTATATGAATTTTTTTTACATGTTAAGCACTTTTTCCTCAACTTTAATCATGTATATCCATCCTTTAATCAGGATTTGGCATTAGAGGAATGACGGCTGAAGTAGCTATGGCCATTCGCATGTCTGCGAATGCTGCTCTTAATTTGGATAAGGCTCGAGCCTTGCTGCCTAAAAGGAAAGCTACAAAGGAAAGTTCTAAAGAAGAAGAGGAGGGTACCTCCCTAATTACCAGGCCAAGGGTCAAGAGACGAATAATCATTGATGATGAAATTGAAAACACTCCTGCTCGAACCTCCACCACCGAGCCTGTTTTGATTCAATCTGACGAGGACGCCGAACCAAGAGATAATAATGGAGTCAATTCAGCATCTTTTTGACAGTGGTTTCGGGAGTGGCGAGCTCGACCCTGTTTTTGATGAAGCTCCTCTTTCCTCATTTGTTCCTATTTCCTCCATTCCTCTGCCAACCGTAAGTATTTCTTTACCAGTTTTGACGACTTCTGTTCTTTTGCCAGTTTCTACCGCTCCTATATCCGTTCCCTTGGCTGTTTCTACCGCACCTGCTTCCGCTCCTGTGTTGGTTTCTACATCTTTTCCTTCCATTCCTTCCACTGCTCCTCTTCCCTCTGTTCATCATACAGAGACAGGTTCTAGCAGTGGAAGTATGACTATGAGAAGTGTTACTTTGGAGGTTCCTGCCAATCATAGCCTCTTGAGGAAGACCGGTAGAGCCGATGTTTGGCTCGAACCTCTAATTGGAGATATAGAGAAGAAGAAGATGGAGAGCTATAGTTGCTTAACTCTGATGAATGACATAGTTCATTCTACTTTGAAGGTATTTTTACCAACAAGTTTTTTTTTAATTATCTTCAATCTCTCATTTCTATGACTTATCTCTGTAGGCTAACCTTATTGGCACGGAATTAATGGGAAGAATTTCCCTACTGGAAAGAAAAGCTCGTGAGTCTGAAAAGACTGTCCACGAGGCCTAAGAAATAGCTAGGGGAGCCCAGCTTGAAGCAACCAATTGGAAGGAGCAGTTCGAGAATGCTCAAGGGACCATAGAGGAGTTGCAAGAAGATAAAAATCTCCTGGAGCAGCAAAACCGTGGTTTAACTTCTGAACTGGCAACTGTCAAAGCCTCTTCAAGCCAATTGAAAAGAGACAAAGAGCTTTTGGAATGCTCTTTGTCAGAACAATTATCCAGGGCTAGTGAAGAAGTTAGGGAGCTGAAGGCACTTTTGGCTAGGAAGGAAGAATATGCAGGAGAGTTAGTGCAAAGCTTGACTCAAGCTCAGGCTGACTTACAGACTTCTTCTGACGAGATTCATGCCTTGAAGAGTTCTCATGCTTCTCTTGAAGCTTCCCTTGATTCCCATTTAGCTGAATATCAAATCTTAAAAAACGATCTTGCTATGTGGGAAAAGGAATATGGACTTCTAGAGGAAAATTTTAACATAGAAGTGAGTTGGGCTTTCCTGAAATCTCGTCGTGATGCTTTGACGGAAGCTGCTCAAGAAGGTTTTGACTTGCAGTCTGAACTGGCCAAAGTCGTAGATACCATCGAGAAAAGCCAACAGTCTACTGATACTCCTTCTCCTGCACTTGAAGTTCCTGGAACAGAAGAACTTTTAAATGAAGAAGTGAATACTGCAGCAATTGGGATTACAATTCCTGCTTCAGCTGAAAATGTTGCAATTCCAGCTTCAGAAGGTGAAACTTCTATGACTCAGTCTATGGAAGTTGAAGCTTCCGTGACTCTTGTTTCCCTCATTGATCCTAACATTTCAAGCTCTGCTGAAACCGTTCCTGTTGCTGCTTCTTCAGAAGTTGCCACCGTGCCTGTGGCTGAAAGTGAAATTAATATTGCAACTTCTGATGTGCTAACCCCTTCAATTGGATGATGGTTTTATCCCTTAGTTTTTAAGGGATTTTTTGGTGAAAGTCCCCAGTTATCATAATGGGGCACTTGTATAAACTTTTATTGACTAAGTTTCTACTTAGTCTTTTTAATTATATTAAGAAGTTTTGTTAGTACTTCAATGTGTTCTATTCTTGCCTTTTCCTTACTTATTTAGGACTTATAGAATAGTTTAGCATTTTTATCCTTTGAAAATGCTTTATGATTCTTCTCATGACTTATTAACATGAGGTTTATAAAAGAGGGCCCTTTTATTTTATCGACACTTATTGAAGAAGACGTCTCAATTTCATAATGGTGTTATAATACGATGAAAGAAATAGGAATACACACGTTTTGTATGAAACAACTTTGCCAAGTTTTTTTTATAAACTTTTATCAAGTGTTTGACTGTTACATGTATTACAATACATCTAAACTTTTTCGTAACTGTTTTTCTTGTAACAGATTTGTGAATAACATAAAATAAACAAGGTTTTTCTTCATAACCTGTTTCAGTACATAGTCATTGTGAGCACGTGATTTTTGCCTTACGAAAACTACTCCAAAATTAATCAAAAAATAAAATAAATTTCTTTTACTGTGTAATTTTTGAATTTGCGTGGTGTTAAATATTTGTTTTATGTCCGTAAATGTTTACTTTGTCATAATAAAATAAAAATTAAAATAAAATACATGTTGCATGCATATAGGATTTAATTATGTATTTGAAAGATAATTTAAATAAAATCACAAAAAATATGCATTCGTTCTATTTTTAAATATGTTACTGTGTGATTAATGTTTTGACTATGTGTTAATAGTTGTTATAAAGTAATTAATATTTTTGTGTAAGGTTAAAAATTGTTTTATAATTTTTATTAGGATTTTTTTAATGATAAATAATAAAATAAAATAAAATAAAATAAGTTGTAAAATAAAAATTGGACCTGGATTAAAATCCAGGCCCAAATCAAATTACCCCCCACAGCCCAATCCAAACAGCCTGTCCGGTCCAATTTACACGAGCCAAAACGACAGCGTTTGGTCGCACTTCATCAAAGACCGTTGGATTAAATCAATCCAACGGCGGAGATCTCACCCCATTACCCGTAACCCTTTACCCGACCCTTTGACCCGATCCAGGCTGACCCTGAACTTAGACCAAACGACAACGTTTGGTTAAGTGGATTGATCTCAACCGTGCATCTTAATTGATCCAACGGATGAGATCAATCCACCCCACCCCTATTTAAGGATCAAACCCCTACCCCGGCCCCTAACTTAACACCCCCCTCCTCTCACTGTTCATCATCGTTCCCAAACCAAACCCCTAACCCTAGCCGCCCTAGAATCCCACCGCCTGAAACCCGACGGCATCAACGCCGCCGGTCACCAAAATAACACCCTAGAACCCCCTGAACATCCTCTACACATATCTGACCTTAGTTTCCTTCGAATCAGACCCCAACTCTTCGAATATTAAATCGAAGGTGGGTCTGAAAACTCAAACCTTTCCAATGGCTCTCAAATTAACACCACAGCTTCCCCTAAACTCCCTCACCACGGATCTGTTAGTTGCATGGTTCGAATCATACTGGAACTACTCGAATCTTCATTTGAAGATTCGAGTAAAACCTGACCCTATCCCAACCTACCTCAAACTCACACCAGTTACCCCCTGACCTCCCTCGTGCCTAGAATACCGTTGGTTTGATTCGAATCTACCCAGAAGTGTTCGGATTTAAAATCCAAGATTTGAAACCCTAAAATTCCAATCCTGGCATCTGTTTCAAATTAAATAGAAGATTGAGGTTTAATCGACCTTAGTCGAAGTATTTTCAGTGGAAAATACTTCGACTAAGGTCTGTTTGATTTCAAACAAAGTCCAAATCCAAGTTGAGTTGAGTCCGGTTGAATTTGAAGGTTCAGAGGTAATTTTCTGTTTCTTATGTGTATTCTACGTGTATTCTATGTTCGTTTCATTAGTTTGTTTAAATTTTCATGATTTTTCTAGTCAATTCTGTTATACTGTCTCCTACCCGTCTACTTGATTCCAAATGTGAATTGTTTCTGTTGATTGTGATTATGTACAATGTGTGTAATCGACTCGATTAAGTTCGTCGATTAGTTGTATTGTGAATCTTGTTTCTAAAAATGTTAACTGAAGCAACCTATTTCGGATGGATTATTTTGTTGTAATCAGTTGTTTCTTATTTGATAATCAGTTTGATTAATACTCGTTAATTAAGTCATCTTTGTTTATAGTTCAATAAAATCCATCAAATGGATGTTGTATGTGTGTTGATTTCTGAGCATTAAGTTTCAGGGCATTGTCAGTATATTGACAATGCTCCTGTATCTGTTTGATCCTAACTCAGTGTTGAAGTTCTGTTTAAATTGCTATGTTGAATTCAGTGTGATTTTACAAATGTTGATTAGATGTAATTGTGTTAGAAGGTTACATCCTTAGTTAGGATTCAGTCCAAAACTTTAGGATTGGTTATAGCTGCTTAAACAGATTTTAAAATCTGTATTGTTAGATTCTGAATTTAAGGCAGTAATAACAGTAATTACAGTAGGAAATCTGGGACATTTTTTGGGACAAAATAGTGAGGGTAATGTGATAGAATAGTGGACTGAAAGTGGAATGTTGGTTGGCTATAATTTAAGATACTAATGGGAAACAAAGGGTAATGGGCTGCTTAAAATCAGGATAGGATCATTTAAATTATTCAAAAGCAGTTTTTAATGGAACTTTTTGATTTTAAAAGAAGAAGGGGGTCCAAGAAGCACTTAAAAAGATAGGACCAGCCCTGTATAAATACAGGGAGCTGGACAGACTTTAAAGGGGGCAGATTTTAAGAGAGAAAAAAGGTCAGATTGAAAAGAAGAAAGAAAAGAGAGAAAATCAGTTTTTTTTCAGAAGTATTTAAGGAGAGTTAGATCAGATTTTGAGAGAGATTTTAAGAAAAATACACCTAGAGTGAGATAAAAAGAAAGAGAATCAAGCAGAAAACCAGAAATGATTTTCTGAAGAAGAGAAGAAAACAGAAACAGAAAAAGTCAGAAATAGGAATCCGAAAGAGGAAGAAACTAAAATCTGAAAAAATGTTATTCTTCTAGAATCTGTCCGTTGTTTGTTGTGGATATTATTCAGTTTGAATCTGAAATCTTTCCCTCAAGTTCCTGTCACTGTTCATCTGGATTAACGGGTCTTGTTCAGACTTGCTGTGTTATTGATATTCTGTCAGTATTTTGTTACTGCTGCAACTGCTGAAATTCACTCCTTCTACCTTCATTTTCAGGTACATATCTCTTAAATTCTATGTTTGAAAGAGATTCAACATGACAAATAAATAAAGTTTGAATTGTAATACTATCTTTTATTCATTTGAGCTCTTTAGTTAAAAATTCAGTTTTGTTTCTTGATCAAATAAGTAGTATATGTTGACAGGATGACTGTAAGTTAAATGTCCTTTATTGAAGACTGTATAAGTGTTGTAACAAGGTTAATTTCTAAATTTTCATTAAAGTATAGTTATGATTGAATTGTTAAGATAGGGAACATGACATGAAGTTGGCTATTAGTTAAGTCCTATGACATTGTTAGTCAGGTATAGAGTATTCTGAAATATCAAGAAAATGCATGGTTAGTGTATTTCGATTGTTTGGTTGTGGATTAAGGTTAGATGTTGTTAGTTGAATAAAGAGTAGTATAAAAATGTCAAAAACCATATTGCTAGTTTATTCTAATACCTGATTTAGTTATGGATTGAATGATGTGAGTTATACGTTCATATATGGCATGATAACAGGTATATATATAACCATTAATGGATGATGAGTTGATTATGATGTTAAAATGCTATGAATGTTTTAGACGTACATCTATATTGCATGTAAGGCAATATTATTAATCGATTTATAATTCCCTTTCTTATCAATTTGATGCTTATCTACCATCGTAAATAAATTAATTTCACCTATTAGATTAAAACAAGTATATGAGAATGAGATGAGATATATAAACACGAATCGCAACACTTTATATCAAGGGTAAGTAGAAATAAAACTTGCACGAAATAGAAATAATAAAAGTTCTTGAAAAATATTCTTCCCTTTATAAATCATTTTTAGTTTCATATACAATTCATTATTGGGCATATAGATATATATGTTGTATTTGCCGGAAATAGTGTTAATCATATTTTTATTCTTTTCTTTGAATTTGAATAGTCTGGCTGAATATAATTTATATCCGGAAATTATAATCGACGGGCAACATTTAATAAATTATGAATCTTTTAAAAAATGATTTAAAGGCATCCTTAAAATGTGAATTTCTCAGGATTTTCATATAAAACGTGTAGATATAATAAACAATTTGTAGAAAATCCATAATACCATTATAAATATTTTGCACAATTAGGGATGCGTTCGCGTACCCTGATTATATTTTAAAAGCAAATTCGGATTATGCGTACGCGCACTTCCGAGCGAATATTTAATAAAAAAGATTTCTCCGCGGATGTCAAAATAATTCCATATAACCCGAGATGTGCAGTTCATTGTCTAAATACAAGGGTGATGATGTTCCTGATTTTATTTTAAATTTCGAACATATATTTTTTTAATAAAAACTATAACATGGACAATTTTATTGTGTACACGTATGCGTGACACGATCCTCTGTAATTATAAAAGATATATAATACGAATATACGTACGCGTAATTCGTCATAAACAATAAGTAAAAGCGGTAGTTAAAATCATGCAATAAAAACGTATTTAGTAAAAATCAAGATAATTAAGCCAATAATAAAAATAGTTAAGCGACTGTGCTAGAACCACGGAATTCGGAAATGCCTAACACCTTCTTCCGGATTAACAGAATTCCTTACTCAGGATTTCTGGTTCGCAGAATAACAAACAGAGTCATATTCTCATCGATTCAGGGATTTAAAAATTGGTGACTTGGGACGCCTTAAAATTCCCAGGTGGCGACTCTGAAATAATTAAATAAATCCCGTTTCGACTGTCCTTCAATTGGAGAAAACTCCCCACGCGCCCGCGGGCGCGGTAAAAAGGAGGTGCGACAGCTCTTGCGACTCTGCTGGGGACAACTGTACTGTAACCCAGAACCACTGGTTCAGGGTTTAAAGAATGCGAGCTTAAAATAACTGCGATAATTGGCTTCATTTACTATATGATTTTCAACTGTTTATATGCTTAACATGCTAAATGTTTTTTTTACCGCTTTAATATTATCTGAATTGTGAATATATACAACTGCTACGAAAACCCCCTTCTTTCTGAGTCTTCTAAATTTATGGTGCACACGTGCGCGTGGCCCACCTTTCTGTTAAAGTCATACCAAATAAGACGAAGTTGG
The DNA here is from genome assembly GCF_000393655.2 of Nicotiana sylvestris. NCBI lineage: Eukaryota > Viridiplantae > Streptophyta > Magnoliopsida > Solanales > Solanaceae > Nicotiana > Nicotiana sylvestris. Next base: position 184,430,316 of record NC_091062.1, read on the forward strand.
GACAAGTAACTAGGCCGGGTAGACTTTCGTGCTCCCGGTACGTTGCCCCCGCTTCGGCTCAAACTGTCCGTTTGGGTAAGCCAGGTTTAGAACAATCAACCTCAGGTTTTTACCTAGAATAACTCAGCCATGAACCGGATCCCTAGTAGGAACGTCTATTTGCATCATGTACATTTGGCCTTGGAGACTCAACACAGGGGTTGGGTCTGTCTAGGATAGGTGAACCCGAAATAAAAAGACCATCATGATGCATCCTACTTGCTACTTGTGTATTCATTTGCCTCGAACATGCTTGTTGACCAGCTTAAATAAAATCATGGTGAGAAGAGAGGAATAAAATGGGTTGTTTTAAAAAAAAAATTCAAAAAAAAAAAAATTTCTAAAAAAAATAGTTTTAAATCTTGAAATAAAGGTTTTAATAAATAAAATTTTTTCGAAAATGATTTTTTTTAGTGTATATTTTCAAAATAAGTCTTGACTTTATTAAATTAAATTTCAGATACAAAATGAGCACCACGCAAAACCCCCCATCCACGAATACAGAAGAGTTTCTATTTCAGCTTCAAATGTGGTGGTATGATTTAGGCGAAGATGGTCAAAAATGGGTCGTCAAGCATTTGGGAAATCTCACGGATATTATGAAAGTTAAACCCCGTGATGATCTGATTGCGGCGTTAGTAACTTTTTGGGACCCTGTTCACAATGTCTTTCGTTTCTCTGACTTCGAGCTTACTCCTACATTAGAGGAGATAGCTGGATATGCTGGTTTTGACGGAAGTCTAAGAAATCAAAGCCTGATATTCACAAAGGCTCCTTCGGTACATCGATTCTTCGGTCTTCTGAACATCAGCAGTCAAATCAGGAAAAACAATGTCATCAATAGATGTTGTTCCTTCAACTTTTTGTATTCTAGGTTCGGAAAGTCAGATGGGTTCGAAATTCATGAGAAAGGCCTTACTAACAAGCAAAACAAAGACATTTGGCAGATTCACCGTCGTTTTTCCTTCATGGTGGCTTTTCTAGGAATCATGATCTTCCCAAACAAAGAGCGAACAATTGATATTCGCACCGCAAAAGTTGTGCAAATCCTCACCACCAAAGAAAATCACACCCTTGTCCCCATCATTCTATCAGACATTTATCGGGCTTTGACTTTATGTAAATCAGGAGCAAAAGTCTTCGAAGGATGCAAAATTTTGTTGCAAATGTGGGTGATGGAACATCTCCAACAACAGCCCAAGATCATACAGTATGGGTCAAACAATGATAATTGCATCGAGAGCTATGAGGAAAGAACAAAAAATTATCAGGCTCCAGAAGGGATAGAAGCATGGGTATCTCATCTAAAGGCTTTAACGGCAAATCAGATTGAATGGACTTTGGGATGGCTCCCGATGAGGGAAGTGATACACATGTCAACCTCAAATAGTTATCTGCTACTATTGGGATTGAGAAGCATCCAGCCGTATGCGCCACTAAGAGTCCTAAGACAACTAGGGAGATATCAAGTAGTTCCTGATGATGAAGATTTGAGTATGCAAGTAATCGAATTACACCCAGAAGCCACTATTCCCGAGGCTCTACTTCAGCAGATGTGGAATGGATGTCGATACTTGAAGAGTGATACTCAAGTCCCAGACACTACAAAGGGTGAGATAAATCCTGGATATGCAAGGTGGTTTGAAAAACGGTCTCGCGTGGATGATGTACCAGAGCCTGAGCTAAGAAGGCCAACAAAAAGACCCCATGTTCAAAACTTCAATGATAAAATCCAAGAGCGGTTGATCTGGGGAGAAAAGGAAAAAGGGTACAAAGCAACTATCCATGCCCTAAAAGAAAATCTGAGAAGCCTCAGTTTGGAGAAAGATTTGCAAGCACAAGAAGCCGAAGGCGAGAAGAAGAGTCTAGCTTGTGAGAATGAAAATCTTCATGCTCGATTCCAAAAAATGAAAAGAGTTTCTGAAACACCAAAGAGGAGCTGGAAGGATCAAAAAACCATCGCCAATCTTTTTGAAAGAATGCAAGATTATGATTCCATTCTTGCGGAAAACGAAAGGGCGTTGAGCAAAGCAAAAGAAAGGATCCAACAATTAAACGAAGAAGCCATGTCTAATAAGGAACGCCAAGATAAGCAATCCGAAAAAGACAGGGCACAATTCAAGAAGGAAAAAGACCATTGGATACGATCAGAAGACCAGCTTCATGCACAACTAGAAGAGGCAAGAAGATGCAACAGAGAACATCAACAAGCAGACATCGACAGGGAAAGAGCGCAAGCAAGATTAGAACAGGCCAGACTCCGAGCTCTATTAGAATCAGCTCTAGATCGTGAAAACCGTGTCAGAGATATAGCCACCACTCGCCAGCAGCAATTGCAGGACCAAGACCAACGTCTCCAAGGTTTCAGGGCACAAATCCACGACCTGGCGGTCTACACATCTCAAAGTTATGTAAACTGCCAAGGAATGGATTATGAAAGGTTTACAGAGCATGCACCCACTTTTGCTCGTCATCTAGCAATGGAGTTGGAAAGGATGTATCGTACGCTGGGAGGCCATCCAGGTCAAGCCCCACATTGAGCAGATAATCCAATATTTGACAACAAAAGTGGAAAGTGGGGCATGTTGTGAGATGTTAAGAATTGTATCTTTTATTTTGATTTAAGTGTGTGTGTTTCAAGCCATTTTCTTAAAAGTTTTCAAATGTAATTCCATCTTTGTATAATGAATAAAAGTGATTGCCTTTAGTCCGAACTACGCAAGGTCTGATTCATGCGGGAGTATGATACGTAGGCAATCTCTATAGGATTCGACCACCACAATAAAAGATATATATAATAAATAAAATTAAAAAATGAATAACAATGAAAATTTCAAGAAAGCTGGGACGACACAAGCAACCGAGCAAATGCATAATAGAAAGGGATTATTTGTCTAGGAGCATTGCATCTCAACGTGTAATTATATATGTGTTAAACTCTCAAAACTAACAAGTTTGTTCATTTTCAGAATTCAAGCAGTTAGTTTCTCTAAAGAGTATACTGGCATATTATCATTATCACACAAGATCAAAAGGACCAATACCCGAAAGTATGTCTATCCCAGATGTTGACACAGGTATGGAGCTAGAGGAGATGGATGTCGGGAAAATGAAAGAAGAGATGTTTAAACTCAAGCAGCAAATGGCTGAGATGTACCAAGCCTGGTCTACAGGACAGTTACCCCCATCTTACCCAAATAACCCTGCTCCATCAATGACCCAAACTCAGGATAATATTACCACTGAATTATCCCCAAATTTCCCCATTTACCAGCACTACCGAGGCACCACCTCTCAGACACCGCAGTCTCCACCTCCGAAACCAGTTCCATATTTTCCTCCACCTATGACTCCTGTTTTCGTAGCACCTCCCCCTGCTACATTCCACAAATCTCCTAGTGAGCCTACATTCCAGGCCCAGGACAACCAATATTACCCCCCGGAGCCCACCCTCAAAGCCTCCGAAATCCATTCAACTGCTCCTCGTTTTGATCTCCCAACCGAAATTGACAAGCCAGCCAAAAATGCTGAACAAGAAGAGATGTTCAGGAAGGTCAAGAGTCTAGAACAATCGTTCAGAGACATGCGAGGATTAGGTGGGCAAGTCAGTGTAGCATACAAAGATTTGTGCTTATTCCCCAATGTACAATTACCAGTTGGCTTCAAGATGCCCAAATTTGACCTATACAACGGGCACGGCGACCCAGTAGCCCACTTAAGGGGTTTCTGCAGCAAGATGCGAGGAGCTGGGGGAAAGGATGAATTATTGATGGCTTACTTCAGTCAAAGTTTAAGCGGATCAGCTTTAGAGTGGTATACACGCCAGGACCATGGGAGATGGTACACCTGGGATGACCTAGCACAGGCATTCGCATACTATTTCCAATACAATCTGGAAATCATCCCAGATCGATTATCTTTGACGAAATTTGAGAAGAAACACAATGAAAGTTTCAGAGAGTATGGTTTCCGGTGGAGAGAACAGGCAGCACGAGTGGATCCTCCTATGAAGGAGAGTGAAATGGTAGACTACTTCCTCCAAGCCTTGGAACCAACTTACTATGCCCATCTGGTTTCAGCGGTTGGGAAATCATTCAACGAAGTGGTGAAGATGGGAGGTATGGTGGAAGAAGGCCTCAAAACAAATAAAATTATGAGCTATTCAGCAATTAAGGCAACTACTCAAGCCATTCAAGGCGGGGTAGGAGGAATCGGAAGAAAGAAGAGGGAGGAAGCAGCGGTAGTTGATTCAGGAATTTGGTCGGGACCCAGAGGTTCACCGCTTTACTATAATCAACAACGACCTCGCCAATCAGCTTACCACCATGATTCATCCCAACACTACTATCACCCTTCAGAGCCTCATTTTTCCATTAACCATGCTCAAGCATACAATCAGCCACCTGTTCACACCAATTGGCGTGCTCCTGTCACACCAAATACTTACCCACGAGCCTATCCCGGACCAGGTTTCAGGCCTAGGCCAGCATTCAGGGGAGAAAGGGAACAGAAAAAGAAAACTTACACTCCATTGGGAGAGTCTTACACTAGTCTGTTCCACAGGCTGAGACAGCTAGACATGCTAAGACCAATACAATCCAAGCTACCCAATCCTCCTCCAAAGAATCTGGATTACACCATTAGCTGTGAGTATTGCTCCGGTGCACCAGGCCATGATACGGAGAAATGCTGGCATTTGAAAAATGCAATACAAGAGCTGATTGATACTAATAAAATCGAGGTTCAAACCCCCGAAGCTCCCAATATCAATAGAAATCCAATGCCAGCCCATCAAGAGGCCAATATGATAGAAATCATACAAGCTGATGGGGAGACAAAGAAGCCGTCACAAACTGTCATGATGATCAAGTCTCATGAAGCCAAGCCAGATAAGCAGTTAACAGAGGAGAAGCCGGTACCTAAGCAGAACAGAAATGGTGATGAACCATCTATGATAGTCGAGGAGGGATCATCGAGCAAAGTTGCCACAAAACAAGAAAGGCCGAAAGTGATAGTACCAGGGGTTGTTAACAAACCCATTGTATTCGTGGAAGGAGCCCGTACAGATCGGGTTATTATCACACCTGTAACCCAGCTGCCAGTCATCAACAACAAAGCCATCCCATGGAACTATGAACGGGTGACTGTAATGTACAAGGGAAAAGAAGTCAAGGAAGAAGTGTGTGAGGTGCAAGGCTTGACTCGTTCGGGAAGATGTTTTACGCCCGAAGAGTTAAGAAAAACTAAAAATAATCCAACACCAATAAAGAGAGCTGTGACGGAAGAAGAGGCGGAAGAGTTTTTAAGAAAAATGAAACTCCATGATTATTCTGTTGTGGATCAATTAAAGAAGACGCCCGCTCAAATTTCATTGTTGTCATTACTGATCCATTCAGAGGAGCACCGTCTGGCTTTAATGAAAATCCTGAATGAGGCTCATGTTCCTGAAAAAATCTCTGTAAATCATTTGGGAAGAATAGCCAACAGAATCTTTGAGACAAATAGAATTACATTTGCTGATGATGAATTGCCTGTGGAAGGTACCGAGCACAACAAAGCTCTTTACCTCACCGTGAAAAGTGAAAACTCCGTAGTAACCCGGGTATTGGTTGATAATGGGTCAAGTGCAAACATCTGCCCTCTCTCCACTTTAAGCAAATTAAAAATTAAAGAGGAGAGGATCCAGAAGAATAGTATCTGCGTACGGGGGTTTGACGGTGGAAGCAGAGATTCATTTGGCGACATAGTGTTGGAACTAACAATAGGGCCAGTTGAATTCACAATGGAATTTCAAGTGTTGGACATAACTGTTTCTTACAACTTGTTGTTGGGTCGACCATGGATCCATGCTGCTAAAGCAGTCCCGTCAACACTACATCAGGCTGTCAAGTTTGAATGGGATCATCAAGAAATAGTTGTACATGGGGAAGAAAGTTTAAATGCTCGCAGCAGTGCCATTGTACCGGTCGAGGGAATAGAAAATGACCAGGGACCATGGGTATACCAAGTGTCCGATACAGTGTCGGTAGAGAAAATGCCAGAAGGGAAGTACCTTCCAAATCCAAAGATAACCTCTGCTACAGTCATGGTAGCTTATGAAATGTTAAAGAATGGTTTTATACCTGGCAAAGGTCTGGGCTTATCTTTGCAAGGAATTATACAACCAGTATCTCTCCCCGAGAACTGGGGAACATTTGGTTTGGGATTTATACCCACTATCACCAATGTGAAAAAGGCCAGAAAGCTGAAACATAAGGCATGGGATCTTCCAAAACCAGTCCCACATCTGTCAAAGTCTTTTGTCAAGACCGGTGCTAGAAATCGCCCGATAACAACAATTCCTAAATCCCGGGTCAATCCTGAGGAGGAATTAATTGAAAGATTCGAGAAATTGTTTAATGATGTGAATATGTTGGAAAGCGGAGAAGGGTGTAGCAACGCAGAAGTTCAATTCGTTGGGCCAGAAACAAAGCTTAATAATTGGAAAGCCACTCCTCTCCCCATTCGAAAGGAGTCTTGGTAGTTTATTTTGATTTTCTTTCAGTTTGTTTGGGTTACTTCAGGGTTGTAATCCCAAAGCTTATCTTACAGTTTGTTTGAAGTGTGCAAAACCTTGTTATCTTTCATCATCCAATAAAAAGCAGTTTCCTTTTTATTATCATTCCTGATAGTTTTCTTTTCTTTTTCTTCTTTCCTGTACAGTTCTTTTTACGCTGGCTCTAGTGATATGGCATGCATGAGGAATCCTCAGCCCAGTCTTAAAAATCAATCTGGTTCCGAAATATTAATTCAAGAAATATATTGTGATTATGAATCAGAATATGATGAAGATGAGGTTTTTGAAGAGATTAGTAAAGAGTTAATTCACTTTGAGGAAAAAATCAAACCTAACTTGAGTGATACCGAGGACATCAATATAGGGGACACGAGTAATATCCGGGAAACTAAAATAAGTGTCCATCTCGAACCAAAGATCCGAGAAGAGTTAATTAAAGCACTCATAGAATTCAAAGATGTTTTTGCATGGTCATATGACGACATGCCGGGCCTGAGCACTGATTTAGTGGTTCACAAATTGCCCACCGATCCAACGGTGCCTCCTGTCAAGCAAAGGCTGAGAAAATTCAAGCCTGATATGAGTGTGAGAATTAAGGAAGAAATCACCAAACAATTGGAAGCAAAGGTCATTCGAGTCACTCGATATCCTGTTTGGTTAGGCTAATATCGTTCCTGTACCAAAGAAAGACGAAAAAATTAGAGTATGCGTCGACTACCACAATCTCAACAAAGCAAGTCCAAAGGATAATTTCCCATTACCCAATATCCATATTTTGATCGATAATTGTGCCAAGCATGATATAGGATCTTTCGTGGATTGTTATGCCGGGTATCATCAAATTCTAATGGATGAAGAAGATGCAGAAAAGACGACATTCATCACACCATGGGGAACTTATTGCTACCGGGTAATGCCATTCGGTTTGAAGAACGCCGGAGCAACCTACATGAGAGCGATGACCACAGTGTTTCATGATATGATACACAAGGAGATTGAGGTATACGTGGACGATGTGATCATAAAATCAAAGCATCAGGCCGACCACGTTGGGGATTTGAGGAAATTCTTCTTAAGACTTCGCAGGTACAACCTCAAGCTTAACCCTGCCAAATGCGCATTTGGAGTTCCATCTGGAAAGTTGCTGGGATTCATAGTCAGTCGGCGAGGCATCGAGCTAGACCCATCAAAAATCAAAGCCATCCAAGAATTGCCACCTCCAAAGAACAAAACTGAAGTAATGAGTTTGTTGGGAAGGTTAAATTACATCAGCAGGTTTATTGCTCAGCTCACAACAACCTGTGAGCCAATTTTCAAATTGTTGAAAAAGGATGTTGCGGTCAAATGGACCGATGAGTGTCAAGAAGCGTTCGATAAGATAAAAGGGTACTTGTCAAACCCACCCGTGTTGGTCCCGCCGGAGCCAGGAAGACCTTTGATTCTTTACTTGACAGTCTTGGAAAATTCATTCGGTTGTGTATTGGGGCAACATGACCTCACCGGCAGAAAAGAACAGGCCATCTACTACCTTAGCAAGAAATTCACAACCTATGAGGTTAAGTATACTCATCTGGAAAAGACATGTTGCGCCTTAACATGGGTAGCTCAGAAGTTGAAACACTATTTGTCATCCTACACTACTTACCTCATTTCTCGTCTGGATCCATTGAAATATATTTTTCAAAAGCCTATGCCAATGGGAAGACTTGCAAAGTGGCAGATATTGCTCACAGAATTCGACATCATCTATGTGACTCGAACTGCAATGAAGGCTCAAGCACTGGCCGATCATTTAGCCGAAAACCCGGTCGATGAGGAATATGAGCCGTTGAAGACTTATTTTCCTGATGAAGAAACAATGCATATCGACGAGGTGGAACAAATTGAAAAACCTGGCTGGAAACTTTTCTTTGATGGAGCCGCCAACATGAAAGGAGTCGGAATAGGAGCTGTAATCATTTCTGAAACAGGGCATCACTATCCTGTTACGGCTCAATTGCGATTTTATTGCACCAATAATATGGCTGAATATGAAGCTTGCATTTTGGGGTTAAGGCTAGCCGCAGACATGGGTATCCGAGAAATCTTAGTCATGGGAGATTCGGATCTTTTGGTACATCAAATTCAAGGAGAATGGGAAACTCGAGACTTGAAGCTCATACCATACCGACAATGTCTACATGATCTTTGTCAGCGGTTTCAATCAGTGGAGTTCCAACATATTCCAAGAATCCATAATGAGGTTGCCGATGCATTGGCTACCCTGGCATCAATGTTGCATCATCCGGACAAAGCTTATATAGATCCGATACATATTCAAGTCCACGATCAGCACGCTTATTGCAATATGGTTGAAGAAGAATTTGATGGTGAACCATGGTTCCACGACATCAAGGAGTATATCAAGATGGGGATATATCCCACACAAGCCACAGGAGATCAAAAGAAGACCATTAGGCGATTGGCAAAATGGATTCTTCTTAAGCGGAGGAGTTTTGTATAAAAGAACACCAGATCTTGGATTATTAAGATGCATAGATGCCAGAAAAGCTACAGCTGTCATGTCTGAAGTACATTCGGGAGTTTGCGGAACCCACATGAGCGGATATGTGTTGGCAAAGAAAATCCTCCGAGCTGGTTACTATTGGCTTACCATGGAGCGAGATTGTATCAGTTTTGTGCGCAAGTGTCATCAATGCCAGATACACGGAGATTTGATTCATTCTCCACCATCCGAGTTGCACACAATGTCGGCACCATGGCCCTTCGTTGCTTGGGGCATGGATGTGATTGGACCAATTGAGCCGGCAGCATCCAATGGGCACAGGTTCATTCTGGTAACCATCGATTATTTTACCAAATGGGTTGAGGCCAAGACATTCAAATCAGTGACCAAGAAAGCTGTGGTCGATTTTGTCCACTCAAATATCATATGTCGATTCGGAATCCCAAATGTGATCATCACAGATAACGGTGCCAATCTTAACAGCAACTTAATGAAGGAAGTATGTCAACAGTTTAAGATTACACATCGCAACTCTACCCCATATCGGCCCAAGGCGAATGGAGCAGTCGAGGCAGCCAACAAAAACATAAAGAAGATACTTCGGAAAATGGTAGAAGGTTCAAGACAATGGCATGAAAAATTACCATTTGCATTATTGGGATACCGCACTACTGTTCGCACTTCAGTAGGAGCAACTCCTTATTTGTTGGTATATGGCACTGAAGCAGTAATTCCTGCAGAAGTTGAGATTCCTTCCCTTCGGATCATCGCCGAAGCAAAGATTGATGATGATGAGTGGGTCAAAACCCGTCTGGAACAGTTAAACTTGATTGATGAAAAACAATTGGCCGCAATATGTCATGGTCAATTATATCAAAGAAGAATAGCAAGAGCATACAACAAAAAAGTGCGTCCACGGAAGTTCGAAGTGGGTCAACATGTGTTGAAACGTATTCTTCCACATCAGGTTGAGGCAAAAGGCAAATTTGCCCCGAATTGGCAAGGACCATTCATTGTAACCAGAGTATTATCAAATGGTGCACTATGCTTAACAGATATTGAAGGCAAATGCATAGATATGCGATCAATTCCGACGCGGTAAAAAGATATTATGCACTTTTGAATGTTTGTATTTAGTGTTATTTCGAAGATTGGAATGACAAAGGCAATTTATTCTGCTATCCAAACACTATACCCTTTGCTTCCCCTTTTGAGCCATATTTGTTTCGTTCCTACCCTTTCTTGGAATCAATGAAAATCAAATATGAAAAAACAATAAAAAAAAATCACTATTATTTAGTGAACTACGTTTGACCTAATTCCTCAAAGAAGGATATGTAGGCGCCTCACGGCTCGGTCATAGGGTGCACAATATACATAATGTGCACGAAAAGAAACATCAAGAGACCCCAATCGAGAAACTGGGGCAAGAACTGTATTGGAAATAAGAAAAAGATTCCAAGAGTTGTAATTTTAAACCCATACCAAAGCTATTTAGCTTTTAATACCTTTTCCATTTCTAACCCCATACCAAAAAGACCTTTCGATCAATCTTAGAAAAATGCTGAGACAAGCAAATGAAGATGGTTCATAACACTCTGGTACAAACAAGAAAAGAAAGTAAAAATGAGAGAGTCTTATAGGTGAAAGCCCACACGGGCACCATAAGATGATGGAAGTTGAGAGAAAAGTAAAATGAGAGAGTCTTATTGGTGAAAACCTTCGTAGGCACCATAGGGCGAAAAGGAAGTAAGAAATGAACAAATGAGGAAGGTTTGTCGGTGAGAACTCTTTGAGATATTACAAGTCCAACAGGTCTGTAAAAGGAAAAATGAAGATGGATTACAGAAATTTTGGGGAAAACAAAAATGAGACAATTAAGAGGAAATTGATTAAAGACTGGGTTGATTAATCCAAAATGCATACCCTGATCATTGGCGCTAGTAACTCCAATCAGATAAGTTTATTCCTTTTCCAACAGACATCAAATTTGGATTTTTCTTTTCATTCTATAATTGTCGAAATCAGCGTGTTTCGTCACTAATAATCTTACTTTTCTAAAGCTTTGAGATAAATTTTATTCCAAACAAAAAAGAAGGAATGTCAAGGTATACTACCAAGATTCAAAGTTACAAAATACAGCCATGAAAGGCGGCAGATAAAATAATAAGATGTGGGTGTAAGAAAAATGGAATCAAAAGCGGATCAGCAATGTCAGGAGAACATATGATTACGGTTAAAAGGGTTTGAAGGAAACATACAGAGAGGAATCCTATAGTTAAGGATCAATTACAAGGACAAACAGTCTTTCAACCATTTCAAGGCAACGAAACAAGACAGAAAAGCCCCACCGTCGGCGAGAATGCCCAGTTAACCCTCCTGGTTTAAAACTAACAAAGTTTTCTTTGATTTTAAAGCAGGGGCAAAAACAACATTTGTGTCAGGAGAAACCCGATGAAAAAAGAAAGAAGTCAGGCGTCCACCTGGAGAATGAGGATGAGAATTAAAGAAGTCAGGCGTCCACCTGGAGAATGAGGATGAGAATTAAAGAAATTAGGCGTCCACCTGGAGAATAAGGATGAAGAAGTTAAAAAGAAATCAGGCGTCCACCTGGAGAATGAGGATAAAGAAAAGAAGCAGTCAGGCGTCCACCTGAAGAATGAGGATAAAGAAAAGAAGAAGTCAGGCGTCCACCTGGAGAACTCAGGCGTCCACCTGGAAAATGAGGATGAGAATTAAAGAAGTCAGGCGTCCACCTGGAGAATGAGGATGAGAATTAAAGAAGTCAGGCGTCCACCTGGAGAATGAGGATGAAGAATTGAAGAAATCAGGCGTCCACCTGGAGAATGAGGATGAGAATTAAAGAAATCAGGCGTCCACCTGGAGAATGAGGATGAGAATTGAAGAAGTCAGGCATCCACTTGGAGAACGAGGATGAAAAATTAAAAAGAAGTCAGGCGTCCACCTGGAGAATGAGGACAAGGAATTGAAGAAATCAGGCGTCCACCTGGAGAATGAGGGTGAGAATTAAAGAAATCAGGCGTCCACCTGGAGAACGAGGATGAGAGTTAAAGAAGTCAGGCGTCCACCTGTAGAATGATGATAAGAATTGAAGAAGTCAGGCGTCCACCTGGATAATGAGGATGAGAATTGAAGAAGTCAGGCGTCCACCTGGAGAATGAGGATAAGAATTAAAGAAGTCAGGCGTCCACCTGGAGAATGAGGATGAGAATTGAAGAAGTCAGGCGTCCACCTGGAGAACGAGGATGAAAAATTAAAAAGAAGTCAGGCGTCCACCTGGAGAATGAGGACAAAGAATTGAAGAAATCAGGCATCCACCTGGAGAACGAGGATGAGAGTTAAAGAAGTCAGGCGTCCACCTGAAGAATGAGGATAAGAATTGACGAAGTCAGGCGTCCACCTGGATAATGAGGATGAGAATTGAAGAAGTCAGGCGTCCACCTGGAGAATGAGGATAAGAATTAAAGAAGTCAGGCGTCCACCTGGAGAATGAGGATGAAGAATTGAAGAAATCAGGCGTCCACCTGGAGAATGAGGATGAGAATTGAAGAAATCAGGCGTCCACCTGGAGAATGAGGATGAGAATTGAAGAAATCAGGCGCCCGCCTGGAGAATGAGGATAAAGAGAAGAAGCAGTCAGGCGTCCACCTGAAGAATGAGGCCAAAGAAAAGAAGAAGTCAGGCGTCCACCTGGAGAATGAGGATGAATCCGGAGTCAGGCACCCACCTGGAGAACAAGGGAGTACAATTGAAATGTTGAAATCAAAAACCCGCTCATATGAGAAAGGAGTACATTTAGAGTCAATAAAGCAGAGGAGTCCAACAAAGTCCCCAGCGAGAAACAACAAGAGTCCCAAACAGATAAAGAAAATATGGGACGCAATGAAAAGAATACGGAATAAGCCAAAATGCCCAAGATTCAACAAGACATCAAGACAACAAGAAACGCAAGGGCATGATCTAGATAAGATTTTATAATTCATGTACCATAGTCTAGTTTAGTTTTTTGTATTACCTTGGAAGTAAGGTGTAATAAGGAGGTCAGCAAGCAGTAAAAACAGCACGAAGCAGCAGTAACATCACAGTCCCATGGTAGTCCCAGCTACCCAAAACTTCCCGAACTACATTGACCTGATTCCTTTATAGCCAAGGATATGTAGGAAACCTTTGAAGCAGAGGTTCGGTCAAATCTTTCAAAAAATGCTTCCCACGGAGTATTTGAACGGGCAAAAATCGCTCGTATCCGCTCACTTTATCTTTGCACGAAAACTCTTCGAGTTTCCGCACAAAGAGGGGAAGCTGTGAGCACGTGATTTTTGCCTTACGAAAACTACTCCAAAATAAATCAAAAAATAAAATAAATTTCTTTTACTGTGTAATTTTTGAATTTGCGTGGTGTTAAATATTTGTTTTATGTCCGTAAATGTTTACTTTGTCATAATAAAATGAAAATTAAAATAAAATACATGTTGCATGCATATAGGATTTAATTATGTATTTGAAAGATAATTTAAATAAAATCACAAAAATATGCATTCGTTCTATTTTTAAATATGTTACTGTGTCATTAACGTTTTGACTATGTGTTAATAGTTGTTATAAAGTAATTAATATTTTTGTGTAAGGTTAAAAATTGTTTTATAATTTTTATTAGGATTTTTTTAATGATAAATAATAAAATAAAATAAAATAAAATAAGTTGTAAAATAAAAATTGGACCTGGATTAAAATCCAGGCCCAAATCAAATTACCCCCCCCCCCCACAGCCCAATCCAAACAGCCTGTCCGGTCCAATTTATACGAGCCAAAACGACAGCGTTTGGTCGCACTTCATCAAAGACCATTGGATTAAATCAATCCAACGGCGGAGATCTCACCCCATTACCCGTAACCCTTTACCCGACCCTTTGACCCGATCCAGGCTGACCCTGAACTTAGACCAAACGACAACGTTTGGTTAAGTGGATTGATCTCAATCGTGCATCTTAATTGATCCGACGGATGAGATCAATCCACCCCACCCCTATTTAAGGATCAAACCCCTACCCCGGCCCCTAACTTAACACCCCCTACTCTCACTGTTCATCATCGTTCCCAAACCAAACCCCTAACCCTAGCCGCCCTAGAATCCCACCGCCTGAAACCCGGCGGCATCAACGCTGCGGTCACCAAAATAACACCCTAGAACCCCCTGAACATCCTCTACACAGATCTGACCTTAGTTTCCTTCGAATCAGACCCCAACTCTTCGAATATTAAATCGAAGGTGGGTCTGAAAACTCAAACCTTTCCAATGGCTCTCAAATTAACACCACAGCTTCCCCTAAACTCCCTCACCACAGATCTGTTAGTTGCATGGTTCGAATCATACTGGAACTACTCGAATCTTCATTTAAAGATTCGAGTAAAACCTGACCCTATCCCAACCTACCTCAAACTCACACCAGTTACCCCCCTGACCTCCCTCGTGCCTAGAATACCGTTGGTTTGATTCGAATCTACCCAGAAGTGTTCGGATTTAAAATCCAAGATTTGAAACCCTAAAATTCCAATCCTGACATCTGTTTCAAATTAAATAGAAGATTGAGGTTTAATCGACCTTAGTCGAAGTATTTTCAGTGGAAAATACTTCGACTAAGGTCTGTTTGATTTCAAACAAAGTCCAAATCCAAGTTGAGTTGAGTCCGGTTGAATTTGAAGGTTCAGAGGTAATTTTCTGTTTCTTATGTGTATTCTACGTGTATTCTATGTTCGTTTCATTAGTTTGTTTAAATTTTCATGATTTTTCTAGTCAATTATGTTATACTGTCTCCTATCTGTCTACTTGATTCCAAATGTGAATTGTTTCTGTTGATTGTGATTATGTACAATGTGTGTAATCGACTCGATTAAGTTCGTCGATTAGTTGTATTGTGAATCTTGTTTCTAAAAATGTTAACTGAAGCAACCTATTTCGGATGGATTATTTTGTTGTAATCAGTTGTTTCTTATTTGATAATCAGTTTGATTAATACTCGTTAATTAAGTCATCTTTGTTTATAGTTCAATAAAATCCATCAAATGGATGTTGTATGTGTGTTGATTTCTGAGCATTAAGTTTCAGGGCATTGTCAGTATATTGACAATGCTCCTGTATCTGTTTGATCCTAACTCAGTGTTGAAGTTCTGTTTAAATTGCTATGTTGAATTCAGTGTGATTTTACAAATGTTGATTAGATGTAATTGTGTTAGAAGGTTACATCCTTAGTTAGGATTCAGTCCAAAACTTTAGGATTGGTTATAGCTGCTTAAACAGATTTTAAAATCTGTATTGTTAGATTCTGAATTTAAGGCAGTAATAACAGTAATTACAGTAGGAAATCTGGGACATTTTTTGGGACAAAATAGTGAGGGTAATGTGATAGAATAGTGGACTGAAAGTGGAATGTTGGTTGGCTATAATTTAAGATACTAATGGGAAACAAAGGGTAATGGGCTGCTTAAAATCAGGATAGGATCATTTAAATTATTCAAAAGCAGTTTTTAATGGAACTTTTTGATTTTAAAAGAAGAAGGGGTCCAAGAAGCACTTAAAAAGATAGGACCAGCCCTGTATAAATACAGGGAGCTGGACAGACTTTAAAGGGGGCAGATTTTAAGAGAGAAAAAAGGTCAGATTGAAAAGAAGAAAGAAAAGAGAGAAAATCAGTTTTTTTTCAGAAGTATTTAAGGAGAGTTAGATCAGATTTTGAGAGAGATTTTAAGAAAAATACACCTAGAGTGAGATAAAAAGAAAGAGAATCAAGCAGAAAACCAGAAATGATTTTCTGAAGAAGAGAAGAAAACAGAAACAGAAAAAGTCAGAAATAGGAATCCGAAAGAGGAAGAAACTAAAATCTGAAAAAATGTTATTCTTCTAGAATCTGTCCGTTGTTTGTTGTGGATATTATTCAGTTTGAATCTGAAATCTTTCCCTCAAGTTTCTGTCACTGTTCATCTGGATTAACGGGTCTTGTTCAGACTTGCTGTGTTATTGATATTCTGTCAGTATTTTGTTACTGCTGCAACTGCTGAAATTCACTCCTTCTACCTTCATTTTCAGGTACATATCTCTTAAATTCTATGTTTGAAAGAGATTCAACATGACAAATAAATAAAGTTTGAATTGTAATACTATCTTTTATTCATTTGAGCTCTTTAGTTAAAAATTCAGTTTTGTTTCTTGATCAAATAAGTAGTATATGTTGACAGGATGACTGTAAGTTAAATGTCCTTTATTGAAGACTGTATAAGTGTTGTAACAAGGTTAATTTCTAAATTTTCATTAAAGTATAGTTATGATTGAATTGTTAAGATAGGGAACATGGCATGAAGTTGGCTATTAGTTAAGTCCTATGACATTGTTAGTCAGGTATAGAGTATTCTGAAATATCAAGAAAATGCATGGTTAGTGTATTTCGATTGTTTGGTTGTGGATTAAGGTTAGATGTTGTTAGTTGAATAAAGAGTAGTATAAAAATGTCCAAAAACCATATTGCTAGTTTATTCTAATACCTGATTTAGTTATGGATTGAATGATGTGAGTTATACGTTCATATATGGCATGATAACAGGTATATATATAACCATTAATGGATGATGAGTTGATTATGATGTTAAAATGCTATGAATGTTTTAGACGTACATCTATATTGCAGGTAAGGCAATATTATTAATCGATTTATAATTCCCTTTCTTATCAATTTGATGCCTATCTACCATCGTAAATAAATTAATTTCATCTATTAGATTAAAACAAGTATATGAGAATGAGATGAGATATATAAACACGAATCGCAACACTTTATATCAAGGGTAAGTAGAAATAAAACTTGCACGAAATAGAAATAATAAAAGTTCTTGAAAAATATTCTTCCCTTTATAAATCATTTTTAGTTTCATATACAATTCATTATTGGGCATATAGATATATATGTTGTATTTGCCGGAAATAGTGTTAATCATATTTTTATTCTTTTCTTTGAATTTGAATAGTCTGGCTGAATATAATTTATATCCGGAAATTATAATCGACGGGCAACATTTAATAAATTATGAATCCTTTTAAAAAATAATTTAAAGGCATCCTTAAAATGTGAATTTCGCAGGATTTTCATATAAAACGTGTAGATATAATAAACAATTTGTGGAAAATCCGTAATACCATTATAAATATTTTGCACAATTAGGGATGCGTTCGCGTACCCTGATTATATTTTAAAAGCAAATTCGGATTATGCGTACGCGCAATTCCGAGCGAATATTTAATAAAATAGATTTCTCCGCGGATGTCAAAATAATTTCATATAACCCGAGGTGTGCAGTTCATTATTTAAATAAAAAGGGTGATGATGTTCCTGATTTTATTTTAAATTTCGAACATATATTTTTTATAAAAACTATAACATGGACAATTTTATTGTGTACACGTACGCGTGGCATGATCCCCGATAATTATAAAAAGTATATAATACGAATATACGTACGCGTAATTCGTCCATATAATTGTAAACAATAAGTAAAAAGCGGTAGTAAAATCATGCAATAAAAACGTATTTAGTAAAATCAAGATAATTAAGCCAATAATAAAAACAGTTAAGCGACCGTGCTAGAACCACGGAATTCGGAAATGCCTAACACCTTCTTCCGGATTAACAGAATTCCTTACTCAGGATTTCTGGTTCGCAGAATAACAAACAGAGTCATATTCTCCTCGATTCAGGGATTTAAAAATTGGTGACTTGGGACGCCTTAAAATTCCCAGGTGGCGACTCTGAAATAATTAAATAAATCCCGTTTCGACTGTCCTTCAATTGGAGAAAACTCCCCACGCGCCCCGCGGGCGCGGTAAAAAGGAGGTGCGACAGTCATGACCCTATCTTTACATATTAAGAAGGGTTTTGAGAGGTGAATTTGTTTATGAGTTTGAGAGATGACTCTGTTGTTCTCATGAATGCTGAAGACTTCATAATTTTTTCTCAACACTTGACTTCTATCATTCGATATTCGTATCTGCGTATCTGCATTTCTACATGTATCTGTGTACAATATTGTAGTCCCCCAAGTGTTTGAGCGGTGAAGTATGAAGCCTCGAGCACTTGTTTATTTCTTTTATTTTGGCCCTTTTTCCTGAAACAGAAAGATATGCGGGACTCGAAGGTGCGATTATAGATGACGACCGCCTAATTCGTGTGTATTTCCATCAGATTAATTGTAACCCTGGGCTAGGAATTTAAGAATACTCCATTTTGCCTTGCAGGTTGTTACTCATCATTTGGCACGAGTTAGGATATTTTGCCTAGCATCTAAAATCGTTAGTAAAATACTAATAAACCAAGAGAGAAATTTTAACACGATGATACCTGACCGTAGGTACTTTCTCAAAAGTAGTATCTTTTTAAGTGGACAGCATTCCAATGTGAGGGTAAAACTTTACCATCCATTGTTTCCAACTGGTATGCTCCTTTTCCCGCAATGCCATGGACTTTGTATGGCCCTTCCCATGTTGGACTTAGCTTTCCTGAGTTAGCAGCTTTTGCAGATTGGAACACCTTTTTAAGCACGAAGTCCCCAATTTTGAAAAATCTGAGGCGTGCTTTCCTATTGTAATATCGTTCTATTACTTGCTTTTGTGCTGCCATCCTTATCAAAGCAGCTTCTCTTCTTCCTTCAAGTAAATCTAGGCTAACCCGCATCTCTTCATTATTAGATTCCTCCGTTGCCTGATCGTATCGTGTGCTTGGCTCACCTATTTCAACTGGAATTAAGGCTTCCGTACCATAAACCATTGAAAATGGTGTTTCTCCAGTGCCTGTTTTGGTCGTTGTACGATAAGCCCATAGTACTCCAGGTAACACCTCAGGCCAATTACCTTTTGAATCTTGTAACCTCTTTTTCAAGTTATTGATAATAACTTTGTTAGTTGATTCTGCTTGTCCATTCCCCACTGGATGATATGGCGTAGACGTTATTCTTTTGATCTGCCAACTTCGAAGAAATTCTGTAACTTGTGCTCCAATAAATTGTGGTCCATTGTCACACACGATCTCCTTTGGTACTCCAAAGCGGCATATTATATTTCGCCATATGAAGTCTTTAACTTCTTTTTCTCGTACCTGTTTAAATGCCCCTGCTTCTACCCATTTAGTGAAATAATCTGTAAGTACAAGTAGAAATTTTACCTGACCTTTTGCTTGTGGAAGTGGACCTACGATATCCATTCCCCATTTCATAAAGGGCCATGGGGCTAAAACAGGATGTAGTAACTCAGCTGGGTCTGTGCATATTATTGCCGTACCTTTGACATTTATCACATTTGGACACGAAACTGGTTGCCTCTTCTTCCATCTTAGGCCAATAATATCCTGTGCGAATTAACGTTCTTACCAGTGACCGTCCTCCTGCGTGATTCCCACAATGTCCTTCATGTACTTCTCTCATGACATATTCGGTTTGAGAGGGACCGAGACACCTTGCTAGTGGTCCGCCGAACATCTTTCGATAAAGATTACCTTGATATAAACAATATCGTGCAGCTTTTTTGCGAAGCGCGTAAGCCTTTCCTTTGTCATTAGGCACGGTTCCGTGCTGTAAAAAGGCAACAATTTCATTTCTCCAATCCCATGTTAGATGATTAAAATTTACCTCGTTTTTATCAGGTTCAAGAACGGAATGAAATAGATGTATGACTGAAGCATCTGTATTGTTTGCCACGTCTGCTGCGGATGCAAGGTTTGCTAAAGCATCTGCCTCTACATTCTCATCTCTTGGGATCTGCACTACTTTCCAAGTTTGGAATTGCTTTATTAATTCCCGTACCTTTGCGAGGTATTCTTGCATTCGTGACTCTCTGGCTGTATAAGTCCCCAGCATCTGATTAACCACGAGTTGAGAATCACTCTTGATTATAATCTGTGTTATGCCGAGTTCTCGTGCCAATTCTAAACCTGCAATTACAGCCTCATACTCTGCTTCATTGTTAGTTATAGAATGACATTTTATAGCCTGTCTAATGGTCTCACCCGCAGGTGGTACGAGGACTATTCCTAAGCCTGCCCCTTTTACATTAGATGAACCGTCAGTGTATAAAACCCAAGTCCCCGGGTTCGCACCATTAAAAACTAATAATTCTTTTTCTGCTTCTAAATGCATCCCCTGGCTAAAATCAGCCACGAAATCAGCTAGTACTTGAGACTTTATAGCGGTCCTGGGTTGATAAATAACTTCATACTCACTTAGTTCTATAGCCCATTTTGCTAATCTTCCTGAAAGTTCGTGTTTATGCAAAATATTTCGAAGCGGAAAAGCAGTAACTACAACAATGGGATGACATTGAAAATAAGGTCTTAACTTTCTAGATGCCATGATCAAAGCTAATGCTAATTTTTCTAGCTGTGGGTATCGTGTCTCAGCTTCCAATAAGGACTTACTTACATAATAAATAGGAGATTGTTTACCTTGGTCCTCGCGGACTAAAACAGCACTTACTGCGACTTCAGATACGGCCAGATAAATGAGAAGTTTTTCCCCCACCTTCGGTTTTGCCAACAACGGTGGTTTTGACAAATAAGCTTTCAAATTTCTAAGGGCTTGTTGACAATCTTCATTCCATTCAAAATGATCTTGCTTTTTAAGTGCAGAGAAAAACTTAAAACACCTTTCTGAGGATTTGGAAATAAATCTCCCCAAAGCTGCAATTCTTCCCGTTAATCTTTGTACTTCCTTTTTATTAGTAAGGATATCCGGGATTTCTTCTATTGCTTTGATCTGAGAAGGATTCACTTCAATACCACGATTAGAAACAAGAAAACCCAAAAACTTACCTGATGCAACTCCAAATGCACATTTTTCTGGGTTGAGTTTCATATTAAATTTTCGCAAAATTTCAAAAGTAACAGATAGATGAGAAATATGATCATGAGATTGCTGGGTTTTGACGAGCATATCGTCTATATATACCTCCATTGTTTTCCCTAAATGTTCTTGGAACATTTTGGTGACCAACCTTTGATAGGTTGCCCCAGCATTTTTGAGGCCAAAGGGCATTACTTTATAACAGTAAGTCCCCCTGTCTGTGATGAAAGAAGTTTTTTCTTCATCACCAGGATCCATTTTAATTTGATTATATCCTGAGTATGCATCTAAAAAACTTAAAAGTTCATGACCTGCGGTTGCATCAATTAGTTGGTCTATATGCGGTAAGGGAAAGGAATCTTTTGGACAGGCTTTATTTAAATCGGTATAATCTACACAAACACGCCACTTACCATTTTTCTTGGGTACAACCACCGTGTTAGCTAACCAAGTAGGATATTTTACCTCACGGATTGATCCGATTTTTAATAATTTTTGGACTTCATCCTGAATCACCTGGTTCTTGAAAGCACCTTGTTTCCATTTCTTTTGCTTTATTGGTGTGAAAGAAGGGTCCTCATTGAGTTTGTGAGTCATCACATTTGGTGGTATCCCTGTCATATCAGCGTGGGACCAAGCAAAGCAGTCTAAGTTAGCTTTTAAAAATTCGATTATCATACCTCGCATGTTCGTGCTTAAATTGGCCCCGACATAAACCTTCCGTTCAGGCCATTGATCAAATAACATCACTGCCTCAAGCTCTTCAATTGTCGTTTTGATGCTTTCATTTTCTTCAGGTTCTTGAATTGTGTCAGGTCTTGAGTCCAAATCCGTCTTTTCCTGTTCAGTTGAAGTTTGATCTTTTTTACCTTCAACTGTTTCCTGTAATTGCTACTTTTCTTTATTTTCGGCGCTCGTACTTGTTACAGCGTTGACACTTTTAGCCATCTGCTGATCCCCACGAATTTGGCAAATTCCCCATGGTGATGGGAATTTAATAACCTGATGTAGAGTTGATGGGACAACGTCCATATCGTGTATCCATGGTCTCCCCATGATCATATTGTAGGCCATTTCCATATCAACTACCTGAAATTTAGTTTCCTTCACAACACCCATAGCAAAAGTTGTTAGAAATACCTCACCTTTTGTTACTACACTTGAATTGTCGAAGCCTGACAAGGTGTGCGCCTTGGGTATCTTTTGTGTCTTCAGCTTGCATTTCTCATAGTACCCTTAGTAATATAATATTTACAGAACTCCCTGGATCAATCAAAACTCGTTTTACATTAGTATCATGTACAAGTAAAGATATTACCAGTGCGCCATTATGTGGAGTTGTCACTCCTTCGGTATCTGCGTCATCGAACGAAATACTTTCATTTTCAAGGACCTGCCGCACCCGTTTCCCGTGTGTAATCGTTACCTTAGAAACCTTGTTGGAGGCTGTGTAAGTTACGCCGTGAATATCTTCTCCCCCGCTTATGACATTCACTGTCCTCTTGGGTGAAGGAGGTTGTGGTGGCTCTTGTCTGTTTTTCATATAAGCTTGTTTTCCTTTCTCACTAAATAACTCAGTGAGGTATCCTTGCTTCAATAAATAATCCACTTCACTCTGCAGGAATCTACATTCTGAAGTTTTGTGCCCGTGATCGTTGTGAAATTCGCACCAATGATCCGGATTGCGTCTACTTGGATTTGACAGCATCTCTTTTGGCCACCGTACCTTGTCTCCCATGCTTCTTAAAACAGCTACGAACTCGGAGGTAGAGACATTAAAATTATATCCACCGAATCGTGCCTTTAAACTTCTGTCATCATCTCGTGATTCTTGTCTGTTCCGATCATTCCTGAACTTTGAAGAAGAGCCAGAATCCCGGTTCCTTGATTTTTGATCATATTGCTGGCTATCTTGTTTCGACCGTGGGTCCTTTTCTGCGGGTCCCATATATGGATCGTACCTGTTTTTACCTGATCTTTTTTCAGTTTCTGACCTTCGGGTACCGCCCCTTTCTTCATGATGGAGCTTAGGTACGGTATCTTCTTCGATTCGCAGCTTCGTGCTATACCTGTTGTAAACATCATTCCATGTGGTTGCAGGAAATTCTCGAAGACTTTCTTTGAGTCGTCTCGTGGCTTCAGAACTTTTGTCATTTAAATTACTTGCAAAAGCTATAGCAGCCCAATTGTCAGGCACACGAGGTAGAGTCATTCTTTCACGCTGGAATCTATCAACGAAGTTTCTAAGCAACTCCGAATCCCCTTGTTTGATTTTGAAAATATCTTCCATCCTTTTCTCAACCTTTTGTGCTCCCGAATGTGCTTTAATAAAAGAATCTGCAAGCTCAGCAAAAGAATTAATAGAATTTTTAGATAAAAGAGAATACCAGGTTAATGCACCCTTGGTGAGTGTTTCTCCAAATTTCTTGACCAATACTGATTCAATTTCTTGTTTGGTCAAGTCGTTGCCTTTTACGCCGGTTGTAAATGCAGTCACGTGGTCACGTGGGTCTGTAGTACCATCATATTTCGGGATGTCAGGCATTTTGAACTTTTTCGGAATTGGAAGGGGAGCAGCACTAGGCTTCCATGGTTGTTGTGAGTATTTGTCCATGTCTACTCCTTTTATTACAGGTGGAACTCCAGGGATTTGTTCAATACGCTCATTTTGTTCCTTAAGCTGTTTCTGCAAGGTTAGTACTAAATTTTGCAAATACGAATTATTTAAATTACCTGGTCCCCCTTCTTGTGGTTCACTGGGGGTTGCTCCGTTTCCAGAATTATCAAGACCAGAACGGGGGTTCTCCAATGTATTATTATTAGGAGTTGGTGTAGGTGGCGCAGCAGGCAATCGACTAACAAGTGCCTGAAGAGCTTTGCCGACCTGTGCATCAATTAGCTTTTGCAAAGCTTCAGTTGTAACTCCTTCAAAATGTTCAGATTGCTCTTGTTGATCAGCACGGGATTCAGTAACAGGAGTGCCTTCACGAGATTGACGTGGTGAATTTAGAGGAGAGGGAACCACGTTATCTTGATTTTGATGTATTTGATTCTCATGGTTTCCCAATGTGTTATTACTATTGTTGTCGGCGTTGTTGTTTGACATGGTGACGACAATAGATAAGATATAGCTTAAAAGGAAAGATTATCAGATTCCCGGTAACGGAACCAATTTGTTTAACCAAAAATCTGAGTCTTTGGTCAAAGCTAAAAAGAAATTCGGGTTACTGATAATCAGGAGACAAAAATAAAATACTTTTGAGAACGATGGTAAAAAAGCAAATAGATGTGTATTTCAATGAATTCTCAATAGTATTCCGTGTCCTTACAAATGATGATACTTCTTCCTTTTATAGATAATTCTAGGTAAAGGAATGAAGCCTCAGCTTTAATGATATAATCATGAGTAATAAATGACATTAAATAAGCCGTTATGCAATCATTCCTATTAAATACCAATTTTGTAACGTATCAAGTATTTAATAATGAATTTGGACTCCTTTCTGTCATCAGATCTTTGCCTTCAATGCCTTCTAATCCGTTGGCTGTAAATAATTTAAAGTGGTACGAGACTCGTATCTATACGTCGTCTCGTGCCTATTTAAATTCTTCTTCCCGTGGCTGTCTCCATCCGTGCCTCTTTAGTCAATGGTTGCGCTTTGACCATTTAACTAATCCATGTGTCATGTCACATCATCTTTAATATAAACTCAGTTTTTCCCAATACATACTAACTTTTACAATTTTGGTGGACTTTTATCTATAAATTTATGTTCCTTGTCGAAAATACCGGGTTCAATTGAGCCCGACACTCCTACGCTGCATCCGCCCCTGATGTTATGTGAGAGTAGTTCTAGTCTTGGGCAATTGCAAGTTGGGCCAATATTAGAAGAGTTAAGGTGCAAACAGATAGCCGTTTGGAGGACCCCTATGTAAAGAATAATCAAAATTTATATTTTGTATTTAAGTTTAGCAGCTTCAAAATCAACTTCAAGATCACTAATTTGAAGTTGAAAGTGCATGTCCGAAGTTTCAAACTTTAGATATACGGATTTGAAGCTGAAGTTAGACTCGTATATCTGATTGTAAACTTCAGTTTCGATAAAGTCCAACTTCATATATTCCTGTCTGAAGTTCGTATCTGCATGAAATTTTTAGCCTAGTCATGCTATATTATAAACTTATTTAGTCTTAATAGAGATGTTATCACTTGTTTTATTTCATACATAAATTACTGAAGCTGCTTAAAAAACTGATTTAAACGTCCAACTGTTGAAGTTGCTTAAGCAACTCAATCAGTTATTTAGTTCAATTACATTCATTAGCGGGAATATGTGTTTGTAAAAAAAAATAGTTAGTTTTGGTAATTAGGAAAACGTAGTTAAACCGGGTAAAATAGTTTATAATATAGTATATATATATATATATATATATATAAATCTTAATGTCCAAAGTCTAACTACAGACCTAAATGTCTGAAGTTAGGCTTGAAGTTGCATTGAGACCTGAATGTTTGAAGTATATGAAGTCCATGTTTGAAGGTGAAATAACCATTGAAACTTGGCTAGCGTTTCGCTATAAATTCTCAAATTTGTTTTAAAAATTTGGTTTGGGTGAAGTTTGGTTTGAATATGAAAATCTGTTTGGATATAATTTTTCAAAACATATTACACTTTTAAAAAAAAAAATGAAATGTGACTATACCCGTAAGTTTTAAAAACTTTCAAAAATACCTAACAACTCTAAAGAAAATTCATACAAAACAAGCGAAAAAAATCTGAAAAAGTTCATATAAAACAAGCGAAACAAATCTAAAGAAAATTTATACAAACATTAGCAAATTTTAGCAAATTACCTTCAAATGTTATCTTTGCGGTGTATTGCCACAGATTGACACAACAACTATTGCGAAGATTTTCTTATGTTTATAGAGAAAGGGAAAGTTGCATGAGTTTAATGAGGGAAAAGTAAGTAGATATAAGTTAGTTGGGTGATAATAACAGAAAGTGAGTTTTTTTTTTTTACAAAATATAAAAATTTAAGGCAATGTTAAAATTTTTTTTTAAAAACAAATGATAATATTTTGGGCAGAAAATAGCTTTTGAGCTGGTGGAATTTAGAAATTTGCTAAAATATGGATAAATCTATAAACAAATAGGTATTTGTCATAAAAAAAATTAACAAAATCTATGGCTAAACGGGAGCTTGATTTTACTACGGCATGCATGAACTTTATACATCAACAAATATAGAGAAGACATTCCTAGTATGCTTATACTGTATCTTTTTGATAAATAAGGGTCAATCTTATTACTTGTAAAGCACTCAGGAGGTGTGGTATTTACAAAGTAAACATTTACGCTCCTAGGTAAATGACATGTATTTCGAAATAAGCACCAGATTTGATATGAATTGTTTACCCCAAAAAACGGATAACAATTGAATTTGTTAATGATTTTATGGATAAGCGGATTAACTCGATACAAACAATAAATTGCATTAAACTAAATGGATAAAGATATAATAAATTATTAAACCACTTGAGGAGGATGATTTCAGCCTTGATGAAATATCCGCCCTCAATCCGGGCTCACAGTAACTAAACACTGATGAACAAGAATAAGAACTTTGAATAACAAAGAAAATAACAGTATATTGCCTTGGTATGTGCGCGTTACAATGTAGTCAATGAATAATCAGACTCCCCTTTATATAGTAGGGGAATCATATTCTAGGTACGATTCCATAAAAGGTAAAAAATCTTTTGTTTAACTAATCACTGATTCTCTATCGATATGCGTTGAGATTTACGTCGTGATATCCGACTGGTTGTGGATGTCACGGCCTTCTATTGGTCGTTCTTGATCGTCTGGTAACGCTCCTGAGGCCTTTGAGGTTCGAATCGGGCCCGGGGTCATGGCCCCGATATTCCCGAGGGCAATCATTTCACTCGAACCCCAGATCGAGGGGCTCCTTGCCATTACGTTTCTTGCTTCGTTTACTTTATCAGAAATCGAGGTGTACCATGAGCTCGATTTTACCCGTATACAGACAGTTACCTCGTTTCTCGGAGAGTAAGTTGACGAGAAATGACATGAGCTCCCTGATTCTTTATTTAATACGCCGTGACAGAAATGATAAAGAACCCGAAATGTCTCGTCAGTCATGTCATTATGACCTCAAATGTGTGTCAGCCATCGGTTGGCTGTCCGAAAGCACTGCAATTGGGCCGACAAGGACATAGTGGTCTCCGATTTCGAGGGGGACACTGCTACCCATGTTGAGGGATACCTAAGTGTTTACACTTATCCCTTCACACTGGGCCCGGTGAAACCGGTCATTATAGAGGAGGTACGAGGTATGCCTCGGTCAAATCCACCCATCGCTATAGAGGAACGTAACACTCTTTCGATTTTTTGTGAATAGGATCGACTCCTGTCGGCTCACCGTAGATCATCTGCTCCGTTTGTACAATCCCCGAATCTTCTGAGGGAGATTGATAAAGCTCGTGCATCGGGCTAGCAAAGACCCATTCTCAACCATCGATGAGGACCGAGATCGAGATTGGCAGGGATGCTTTGATCAGGTGAGGACCTCGGACTTGATTCCGGCCGAATTTAGGCAATTCCCCGAGAAGTGGAATGCATCACGTAAGTACAACTTTCCTTTGAATGTTGATTTTATGTTCATCTATCTTTTCCTCATTGGTATTTGTGGTGGTGCAGCTACCGCTCGAGTCCCAAAATGCTATCCCTCCGCTCAAGGAGTGGATCGAAGGTATTGTCTCACAGATGCCCTACACAGAGAGATCATGGAACAAACTCTCGAAGGACCGTCGGGAGGCCCGTTCCCATGGTAAGATTTCTTTCCCAAATAAGTTGCATTAGGCTTCTTCTTCTCGCATCGCATCCTTATTTCCTTTATTTCCTTTTCGCAGGTTTGCCTAAGATCGACGAGCTTATGCCTCTGGTCATGGAGGAGGACTTGCCCGTTGATTCCTCTGCTACGGGGCAGCTAGGGGCTGCAGCAGGAGATAAGAAGAAAAAGAAATGAAAGGCTCTAGGTTCCCCTAGCACAGATAAGAAAAAATCAAAGAGAAGATTGGCTCGTAAGCCAAAGAAAAGCTCCAGCGCTCGAGCACCAGATTCAGACTCGCTCTACCGGCTCAGGGATGAGTCCGATGAGGAAGAGCTTTTTGCAACCCGTGAACCGTCGCCCCTCGAGGAACAGAGGTGATGGGTTTCCAGTGTCTTAGCCTTATGTTTCTTATGTTTTGATGATCTAACAAACTTGTTGTGAAGAACCAGATAGAGAATTTGTTCTACAAGATACATTTCATATGAACTTGTTAGCAAATGGACGAACGACAGTAGGGAGGAACACAACAGGGACCTGGTGACCTGGTCCCTTAGGGTTCTCCGACACAAACAAGACAGTGACTGTACGCAATCAATATAAAGAGGAACACAATAGGGACATGCTCCCTTAGGGTTCTCTGACAGAAGTACAAGTCAAGTGCACAGCTGGAATGCAACAGAAGAAAGTGACCATCTGGCAATTGTTACAGAAGAGGAACATGTCCAGGACCTGGTCCGTTGGCATGTCCTGACAGAAGTATAAAGTCCACTATCCAGCTGAAACGCAACTGCCCAGAATTGGCTGTGCAGACAGTGCAACAGTCACTTCTCACTGGGAAGAAGTACACCAAGAGTTGACATCACTATCCATTGTGATGTCTGCCGCGCCCCCTTTTTCTCTCGTGAAATAGGGTTTATAACATTGACAACTCTTTTAACGGGTATTAAAAGAGAAGAGTTGCCACTTAATGATTAAAGTGCATTAGGACACTAAGAAGAGTTTGATTTAGGAAAACCAGAGATTGGGTAAGAGCTTGAAATTATCCCGAAGGGAAGGTGTTAGGCACCCCTCAGGATCCACTAGTGTGGTTCCCGACCTTACTAAAATTGTGACTTTAAGTAAGCAAATAAGTGTTTCAAATATGAGGGATTTTTTACATAATGGTTGCAAATAGATAAAATTAAAATAAATGAAAGGCAAGCTGAAATTTGAGAAAAACGATTTAAAATTTTAAAAGGTAAACAACGAAATAAACAAGTAAAGGGAAGGGGGGTCCTAGGTTTATAAATAATATGGATCACCCCACACAATGTCCGGTAATCGCTCCTAGACTAGGGGTTACCCATGAATTTATCGTGTGGTCATCACATCTATATCTACCCTTTCCCACCCCGTTAAGGTGTTAAAGCGCATAATAGTCTCATTTACTTATTGCATGCTATTACCCGCCCCAATCCTATCAGCCCCGGAGGTACTTGGGACTACTAATCCTATAATGGTGGAAAAGTTGGCTTATTTGTGGTTTCAAAAGGTAAAAATACTAAGGCGACAAACAAAAGCACGCATAACAACTATGGGGTAAGCATATAAGCAGATACGGCTCAAACAGACCTCCTTAAATCAAAGAAAAGCATCTGGTTTAGCATGTCTTGCATGTACTGATTAGGGTCTGATTAAAACTTAAAAGGGGGAAAACAGACTGATTTATCACATATTTTCAGATAAGAAGTCCGAATTGGACCTGCACGCTGGTTGTAATTAACAAAAAACGGGTGCAGTCATAACTTTTATCCTAAGACTTGCCTAAGTGTTAGAGGAGACCTATAGGTATGATATCTACTAGTTTCAGAAACAAAGAGGTAAACTGATTGCAGATTGATTCAGGAAAAAAGTTGCTAGTTTTTAATAGAAGAGTACAAGTTCTGCAGTTGATAAAGCATTAATACTGAAAACCTACAAACGAGTGAGACGATTCAGTTTTTTTATTAGGAACCCTATAGGTATGCTTTCTATGTGTTGCATCTTTTATTACGAATGCGATATCAAATCACACTGATTATTAAGGCCTATAATTGTGTTTGCCTAATGAGAGATGAGTATACGAGAATCAGAAAGGTCCTATAGGCATATTATCTATATGCATGTGCATCCTATAGGAATGGTATCTATGTAGAAATTCTTATAGGCATGTTGTCTAAAGATGAGAATACGGAAGTTCTTATAGCCATGGTATCTATATGTGAGTGCACGATTCTATAGACATGGTATTTAAACGTGAGTGCATAAGTTCAGAAAGAAAATCTCATAGGCAGGATGTCTACATGATATGCAGAGATAAGGGATTCCTATAGGCAAGTTACCTACCCTTTGCATACAGTTATTCCCATCCCTTTTCACTAGTCATCCCCAATGGTTATTACAAGTTATTACAGCCCGGAATGAAATAAGAAAAGCAAAATTAAAAGTACAACCAAGGGGAGCCTAATTCAGACTCCATGTCTGAAATATGAGATGAACCAACTCTAAAGATCATGATCCAAAGCCTTTCTATCATCTTTGGATGTGTCATAGTTCCCTAAGAGCCTCATATGGACTCCGGACAGTGCTCACACCCAAATGTTACTAGATTAAGAACATAGTGCAGTGTGGAAGGGCTAGCCCTCAAGTGTCCAAGTTCAGAGGGAACTCAAGGTCCCAAGGCAAGGCTCACAAGAGGGGGCAGAACCTAGAAGCTAGGAGAGAGTGCAAGTGAAGAAATGAAATTCTGAAAAGGGGAAAGGGGGGAAACGGGAACAACTTAAAATTCAGTGCATATAGGGGTATAGAGGAGTAGGAAATTTGCAAGAACACAAGAGAAGCAGGCTAATGGGCATACTCAGCAATGGGATATGCTGGCACACCCTCCAGCCTGTTAGATGTTAGGACCTCACTGGTTCAGAACTCAAGTCATGGGCAACAACTCATGTTGACATGCCCTAAGTCATCACTTACAAACACATAGGGGTAATAGGGTAGGGAGCAAAGATTCACAGTAGAAACATGTAGTAGAACATAGGCATATTAAGTTAAATATTAAACTCTACATAAGCATTATGGTAGCCACGGATATAAAAAATTTAAGTAAACACATTAGGGTGATGCTGAAACTAAAATTAGGACATACCAGTTTCAGAGAAAACAAAGAAAGAGAAAGAAGTAGTCTTGTAATGCCAAAGTGCAAACGAGCAATCAGAATGCTATGAGTTTAGAAGAGAATTGTGAAGTCTGAAGTGTAGAAGTATTGAATTGAAGGTGTCCTAAAGTGCAGAAGGGTCGTGCCCTTTTATAGTGCAGAAAGCAAGTAAAAATGGGTATGAAAATAGTTTGGAAATCAATTACACAAGGTCTCTCTTTAATTAAGGGATTCTGATTTCAAACGGGCAAAATAATTAAGGAAAAGGGTCAATCAAACACTTTTCCAGAGTAGTACAAGAGGGGTAAATACATAGAGGTTTATTTAAGGACAAAGTCTTGATAGTACACGGTTTGTGCAAATAAGGAATGGAAATCAGTTAACAGCTAGTAAATCAGAAATTGAGGATTTCGTATGAATGAACCAAGTCAGAAAGATGGGAAGGATTTCGACTTAAGGAAAATCAGTACCAATTAATTAAACTTATTAAAAGGAATTCTAAATCAATCACAAGTTGGAAAACCATTTTGAAGAAAGATTCCTGATATATAAAAGCACACAGACACGTTAAACATGAAGAACTTTGTCATGCTATTCAATAGAAGAGTCTATTGTAGGAGAATCAGAATTGTGTGCAAACAAAAGAAGTTCACACTTAGTTCATAGACCCAGAAATAAGTCTGAAAGAGTCAAGGGTCCTCAAACAGAACCCTAGTTTGATCATATTACCAAACTCGGAGGAAACCCCCAAATTCTAGAGTTTCCGACTCGAGTTAAATACATAGATGAGGAGGCAACAACCTCAGAGATTTCTTTTCAGAATCTCATGAGAAGACAAGCAAATAAAAATAACATTCAAAGCAGACAGAGTGTACGAGTATAATGAGAGAATAGTCACGAGAGTAAAAGAAACGTGTTTAAGAAAACGTTTTAGAAGGGACTTAAACAGAGTTCAATAGAAGAGAAAGCAATAACACTTAAGAACACAATAGGAGATATAGTAGAAGAAAGTACTTTTCAGAAGGAACTTAGCCAAGGTTCAGAAGAGAAAAAAGATGGTATCACACTTAAGAAAACCGTAGAAGAAACATGTATAAAGAGGTCTTTTAAAAAAACTCAGACAAAGTTCAGTAGAAGGCAAACAAAACTTAAGAACTCAGTAGGAATTACATACAGTAGAAGAACACAAAAATACCGAAAAAGCATAGCAAAAGATCATATAGGAAAACACAGCAAGATAAACATGCGAGCATGGTACAAAACACAGTAGAAAAACAAAGCACAGAAGAACATGTATAGCATAAGAAAGCAGTAGAAGCACATGCGTGACAAATACACACAAAGAAAGGAAAAGAAGAGTCGAAGAAACATTTTAAGCTTTTTCAGAAACCCTAAATCGGAAAGAAGTAATTTTTTGAAAGAAAAATTGGGGAAAACGTTTAAAACTCTAGTAGAGCACAAATATAGAATAGATCTAAGAAAAAATTAGAGAAATCCTCGAATATCTTAGGGTTTCAGAGGAACCCTAAATCGAGAAAGGCTTTGAAAAGGTTCGATCTGAGTCGGAGAGTTTAGAACCATGCTCAAAACATCATTATACGCCAGAGCAAAACCGGCAAAGGCCATAGAACCTTGGATCTGTAGAGATCTGAATGGACACCTTCGAGGTCAGACCTGGGACCTTCGAATCCAAGTGTTTGAGAGCAGAGGGAGATGACTTTAGGCCATCCATGGCTTGAGAGGCCATGGATTCCGGTGAGCTTGAGGTAGAAGACATTGAGAGAGGATAGGGTTTCCAGAGAGTTTGAGAGGAGAGGGATTTCATAGGCGGCTGATAGAAGAGAATGAGGGAATTAGGGTAGTCATTGGGGATTTAAAAAGGTAAGGAATGATCCTGGTCGTTGATCAAAATGATCAACGGCTTGGATTAAAGAGAGGGTCGGGCGGATCGGATAAGCGGGTCAGGGGTCGGGTTAAATTGAGATTGTGTTGAGTAATTTGGGATTTGAATTTGGGTTATTTGGGGGATCAATTTGGGCTATAATTGAAACAAAATGGGGCTATATTTTAAATAGCCAGTTTTTCCCTTTTTATTTTATAAAAAATAGTAACATGATTTCTAAAAATAAATTAAAGGTACTAAATTAATTAATAATATATAGATATTATATTAAAAATGCTGGAACCAATTTTATAATTATACGCGCAATTAAATCTTTAAATAGGCTAAAATTGCAATTAAATGCAATTTAACTTTTAAAATACTAAATAAATTTAAAAAATGTGCAAAAAATTACATTAGCTGTATTTTGTTATAAATGTGAGAATAAAATAATTTATTCAAAAAAATGATGATTTTGGGAATAATTATTAGTTTTTGTATTGCTAAAATGAGGAAATAAATTGATTTAAAAATCTTTTAAAATTAGGAAAAATACTGAAACGTTTGGATATACCTGTATATGCATTCATATGATATTTTGAAAGTATTTTACATATATAAAATATACAGAGAAAAGTTGGGTATCAACAGCTGCCCCGCTTTACCCGGGAAGGATGAAAGAGTTGTCGGGTAAAGATATGATGGCCAATTTGATCAAACGAAATGGTTTGAAGAATCTGACTGTACTATGGTTCTTGAGCTACCTACATATCCCTGGTCTTACAAGAATCAGGCCATATATAGTTAAGGATCCGTCGACGGAATATGCCGATAGAGATTTTTTCAAGAACAGACGGAATATTCGGGTTGGGATGGATGGTTAAAGTCTAGCGGAGCTGCGGGAACTGAAGTGGGATTGCTCCTGCTGAGACGGTCATTGCTCACCGGTATACCTGCAAATAAGCAATACAAATGTATATTGTGCAAAAACTTTAAACATGATGCAATTTCCCATCGGACCATGAATGTTGTCTTCGGACGGTTAGGATGACGTCCTCAGACCATGACGTCCTGGGCCATGAAGCGTGTGATAAGGATTCACAGGCCATGAAATGATGTTTTCGGGCTATGAGAATGATGCCTCCAAACTATGATGCCTTTGAATAATGATATGCAAAATATAAAAGGGGTCCTCAGGCCATGAAATGGCATTCTCGGGCTTTGGATACCTTTGGATAATTTGGCGATCTTTCAGCCCATGAGATGCAATAGGTGGCAATCTTTCAGCCAATGAAATGCAATAAGTGGCGATCTTTCAGCCGATGCAAGGTATAATTGAAGCGGCGATCTTTCAGCCAATGAAATGCAATAAGTGGCGATCTTTCAGCCGATGCAAGGTATAAATGAAGCGGTGATCTTTCAGCCAATTAAATGCAATAAGTGGCGATCTTTCAGCCGATGCAAGGTATAAATGAAATGGCGATATTTCAGCCATGCAGATGTAAATAAAACGGTGATCTTTCAGCCGATGCAAGGTATAAATGAAGTGGCGATATTTCAGCCATGCGGATGTAAATAAAGCGACGATATTTCAGCCATGCAGATGGAGGTAGAGCTTAACCTCGGAGGGCAGAATGGTAGCCTTATGCAATACAGAGAATGCAGATGGAGGTAGAGCTTAAACTCGGAAGGTAGAATAGTAGCCTTATACAATGCAGAGAATGAAGATGGAGACAGAGCTTAGTCTCGGAAGGCAGAATGGTAGCCTTATGCAATGCAGAGAATGCAGATGGAGATAGAGCTTAGTCTCGGAAGGCAGAATGGTAGCCTTATGTAGTGCAGAGAATGCAGATGGAGGTAGAGCTTAAACTCGGAAGGCAGAGTGGTAGCCTTATGCAATGAAGAGAATGCAGATGGAGGTAGAGGTTAACCTCAGAAGGCAGAATGGTAGCCTTATGCAATGTAAAGAATGCAGATGGAGGTAGAGCTTAACCTCGGAAGGTAGAATGGTAGCCTTATGCAATGCATAGAATGCAGATGGAGACAGAGCTTAGTCTCGGAAGGCAGAATGGTAGCCTTATGCAGGAAGTAAAATGGCAAATGGCAATAGAGTTTTCTTAGCTGATAGCGGATTGCAATGTTTCGACTGCTGGGGATACTGTGTCTGCTGGGGACACTACGCGCGGATAGCAGCTGTGAGTAAGTGCAACGGTTCTGAGTGTAGTATTTCCAAGCAATGTGAGTTTCGTGAGTGTATAGTATATTTGATGATTTTACAACTCAAGTGCCTGCATCCAAAGAAAATTATGAGTTTTGTAAAGGGGGGAGGTTAGTTCGTATTCCCGCTGGCTCTGCTTGACCTGCTCGGCTCTATTCCGGTGATATTGTGTGTATCATTGGGGTAGCGTTGCTAAAAAAAGCAACTTTGGTAACAGACATGTATGATTTAGTAAAAAATATAACATAAATACATAATCAAGAATAGTTTTCCTTAGATAAACCTACGACTGCGACGTGGTTCAAGACATTACAACTTCTCTTTCTCCGGAATTTTGAGGGTCTTCCTCAAAATTCTGCACCAGTTTACTGGGTTGCTGCTTCTGACGGCTGCTTGCGGCGAATGGCTGAAATCACTTCGGAATTTTGAGGGTCCTCCTCAAAATTCTGCCCCAGTTTCCAATTGCAGGGGAAATGAAAATTTTATTGAATTGTGACCGAACCCATAGGGCTGCCTACTTATCCCCTCTTAAACGGGAATCAAGTCAGGTGTAGTTCAAATTACATCATAAAGGAAAGCATAAAGGTTACATATAGTATCGCTTCACTGCATTTGTATTGATCAGCTTCGGTCAAACTTCTCCGTCCATTTCTGAAAGTATGAGGGCTCCTCCTGTTAGAACCCGGTTGACCATATACAGACCCTGCCAGTTAGGAGAACTTCCCTTTGGCCTCCTCCTGATGCGGGAAAATCTTCTTTAACACTAGCTACCCCGGTGTGAACTGTCTCGGCTTGACTCTTTTGTTGAAGGCTCTGGACATTCTGTTCTAATAGAGATGACCATGGCAAACTGCGTTTATTCTTTTTCCATCTATAAGAGCTACCTTCTCATAATGACTCTTCACCCATTCTACATTGTCGAGTTCTGCTTCCTGTATGATCCTCAAGGAGGGAATTTCTACCTCGGCAGGAATGACCACCTCTGTACCATAAACCAGCATATAAGGAGTCACCCCGGTTGATGTGCGGACTATGGTGAGATACCCCAATAAAGCAAATGATAACTTCTCGTTCCACTGCTTATGTTTCTCTATCATTTTCCTTAGTATCTTCTTGATATTCTTATTGGCGGCCTCTACAGCTCCGTTCATCTGAGGTCTGTAGGCTATAGAATTCTTGTGTTTGATCCTGAATGTTTCACACATGGCTTTCATCAAGTCACTATTGAGATTGGAACCATTATTAGTAATGATTGATTTTGGACTTCCAAACCGACAAACGATACGGTCGCGGACAAAGTCTGCCACAACTTTCTTAGTCACTGCCTTGTACAATGCTGCTTCAACCCATTTGGTGAAATAATCAATTGCCACTAGGATGAACCTGTGCCCATTTGATGCGGCAGGTTGGATTGGTCCGATAATATCCATTCCCCAAGCGGCGAACGACCATGGTGAGCTTGTTGCATTAAGCTCGTTTGGAGGCACCTTTATCATATCTACATGTATTTGACAGCGTTGGCACTTCCAGACATACTGGATGCAGTCCGTTTCCATAGTCATCCAAAAATTACCAGCTCGGAGTATCTTCTTGGCTAAGACAAAGCCATTCATATGTGGCCCGCAGGTCCCAGCATGGAGTTCTTCTAGTAATTTAGATGCTTCCTTTGCGTCGACACACCTTAGTAACCCCAGATCCGGAGTCATCCTATACAAGATTCCTCCGCTATGGAAGAAATTGTTGGATAATCTTCGAAGTGTACGCTTTTGAATAGGGTTTGCAAGCTCTGGGTGTTCTTCTTTCGCCAAGTATTCCTTGATATCATGAAACCAAGGTTTTCCATCCGCTTCTTCTTCAACGTGAGCACAGTAAGCTAGCCGATCGTAGATCTTTACTGGAATAGGGTCAATGAAATTCATATCTGGATGCTGTATCATGGATGATAGGGTAGCCAATGCATAGGCAAATTCATTCTGGACACTGGGGACATGCTGGAACTCTGTCTTTGTGAACCTTTTTCTTAACTCCTGTACGCAGATAAGGGAGTATCTTGGAGTTCTTGGTTGCCCATTCTTCTCGAACCTAATGTATAAGCAAGTCTGAATCCCCTATCACTAGCAACTCTTGGATGTTCATGTCAATGACCATCTTGAGTCCCAAGATGCAGGCCTCGTACTCAGCCATGTTTTTGGTGCAAGGGAATCTGAGTTTGGCAGACACCGGATAATTCTGACCGGTTTCTAACACTAGGACTGCTCTTATGCCAACTCCTTTGAAATTTGCTGCTCCATCGAAAAACATTGTCCAGCCATCATAGGATTCTGCAATGTCTTCTCCTATGACTGACACATATTCGTCAGGAAAATACGTCTTTAAGGGTTCGTACTCTCCGTCCACGGGATTCTTGGCAAGATGATCTTCCAAAGCCTATCCCTTAATTGCTTTCTGAGTTACGTAGACAATGTGAAATTCACTCAACAGGATTTGCCACTTGGCTAGCTTGCCAGTGGGCATGGGCTTCTGAAAGATGTACTTCAACGGATCCATCCTTAATATGAGATACGTGGTATAGGCACAGAAATAGTGCCTCAACTTCTGAGCTACCCAAGTCATAACACAACAGGTGCATTCTAACAGAGAATACCGGGCCTCGTACGGGGTGAACTTCTTGCTAAAATAGTAGATGGTTTGCTCCTTCCTCCTCATTTCATCATGTTTCCCAAGAACACAACCGAAAACTCCTTCTATCACTGCAAGGTAGAGTAATAGGGGTCTATCTAGTTCGAGCGGGACCAAAACTGGCGGTGTTGACAAGTACTCCTTGATTCTGTCGAAGGCCCTTTGGCAGTCATCAGTCCATCTGGTAGCGGCGTCCTTCTTCAACATCTTAAAGATTGGCTCACAGATGACAGTAGATTGAGCTATGAACCGACTGATGTATTTGAGTCTCCCCAGGAAACTCATCACGTCCTTCTTGTTCTTTAGCAGTGGAAATTCTTCAATGGCTTTAACCTTTGATGGATATTGTTCTATTCCTTGGTGACTTACAATGAACCCAAGTAGTTTTCCGGTAGGAACCCCAAATGCAGATTTCGTGGGATTCAGTTTCAGGTTATACCTTCTTAGTCTGTTGAAGAACTTCCTCAAATCTTCCATGTGATCAGTGGCTTTCTTGGTTTTGATGATGACATCATCTACATACACCTCGATCTCCTTATGTATCATATCATGGAAAATGGTAGTCATGGCCCTCATGTAGGTGGCCCTTTCATATTTTAGGCTTAACGGCATGATCTTGTAACAGTACATTCCCCACGGCGTAATGAAAGCCGTTTTCTCAGCATTTTCTTCATCCATCCAGATCTGATGATACCCATCAAAACAATCCACGAATGACTGCAATTCATGCTTGGCGCAATTGTCGATCAGGATGTGTATGTTTGGAAAGGGGAAGTCGTCTTTCGGACTGGCCCGGTTGAGATCCGGTAGTCTACACAGACTCTTACCTTCCCGTCATTCTTTGGTACTGGCACAATGATGGCTAACCATGTTGGGTATTCTACTACCCTAAGAACCTTGGCTTTGACTTGCTTAGTGACTTCTTCCTTGATTTTCAAACTCATGTCAGGCTTAAACTTTCTGAGCTTTTGCTTTACCGGCGGACATGTTGGATTGGCTGGCAGTTTGTGAGCCATAATAAATGTAGTCAGACCAGTCATGTCATCATACGACCAAGCGAATATGTCTTCATATTCCGTTAGAAATTTTGTGTATTTCTTCTTTTCTGATGGCGATAAGTGGACACTAATTCTTGTTTCTTTGACGTTCTCTACATCTCCCAGGTTAACAATCTCGGTCTTATCCAGGTTGGACTTAGACCTGTTCTCAAAATTTTCAACCTCTTTAACAATCTCTTATGGTATGTCATCTTCCTCTAAATCCATTCCATTTGTTGTGTTGTCTCATTGCATGTCACAGTCATTGGTTCATCAAGATAAGTAATAGTAATGATGTATGAGTAAAGTAATGAGAGAAAAATAATAAGAGTAAGATTTATAGGGAAAATTGAAATGTTTTGCTAAATTCCATAATTGTTTTGAATATTGAAGATCTTATTGCGAAAATAAAAAAATACGAAAGGAAAATCAACTAGTAAAAATGAAAGATAGTGCATGATGCTTTGTTCAGCCTTGCTACCCCGAGGCTTTCCGGGCTCTGGTGGTTCGGATGGTCCAATTGTTGAGGCATGCTCCTCGGCTTACAGCCTGTATGGAAGGGCCTTCCTCTCCCTCCTCCTTGAAAATGACACAACAATCTATGTCATCATCTTCCACGAATAAATTCCTCATTGCTGCCAGTGCTTCCTCTTCTTCCGACCCATATATAACATCGGCTAGCTGGAAAATCTGTTCCAAATGGGGTTTCGGCTGCTCTAGTGGGTAGTAAGGGCCGCGCCATGGTGGTGACCAGTTGTTGAACTCTTCCCAAGAGTACTTGTATCCCAGACCGAAAGTGGTGCCATGCTCCTTCAGCTTGATAGGTTTGGCGATTCTTTGGAGGTTCTTGCCAAGTCCCTTGCCAGGTTCATATCCGTTGCAGTTCAATATGCTTTCGATTTTGTTGTCCCACCATTTGTCCTTATCAACGGCGTTGACTCGCTCGATGTGGTGATAGGTCTCTCTGCCTATCTTTCTTCTACCTCTGATCGCTGGGATAGTTTGGCGACTATATATGGGATTGCTACCGTCGTCGTGAATGATCACATCTTGGTGATTCCACTCAAACTTCACTGCCTGATGTAGGGTCGATGCTACAGCCCCAGCGGCATGAATCCAAGGTCGTCCCAAAAGCAAGTTGTAAGATGCCAGAACGTCTATTACTTGAAATTCAACATCAAACCAAGTAGGCCCCATCTGCAAACACAAGCTAATTTCCCCAATAGTGGACCTTTGGGAACCGTCGAAAGCTTTGACATTGATGGCCCCGTCCTTGATCTCATGCAGCCCCTTTCCCAATGTCCTGAGTGTTACCAATGGACAAATATTGAGGCTGGACCCTCCGTCAATTAGGATTCTGGTGATGAAATAATCCTCGAGTGACTCAACCCTTCTAGTGGCAACTCATCTTCATGAAAAGTGATCTTGTGACTCTCTAATACCTGCCCTACCATGTTTGTCATTTCTCCTCCGGTGATGTTGCTTGGTACATATGCCTCACTCAGCACCTTCAACAAGGCGTTTTTATGTACATCGGAGCTTTGCAGCAAAGCTAGGATAGAAATTTGTGCCGGTGTTTTGTTCAGCTGATCAATGACTGAGTATTCCTTGGCTTGTATCTTTCTCCAGAGATCATCGGGCATGGTTTTAGTGATGGTCGGCCGACCAGAGGCCTACTTACTCGACTTAGCTAAATGCTCCGGAATATAAACCCTGCCGGTTCTTATCATACCCTGTGCTGCAACTGTTTCCTAGAATTTAGCTTTTCCTTTTCTTTTTGCTTCGGCTGTGCAGTCCCAAGGGATAGACTTTGTATGGAACGGTGTTATAGCCGACATTACTACTGGAATGGGCGCCTTTACCCCAAACGGAGCATGTATTTTGGATGGTAAAACCGTAACTTCAAACGGAGCTGGTGTGTTTGCTGGAGACCCAAACTCGACCTCAATTGGTGTTGGCGTCTTTATGGGGAAGGGCGCTTCAAACTTAAGTCGTATGGACATATTCACCTCGATGTCCCTAGAAGGCTGGATCTGGACTACAATCGGATTAAGGGTGACTGTCGGTTTCTTTGGATCGTCACCTTCCGCAATCAAACCGATCGATCCCTTGGGGTCCCAATCATTTTCTATCTCAATCATGTGAATGCCTCCACCCTTGTGGTCGAGCAGAGGGTTGTTGCGTACATTCAGAACAGGCTCCTTTGCCACAATAATCTTGTTATCAATCAGTGCCTGGATCTTATCTTTTAGAGAACGACATTCATCAATGGTATGCCCTTTCATGTCGGAATGATATGGACAGGATTTATTTGGATTGACCTATTGGGAAGGGTTTTCAGGGGTTATAGCAGAAATGGGGGTGACATAACCAGTAGCTCTGAGTCTTTCATTCAGCTGGTCAATTGGTTCAGCAATGGCGGTATATTGTTTGGGAGGCCTGCGGTCAAAATTTGGTCAGGGTCTAGGAAAGTTTTGGCGAATGGGAGGTGATTGATAGTGAGAGGGTTGAGCATTGTAGTCTTGGTAGACATGTGCGGGTGGGAGGTGAAGGTGATTGATAAGTAGGTGGGGGAGTTTGGTAAGAGGGTGAGGGTGCTTGGTAATTTGGAGTAGGTTGATATGTGAGTGGAGGCATCAGGTAGGTTTGGTATTTGATAGGGGATTTGGTTCTCTGTGCAACCATTACGGCACCTACGTCCCTTTTCTTGGACATACCACCAGACTGTAGAGCCTTGTTGGTAGCCTGCAAGGCTTCAATGTTTGCGACCATACAACTTTTGATGCCTTCATCGATCCTCTCACCTAGCTTGATAATGTCGGAAAATTTCTGGCTTTCAATCAACATCAACCTTTCATAGTACTGTGGGTCTTGAGCTCTGACGAGAAACCAGTTCATTTGTTTCTTTTCTAAAGCCGGTCTGACCTTAGCAGCTTCTGATCTCCAGTGAGTAACATACTCGCGGAATGTCTTCGTGGGTTTATTCTTTAGGTTCTAGATGTAGAACGCATCTGGCGCATTTTCTGTGTTGAACCTGAACCTGTCCATGAAATTGGACGCCATGCTCACCCAGTTCAACCACTTATTCAGATCTTGGCTAATGTACCAAGACAGAGCATCTCCCTTTAGACTCCTTATGAAAAGTTTCATGCGAACCTTTTTCCCTACTCCGACCAGCTTGTTGTAGTATGTTCTGAAATGAACTCTCAGATCTCCTGTACCATCGAACATCTCAAACTTTGGAGGTTTTACCCCTCGGGCAGTTCAACATCGGGTTGTATGCAGAGATCTTCATAGTTTAGCCCCTCAATTCCTTTGCTTCCTTCGACACCCTGAATTCGGCTAGTCAACTTCTTAAGCTCTTCAGCCAGACTCTTGATGAGTGATTCTTTATCATCAGACTCGGGTGTGCTTGAAATGGGTTGGGTGGAGTGCGGCATGGTTTCCATGTAGATGGGGGTGTTATGAGTGTGGAAATGGTCATTTGTGGAGTTTACAAGTTCTGGTATGAGCAGTGGAGTATTATTGAAAGTATGGCAGGTGTTGCAGTGGTGGTGAGGAGTGGGATGGTTTTGTGGTTTTGGGATGTTTTATGGAGGTGTGGGGTTCTGAGCGTTAGGAAAATTGACATCTGGGGTGGTGAGGGAAAATGATAAGATTGCCAAGTTCCGGACATGATCAAGTTCCTCCTGAAATTTCAATAGTTTTTGCTCGAGTTGGGACGCACTTTCTTTGGAAACCTGAGTACCATGAGTGACCTCTACCCGTTCAGTTGAGTTGTTCAGATCCTCCATCTTTTCTTTGTTCTTGTTTTTGATAGGACTTGGAGGAGGAGTGGGTGGAGGGCCCTTTGATCTTGTGGACTATGATGACGATGCCAGAGTGCACGAACTAACCTTTGGGGAGGGAAGAAAATAAACAAAAATCAAAAACAAAAAGGTAACAAGTCAGTAGGGATTATAAGAAAGTGTTGCGATATTTAAACTCATAGTGCAAGAATGTAAATCGCGTCCTAATTTGGGAGCCTCGTTGTGCCCGAGGTAGGCCTAGCGACAAATTGATTTGGAGAACTTAAAATACTAAATGCCTCATTTTATTGATAAAAAGTAGATGAATCCTAAATAGACACTAAATAACCGGAAATAAAATATCACTAGTGGCCATGGACCTTATTACATTTTATAAAGCAAAAAGTAAATTCCTATCTATTTGGTCCCAGAAGGACCTTCCTCAGGTTGAATGCTCTCGTTGATCAAATCCTCCAGTCTGCGTAGGTTCACCAGTAAAAATGCATTTGTCAGGTGTTCTCCTTCGTTTCCCTCAGCATTCTAGCAGTCGGTGACTCTCTTCCTCACTTTTCCAGCAGACTGTATTCCAGATATTCCAACTTTTAGCTAGCTTTGGCGGCCCTTTATTTCCACTCATTGATTTTGTCATTTGGGAAGACTCCTTCACCAGTCTAGCAAGAGTAGGGGTGTGCTAATTATACCGAAACTGGGGACCTCGTGCCTCATTTTATGCAAAACAAAAGGGTTAAGACCATACCCCTACCGAACTCGATTATTTAATATCAACAATTAGCATAAAAACATTTAGTTCTCCAAATAAATGCACA
The DNA here is from genome assembly GCF_000393655.2 of Nicotiana sylvestris. NCBI lineage: Eukaryota > Viridiplantae > Streptophyta > Magnoliopsida > Solanales > Solanaceae > Nicotiana > Nicotiana sylvestris. Next base: position 184,473,770 of record NC_091062.1, read on the forward strand.
AAATGTGATAGTGTCTGTTTGGGTTTTTGGGAAACTCAGTAGACTTTGGATAAGGCTATCTTAAAAAGTCATTATGCGGACAACATAACTGACTCGTCCAAGTTTGACCATGATGCATGCACAATTAAACAGAGTAAGCTTTCTATGGGGTTTTTAGACTGGTACCCTTGAGCGGACAACTCAAAAGGGAAAGGCACGGAACCGTCGACTACACCGTTGATCGACTGGTTTTACCGCAAATACGCCTTTGCCGGATTTAAAGGGTAATAATATCGGAAGAGCGAAACCACTCATTATAAGCGTTGCTATGGTATTTGTTTGGCACGAGTGGAATATGATGTTGAAAACATGCTTATGCAATAATTAAAACAAGTTGTCACGTATTTGCATGTTCATAAAGTAATAATTACAATAATTTAAAACAGTAATAAATGAGTGTAGTAAAGGAAAGCAGTGAAAGAAACAAGGGAAAGAAACAAGAGACAAGTTAGTTTTTTGCAGTAGAAGAGAGAATTAAATGCTTAAAGGTATTAAACAAATAAGGCACATAAGATATGTAAAGTCACAGTAATAGCTTGAAATGGTAGAAGCCTAAAAGATGTCCCCAGCAGAGTCGTCATGCTGTCGCGCCCTCTTTTTCTCTCACGAAATAGGGTTTATGACATTGACAAATCTTTTAACGGGTATTAATAGAGAAGAGTCGTCACCTAATGATTAAAGTGCATTAGGACACTAAGAAGAGTTTGATTTAGGAAAACCAAAGATTGAGTAAGGGCTTGAAATTATCCCGAAGAGAAGGTGTTAGGCACCCCTCAATATCCACTAGTGTGGTTTCCGGCCATACTATAATTATGACTTTAAGTAAGCAAATAAGAGTTTCAAATATGAGTGGGTTTTCACATAATGGTTGCAAATAGATAAAATTAAAAGAAGTGAAAGGCAAGCTGAAATTTGAGAAAAACGGTTTAAAATTTTGAAAGGTAAACAACGAAATAAACAAGTAAAGGGAAGGGGGTCCTAGGTTTATAAATAATATGGATCACCCCACACAATGTTCGGTAATCGCTCCTCGACGAGGGGTTACACATGACATTATCGCGTGGTCATCACATCCATATCTACCCTTTCCCACCCCGTTAAGGTGATAAAACGCGGAATAGTTTCGTTTACTTATTGCATGCTATTACCCGCCCCAATCCTATTAGCCCTGGAGGTGCTTGGGACTACTAATCCTATAATGGTGGAAAAGTTGGCTTATTTGTGGTTTCAAAAGGTAAAAATACTAAGGCGACAAACAAAAGCATGTATAACAAGTATGGGGCAAGCACATAAGCAGATACGGCTCAAACAGACCTCTTTAAATCAAATAAAAATATCTAGTTTAGCATGTCTTGCATGTACTGATTAGGGTCTGATTAAAACTTAAAAGGGGAAAACAGGCTGATTTATCACATATTTTCAGATAAGAAGTCTGAATTAGACCCGCCCGCTGGTTGTAATTAACAAAAAACTGGTGCAATCATAACTTTTATCCTAAGGCTTGCCAAAGTGTTAGATGAGACCTATATGCATGATATCTATTGGTTTCATAAATAAAGAGGTAAACTGATTGCAGATTGATTAAGGAAAAAAGTTGCTAGTTTTTTAACAGAAGAGTACAAGTTCTGCAGTTGATAAAGCATTACTAGTGAAAACCTACAAACGATTGAGACGATACAGATTTTTGATTAGGAACCCTATAGGCATGATTTCTATGTGTTGCATCTTTTATTACGAATGCGATATCCGATCACACTGATTATTAAGGCCTATAATTGTGTTTGCCTAATGAGAGATGAGTATACGAGAATCAGAAAGGTCCTATAAGCATATTATCTACATGCATGTGCATCCTATAGACATGGTATCTATGCAGAAATTCTTATAGGCATGTTGTCTAAAGATGAGAATGCAGAAGTTCTTATAGCCATGGTATCTATATGTGAGTGCATGATTCTATAGGCACGGTATTTAATCGTTAGTGCATAAGTTCAGAAAGAAAATCTCATAGGCAGGATGTCTACATGATATGCAGAGATGAGGGATTCCTATAGGCAAGTTACCTACCCTTTGCATACAGTTATTCCCATCCCTTTTCGCTAGTCATACCCAATAGTTATTACAAGTTATTATAGCCCGGAATGAAACAAGAAAAGAAAAATTAAAAGTACAACAAAGGGGAGCCTAATTCAGACTCCATGTCTGAAATATGAGATGAACCAACTCTAAAGATCATGATCCAAAGCCTTTCTCTCATCTTTGGATGTGTCATAGTTCCCTAAAAGCCGCATATGGACTCTGGGTAGTGCTCACACCCAAATGTTACCAGATTAAGAACATAATGCAGTGTGGAAGGGCCAACCCTCAAGTGTCCAAGTTCAGAGGGAACTCAAGGTCCCAAGTCAAGGCTCACAAGAGGGGGACAAAACCTAGAAGTTAGGAGAGAGTGCAAGTGCAGAAGTGAAATTCTGAAAAGGGGAAGGGGGGAAAAGGGAACAACTTAAAAATCAATGCATATAGGGGTATGAAGGAGTAGGAAATTTGCAAGGATACAAGAGAAGCAGGCTAATGGGCATAATCAGCAATGGGATATGCTGGCACATACTCCAGCCTGTTAGAGGTTAGGACCTCACTGGTTCAGAACTCAAGTCATGGGCAACAACTCATGTTGCCATGCCCTACATCATCACTTACAAACACATAGAGGTAATGGGGTAGGGAGCAAAGATTCACAGTAGAAACAGGCAGTAGAACATAGGTATATTAAGTTAAATATTGAACTCTACATAAGCAGTAAGGTAGCCATGGATATAACAAAGTAAACACATTAGGGTGATGCTGAAACTAAAATTAGGACATACCAGTTTCAGAGAAAATAAACAAAGAGAAAGTAGTAGTCTTGTAAAGCCAAAGTGCAAACGAGCAATCAGAATGCTATGAGTTTAGAAGAGAATTGTGAAGTCTAAAGTGTAGAAGTATTGAATTGAAGGTGTCCTAAAGTGCAGAAGGATCGTGCCCTTTTATAGTGCAGAAAGCAAGTAGAAATAGGTAAGAAAATAGTTTGGAAATCAATTACACAAGGTCTCCCTTTAATTAAGGGATTCTGATTTCAAACGGGCAAAATAATTAAGGAAATGGGTCAATCAAACACTTTCCAGAGCAGTACATGAGGGGTAAATACATAGAGGTTTATTTAAGGACAAAGTCTTGATAGTACACGGTTTGTGAAAATAAGGAATGGAAATCAATTAACAACTAGTAAATCAGAAATTGAGGATTTCGTATGAATGAACCAGGTCAGAAAGATGGGAAGGATTTCGACTTAAGGAAAATAAGTACCAATCAATTAAACTTATTAAAAGGAATTTTGAATCAATCACAAGTTTGAAAACCATTTTGAAGAAAGATTCCTCATATATAAAAGCACACAAACACGTTAAACATGAAGACATTTATCATGCTATTCAATGGAAGAGTCTAGTGTAGGAGAATCAGAATTGTCTGCAAACAAAAGAAGTTCACACTTAGTTCATAGACCCAGAAATAAGTCTGAAAGAGTCAAGGGTCCTCAAACAGAACCCTAGTTTGATCATATGACCAAACTCGGAGGAAACTCCCAAATTCTAGAGTTTCCGACTCGAGTCAAATACAGAGATGAGGAGGCAACAAGCTCAGAGATTTCTTTTCAGAATCTCATGAGAAGACAAGCAAATACAAATAACATTCAAAGCAGACAGAGTGTAGGAGCATAATGAGAGAATAGTCACGACAGTAAAAGAAACGTGTTTAAGAAAACCTTTTAGAAGGGACTTAAACAGAGTTCAGTAGAAAGCAATAACACTTAAGAACACAATAGGAGATATAGAAGAAGAAAGTACTTTTCAGAAGGAACTTAGCCAAGGTTCAGAAGAGAAAAGAGATGGTATAACACTTAAGTATACCGTAGAAGAAACGTGTTTAAAGAGGTCTTTTAAAAGAACTCAGACAAAGTTCAGTAAAAGGCAAACAAAACTTAAGAACTCAGTAGGAAATACATACAGTAGAAGAACACAAAAATACCGGAAAAGCATAGTAAGAGATCATATAGGAAAACACAGCAAGATAAACATGCGAGCATGGTACAAAACACAGTAGAAAAACAAAGCACAGAAGAACATGTATAGCATAAGAAAGCAGTAGAAGCACATGCATGACAAATACACACAAAGAAAGGAAAAGAAGAGTCGAAGAAACATTTTAAGCTTTTTCAGAAAACCTAAATCGGAAAGAAGTAATTTTTTGAAAGAAAAATTGGGGAAAACGTTTAAAACTCAAGTAGAGAACAGATATAGAACATATCTAAGAAAAAATCAGAGAAAACCTCGAATAGCTTAGGGTTTCAGAGGAACCCTAAAATGAGAAAGGCTTTGAAAATGTTCGATTAGAGTCGGAGAGGTGAGAACCATGCTCAAAATATCATTATATGCCGGAGCAAAACCGACAAGGGCCATAGAACCTTGGATCTGTAGAGATATGAACGGACACCTTCGAGGTCAGACCTGGGACCTTCGAATACCAAGTGTTTGAGAGCAGAGGGAGATGAGTTAAGGCCATCCATGGCTTGAGAGGCCATGGATTCCGGTGAGCTTGAGGTAGAGGACAAAGAGAGAGGCTAGGGTTTCGAGAGAGTTTGAGAGGAGAGGGATTTCAGAGGCGGCTGATAGAAGAGAATGAGGGGATTAGGGTAGTCATTGGGGAATTAAAAAGGTAAGGAATGATCGTGGCCGTTGATCAAAATGATCAACGACCTAGATTAAAGAGAGGGCCGGGTGGATCGGATAAGCGGGTCAGGCGTCAGGTTAAATTGAGATTGGGCTGGGTAATTTGGGATTTGAAATTGGGTTATTTGGGGGATCAATTTGGGCTATAATTGAAACAAAATGGGGCTATATTTTAAATAGCTAGTTTTTCCCTTTTTATTTTATAAAAAATAGTAACATGATTTCTGAAAATAAATTAAAGGTACTAAATTAATTAATAATATATAGATATTATATTAAAAATGTTGGAATCAATTTTATAATTATACGCGCAATTAAATCTTAAAATAGGCTAAAATTGCAATTTAATTTTTAAAATACTAAATAAATTTAAAAAATGTGCAAAAAATTACCTTAGCTATATTTTGGTATAAATGTGAGGGTAAAATAAGTTATTCACCAAAATGATGATTTTGGGAATAATTATTAGTTTTTGTATTGCTAAAATAAGGCAATAAATTGATTTAAAAATCTTTTAAAATTAGTAAAAATACTGAAACGTTTGATATACCTATATATGCATACATATGATATTTTGAAAGTATTTTGAATATATAAAATATACAGGGAAAAATTGGGTATCAACGATATCTTTTGTGATAAAACAACCTGGTGCAAGACACACCATCACTTGTGCATTCAGTGATATTCTCTCAAGAAGAAGAAGCGTTTATCCGGCATAGAAGTCACTGATGTGTCAAGAACAAGAAGACAACTCCACTAAGGATCAGTTTCTAAATGAGCTTTATGTACATCCATAGTTGAGTTGTAATCTTGTTAATTGTTCAACATTGTAATTTCTAGTTTGCTTTTAGAAGCATTGTCTTAGGAACAAACCAAATTCGTAAACTTTAGAGTTTATGTTGTGACTAGGAATAGTCATAAGTTAAATCCTCTGTAACTAGGAGAGTCGGAGAGTGGCTTGTGGTGGTTGCATCACAAGTTAGTTTGAAGTCTTTGCAATAGAGTATTTGCAAAGTGGCTTGTAATAGGTAGATTACAAGTTAGTAGAGTTAAAAGCCTACAAGAGTAGGTCGTGGTTTTTTGATCCCCTTATATGGGATTTTTCCACGTAGAAAATCTCTTGCCTTCTTTACATTTAGTCTTTACTGCATTCTACGTATCAGTCTCATAGAAGACCAGGTACTCTATAGGTTGGTGAACTCATATAAGCTAGCAAGGGGGGCGTTGAACAGGTGACCCATGAGGACGATCTGCCTCAAAACAGGGAGGTTGATGAGGAGGTTGGGGCCAAGACTTCCCAAGATGCCGGCAGTGCCCCGAAGGAGGCACTCAGTGTGATAGATATTACCAGGTCGCCTTCGTTCACCAAGTCCATGTTCGATGAGGACTGAACGGTGAAAGAGCGACCTAATAAAGGGACTCACGGAGTGGACGATCCCCTTCACTACTTTTTTTATGGCGGGGACTCAACCGCGCTGGAGGACTTCTCCGGGTTAGCTAACTTAGAGGTACCGAGGAAAAGTCCATCCTCGGAGATTGGTGGGTCAAACTCAAGCCTAAGGTTGATCAGCCGATCCCCGCTCCGAGCATGGATCCTGGACGAAAGCGGTCAGTTATTATCACCGTCCCAAAGGACGCCTGTATTCTTTTTGCCCCTATCAGGGTAGCTAGCTACCTCCTGTGCCTGGTAACCGAAGAAGACAAGGTAAAAATAAGTGAGGTGGATGCGTCGTTCTTGTTCAACGAAGCACAGAAGGCACTGAACCGGGTAAGGTGACATTAAAATCATTCATCTTCGAATTTGAATTTTGATAACTCTAATACCTTTTCCTTTTGACACTTTTGCAAACTTCCGGGCTGAGCTTAGTCAGCTCGAGGCTGAGGTCAAAGAGCTTGCTAAGAAGAGGGATATGTACAAGCTTCTGAGTGAGCAATGCGAATGAGAAATCGAGAAAATCCGGGTTGAGTTAGATGCGGTCCAAAAAGAACATGCCCGCCTAGTGGAACAACTAAAGATCTTTGAAGCCAGTGATAACAAGTTAGACATGGAGACTAATGGTCAAAACCCGCAGGTCCAATAGAAGCTTGACCGGATCGACCAACTTCGAGTCGGGATGGACGAAGTCAAGGCCAAGGTAGAAAAGTGGAAGGGTAAAATGGACCGTTTAGCTTTAGAGAAGGAGACTGCTCGGGAGCAGGTGGCTTCGATGGATGTCCAACTTCAAGTGGCGAGGGAAAAAGTGGAGGCCCGGTCCCAAAAAATCGAAGACCTTCAGCCCCAACTAGGCTCGATTATCGTTGAATGGGATGCCCTTATCAAGGAGCTTAAAATAGCTAAGTCAGTGACGGAAATAACCAGGGTCAATGCTGAAGAGATGGTAGCCCAATACAGAGCTAATGCTGAGGCACCCCAGGACCGCCTGAAAGTCACTGTCGAGTACGTGAAGTGGCAATCCCGAAAAGAGACTCGCGAGGAGGTTCATGCTCGGGGTTTTGACCTGTCGGTCGAGATAAAAAATGCTTAGAGGCTCGAGGCCGAGGTCAAGAAGTTGAATGACCCTAAGGACGAGGAAGCCTCTAAGGGCTCCGGTGAACCCGAAGACGAAGAAGACCCCGATGGCTTGGATGATGAGGCGGGCTCTGGCGAAGATCAGGCTTAGGTTCCTTGTAAATTTTTCTTTGTTTTTGTATTTTTGTATATTTTGTTGAGGCCGTTTGGCCTTTGTAAAGATCTTTATATATATACAAGGCTTTTATTTTTTCCCTTTGGCAATATTCAAGTTTGTTTCTTTTGGATTTTTCTTTACGATTGCAAAAATTTCAAATGCCTTAGCACGTAGTAATAAGATCTTGTTCGGAGGTTTGAACAAGGCTTGTTCTCAAATGCCTCAGCACTGGAATCTTTCCCCAAAATACTTACTTAGAATTTTTCAGATTGTAATTTTGCCGAGGGTAGCCTTTAAACCAGTTTGGGATTTTTGAAGGTCTTTTGTTTTCGTTATGGGCTTCGGAGGTCTCCGAGCCATTTTTAGGACGGTCGTAACCTTTTAAGTTAGGGCATTTCCTAATAGGCTTTATACTCAGGCTTCGATACCAGAGTCATCCGAGCTTGCCTAGGACAGCAGTCCCTGAGTGGGGGTGGCTGTAGCCTTAAACGTTTAGGCACTGCCTAATAGGTTTTTGTGTCCCTCGGGCTTCGATTGCCCGAGCCGTCCGAGTTTGCCTTGGACGACAGTCCCCGAGTGGGGGTGGCCGTAGCCTTTAAAGTTTAGGCACCACTTAATAGGTTTTTGTGCCCCCGGGCTTCGATTGCCCGGGCCGTCCGAGTTTGCTTTGGACGACAGTCCCCGAGAGGAGGTGATCTCTTGGATCCGGATGGAGGCGGCCCATGGGCTCAATATCCTTAGAGAAACAAAATGTAATAATTCTAAGGGAAAAAAATATGTATCTGCAAGGTAAAAACTTTCTTTCATTTATGTGCGCAACATACAAGATTTCTAATGTTCATAAGCTTCGTGTTATGGCGTAAGTGGTCTATGTGGGCATGGTTCATTTGACCATTTTGCCCTTACAATAAATCCTATCCACCTAGCCCAGACTTTTCAAGCACGAAGTTTCCTTCCTTGCTAAAATCGTTATAAGGTGATGGCCCCTAATATTCAAGGTCGATCGTAGAGAGGGCTCGGATACTGTTGATGTGATCCTCGTGTCACGACCCAAACCGATAGGCCGTGACAGGTGCCCAAGTCCTACCTGTCGAACGCCCTTAAGAATGCGTCTGAGATATAAATATGAATAATATCTGTCAATATCCTGCTGAATAACGATAATAATATACGTGAGGGAAACCTGTCCAAAAGACATATATTCATATACGTGCGGAATACGTAGAGCGAGCCGACAAGGCTGCTATAGACAACTCTATATCAAACTAAGGGTTTCTAACGGGCCGGGTCAACCCGTTTTTGGACTGACCCAGTCTGGTTGAAATCGGAACCGGCCCAGTCCGGTACAAAAGGGTCGGGTGGGCTGGGTTAATGGGGTAAGGGAGTTGGTCTGTTCACCTTCGTTCAACCGATTAACCGGCCCGGTCAAACCCAGTCAACGAGATTCACTGTAGAACCGATTAACCAGCCCGGCCCGGACCGGCCCATACCGGTTAACGGCTAGTTGTTTCAATTTGTTTTAATAAATGATTGTTAACGTTGGCAACGGTCAGCTGGGCTAAGGGGTCGTTGCCCAAAAACTATTTTTCACAAATAGCCCCTTTTGGGCCATTTTTTTTTAAATTTAACACTTTTTGTAATTACTAATTTAGCCCTTTGAAAAACTATAAATACACCCCCCCTATTCTTCATTTCTTCACTCATCTCTCATTTCTCAAACTCAAATTCTTAATTCAAGTTAAATCATGCCCCGTACTTCTAGAGTGTGCTCATATGCTTGGGAACATTTTGAGGTGGTAGAAAAAAATGAAGAAGTTCACAAAGTAAAGTGCAAAAACTGCAATCGAGTCTTAAATCTTCGTCTAATGTGGGTGAGCACAGGCTGTTTAAGGAAGCATATGAATAGTTGTCTTGAGCGTCCTCCAGAAATTCGTATTTAAGTTGATTTGAGACAATTTGTGTTATTTTAAAATTATTAGACGTATTTATGCTTAATGTTTTAGTTTGTTAGATTAATTTGAAGTATTATTATACATGAAATTTTAGTTTTACTCTTTTTTGTTAATTTATTTGTTGTTAAATGCAAACTTCAATTTGTAAGTTTGAAATAAAAAAAGCACTTGCAATTTTTAAGTGCAATTTTTTCTCATCTTCATTGTATTCTTTATATTTTTAATTTATATTTATATAACTTACAGTAGTCATACAAAGTACAACACAAAATTAAAAATTACACTAACCCGGCCCGGCCCCTTGGACCCGTAACCCTTACGGTTCATTTTTTACCCAGATGGACCCAAATCCGTTAAGCCAGGTAACCCCTAACCTGTAACCGGCGCGGTTCGAAACCTGAATGGTTTCAAGTTTTCCCTACCCGGCCCGGCCCACCCGTTTAACACACTTATATCCAACTATACATATTGTCTACAAACTTCTAATAAAATATACAACTATGCAAGGATGGGACTGGGCCCCGTCATACCCATATATGTATACAAATATATCGTACCAAAATCAAAAGCAGCTCCGGATCAAATGGAGCACACCAACTCTCACTGATCAAGGATCCTTTGAAAGGGGTCGTCTACCTGCACATGCGGACATGAAACGCAGGCCTCGGGAAATAGAGCGTCAGTAGAATAATGTATTGAGTACGTAAGGCATGAAAATCAGTACATAAAAGATATTAATGAAGCATGGAATAAAGAATTCAGCATGTAAGCTAAATAACCTTATAAATCCTAAAACATTTATAATGTCATGCACGTGCGTATAAATGTCATGTCATGCATAGGTATAAGTTTACATAACATCATCAAGTCTCTGAGTGCATCCCATCATATCATCTCGGCCACTGTGGGCAAAATCATCAATATATACCAGCTGATCAGGTGGTGGGTATATAATGACATAACCTTTTCCCATATCCCATATACGCGTATATAACGTCAGCTTGGCCATGGGTCAATGTACATGTATAAATGAATGAAATGCATTAAAATATGTTAATAATATCAATATACCTTTCGGATAAACTTTATCAACTATGTATTATTCTAAGACCCATGAACAGAAGATATAATAATATGTCACATGGGGAATTAAGAACTTAGACACCCCTTCTATGGATAAAGTCATTTATGAAAGCTGTGCGTTCGCTCGTTTTTTTGTATCATTTGGATCATGCCAAAAAGAAAGAAGGGATATCCTTATTATATCTGAACTGATTCTCTTGACAATCCTTCTAACATACGCCAATCATGATGAAACACATAACGATGAGATCAAAATAGGAAATAACCTGTATGATATTTTTAAGAAAGATTTCACCGTACTTCCTTATAATTGTCAAACCTCACGTTCTTAAGATGCCATGAAATCTGGTTTGAAATTGATGTATGTACCTCTCTTAAGATACCAAATCTCTCTTTAAATTGATATATGTTCTTAAGATGCCAAATCTCACGTTCTTATCATTTTATATATGTACATCTCTAATTTAGAGGGGTCTTATATTTGGATAGGTGTGGGTCCCACTTCATGCAGTGGCTTAACCACATAATCCTTAATCCTTAATCCTTAATTTTTCTACATAATTCATAATGACTTAAGAGTCATAAATCTTAGGGTGGCTTGCTACCGGGGGGGGGGATCTTATCCAATTTCTTTAATTAATCACCCAACAATTCTTTAATTAAAAAGGTAATCTCTCATTACTCAATAATTAATTAATTACCCACATAATTAAGAATTATCTCAACTTACTTAAAATACTACTTACTTTTAACATACCTTATACACCTTACTATTATGGTCATGTAGTACCTTGTACGACACTAGTCCATAAATACAGGGTATTATAGCTCGGACTGTATTTTATCCCAAATCGACAATCTTCAACGAAACTCATTTTTTTGATTCGCTTACCCTTTAACCTTCACAACACTTTACTTATCGCATGTTATAAATATCATAAATGTTTATAACCTCAAAAATAATCTCATTCCCGAGTCTACGTTGATTACCTTACGACAAAACTTTTACGTAGGAAATGCGGGATATAATACCTCGACTCCAGTTCAAAACTGGTCTTCAAATATAAGATAGCATGATCCATTATTGCCTTATTAAAAACCTTGCCGGAAAACCCATTTGGGGTAAAACTGATTCAAGGGAAAAAGAATGCAACGCTTGCTTTCAGGCCTAAAAGTTGCATCATTCCTTGGCCGTTACTTGCAAGTGTTAGTCCAGTTTGTAATATATGTAAAGAAAATAAATGAATGGGGTCATACATTAGCAGTAGTATCATCTTAAGTTGATTACATTCCAGTTGTTTGGTAGCGCTCACCGTTCACTATTTCGAGTTTGTATGATCCTTTGCCGGTGATTTCGATAATTCGATATGGACCTTCTTAATTTGGTCCCAGCTTCCCTTTGTTAGGGTTCCGAGTGTTCAATGTCACCTTTCTTAACACCAAGTCCCGATATTGAAGTGTCGGAGGTTGGCTCTCCGATTGTAATAGCTTTTGATCTGTTATTTTTGGGCGGCCAATCGGACGAGGGCCACCTCGTTTCTCTCGTTCAACAGTTCCAAGCTCGTTTTCATCGCCTCGTTGTTTGGCTCTTCAGTCACATATCGGAATCTGAGACTCGGTTCTCCTACTTCGGTCGGTATTAATGCTTTGGCATGTAGACCAACGAGAATGGGGTGGCCTCGGTACTAGATTTTGAGGTCATATAATAAGCCCATAGGACTTAGGGCAAAATTTTCTTCCATTTTCCTTTGGCGTCGGTCAACCTCTTCTTAAGGTTTTGGAGTATGGTTTTATTCGTAAACTCTGCCTGCCCATTCCCACTAGGGTGATAGGGTGTCGATAGGATCCTTTTGATCTTATGGTCCTCGAAAAAATTTGCTTACCTTACTGCAGATGAAATGCTTCACATTGTCACACATGATCTTGGCCTCGAACCGGCATATTATGTGGTCCCAAAGGCCTTTTTTGTAGTAGTGAAAATTAATAACTTATTCTCCCTAACTTTCTCAAATGCCTAGGCTTCCAACCTCTCATACTCCAAACCTAGGAAGGCGTGGCTGGCACCCGGTGCCATAGAGACCCGAGCAAATCATTCTGTAACTCATTCATTCCTTTTGTAACTATTATGTTTCAACAAGGCCACAACTCTAAATGCATAACTATAAGTGGACAATACTATATCACTGAATCATATTTCTTAAAACATGAATATATATGGGCTTGTCAAGGCCTCTGACATACTGTACCAAATGAACCTCTGTCTACAAAGCCTCTAAGATTATTTGACATAAAGTGGGACAGAGTACTGGCCTACCCATAAGTCTGTAGAGAAACTCTGACACGATGACTTATAGACTCAGCTGTACTTCGGATGAGGTGGAGTCTTACCAATCCTTCGCTGAATGCCAATCTCGTCTACTATGAGGGCACATCAAATCGATTATTTATACCTGCAGGCATGAATGCAGCGCCCCCAACAAAAGGACGTCAATACGAATAATGTACTGAGTATGTAAGACATGTAAATCATTATATAAAGGACATGGAAGAAATATGAAGTAAAGGACTCAACTTGTAAGTCTGGATAGCTCTGTAAATCATGAAATATTTATAATATCATGCGTATAAATGTCGTGTAATACATAGGTCTGTACGTATATAACATCATCAAGCCTCTGAGGGTATCCCATCATATCATCTCGGTCACTATGGGCAAATCATCAACGTATACTAGCTGATCAGGTGGTGGTGCATATATAACGCTATAACATTTTCCTATATCCCATATACATATATATATATATATATATATATATATATATATATATATATATATATATATATACGCATATATAACGCCATCTGGTGCCACTGTGGGCAAAATCATCAACGTATACCAGTTGATCAGGTGGTGGTTCGTATATAACGCCGTAACTTTTTTTCATATCGCATATACATATATATATATATATATACGCGTATATAACGCCGTTTGAGTTATGGGTAAATGCACATGTAAATGAATGCAATGCATGAGAAATACATCAATTAGACATAGAATTTAGGTATCATTTAGAATAAAATTAACATTGTCCATTATAAATAACAAAATATAATTTCTTTAAAATCATGAATAAATAATCCTTTATAAAGTTATCTCCCCAAGCATTTGAAAACTCACCGTATAAATTTTACAGTAAGTCAACGGACTCAAAAGAAGTCCTAAACAAAGTGTTACATGCTCCCAGGGATGACTAGTGCAAATATACAATATTTGTATAATCTCGAGAAATAAAAATATTAATAAAATTATTTGACAGCTGAAATTTCTCAGAATGTCATAAGACCTCTATGCCTTTGAATAATATCATGAAGTAAACTTTATCAACTTACGTATTTTTTTGAGACCCATGAACATAAGATATAATAATATTTTACATGGAGAATTAAAAATATCGACACCCATAGTATTTCTATGAATAGAGTCATTTATGAAAGTTGCATATTTTGCTCGTTTCATTTATATTATTTGGATCATGTCAAACAGAAAGAAGGGATAGTCTTAACATACTTGAGTCGATTATCTGTTATAACAGTAACGGACACCAAACTCATCGACACCAACCTTCTCAGCTTTCTTCAGGTAGAGGAAAATAGTACTTTAATCACAATTGTAACCAACTCAAAGTACCAGATCTATTTTAATCACAATTATAACCAACTCAAAGTACCAGATCTATGTCCCAACGTGTAAGCCTATACTCCAATATTTGCTCCAATGAATACCATCACTCTTGAACATTAGTGATTCATTTTCCTATGATCCCTAGTAGTTCTTCTTTACTCTTTTTTGCCTTAGTATTCTTCTTTTTCTATACGACTTCTGACTGCTACAACTTCTTGTGCAACATTTGAAGCAAATGATCAAAGACTTTGTTGTTTCATATGCCAGAGATCGGTAACCAGAAAGATTGACTTCTATGGTAAGAAACCAAAACCAAGACAAGAAAGCGAGAGAGATGGATCACATATTTTTGCCACCTAGATTAATGACTTAAGTGTCATCAATTGGAGAAAGATTTGCTGCGTCGTTGAGGAGTACTTAAGCTTATCCAATTATGTTTAATTAATTAGTTAATCTCCCACTAAAAATTAATAATTATCCAATTATCCACATAATTAAGAATTATCTCAAATTACTTAAAATACTACTTACTTTTAATACACTTTATACACCTTACTATAATATACTTTACAATCGTGGTCATGTTATACCATATAAAATTAATACATACATTATTATTTCATTAAAACATCCATGTAAATATACATATATTTTCTCAACTTCTATTTTCCTAATCTCATATAAAGAGTACAAAGTTTTGTGCGCTTAATTCTTAAAAGAAATCTCATAAACTTTTCTCATATTATGTGTATAATTTAAAATATATTCGAAAGTAGTAATATTAATAACTATATAAAATTATATTCCTTAAATCATTTTTTTTAAAAACTTGTATATTTGAAATACATAAAAGAAGTACCAATCCAAATTTCAGAAGTTCCAATTTTCAAGAAAATATTTGAAAAGTTTGTGTCCAAAGAAGACGTTGTTTTACTTTCAAAATACAAAAAAAGGGCAAATAATCAACCGCTAAGATGAAAGGAGTATAAAACTCTTGAATCACTCCAAATTTTTTTTAAGAGAAAAATGCACTTTGAGTCGGGAAACTCAAATTTATTATCTTCATAAATTCAAGCAATTCAAATAAAATGAGACAATGATCTAACGCAGTATTGCTTTCTGATAATAATACTTTTTATTTTTATTTTTTTACAAAAAATGTTCCACTCAAAATAATATATTCAATGTATATAACGTGTCAAGGTTAGCGATAACCACTTCTCTCTTTTGTCATACTTCTCTCTCCAGAAAACCTCCTACTTCCTTCATTCACAGCTGCACTATGCACACAAATACCAACCAAAACCCAATTCCTCCTAAACCACCGAACTTAAATGCAATTGACTTATTAATGGAGACAGACTCCACTCCCTCTTCCTTCAAGGAAAAGCTAATGGCAAACGAATCGTTCCTCCAATCCATGCCAGACCAAATCCCCATGGACATTAACACAACTCTAAAAAACGAAGACGTTCAAACCCCAGATCCACAAAACAATACTTATACTGTTCAAATCACTAAGGAACATAAAAAAAGAATTTATCACCTATGGAGATTCTCCCTTATAATCAAACTACAAGGGAAAATAATCCTTGACGATGTTTTAAAAAAAAGGATAATCGACCTATGGAGACCATCAAAGGCCTTTCCACTCATTGATCTAGGGGAAGACTACTTCATTGTCCGATTTAATAAAGAGGAAAACATGATAAAACCTCTGCAAAATGGACCTTGGTTCATATTTGGTCACTTTCTTTCAGTGCAACGCTAGGAACCAAATTTCGTGGCCACAAAGGAAAGACAATCTCTCACGGCTATTTGGATCAGACTCCCTCAACTACCAACTGAGTTTTACGATGGTGAAATACTGAAAAAAGTGGGCAGTACAATAGGCAAACTCCTCAAGGTGGATGCGTGCACCTCTGCAGCTCTAAGAGGCCGATATGCCAGATTATGTGTGGAACTGTCACTCGACAAACCAGTGAAATCATTTGGGTTCATAGGGTCACACAAGCAACAAATCCTATATGAAGGAAATGATCTACTATGCAAAAATTGTGGACACCTAGGACACCCCTCAAGACAATGCAATCTTTGAAAAAACAACCCCAGCCAAGGAAAACCTTCCATAACCACCAAATCACTATCAAACATAATGCAGAATGATGAAAACAATGGATGGAAGACAGTCTCCTTTGGCAAAGGAAAGAAGAAAGAAATTAACACATTAACAACCAATACATCGATCCACGACCCTGATACAGGTATTAACATGAACATTTTTTATGCAGGTACTGGGAAATATTTGACCTCCCAAAGATTTACTTACAAAAATAAAAACCCTTTAATCTATGCATCAAACACCCCTCCTAATCTGACAACACCAGCGGGAAATCACAACGGAAATATGAAGACAAAAACCACTTTACCCTCTTACAAAAAGCAGACACGGTTTTGGGAAAAACAGCTTATAATACCAATCATTTGCATGATAAAAAAATTATTTATCAAATTCTAATAATTTATCTAATTTTAATAAAAACAACAGGAAAATGGACCTACCTACCGACACAAACCACCCAGACTCCCCCACTCCCCCACACGGGCATGCCCACCCAACCAACCAATCACCTTACATGCACCCTAATAATGATAACCCTTTACCCACGAATCCATCCAAAATCACTTCTAATAAACCCTACCCACCTCTATTTGAACACACCCCTACTGATCAAGCAAAATCCATGCAAGATCACAACAGCCAAAAACACTTGGCAACAAAACAAATCAACCATCAAATGGCCAACAACAATATACACGTCTCCCACAACCAATTGTCTTCAACCTCTATTAAAACACCTACGCTATAGCATTCTAATAGCATGCAATCCGAAGTAATTATTGAAAGCCAAGAATCTACTTTACAAAATCCTAAAAATAATTCTCCTTCTTCTATAAAATATCTTCAATTCAACAACAATGCCAAGAATCCCCATATCAGTGAGAAGGAGATACCGCTTGATACAACTACAGAGAATAACTCATCCACACATCTCCACCACCCCATAATTAAAATCTACCACACAAAATCCTGATCCAGCCACCACTTCCACAGAACTACCACCCTTTGTCTTGGGTGGAGATGGGGCTGACAGAACATGCAATTTCATTCAACATCATGCTAGAGGGCAGGGAGACAATGATTGTGCTCCAGAACACACACTATCTAGCCCAGCTCATCTCGGAGGGTGTTCGATTGGCAATGAGCAACTACGTCAATTAAATTTTGATCAACAATATACTCCAGCCAGTAGCTCCAAACTTGCGTGCCAACTTAGCAAATACCTTGAGGGGGGGTTGGAACCTTCCTACCCACTTTGTCCCAATGCAGATCCCAACTCCATCAATGGAGTTACCCTTCTTCACACCAGAGGTGATGACAAACATCAACCATGTCTTCACCCCTTGGAACTCCCAACCAGCTTCATCACCAACCCCACATGCACAGAACACACCACACATTCACAACCAAGGTCCTCCACATCAACCCGCAAATCCAAACCCTCCCCAAATGGACCAACACATGGAGGAAGAGGTGGCTCCAGTCAACTTAATACCGGAAAACCTAATGAAAGATTCAAACCTAGATGAAATAAAGATATTTCTATTCACGGGGATGCAAGAGCAGAGGTAGATACTTTACTGTCCAATAGAACTTTACAAGTGCACAATGGACATAAGGCCTCCTGCAGACCCAACTATGGGTCAGCACGCGATGATTCTGGTGCCATGCCAATGGAGGAATCCGACTCTTACACCAAGAATGAAGGAGAATGGGGATATACACAATCAAAATCTCAACATGAATAGGGCCACAACCTTTATAATATGGAATATCCGTGCAGGAAACAACGAAGCTTTTAGGCTAAATTTCAGGGAGTTAGTCGATACTCACCACCCCAATATGGTCGCCCTTTTGGAAACTAGAATGGACAGTCCATTTGGCTTCTCAATCCGGTGGATGGGCAGGTGGTATGGTAATTCTGTGGAACCACACAATTGTCAATGTGCACAGTTTCGTCCGTAGGAGCCAAGAGATCAGTGCCACCATTGAGGTAATCTCGACACAAAAATCTTGGTTATTTACTTCCATTTATGCTAGTACTGACATTAACCTTAGGAATAAAATGTGGGAAAACATCATCAAACACCATGATTCCTACAAAGGGCCATGGCACATGGGAGGTGACTTTAACGATATCCTAGCCAAACTGAGAAAATAGGGGGTAGACCTATCAACACAAAACGTGCCAAAACTCTGTGGAATTGTATCAATAGATGCAACCTTATAGACCTAGGTTTTAAAGGCTGTAAGTTTACGTGGTCTAACCATAGAAAAATTAACAAAGGCCTAATTATGGAGAGAATTGACAAAGTTTTTGCCAATGATGAATGGATTAGCCTATTTCCTAAGGCAACTGTCAAACTCTTGCCTAAAACTCACTCCGACGATAACCCTCTTCTAGTAGAAATTATGCCTAAAGTTATTTGTAATTCTAAAAAACTCTTTAGACTGGAAACTTTTTGGTGTAGACACCCTCAATTCATTAATCTTGTAAATGATAGTTGGGACAACACTAGCTATACACTATCCTCCTCCAAATTTCATAACAACATTAAAGAATGGAATTCTAAAATATTTGGTGATACCTACAGAAAGAAAAAGAACATTCTAGCTAGACTTGGGGGAATTCAAAATTCTACAAACTACACTACTAGCAACTTCCTTAAGCAACTATAAAATACCCTCCAAATAGACTACAATAACATTTTAAGAATTGAGGATGATTACTGGAAATTAAGAGCTATAATCTCCTGGATTCAATATGATGATGCAAACACAAGATTTTTTCACATCATGGCTTCCAATAGGAACCGTAGAAATAAAATAACCTTTTTCAAGGACAATTCTGGTAATTGGATAAACGACCTAAATGAAATTCTGCTTCACACCACCAATTACTTTAAAAACTTGTTCACTACCAATCACAGTATGACAGGCTGGACCAGCACTAAAAATGACACCCATAATTTCAAAAAGATAGATCTTTCAACAATGGATAAACAATTGTACCCATCAGAGGTGACGAATGCCATTTTTTCCATGAAACCATTTAAAGCCCCAGGCCCCGATGGTTTCCATCCTTTTTTATACCACAAATACTAGAATATAGTGGGTCACTTAGTAATCGACCTGTACCAAAATGTTTTTACCACCCAAACTCTTCATCAAGGGATCAACAACACTTACATATGCCTCATACCAAAAATTTCCAATGCTAACAATTTGAAAAACTTTAGGCCAATAGGTCTCTGTAACACTGTTTACAAAATTATTACCAAGATAATAGTGAACAGGATTCAACCATACATCCAGAAATTAATTAGCTCATTCCAAGCTAGCTTTATTAAAGGTATAAGGGCTTGTGATAACACTATTATCATACAAGAGATTTATAACCATCTAAAAAATGAAAGGGAAAAGGGCCAACATGATCCTCAAATTAGACCTTGAAAAAGCCTTCGATAGACTTGAATGGTCCTTCATCTATCGAACCTTTTCATACTTCAATTTTCCACCAAAGACCAAAAGGCTCATAATGAACTATATCTGCTCTAGCCACATTGCAATCCTGGTAAATGGAATAACAACAAATTTCTTTAGTCCCAGTAGGGGCATTAGACAAGGCTGCCCTCTATCCCCCTACATTTTTATATTATGTATGGAAATGCTGTCCATAACTATCCTCAACCGAGTGGACACTTGTTTGTGGAATCCCATTCACTTATCAAACAAGAACATGGGCGTATCCCATTTATTTTTTGCTGATGACCTAACTCTAATGGCTCGGGTAGACATTAAGAATTACAATACTATTAATAACTGTTTGAAATCCTTTTGTGAACTATCTGGGAAAAAAATCAACCTCCAAAAATCAAAAATCATATTCTCCAAAAACTGTCCAACAACCTTGTCAAAAGACATTGCTAATGACTTTAACATAAAGATTAGTCAATCATTTGGCAAATATCTTGGATTTCCAATCTTGGAAAAAAACCCAAATCTTGGAAAAAAACCCAAAAGCAAAGGATTTCCAATTTATTATAGATAAAATGCATAACAAGCTTGCTACTTGGAAAACTAAATTCCTCAATATTGCGGGTCGCACCACACTAGCCCAATCTTCCCTAAACAGCTTTCCAAACCACGTGATGCAATACACCATTATGCCTACAAAAATTCAAAAATAATTGACCAAATTCAAAGAAATTTCATATGGGGTTCCACCAATAAAAGAAAAAAATCCATCTAATTAATTGGAAAACTATTACTGGCCCTAAGGAATCTGGAGGCCTTGGTTTGCACAATGCCAACTCAAAAAACACCGCTTTGGTAAGTGGTCTAACTTGGCGAATCCTTTCTAATCCAACAATGCCTTGGGCAAACCTCCTTATTAATAAATACTCTTCCATAAATCCTTTTCGTACTCATGTGGATTTACTACGACACATCCTAATCCTAAGGTAGATGTAACATTCTTCCCCCCTTAGAAACATTCGTCCTCGAATGTTAACTCTTAGATATTTACAAAATTTTTCACTAGGGTCTCCTCTATAAATTAAACTAAAAATCCAAACTATATCTGAAGTCTCGACTATTCACAATCTTTTGTACTTGAGTATCTCGTATTTTCTTCACCTTTACCTGACTTATCTTTTAATATCACATGGTATATTTTGTTTCTTTCATAACCTTTTTTCCACATAAGTGGGAATTACAAAGATGCCTTAAAGATCTATTGTGATAGCACCTCTGGTGCATGAAAAATTCGGTGGAAGATTTATAGCTCTATGGCACAATCTGGAAACAAAGGAAGGGTAACATTTCCTAAATGCCCTATAGCCTCTCAATTATTAATGTGGCGCGCAACATACCCATAAGTGAGACTCTACTAGGCACGGCTTCGTAGATTCCCTAGGACACGAACTGCTCTGATACCACTTTGTCACACTCCAAACCTAGGGAGGCGTGGTAGGCACCCGGTGCCGTAGTGGCCCGAGTGAACCAGTTTGTAGCTCATTCATTCCTTTTGTAATTATCATGGGCCAACATGGCCACAACTCGAAATACATAACTATAAGGGGGCAATATGTATCACTAAATCATATTTCTTAAAACATGAATACATATGGGTCCGTCAAGGCCTCTAACATACTATACCAAATGAACCTATGTCTACAAAGCCTCTAAGATTATTTGACATAAAATGGGACAGGGTACCGGCCTACCCATAAGTCTGTAGAAAAACTCTGACACGATGACTTATAGACTCGGCTGCACTCCTAATGAGGTGGAGTCTTACCAATCCTTCGCTATATGCCAATATCGTCTACTATGAGGGCTCGTCAAGCCAATTATCTATACCTATAGACATGAATGCAGCGTCCCCAACAAAAGGACGTCAATACGAATGATGTACTGAGTATGTAAGGCATGTAAATTAGTATATAAAGGACATGGAAGAAACATGGAGTAAAGGACTCAATCTATAAGTCTGGATAGCTCTGTAAATCATGAAATATTTATAATGTCATGCATATAAATGTCATGTAATGTATAGGTCTGTACGCATATAATATCATCAAGCCTCTGAGGGCATTTGTGATGATCCAAAAGGTCATCACTTAATTTACGAGTAAGTTCTGCACTTTGAGGCCTTAGAAGACTCCTCTTTCCTTACCTCGATTTGTGTGCACAGTGCGGGCACATATCCGGAAAGCCATTATGTGAAAATCTGTGAAAAATGATGAATTTTGCCTTTAAAATGAATTTAAGTTGACTTCGGTCAACATTTTGGGTAAACGGACCCTGACCCGTAATTTGATGGTCCCGAGGCTCCGTAGGAAAATATGGGACTTGGACGTATGCCCAGAATCGAAATTTCGAGGTCCTAAGCCCGAGAAATGAATTTTTAAAGAAAATTTTTTTCTGGAATATTTATGAGTTTTTGGAAATGAAATGTGTTTGAAATTTGATGGTATCGAGCCCGTATTCTGGTTCCGGAGCCCAGTATAGGTCTTATATATGATTTAAGT
The DNA here is from genome assembly GCF_000393655.2 of Nicotiana sylvestris. Classification (NCBI taxonomy): domain Eukaryota; kingdom Viridiplantae; phylum Streptophyta; class Magnoliopsida; order Solanales; family Solanaceae; genus Nicotiana; species Nicotiana sylvestris. The sequence continues at coordinate 184,496,115 of NC_091062.1, forward strand.
TGAGCCTATGAAATTTGGTAAGAAATGGACTTGAAATGACGTGAATCGGACCGTATTTCAGAAAATTGGAAAATTTGATGTTCTTAACTGATTTCACGATTTTGATGCTAAATTCATAGTTGTTGATGTTATTTTGGTGATTTGAATGCAAGATCTAGTCCGTATGATGTTTTTAGAGTGGTGTGCATGTTTGGTTTGGAGCTTCGAGGGCTCGGGTGAGTGTTGGATACGTGTCAGAGTGGTTAAGACTTGGAAAAATCTGGTGTTTCTTTGCTGTATCTGGTGTCTGAGTCTTTACTCTATGAGAACGCATGGTAACCCATGCAAACACAATGCACAAATGGGGAGGGGGGCTGGGTAACACTGTGCGAACGCACAAACCTGGGTGCGAACGCGGAGCTTTGGGAATTTACTCTACGCGAACACACCGAGTCAGTTGCGAATGCATAGAGTAGGAATGGGTCTGGAGGCTGGGTAGTTTTAACTCTATGCGAACGCATCCCTTGTGATGAGAACGCGAAGGGCAGGGGAGGGGAAACCTATGCAAACACAAAGGTTTTATCGCGAACGCATAGCCTATTTTTGCCCAGTCATTTAAAAACAGACCAATTACGGGATTCTTCAAATTTTCAGAACTCTTTCACTTAAACTCGAACTTGGGCGATTTTTGAAGAGGGATTTCACCACAAAACCATAGGTATGTATTTTTAAACTCGTTTTCTTCAATTTCCATTAACACCCATTAGATTTCTAGGCTTAAATCATGTTCTTAAGGGTAGAAAATTGCGGATTTGGGGTAGAGTTAGGGCTTTTTGAATAATTAAAATTTAGACCTCGATTTGGAGTTGGATTCCAAAACTAATTTCATATTCGGGATCGTGGGTGAATGTGTGATCGAATTTTGGTCCGAACCTTGTATTTTGACCAAGCGGGCCCGGGGTCAATTTTTGACTTTTTGGGAAAATGATAGGAAACCTATAATTTGGCCTTGGGATTGGATCATTTAGTATTTATTGATATTGTTAAAACAATTTGGATTAGATACAAGTAATTTGGAGGCAAATTCTAAAGGAAAAGCGGTGTTTGAGGCTTGAGTTGGGCGTGGAAGTTTGAGGTAAGTATTTGGTCTAACCTTAGCTTGAGGGATTAGAAGTCGAGTCCTATTTGCTATGTGTTATTTGTTGAGTACGACATATAGGCATGGTGACGAGTATCTATACGTCGATGTTAAGCATGCCCGTGAGTCTTAAATTGAAATCGTTGTGTTCTTAATAAGTACTACAAATGCCTAAGTCGTTGATTCTCTGTGTTGGGAAAAAATTAGGATTATTCTCGTGGAAATTACTTATGGTTGAGTATTGGTTCTAGATGAGGTGTCTTTGTAAAGCTAAATATTGGAACAAGTTTGGTTATAGTTGATTCCCTTGCCGGGATGTATTTACTTCTTACTGTCAATTCCCTTGTCGGGATATTATTGTTTTCTTATTGCTCCCTTACTGGAACTCTTTTGTGATTGGTGTTGAATTGGAGATTGGGATCGGGTTGCACGCCGAAATAATATTATATTTGGATTGGTTGTATGCCACAACAATATTATATTTGGATCGGGTTGCATGCCATAACAGTAATATATGATTTGGATCAGGTTGCGTGCCGCAACAATAAAGGATAAAAGTGGATATTGATTTGTTCTGTTTCCTTATTCCTTCTGTTGCGAATTTTAAATTGTTCTTTATGTTTTGCTCCTGAGTTATTGTTGGCAAATGATATTCCCTCACAGTATATCCCCTTCCCATCTTTAATTGATAGTTTCCATTATTTTATATATATATATATATATATATATATATATATATATATATATATATATATATATATATGCTTTAACTGCGCAGATTTAGTTGGTAGTCTTGTCCTAGCCTCGTCAATACTTCGCCAGGGTTAGACTAGGCACTTACCAGCACATGGGGTCAGTTGTGCTGATACTACACTCTGCACTATGTGCAGATCCCGGAGTAGCACCTTTTGGACCTTAGCTTGGGTGGCTGCCTTCAATCCATACGAAGATCTAAGGTAGTTCTGCAGACATCCGCAGGCCCTGGCGTCTCCCTCTATCTTTTCTTCCTATTTCACTCATATAATTTAGAAACAGTGTTGCATTTATTTTTTGGAACCTTGTTTGTAGAATTCTTAGACCATCTGTGGAGTTGTGACACCAGTCTTGGGTAGTTTTTGCTTAAGAAATCATGTTGGAATTATTTAAATGGTTTAATTGTTTCTTCGGCTTGTTTTAAATTTTCGCTGTTTATAAACTGTTGATTCACATTTGTTAAAGAATTAAAATAGGAAAAAGGTAATTTGTTCAAATGGTCTCGGCTTGGCTAGCTTTCACTAGTAGGCGCTATCACGACTCCCGAGGGTGGGAAATCCGGGTCGTGACAGGTTGGTATCAGAGCTCTAGGTTATATGGGTCTCACAATTCACAGAACTTAGTAGAGTCTGAGGGATCGGTACGGAGACGTCTGTATTTATCCCCCAGAGGCTACAGAGTTAGGAAAAACTTCACATCTATTCTTTCCTGTCGTGCAGTTTGGTTTCTCAATGCTGATTGAATTTCTACTTTGTTCTTTCGCAGATGGCGAGAACACGCGCTTCCTCATCCACCGATCAATAGCCCGAGCCCCCAGCAGCAGCTCCCCCAAGGACAGAGGGCGAGGGCGAGGCCGTGCCATAGGCCGAGGTAGGGGTAAAGCTCAACCCAGAGCAGTAGCACCAGCGGCGAAGTCTCAAGTTGACTTTGATGATGAGGTTTCGGCCTAGGCAGTTCCAATGGGCCCAGATCAGGTCCCAGAGGGGTTCATTGCTACCCCAGTACTCCAGGATGCTCTGGTCTGTCTAGTGGGCCTTATGGAGAGTGTCACTCGGGCAGGCTTGCTTCCTGTAGCACCAACCATCTCTCAGGCTGGAGGAAGAGCCCCGACTCCTGCTACTCGCATTCCGGAGCAGATGGCTCCCCAATTTCAGACTCCAACAACTCAGCCAGTTGGAGCAGTTTAGCCGGGTGTGGTAGCTCAGAACGGTGATGGAGCAGCTATGTCTACTGATGCTTTGTGGAGATTGTATAGGTTCACCAAGCTCTTCACTACTACTTTTAGTGGTGCATCTTTGGAGGATCCCCAGGATTATCTAGACAGTTGTCATGAGGTTCTCAGGAACATGGGGATAGTTGAGACCAACGGGGTCGACTTTGCTACTTTCCGCTTGTCTGGATCCGCCAAAACTTGGTAGAGAGATTATTGTTTGGCTAGACCAACCGGATCACCAGCTTTAACTTGGGAGCAATTTACTCAGCTATTTCTGGAGAAGTTTCTCCCTATCACTCAGAGAGAGATCTATCGGAGGCAGTTTGAGCACCTCCAACAGGGTTCTATGACTGTCACTCAATACAAGACCAGATTCATAGACTTGGCCCGTCATGCTTTTATCATACTTCCCACCGAGAGAGAGGATGATGAGGTTCATTGAGGGACTCATTCAGCCTATTCGACTTCAGATGGCTAAGGAGACGGGGAGTGATATTTCTTTTCAGGAGGCGGCCAATATAGCTAGGAGAGTTGAGATGGTTCTATCATAGGGGGGTGGTCAGGGATCTAACAAGAGGCCTCATCATTCAGGCAGATTCAGTGGTGCCTCGTCTGGAGACAGGGATTCGTATTGTAGAGGCCTTTTTCCTAGGCCTTTTCAATCAGCACTTCAGGTTTCTCATGGTGCTTTAGGTGGTCGTGGTTCTCATATGCAGTATTCTGATTAGCAGCCCTACGGTGCACCACCAGCTCTTATCAGTGCACCGTCGCTCTAGAGTTTTCGAGGTGGTCATTCAGGTCGCCAGGGTCAGTCTCAATTTCCTCAGCCGCAACACTCAGGTGGATGCTTTGAGTGCGGTGAGTACGGTCATATTCAGAGGGCTTGTCCGAGATTGGTGGGTATTCAGTCTTAGCAGCAGGGTTCCCGTGCTATGGTTTAAGCACCAGGTGTTCCACCGCCCGCTCCGCCAGCTAGGGTGGGGGCAGAGGTGGATGTAAAGGTATTAGAGGTGGAGGTCAGGCAGCTAGATGTGGAGGCCAGCCAGCAGCAAGCCGCCCCAAAGATGTAGTTTATGGTAGAGGGGATTAGCCCCAATGTTATGCTCTTCCAGCCATGCCTGAGGTTGAGGCTTCCGATGCAGTTATTACAGGTACTGTTCTGGTTTGTAGTAGAGATGTTTTAGTTCTATTTGATCCAGGGTCTACATACTCCTATGTGTCATCTTATTTTGCATCGTATCTGGTCATACCTAGTGATTCTTTGAGTGCTCCTGTATATGTGTCTATACCGGTGGGTGATTCTATTGTAGTAGATCGAGTCCATCGTTCGTGTATATATGCGATTAGGGGTCTTGAGACTCGTGTAGATTTGTTACTTCTGGACATGGTTGATTTTGATGTCATATTGGGGATAGACTGGTTATCACCTTACCATGCTATCTTGGACTGTCATGCCAAGACTGTGACCTTAGCCTTGTTAGGTTTACCTAGTTTAGAGTGGAGAGGGACTCCTGGTCATTCTACCCGTAGTGTTATCTCATATATAAAGGCTCAGCGTATGGTCGAGAAAGGGTCTTTGGCCTATTTGGCATATGTTTGTGATTCTAGTGCCGAGGTTCCTTCTATTGATTCTGTGCCTGTTATTTGTGAGTTTCCTAAGGTATTTCCTTCAGACCTGCTGGGTATGCCACACGATAGGGATATTGACTTCTGCATTGATTTGGCTCCGGGCACTCAGCCCATTTCTATTCTGCCGTATCGTATGGCCCCGCCTGAGTTGAAAGAGTTGAAGGAGAAGTTGCAAAACTTGCTTGAAAAAGGTTTCATTAGACCTAGTGTCTCGCCTTGGGATGTGTCGGTGTTGTTTGTTAAGAAGAACGATGGATCAATGCGAATGTGTATAGATTATCAGCAGTTGAACAAGGTTACAATCAAGAATAAATATCCATTGTCGAGGATTGATGATTTCTTTGATCAGCTTCAGGGTGCCAAGGTATTTTCGAAGATTGATTGAGATCTGGCTACCATCAGTTGAGGATTAGGGCATCCGATATCCCTAATACAGCTTTCTTCCCTCAGTGCGGGCATTATGAGTTCTTGGTGATATCAGTAGGGTTGACAAATGCCCAAGCATCCTTTATGGATTTGATGAATCGAGTGTTCAGGCCTTACTTGGATTCATTCATGATAGTCTTCATTGATGATATTTTGATCTATTCCCGCAATCGGGAGGAGCACGAGCAGCATCTTAGAGTGGTTCTTCAGACTTTGAGGGACAGTCAGTTGTATGCCAAGTTTTCGAAGTGCGAGTTTTGGTTGAGTTCAGTTGCATTCCTGGGTCATATTGTATCAGCAGAGGGTATTCAGGTTGATCTGAAGAAGATAGAGGCAGTCAAGAACTGGCCTAGACCCGTATTAGCTATAGAGATCCGAAGTTTCTTGAGTTTGGCAGGCTACTATTGTCGATCTGTGGAGGGGTTTTCGTCTATTGCAGCCCGGATGACCAGGTTGACCCAGAAGGGTGCCCAGTTCAGGTGGTTGGACGAGTGTTAGGCGAGCTTTCAGAAGCTCAAGACAGCTTTGACTACGGCACCAGTGTTGGTTTTTCCCACAGGTTCAGGTCCATATATAGTTTATTGTGATGCATCTCATATTGGGCTCGGTGCGATGTTGATGCAGGATGGCAAGGTTATTGCCTATACTTCGCGACAGTCGAAGATTCATGAGAAGAACTATTTAGTCTATGATTTGGAGTTAGTATCCATTGTTCACGCGTTAAAGATTTGGAGGCATTATCTGTATGGCATGGCATATGAGGTGTTCACGGATCACAAGAGTCTGCAGTACTTACAAGTAGAAGGAACTAAATTTGAGTTAGAGGAGGTGGTTGGAGCTGTTGAAAGACTATGATATCACCATCTTATATCATTCGGAAAAGGTCAATGTGGTGGCCGATGCTTTGAGTAGGAAGTCAGCCAGTATGGGCAGTCTTGCTTATATTCCGGTCGGTGAGAGACCGCTTGCTTTGGATGTTCAGGCTTTGGCCAATCAGTTCATGAGGTTGGATATTTCTGAGCCCAGCCGTGTGTTAGCTTGCACAGTCATTCGTTCTTCTTTATTGGAGCGTATACGAGATCGACAGTATGATGATCCTCATTTGTGTGTCCTTAGAGACACGGTGCAGCATGAAGGTGCCAAGCAGGTTACCTTAGGAGATGATGGAGTTTTGAGATTGTAGGGTCGAGTTTGTGTGCCTAATGTGGATGGACTCCGAGAGTTGATTTTAGAGGAGGCTCATAGTTCCCAGTACTCTATTCATTTGAGCACCGCTAAGATGTATCAGGATTTGCGGTAGCATTATTGGTGGAGGAGAATGAAGAAGGACATTGTTGCATATATGGCTCGGTGTAAAGTTAAATGTTGGAACAAGTTTGGTTATAGTTGATTCCCCTTCCGTGACGTATTTACTTCTTACTGTCGATTCCCTTGTCGGGATATTGTTGTTTCCTTAATGCTCCCTTGCTGGGACTCTTTTATGATTGGTGTTGAATTGGATATGGGGATCGGGTTGCATGCCGCAACTATATAATGTTTGGATCGGGTTGCACGCCACAATAATATTATATTTGAATCGGGTTGCCGTAACAATATTATATTTGGATCGGGTTGCACGCGGCAGCAGTGATATATGATTTGGATCGGGTTGCGAGCCGCAACAATAAAGGATAAAAGTGGATATTGATTTGTTCTGTTTCCTTATTCCTTCTGCTGCAAATTTTAAATTGTTTTTTATGTTTTCCTCCTGAGTTACTGTTGGCAAATGATATTCCCCCACAGCATGTCCCCTTCTCATCTTTAACTGATAGTTTCCTTTATTATTACTTGATATATATATATATATATATATGTATATGTATATGCGTTTTAACTGCACAAGTTTAGTTGGTAGTCTTGTCCTAGTCTCGTCACTACTACACCGGGGTTAGGCTAGGAACTTACCAGCACATGGGGTCGGTTGTGCTGATACTATACACTGCACTGTGTACAGATCCCAGAGCAGCAGCTTTTGGACCTTAGCTTGGGTAGCTGCCTTCAGTCCATATGGAGATCCAAGGTAGTCCTGCAGGCGTCCGCAGTCCCTTGCGTCTCCCTCTATCTTTTCTTCATGTTTCACTCATGTAATTCAGAAATAGTGTTGCATTTATTTTTTGGACCTTGTTTGTAGAATTCTTAGACCGTCTGTGGAGTTGTGACACCAGTCTTGGGTAGTTTTTGTTTAAGAAATCATGTTTGAATTATTTAAATGGTTTAATTGTTTCTTCGGCTTGTTTTAAATTTTCGTTGTTTATAAACTGTTGATTCACATTTGTTAAAGAATTAAAATGGGAAAATGGTAATTTGTTCAAGTGGTCGGCTTGCCTAGCTTTCACTAGTAGGCGTCATCATGACTCCCGAGGATGGGAAATCCGGGTCGTGACAGCATCCCATCATATCATCTCGGCCACTGTGGGCAAATCATCAACGTATACCAGTTGATCAGGTGGTGGTGCGTATATAACGCCATAACCTTTTTCCATATCCCATATACATACATACATACATACATACATACATACATACATACATACATACATACATACATACATACATACATACATACATACATACATACATACATACATACATACATACATACATACATACATATACATACATACATATATATATATATATATATATATATATATATATATATAACGTCATCTAGTGCCACTGTGGGCAAAATTATCAATGTATACCAGCTGATCAGGTGGTGGTGCGTATAAAACGCCGTAACATTTTCCCATATACCATATACATATATATACATATATAAGCGTATATAACACCGTTTGAGTCATGGGTAAATACACATATAAATGAATGCAATGCATGAGAAGTACATCAATTGGACATAGAATTAGGTATCATTTAGAATAAAATTAACATTGTCCATTATAAATAAGAAAATATAATTTCTTTAAAATCATGAATAAATAATCCTTTATAAAGTTATCTCCCAAAGCATTTGAAAACTCACCTTATAAATTTTACAGTAAGTCAACGGACTCAAAAGAAGTCCTAAACAAGGTGTTACATGCTCTCAGGGATGACTAATGCAAATATACAATATTTGTATAATCACGAGAAATAAAAATATTATTAAAATTATTTGACAGCTAAAATTTTTCGGAATGTCATAAGACCACTATGCAATATCATGAAGTAAACTTTATCAACTTACGTATTTTTCTGAAACCCATGAACATAAGATATAATAATAATTTACATGAGGAATTAAAAATATAGACACCCCTAGTATTTCTATGAATAGAGTCATTTATGAAAGTTGTGTATTTTGCTCGTTTCATTTGTATTATTTGGATCATGCCAAACAGAAAGAAGGGATAGTCTTAACATACCTGAGTGAATTCTACTCACAGTAACAGACACCAAACTCATCGACACCAATCTTCTCAGCTTTCTTCAGGTAGAGGAAAATAGTACTTTAATCACAATTGTAACCAACTCAAAGTACCAGATCTATGTCCCAACATGTAAGCCTTACTCCAATATATGCTCCAATAAATACCATCACTCTTGAACATTATTGCTTCATTTTCCTATGATCCCTAGTAGTTCTTCTTTTCTTTTTTTGCCTTAGTATTCTTCTTTTTCTATACGACTTCTGACTGCTACAACTTGTTGTGCAGCATTTGAAGCAAATGATCAAAGACTTTGTTGTTTCATATGCCAGAGATCGGTAACCAGAAAGATTGACTTCTATGGTAAGAAACCGAAACCAAGACAAGAAAGCGAGAGAGATGGATCACATATTTTTGCCACCTAGATTAATGACTTAAGTGTCATCAATTGGAGAAAGATTTGCTGCCACGTTGAGGAGTACTTAAGCTTATCCAATTATGTTTAATTAATTAGTTAATCTCCCACTAAAAATCAATAATTACCCAATTATCCACATAATTAAGAATTATCTCAAATTACTTAAAATACTATTTAGTTTTAATACACGTTATACACCTTACTATAATATACTTTATAATCGTGGTCATATTATACCATATAAAATTAATACATACATTATTATTTCATTAAAACATCCATGTAAAAATACATATTTTTTCTCAACTTCTAATTTTCCTAATCTCATATAAAGAGTACAAATTTTTGTGCGCTTAATTCTCAAAATAGTAAAAAAAGATAACCTTCTTTTCTTGTGAAAAAAATAATTCATATCTTTACAATAAAAAATCTCATAAACTTTTCTCATATTATGTGTATAATTTAAAATATATTTGTAACGACCCGACCGGTCGTTTTGAGCTATTGCACTTCGCTCACCAGTTCTAGGGCATGACTAGCCCCGTGTGATGTATTATGACTTATGTAAATCGTTGGTTTTGATTTTCAGGGTAATTGGAATGGATTTGGAAGAACAGTTCTCAGTTTGAAACTTAAAATTTGAAAGGTTTGACCAAGTTTTGACGTGTTAGTATATGATCTCGGATTGGAATTTTTATTATTTGGTTAGTTTCGTTAGGTGATTTGGGACTTAAAAGCGTGATCGGAACGTATTTTGGAGGTCCGTGGAAGGTTTACGCTTGAATTGGCGAAATTGGAATTTTGGCGTTTTCCGGTAGATAGGTGAGATTTTGATATAGGGGTCGGAATGAAATTTCGGAAATTGGAGTAGGCCCGTTGTGTCATATTTGACGTGTGTGCAAAATTTAAGGTCATTTGGACGAGGTTTGATAGACTTTTTGATCGAAAGCAAAATTTGGAACTTTTTGGAATTTCTAGGTTTGAATTTGATGGTGATTTGGTGTTTTAATGTTGTTTTTAGTGTTCCGAAGGTTGGAACAAGTTTGAATGGTGTTATGGGATATGTTGGCATGTTTGATTGAGGTCCCGAGAGCCTCAGGTGAGTTTCGGGTGGTTAACGGATCAAATTTTGGACTTTGGACTTGGCAGTTTTGTTGGTTTTTGTTGTAGACATTTTTGTTCATTGCGTTTGCGGAGGTGCATCGCGTTCGCGAAGGGTATTTTGTGTGATGATGATTTTCATTCTATGTGTTCGCAAGGGGAGATACACGTTCACGAAGTGGAACTGAAGGCAAGGGAGGATTTGTGCTCCGCGTTCGCGAAGTGGGAGCCGCGATCACGAAGATCTGTTCAGTGGTGCATCACGTTCGTGAGATAGTCCTCGCGTCCTCGTAAGAGGATATTTGGTCCATAGAAAATTGTGCTACGCGAACGCGAGTGTGTGACCGCGTTCGCGAAGGGTTAAACCTGGGCAGTATTAAATAGCCAATTCGTGACCCTTCTTCATTTTTTCACCATTTTTGAACGGGATTGAAGCTTTTGAGAGGGATTCTTGAGGAAACTGTGATGACCCGGCCAGTCGTCTTAAGAATTTACGCCTTGATCCCCTATTAACTGCTTTTCCCGTATTTATTTCTTCTATTTTGATTTGACGGGATGTTCGATTTTGAGTTTCGGAGAGTTTTGGGACACTTAGTCCCTAAATGAGAGCTTAAATGTTGGAAATTTGACCGTAGTCAGAGCAGTGTGAAGACGGCCTCGGAATGGAAATCTAATGGTTCCGTTAGCTCCGTTGGGTGATTTTGGGCTTAGGGGCGTGTTCGGATTGTGTTTTGGAGGTCTGTAGCCAATTGTTGGAAAATCCGATTTTCATTAAGTAATTACTAGTATGTTTCCTTTCCTGTTTTTATTACTTGAACTATTAATCCTGTTGTTAGCTTAGGAAAGCATGTCTAACTGACTTAATTGCTTTACTTGAACTATGCTAGAATTTCTTGTTTACCTTAATATAAAATTTGACATTTCTGAAATTTTTTATGTTGCTACTGTGTATTTACATTGGGACTACGGATGTGGGATTCCGGTAGCTCCCCCTTTGTCTGTTTATTTTGGGACTACGGATGTGGGATTCCGGTAGATCCCCCTGCACAGTTATATGGAACTACGGGAATGCACGTGATAGATTCCCCCAGTATTGGGTATTTACATTTGGGACTACGGAACGGGATTCTGGTAGATCCCCGCGCACTATGAGTTGGACTACGGGACGGGATCCTGGGAGATCCATTGGATATGTACATTTGGGACTATATGACGGTATCCTAGGAGATCCCCGATTGTTATTTTGATGTTGAACCGTATTTTTTTCTGTGTTTACCTTGTCTCTGTAATAGTTGTTATTGTCCTCTATATCCTGTGTTACTTTTACTACTGTACTTGTTTATACTGTTTCTGTTCTACACTGTCGAACTTTATATTTTATTTAACCTCAGTAGGGCCTTGACCTTCCTCGTCACTACCCGACCGAGGTTAGGCCTAGCACTTCCTGAGTATCGTTATGGTGTACTCATGCCCTTTCTGCACATGTTTTTCATATGCAGATCCAGGTACTTCGACTTAGATTTACCATCCTTGAGGTGAGGTGACCGTTCGGAGACTTCGAGGTATATCTTCCGCATCCGCAGATCGAGAAATCTCTCCCCATTCTCTCTTGCAGTTACAACCCTTCTGTGTTTACCTTGTTTTAGACTATTCTGGAGTTAGAGCACTATGTAGTATCCTTAGCTTGTGATTCATGGGTTTCCGGGTTTTGGGCATATGTATTAGTTTTGAGAGTTAAATGTTGTGTATGCCGAGTGGCACTTTTAAACGCTATTTTATTACTCTATTTCTGTTTTAAATTGTTTTCTTTTCTTCCGCAAGTTTGGTTTATTTTCCGCATTTTAGGCTTACATAGTCTTAGAGACTAGGTACTGTCACGATGGTTCACGGAGGGCGAACCGGGTCGTGACAAGTTGGTATCAAGGCACTAGGTTCTTAGGAGTCATGGATCACAAGCCGGTTTATTAGAGTCTCGCTGATCTATACGGAGACGTCTGTACTTATCTACGAGAGGCTATGTAACTGTTAGGAAAAATTCCACATCATTTGATTTTCTTGTTGTGCAAGATTTTGACATCACAATTCTAAACTTCTGTCTTCTATTCTCTCTCAGATGGTGAGGATACGCGCTACCCGAGATGATCAGGCACCCGCACCCCCTACTGCAGCCGTCAGAGGCCGGGGCCGGGGTAGAGGCCGAGGACGCGCACAAGGTGCAACTAGAGCACCTGCACGAGCTGCCACTGAGGTACCACCAGCAGATCTAGCCGGAGCCCAAGCACATGATACACCTACCGCTACTACTACTCCAGCACTTTAGGAGACTTTGGAACAGTTCATGAGCATGTACACCACTTTGGCTCAGGTAGGGTTACTTCCCCTTGCTGCAGCTACGTCTTAGGCCGGGGGAGGAGCACAGACTCCCCCCGCCTGCACTCCTGAGTAGTGAGTGCATGTTGAGCAGTTCCCTAAGATTATTCTTGTACAGCCTGTAGTCCGAGATCAACCCGCGGACAAGGCAGGGCTTCCAAGGATGAACATCTGAGGCTTGAGAGGTTTAAGAAGTAGAAACCTCCTATTTTCAACGGTCTATCATCAGATGATCTCTGGGATTTCTAGATGAGTGCTACCGCATTCTCCGTACCATGGGTATATCAGGATCGAGCGGGGTTTCCTTCACTACTTTCCATCTTCGAGGAGCTGCCTATGAGTGGTGGTGCACCTATGAGTTAGACAGTTCGGATGAGGCTGCTTCACTGACTTGGACTCAGTTTTTAGATCTGTTCCTAAGAGAGTATGTTCCTCAGAGCCTCAGGGACGCATGGCACGCAGAGTTTGGGAACTTGCGCTAGGGTGCTATGCTATGACTATCTCAGAGTATGATGTCCGTTACACTAGTTTGGCTAGACATGCCCCAACCTTGGTCTCTACTGTTCGCGAGATGGTTCGGCGGTTTATTGAGGGGCTTATTCCCAGCATTAGGTCTAGCATGGCTCGTGAGTTGGAGATGGACATTTCTTATCAGCAGGTGGTGAGCATTTCTGGGAGGATTAAGTGTATGCATGCTAGGGAGAGAGAGAGGAAAGGGAGGCCAGAGGTCTCGAGAGTCAGGCCATTTCTCTGGTGCCCGTGCCCTAGCAGCAGGTCGTCATGGTAGGGGTTATATGAGTCGCCCTGTTCATTCAGTTTTTCCAGTAGCCAATGGTATTCCAGCTCCTCCTAGGCCTCAGGAGCCTTATTACGCACCCCCGATGTCTAGCACGCCTCCTATGTGAGGTGCTTTCAGAGGTCAGTCTAGCAGACCTAGCCCAAGCCATTCATAGCCATCACGTCCTTCCAGAGCTTGTTTTGAGTGTGGTGACACACGCTATATGGTGAGGAATTGCCCTATACTTGGTAGGGGTGCACTCCAGAGACTTCTCAGCCACAACATGCCCCGCAGAGTTCTTAGGCTATGGTTACAGCTCCAGTTGCTACCCCACCTGCTCAGCCAGCTAGAGGTGGAGGTCGGGGAGGTATAGGTCGCCCTAGAGAGGGAGGCCAGGCCAGATATTATGCGCTTTCTTCCCGTACCGAGTCTGTTGCCTCCGATTTTGTCATCACAGATATTATACTGGTTTGTCATAGAGATACATCGATTCTATTTGATCTAGGATCCACTTACTCTGATGTGTCTTCTTATTTTGCTCTGCATTTGGATGTACCTCGGGATTCTTTGAGTTCCCCTATTTATGTTTCTACTTCTGTGGGAGATTTTTTTGTTATGGACTGTGTTTATCGGTCGTGTTTGGTTGCTCTTAGTGATTTTGAGACCAGAGCTGATTTATTGTTGCTCAGCATGGTAGATTTTGGTATTATCTTGGGCATGGACTTGTTGTCGCCCATTATGCTATTCTTGATTGTCACGCCAAAATCGTGACGCTGGTTATGCCAGGTGTGTCGCATGTTGAGTGGAGGAGTACTATGGATCACACTCCCATTAGAGTTATTTCTTTTCTTAAAGTTCAGCGTATGGTTGAGAAGGGGTGTGACGTATATTTAGCCTATGTGAGAGATGTCAGTATTGATACCCCTTCAGTTGATTCAGTCCCAGTAGTACGGGATTTTTCCGATGTGTTTCCAGCTGATCTTCCAAGCATGCCGCCTGATAGAGATATTGATTTTGGCATTGATCTATTGTCGGGCACTCAGCCCATTTCTATTCTTCCGTATCCTATGGCTCCTTCTGAGTTGAAGGATCAGTTATAGGAATTGCTTGATAAGGGTTTTATTCGGCCCAATGTATCGCTTTGGGGTTCTCCTATCTTGTTTGTAAAGAAAAAAGATGGTTCTATGCGTATGTGTATTGATTATCGCCAGCTGAACAAGGTTACAGTGAAGAACCGTTATCCTTTACCTCGTATTAATGATCTATTTGACCAGCTTCAGGGCTCATGAGTGTTTTTTAAGATTGACTTGCGATCAGGTTACCATCAGTTGAAGATTCGGGAGCCAGATATCCCGAATATTGCTTCAGGACTCGGTATGGTCAGTACAAGTTCCTTGTCATGTCATTTGGGCTGACCAATGCCACAGCAACATTTATGCACTTGATGTACAGTGTGTTCCAGCCGTATCTTGACTCGTTCGTAATTGTCTTTATTGATGATATTCTTGTGTATTCTCAGAGTCGGGAAGATCATGAGCAACACCTGAGGACTGTGCTTTAGACTCTGAGAGAGAAGAAGTTATATGCTAAGTTCTCGAAATGTGAGTTTTGGTTGGACTCCGTGGTATTCTTAGGCCACGTGGTATCGAGTGAGGGTATTCAGGTGGATCCAAAGAAAATAGAGGCCGTGCAGAGTTGGCCTAGATCATCCTCAGCTACAGAGATCCGCAGTTTCCTTGACTTGGCAGGTTACTACCATCGTTTTGTAGAGGGGTTTTCATTGATTGTAGCCCCTATGATCATGTTGACCCCAGAAGGGTGCTCCGTTCCAGTGGACGGAGGAGTGTGAGGCAAGCTTTTAGAAGCTCAAGACAGCTTTGACTACAGCCCTAATGTTTATACTGCCTACAGGTTTGGGGTCTTGTACGATCTATTGTGATGCCTTGAGGATTGGCCTCGAAACGGTGTTGATCCAGGACGGTAGGGTGATTGCTTACGTGTCCATACAATTGAAGATACATGAGAAGAATTACCCTGTCCACGACCTTTAGTTAGTTTCCATTGTTCACACCCTGAAGATCAAATGCCATTATTTATATGGGGTTCCTTGTGAGATTTATACTGACCATCGGAGCTTGCAGCACCTGTTCAAGCAAAAGGATCTAAATTTGCGCCAGAGGAGATGGTTAGAGTTGCTGAAGGATTATGATATCACTATTTTATATCACCCAGGCAAGGCTAATGTAGTGGCTGATGCCTTGAGTCGCCGGGCAGAGAGTTAGGGGACTTTGGCTTATTTACCAGCATCGGACAGACCTATGGCGATGGATGTTCAGGCCCTAACCAGCCAATTTGTGAGATTGGATCTTTTGGAGCCTAGTCGGGTTCTAGCCTATGTGGTTTCTCAGTCTTCCTTATTTGATCGTATCAGGGAGCCCCTCATTTTCTTATCCTCAAAAACAAGGTTCAGCACGGTGATGCCAGAGATGTGACTATTGGTGATGATGGGGTATTGAGGATATAGGGTCGGATTCGTGTACCCAATATTGATGGGCTTCGGGGGTTGATTTTGGAGGAGGCCCATAGCTCGCGGTATTCCATTCATCCGGGTGCCGCGAAGATGTATCAGGATTTGAGGCAACACTACTGGTGGAGGCGGATGAAGAAAGATATAGTTGGATTTGTAGCTCGGTGCCTCAACTATCAGCAGGTTAAGTATGAGCACCAGAAACCGGGTGGATTGCTTCAGCAGATAGACATTCCGGAGTGGAAGTGGGAGCGGATCAGCAAGGACTTTGTAGTTGGGCTCCCACGGACTTTGAGAAAGTTTGATGCTATTTGGGTGATTGTGGATCGGCTAACCAAGTCCGCTCACTTCATTCCTGTGTGATTCTTCGGAGCGGTTGGCAGAGATCTATATCCGGGAGATTGTTCGTCTGCATGGTATTCCAGTTTCCATCATTTCAAATTGAGGTACTCAATTCACATCACGATTCTGAAGAGCAATTCAGCATGAGTTGGGTACTCGGGTGGAGTTGAGTACAGTATTTCACCCTCAGACGGATGGACAGTCCGAGCGCTCTATTTAGATTCTTGAGGATATACTCCATGCGTGTGTGATTGAGTTTGGAGGGCCTTGGGATCCGTTCTTTCCATTGGCGGAGTTTGCTTACAACAACAGCTATCAGTCCAACATTCAGATGGCACCA
Source organism: Nicotiana sylvestris (assembly GCF_000393655.2). Classification (NCBI taxonomy): domain Eukaryota; kingdom Viridiplantae; phylum Streptophyta; class Magnoliopsida; order Solanales; family Solanaceae; genus Nicotiana; species Nicotiana sylvestris. The sequence goes on from NC_091062.1 coordinate 184,512,539, forward strand.
TATGAGGCCTTATTTGGGAGACGGTGTAGATCCCCGGTAGGTTGGTTTAAGCCGGGTGAGACTAGATTGTCTGGCACAAACTTGGTTCAGGATGCTTTGGAGAAGGTTAAGGTGATTCAGGATAGACTCCGTACAGCCCAGTCTAGACAGAAGGTGCGGACCGGAAGGTTCGTGATGTTTCCTATATGGTTGGATAGCGGGTTCTACTCCGGGTTTCGCCTATGAATGGCGTTATGAGATTTGGGAAGAACGAGAAATTGAGTCCGAGGTTTATTGGCCCTTTTGATATATTGAGGCGTGTTGGGGAGGTTGCTTATGAGCTTGCCTTACCTCCCAGCTTGGCAGGAGTTCATCCAGTATTTCATGTTTCAATGCTTTGGAGGTATCACGGTGATCCGTCACACGTGTTGGATTTCAGTTCAGTCCAGTTGGACAAGGATCTATCCTATGTTGGGGAGCCAGTGGCAATATTGGGCAGGCAGGTTAGAAAGTTGAGTTCAAAGAACATTGCATCAGTATAGGTTCAGTGGCGGGATCAGCCGGTCAAGGAGGCGACCTGGGAGACCGAGCAGGATATGCGCAGCCGTTACACTCATCTTTTCACTACTTCAGGTATGCCTTTATGCTCGTTTGAGGACAAACAGATGTTTAAGTGTAGGAGGATGTGACGACCTGGCCAGTCATCTTAAGAATTTACGCCCCGATTCCCTATTAACTGCTTTTCCTGTATTTATTTCTGCTATTTTGATTTGTCGGGAAGTTTGATTTTGACTTTCGGAGAGTTTTGGGACACTTGGTCCCTAAATGAGAGCTTAAGTGTTAGAAATTTGATCGTAGTCGGAGCAGTGTGAAGACGGCCTCGGAATGGAAATTTGATGGTTCTGTTAGCTCCGTTGGGTGATTTTGGGCTTAGGAGCGTGTTCGGATTGTGTTTTAGAGGTCCCTAGCTAATTAGGCTTGAAATGCCGAAAGGTCAAATTTTAAAGTTTCAGGTTCGATAGTGAGATTTTGATCCGAGGGTCGGAATGGAATTTCGAAAGTTGGAGTAGCTCCGTAGTGTTGAATGTGACGTGTGTGCAAAATTTCAGGTCATTCGGACGAGGTTTGATAGACTTTTTGATCGAAAGCGTATTTCTAGAGTTTTGGAGTTCTTAGGCTTGAATCCGTAGTTGATTCGTCGTTTCGTTGTTATTTTAGGTGTTTTAAGGATTGGTATAAGTTTGGACAGTGGTATTAGACTTGTTTGTGCTTTTGGTTAAGGTCCTGGGGGCCTCGGGATGATTTAGGATGGTTCACGAAAGAATTTTTGGAGTTTTGAAGTTGCAGCTTCAGCTGGTTTTCTATCATAACTGCACCTGCGGTTTAGGTCCCGCAGGTGCGGCGCCGCAGAAGCGGCTAATTAGCCGCAGAAGTGAGTTTGGGCCAAGCTCCAGGTTTTTTGCAGATGCGGCTGGGTTTTCGCAAATGTGGTGCCGCAGATGTGGCCAAGCGACCGCAGATGCGGACCCAGCCTGTTAAGTGACTTTTCGCACCTGCGATGCATTCGTTCACAGATGCGGTAATAATTGGGCAGAAATATGAAATTTCGAGAGTTTGGTTTCAAAAGTTGGAAATTCGATTTGGAGCTCGGGAGAGGGCGATTTTGAGAGGAAATTGAAGAGGAGATCATTGGGTAACAATTCTTTAACCCTTTCAAGTTATATTCCATCAATCTATAGTTAGCTTCATCATTTAATTTCGGATTGGAGGTGAAAATTGGGGAAAAGTTGGAAGAAAGTTCTTAGACCTAGAATTTGAATTTTGATTGGGAATTTGACCTTAGATTTGGATAATTTTGGTATGCATGAACTCGTAAGAGTATGGGGATTTAGAAAATATAAATTTTACCCGATTCCGAGACGTGGGCCCGATGGACGTTTTGGTTATTTTACCTAATTTTGCATATTAACTTAGAATTTAATTGTAGAATCAGTTGCTTGAAGTGTTATTTACATTATGCAATTGAATTGAATAGATTTGGGCCATTTGGAGTCGAATACTCGTGGCAAGAACGTGATTTCGAGTAGATTTTGAGCTAGTTCGAGGTAAGTGGCTTGCCTAACCTTGTGTGGGGGACCTTCCCATTAGGATTTGGTATATTTGGTAATTGAAATGCCTTGTACGTGAGGTGACGAGTGCGTACTTGTGCTAATTGTTGGAAAATCCGATTTTCATTAAGTAATTACTAGTATGTTTCCTTTCCTGTTTTTATTACTTGCACTATTAAGCCTATTTTTAGCTTAGGAAAGCATGTCTAAGTGACTTAATTGTTTTACTTGCTCAAATTGCCTTACCTAAATTCTGTGCAGCATGCTAGGCTAGAATTTCTTGTTTTCCTTAATATGAAATTTGCCATTTTTGAATATTTTCCTGTTGTTGTTGTGTATTTACATTAGGACTACGGATGTGGGATTCCGGTAGCTTCCCCTTATCTGTTTATTTTGGGACTACGGATGTGGGATTCCGGTAGATCCCCCTGCACGGTTATATGGAACTATGGGAATGCACCCGGAAGATTCCCCCAATACTGGGTATTTACATTTGGGGACTACGGAACGGAATTCCGGTAGATCCTCGCGCACTATGAATTGGACTATGGGACTAGATCCCGGGAGATCAATTGGATATGTATATTTGGGACTACATGACAGTTTCCTGGGAGATCCCCGATTGTTATTTTGATGTTAAACCGTATTTCTTTCTGTTTTAACCTTGTCTTTGTAATAGTTGTTGATGTCCTATATATCTTGTGTTACTTTTACTACTATACTTGTTTTTACTGTTTCTGTTCTACACTGTCGAACTTTATATTTTATTTAACCTCAGTAAGGCCCTGACCTTCCTCGTCGCTACCCGGCCGAGGTTAGTCTTGGCACTTACTGAGTACCGTTGTGGTGTACTCATGCCCTTTCTGCGCATGTTTTTCATGTGAAGATCCAGGTACTTCGACTCAGATTTACTATCCTTGAGGCGAGGCGACCGTTCAGAGACTTCGAGGTATATCTGCCACGTTCGTAGACAGAGGAGTCTCTCTCCATTCTCTCTTGTAGTTACGGCCCTTCTGCATTTACCTTGTTTTTGACTATTCTGGAGTTAGAGCACTATGTAGTGTCCTTAGCTTGTGATTCATAGGTTTCCGGGTTTTGGGCATATGTATTAGTTTTGAGAGTTAAACGTTTTGTATGCCGAGCGGCACTTTTAAACGCTATTTTATTACTCTATTTCTGTTTTAAATTGTTTTCTTTTCTTGTGCAAGTTTGGTTTATTTTCCGTATTTTAGGCTTACTAGTCGTAGAGACTAGGTGCCGTCACGATGGTTCACGGAGAGCGAACTGGGTCGTGACAGAAGCCAAAGGGTAATCTCTTGGAGGTAAGATTCTTGACTTCATAACTCATTTATATGTGATGAAAGGCCTAATTAGAGGTGAAATTTTGGGAAAAACAGTGCAAAATGGGTAATTAGGGCTTGAGATTAAGAGACCTTAAAATGGGTATTTGAGGGGTCAATTGAACTCCTATTTCAGTATTCTTGATATGTATAGACTCGTGGGAGGATGAGGATCATTTTGGCATAAATTTTATCTAGTTTCTAAACGGGGCTTGGGGGCCGGGTTTGGCCAATTTCGGGATTTTTTATGTAAATCGGATATGTTCGAGTGGGCTTTGTTCCTTTAGCATATTTTGATGGTATGAATCTAATTTTGGTTAGATTCGGAGAAATTGGAGACTGATTCGAGAGACAAAGGGATCGCGGGCTAGAGTTTGGACCGCATCGAGGTGAGTAATGATTGTAAATGTTGTCCTGAGGGTATGAAACCCCGGATTTCACATCATTATGCTATATTAAGGTGATGCACATGCTAGATGATGAGCATGGGGCCGTGCACCGCTGGGGATTGTGACTTAGTCCATCCCGAATGACTGTTTTACTGCATATTTGATTGAAAACTGTTTGTTATCATCATGTTTTGGGCTGAATGCCATATTTGGGCCTCGTGCCAACTATTTGTACCCTTACGGGATTTTTACTTCATGCTTTAATTTTATATCTATACTCAGTCATGTTATATTCTACTTTTTCATAACTCAGCCATGTTTACTTTATTTTAACACTTTAAATGATATTTTGGGATGAACATCATGTTTTACTGTGCCCGAGTGGCTTTTAGAGATTTCTAGCTAGGTAAGGTCGAGGGCCTGTGTTGTGAGAATTATTATGGATCGAGCTGTACACCGCAACAGTATTGTACTGATTATGATTATGAGGCCGAGGGTCTGAGTTGTATGCCACAAGGTGGCTTGATATGAGGCTGAGAGCCAATTGATTATGCCACGAGATGGCTTGATATTGCGCTTGGGCCGTAAGGGGCCCCTCCCGGAGTCTGTACACCCCCAGTGAGCACGGGTACCCAGTGTGAGTGATATTATAATGATTCATGATATGTGGAGGCCGAGGGCATGATTTGATTATGCCACGAGATGGCTTGATATTGCATTTGGGCCGTAAGGGGCCCCTTCCGGAGTCTATACACCCCCAGTGAGCACGGGAACCTAGTGTGTTATGTGGCATAGCCCGAGAGGCTGATGTTGTTCCATGCTATTGCCCAAGGGGCAGTTCCTGATTTATGTTATGCCCTAGGGGCTAATTACGAGTGATTGTGAGGTATCCCGAGGGGTTGGTTCTGTTGATATTATTCCCGATGGGCGGTTTATGGTACATGTTTTGCCGAATACCTACTTATGTTTCTATTATGTTTATTCACTATTTTATCACTCGTTTGAAACTATTGAAAATTATTTTTAAAAGGTTTTCACCAAAACTGAGCATGATTTACGAAGAAAATAATTTCTGTATTGTGTTGGAAATATCCTGTATTTGTTGTAGCGTTTGACGTGATTTACGAGCTTTCTTACTGCTCAGCTGTCATTTACCTTTATTACTCACTAAGTCGGAGTACTCACAGTACTCCCTGCACCTTGTGTGCTGATTCAAGTATTTCTGAACCTAGTAGCGGGTGTTGGTTGCTTAGAGGCAGAGTCATCGGAGATTAGCAAGGTAGTTGCCTGATGTTCGCAGCACTGCTTTCTCCCTCTTGATTTCATTAGACTGTATTTAGTACATTTTTAGACTTTTTGTTGTATTTAGACCTTAGTAGATGCTCGTGACTTTTGACACCCCGATGTCGGGCTGTATCTATTTCCGCACTTGTTCTATTCCGCTTTAATTTTGGGATTTATTTCTTATCAATGACTTAAATTGACTTATTAAAATTGTTAAAAATAAATTTGGGAATTTGTCGGTTGGCCTTGTCTTCACAATAGGCGCCATCACGACCGGGTCCAGTTTGGGGTCTTGACAAGTTGGTATCAGAGCCTAGATTACATAGGTCTTACGAGTCATAAGCAGGTTTAGTAGAGTCTTGAGGATCGGTACGGAGACGTCTGTACTTATCCTCGGGAAGCTGTAGAACCTTAGGAAAAACTTCACATTCTTGAATTCTTATCATGCATCCTTGATTCAGCTTGAAATGTAACTCTTTGAATTCCTTCCACGTGTTTGTATATGCACATGAGCGCTCAGTATCAGCTGTGCATTGCGGCTTATGATTCCCTGATCGAGGGGTGAGATGTGATCTCTGTGTGTCGATGTTGGGCCAGTCTGGAGGACTTGAGGCCAGATTTTGCCTATAACTTGAGCTATGAGGTGTTGATCGTGGGAGCATGTGCCTTTGGATCTATATGTCCGATAGTGCCCCTATTAGTGGGAGTGATGACTAGATAGCTACGTGACGGGTGTGATGTGACTGCGAGATGTGTTGATATGATTTAGAAGCGACGAAAAGGGTTTGCTTGAGGACAGAAGAACTATTTGATGCTTGATTTCCATCTTGATTTGAGATATAGCCCCTATTTATGGGTGTGTGAAGAATCCTTGTATGATACTAGTTGGGGAGTGAAGTAGATTTCACGTTGTGTTATGAGTTCAGACTCAGGAAGATTAAGTGACTACGTAATGTCTATGACGGTGGAAAGGTATAAAGGGATGTCAGTTTGAGGCAAAGCGGGTGGGTTATTTCTTGCGGAGTGTTCGAAAGTTTGTGCGATCCTTATGTTGTCTGTTAGAAGATCTCATTTGCAAGTAGAATATATGTGTTGCAATTTAAAATTGGGTCACTTAAGAGAGTGGGTTTAACTGTTACGAGAGTGAATGCGAGATTTTCAGAAGATTTAAAGTACTAGATGGTCTGTGTTTCACGAGCTTATGAAGGATTGAGTTTAATCTCACTATGGTGTTAGGGCAGTAATAAAGTATATGCATTAGGAGTTATTGTGTGTTTTGATCTATGGCTTCGAGCCAAGTGGGGGAGTCTGCTATTAATTAGTTGACTGCACGGTTATGTGCTATATGGGTTCCATTTTGAGGTGTATGAGTGAATCAGTTATGGCTTACGGGGATTGAGACCGAAGATGGCTCGAGTAAAGGAATATTTTGGCAAAGGTTATATTATGCTTCATAGGTGTATGAGAATCACGGAATGTCTTGAGTGGTTATTGGTAAAGGATGTGCGGTGCATAGAGTAAGAAGTAGCTTCGTTATAGGTGAGGTTACATTATGCGGTGTTAGAGTGCTAATGAGGCACAAGTTGTTTGGTTCATTTGATCAGTCTAACTGAGATTTGAGTAGAGTGGATGACTCTCAAGAATGGTTCTAATGAGTTCAAGATTTTACATGTAGTAATTGGAAGTTTTCAAGTTGTATATTTGGCTAGAAACTGAGTTTTTCATTGGAGGGTGTCAAGACTCGTAGTATTTTTATATCGTCATGGGATTCTATATATCAGTATCAGGAAAGTGAGAGAAACAACTTTGGGAGTATTTAAGAGAGTATTCAGCGACTTATGAGCCTTAGACGGTGTAGTTTTATGCTTGGGTCTCGTGTGGTGAGTCTGGGTTGAGGAATTGTGGTGTTATAGCAAGAAGGAGTATCAAGTTGAAGGTAAATCAGAAGGAAACTCAGATAGATGAGATAGCTTGGTAGTAGGCCGGATCGGCATAGTAAGAACATGATTAGTTCTTTGGATACTTACGAGGTAATGAGTTGCTGCAGGTGTTTTGCGACAATGCTCTTGGGTTTTAGTGGCATGTGTAGCTAGTTGAGTGAGACGATTCAGTCCCGGCGGTTTGATTGTGTGAAAATGGGATTCAGAGAGTTCTTGATGGTTTATACTACGGTTTGAGGTACGTATTTTCTACGAGCGTGAGGAGCATGGGTTGTGTAGTGATTTTCTTCTAGATGGGGATCAATGGAAAGTACTTGACTAGTTGGGTACGTAGTTGCTTGTGGCTCGGAAGGGATATGAAGTTCTCATGTTTATCCTAGGATGGTATGGTATATGCGGTATGTGGTGTAGGATTGAGATTTGCACGTGTAAGGTCACGGTTCAGTTTTGAAAGGAAGGTCACAAATTCTTAGGTAGCATGGACAATTCAGATGATTAGGGAAATGATACTACTAATTGATGTGGCTTGATGAGGGTATACGTTTGAGGAAGAGGGCAATGTGATTGAGTTGATGATACTTCATTAGTATTGCAGCACTCTCTTGTTGGATCGACGGCTGGTATTCGAGTTTGCTTGGTGGCACGGAAGAATTTTTAGAGTACCTCTTGTGGGATGATTGGGTGTTAGAGGTATGTAGTGTATTCAGACGGTAGAGTTGGGATCGGATATGGTGATTCGCATGCGGTATGGATTTAGAGACTAGGAGTTCTCATGGATAGGTTAGGTCGTGGTTGTGGTTGTGGACCGCGTATATCGGTCTTGTGTGGTATTGGGGGTTTGGAGGCCCGAGTGGATCTTTGTTGCTTGGTATGTTAGATTTTGGATGTGATAGTGGGTATAGACTAGTTGTCACAGTGTTGTGTTACTCTAGGTTTTTGCACTAAGATAGCGATGTTGGTTATGTCGCGAATGCCACGGATTGAGTGGCGAGGTTTGACGGATTATGTTTTCAGTAGAGTGGATTTATTTTTGAAGACCCAGTGGATGGATGGAAAGTGTTGTCTTTCTTATTTGGCCTTCGTGATGGATGTCAGTGCAGAGACTCCTACCAATGATCCAGTTCCGGTGGCGAGGGATTCTTCGGATGTGTTCCCTACTGTTGGGCATGTCGCCGTACAGGGTTGTTGATTTCGGTATTGGTTTGGTGCCGAGCACCATATCGTATGGAACCGGTGGAGTTAAAAAAGTGAAGGAACAACTTCAGGGATTTCTTGATGAGGGGTTCATTGGCAGGCCAATATGGATGTGTGTTCTAACTTGAGTCGGCTTGGTTGGCTCCGAGTTGTATTGTTGAGGGATGTGTTGATTCGATTGTTATTGAGCTTAATAGTGATCTGGGGAGATCTATGAGTTACTTTTCCATGTTGCGAGGCATTGGGATTTGTTGGTTATAGGCACATGTGGTGCGGCTTTCTTTGGGGTCTCTCAATGGAATTCGAGCAGAAGGAGTATTGGGTATTACCCGACGGATGGCGTATCGGTTGTGTCCTTTTGGGTTGTGTAATGCTATGTCAATTTCTTCATAGTGGTTATGATGATTGCTTTGGTTCTAGACATCTAATTGCGTATGGTTGTCGATTTGAGCATAGTTACTTGAGGTGTTTCATGTTGGGCCAGTGCTTAGATGAGGTCACGCATCAGAGCGAAGCTATGTGGAGGTATGATCCTGCGGGATAGATTCATTGTAAGCACGTGATTTTTGCCCTATATGAGAATTACTCCCAAAAAATTCAAAAAATAAAATAATTTTCCTTGGTGTGCAATTTTGTGATATTTTGTGATATTTTTGAATAATTATTTGTATTTGTCTGTGCATGTTTATTTGTTAAATTAAAAAAATACAAAAATATGTCACATTTTGCATGTAGGATTTAATTCTACAATTGTTAGTAATTAAGTTTGTTTTACAAAAAATGAAAATTACAAAAAAATAGGCATCTTTTGCATTTTTAGCATTTAATGTCCAAATATACAATTTTATGCTTAATTATTACTTAATTGTGCGTTAATTGTTATTGGGAGTTAATTTGCGCTTTTATAACTTAATTTAGTTCTTAATAATAATTTAAGTATTTTTATAATTTAGTTCTAGAAAAATAAAAGAAGAAAAAGAGCAAAAATACAAAGAAAAATCGGATTGGGCCATTTCTTCAAATTTCAACCCCAAGCCCAAACAATTGTCCAATCTTCCCCATGACCCGGTCCATTTCAAACTGGGTCGACCCGGTCCGCCCCATTAACCCAAATACCTAACACCCCTTCTTCATTTTTTTTCAAAACACAAAACAAAAACAAAAAAAAAACAAAACCCAAAAACCCTAAAAAACCTAAACCATCCGCCCCCTTCCCTATTTTCATCTTCTCCAAACCTTCCAAACCCCACCTCCCATGGCTGCCCCTTGCAGCTTCTCCAAGCTCATCCATGGCCGCCCTGCCTATCCCCTCGACACACACACACGCACGTCACCCTCACGACCCCGGCTCGACCAAATGACACAACCACCCTCGCGTCCAAACGACCCCCCCCCCCCCGTCCTCCATTAAAACCACACAACAACCTTCAAGCTCGAGCTCGACATCCATGGTCGCCACTGCTGCATCTTCGTCGTCAACAACCAGTCCGTCGACCTCCTCGTCGACCACTTTTCAGTGACATGAGGCAGTCCGTTGACTCCCTTTCATCATCGTCGCTTCTACTGCTGAGCCAGTCCTCAACCTCACGTCCCAAACAGTCCACCTGCTGCTCACGCAGCTGCTACTGTTGTCACTGCCCTCGTCGTCCAGCCCGTTCCCAGTACGTCGTCGCCGCTGCTTCTCCTCCTTCCTCCGAGCTGCTGCTGCCGCGCTGCTGCCTCACCTTTATCTTCTTCACGTACTAAACCAAACTTCATTGCCTGCTACTGCCTTCTGCTTGTGACGGGCTGCCACTGTTTCGTTTTTGAACGATGCCAAACGACCATCTTCTTTGGTCGTCCGTTCGTGGTCGTCTTCGGCGTCAAGTTTATCTTGGTGCGATACTCGTTTCCGGACAGATTGTTTTCATCCAAGTTCATCGTCATTTGTTCGAAGCTTTGGTCGTCAAAACAGTCCGTACATATGTCGTGTCGATCCGGTTAGTAGTTTTTGAATTTTATTTTTTGTCCATATTTTGTTTTGATATTCTCGAATCTAAAATCGGCAAATGTTTGTTTTGTTCATGTCTATCGTTTGAATTAATTTTTTAGTTTGTTCATATGTTTTGTTGAATTAATTTTCAGATTTCAAATGGAAATTTAATTAGTTGTTTTTCATGTTTACTTCATGTTTGTTTTGTTGTTTAGGTAAATATTTGTTAGTTTAATGTTTGTTAGATTCAAATTGAAATTTAATTGATTATTTCTTCAATTTGTTTCATGTTGTTGTGTATTTTCCAGAAATTATTAATGTTGTTAAATCATTTAATCCGTCATGTTTGTTGTTTAAAATAGATTTTAATGCATGTTTATTCATTGTTTAAAATTCATCCAGTAATTTAATTTGAGTTTGTTTTGTTTTTTGATTTGTTGATTTAGTTTGAATCATGTATTTGTGTTGTTAATATTGTTGTTTCCTTGCTCATCCATTTTTGGTCTAAGTTAACCCGGATTGACTCCCGATATGGTTAATTTACTTCCATTAATTTTGAGTTGTGTTGTTCATCGTGTTCATACGATTTTTTGTTGAAGATTGTTGAGAAATTGGTCATCTTGGCTATATTTTGATTGAGTTATGATTAATTGATTGTTATAGCTGATGGGGGTAGTTTGGTAAATTGTAGTGCGTTCGGGGGTAAAATGGTAATTGCAATAAGGTCGGAGGGGTAGTTTGGTAATTGAACATTTTGAATAAATCTTTATGTAAGCATGGTGGACAAAATATAATGGGGTGGGGTTTGATATAATTGTTTAACATAATGGGGGACAAGACATAATGTAGTGGGGAGAATATTGTATTTGTTTATGTTAGGCATGAGGACAAATTGTAATGGGTTGGGGTTGATATATTTATTTAATGTAATGGGGATGAGTGGGAAGATAATGGGTTTGGTAGGAGAAAATGTTGATTTATTAATTGATTTAGGGGTTTGGGGATGTGATATATATATAGAAGGCTTGATCAGATTTTAAAAGGGGAGGAAAAAAAGACAGACAGAGAATAGAGGAGAATAAGAAAAGAACGGACAGAGAAAAAAAAGAGCTGAATATTTAAGAGAGAAAGAAAAATTCCAAAAAATATTTAAACTTTCAAAAATAAAAATAAAAAAACTAAAAAAAAATCTTCTGTTTCCTTTCATTGTTTGAAATCAGCATTAAGTGTTGTTGTTTCATAAAAGCTTGAAGTTTTTGTTTTGAGATTACTACTCCACCGGTCCATTCCTGGGTTGTTACTGTTGCTGGACTGTTGTTGCTGTGCTGTATTGTTATTACTGCTGCTGATTCTCATCTTCCTTTTCTTTTGCTTCCAATATCAGGTACACAACTGACACGCTGGTTATTGTAAACCAAAATATGAAGCATGAACACGAAAAATGAAGAGTTGAAATTCTAAATTTAATTTAATTATATTCTGAATTTTATTTGTATGTATAAATTATTTAGCTTGCAAAAAATCAGAATCATGTAGCTATTTAATATATATAGTGGAACATCCGACGATAGTATAACGGATGAACTATCTATATATTGCCTAAAAATATAAATGGTGTAGTAATTTCGTTTAAAGTAAAAAATTCAAACGAATAGGCCATTTAGGAATTTGGTAGGAATAATGTTTAGTTAAATAATATTGGTTAATTTCAGCATGTAAATGATCTAGGATTAAAATTAGATTGCTAAGTTTTTTCTTTTTAATTTGACAAACTGAGAAACATGCTTAGTATAATGTAACTAGGTAGTAACATGTGAATAAGATGGCCCAGGTCTAGTTTATGTCATACACGTTGGGCCTGGGCCCGCAGTGGCAACGGACTGTCCTGTTTGCATCATTTTCAGATTTTATGAATTATATTCGAAACCCATCTATAACAACTCAAACATGTAAATATATTAAGACATTTTCTCTTTTTATTTTGTAAAGACAAATTTAATAAGAAAAATGTAGGCATTTTAGGATTGTCGTTTAAAAATAAAATGAGATGAGCCTCGCCCAATAAAATGCACCAATTGCGGGGCCCTCAATAAATGTTTAATTAAATATTTAGAATTTGGGATGGACTATTTAGTGAATTCCACGGTCTTACCCAGAAATAATAATACGCTAATCGCTTTAGGCACGATTTTAATAATAATACATTCCTAAACACGGGTGTGCATTTCATGCGACCCAAATCTAAATCCCAAAACATCAAATAAAATGTGTTCCGGATTGTGGGTGCATTTCATGTGACGCAGTCCAAAGACGTGTTTTAAGTGATGTTCACATTTTTTTAAAAAAATAATAAAATGGTAAAAACTTAAAATTGGCACATCGGTTCATAATTGTATTAAAATCAGATAAATAAGCCGAATATGACAGTTGAGCGACCGTGCTAGAACCACGGAATTCGGGAATGCCTAACACCTTCTCCCGGGTTAACAGAATTCCTTATCCGGATTTCTGGTACGCAGACTGTAATATGGAGTCATTCTTTTCCTCGATTCGGGATTAAAATTGGTGACTTGGGACACCCTAAATCTCCCAAGTGGCGACTCTGAAATAAATAAACAAATCCCGTTTTGATTGTCCTTTAATTGGAAAAAAACTCCTTGTACCCTTTCGGGTGCGGAAAAAGGAGGTGTGACAGGATTATTCTTAGGGTTGTGTCAAACTTTCTTATCTTTCCATTTGTCATAGCGGTTTGTTTAAGTTTTGTCCAGTTTGTTTTTTGGGTTTTGTTCTGGTTTGTTTTGTTATTCAAATCATTTCACCGGTAGTCTAATGCAAAATCCGGTCTTTTATTATTTCCAGTCATCTTTTTGTTTAGTCCTTTTGTCATTTTGTTCAGCGCCGATTCTAGTGACATGACATGCGGACACAGTTTGGGCCTAATCTTAAAAGTTAATCATAAAACCCCGAAAAATAAGGACAGTTTGAGAATATTCGGAGCTCGAGTCATGTGGAACTAGGGCAATTTAAACACAAAGGAAACCGTTAAAAGCAAGATTCGCCAAATTGGCATGAGGGTCGTTCATGATAATGAGAGTGTCGCCCAACACTGCTTTAGAGATGACAAAGGAAAATGTTTAACATAATTGTCAAGTCCAGCACCATCGGAAGAGACTATAAATCTATGTTCAATTGTGTTGTTTGCACTTGGCATGTTTTGAAAACTGGAATGACGAAGGCATTTTGTTCTGCTACCTAAACACTTTATCCTTTGTTACCCCTTTTGAGCCTTATTTATTTTCTTTCATACCCCTCGTTCGGAATCAGTAGCAACGAAGAAAAAAAAAAGAAAGAAAGAAACAACAAAACGAAAAAGAAAAAAAAGAAAAGAAAAGAAAAGAAAAGAAAAGAAAAAAAAAGAAAAATGTTAACAAAAAAAAAGGAAAGTAAAATGAAAACAGAGGAATTGGGAACTACGTTTGACCTGATTCCTCAAAGAGGATACGTAGGCGCTTCACGGCTCGGTCATAGTGTGCATAGTGTGCATGGTGTGCATGGTGTAATAAAAAGCAAAAAAAAAATAATAATAATAATAAATAAATAATCCCCAAGCAAGAAACTGGGGCAAGAGTTGTGCTCGTTGTAAACGAATATGATTCCGAAGATTGTAATTTTAAACCCCAAATTTATTTTGTTTTTGAGCCTTTAATACCCTTTCTTTCTAGCCTATCCAAAACCCACATTACGGTCCAAAGAAAGACCTTCTGATCGGTCTTCAAAGGATGCCAAGTCAGACAAATGAGAGTCTTACCGATGAATATAACATTCTGTTCCACAGCGGAAAGGACTCTAAAGCAGAGAGAGTCAATACCGGCAACACTCCAAATTCCCAGCTGGAAAGTGATATAAATGAGAGAGTCTTATCGGTGAAAATCTTTACGGACACCGTAAGGCGATGAAAGCTGAGAGAAAACCAAAATGAGAGAGAGGCTTGATAGTGAAAACCCTTCGGGCACTACAAGTCGAATAAGATTGGGAATCATATGGGGAATTGCCAATTGAAGGTCTTGAAAGATGGCAGAGGATAGGTCACATGTGCATGTCATGACCATTAGAGTCAGTATCTGCGTTTGATAGGTTTTTATTTATAGTTTCTTTTGTTAAAGAGTTATCTTTTTCCTTTGTCTTTTTATTCCTTTCATAGAAAAATTCCCCAGTAGAGTCTGTCTGGTCAGAACAAGTGAGAATTGACTTCAAAATATGCCATCAGCTTTACAATTATGCAAGATGATATCTGACTAGTACATCCAAGTGGTATAGTCAGCAAGGAACAAGCGCGAGGCCAGTATCAGAAAAAGATATCCCCAGCAAAAGGGAATTGACAAAAGGATTGACGAGTGTCAAGAGGGATACCCTTGCCGAAATCAAAGGTTATAAACCTCAAGGCCAAGGCCCGTGGACAAATCAAGGAGAGCAATGAGCATGATTTGGGAAATTCATGCGAGACTAAAAGGTCGGGGAAATGCCAGTTTCCGAGCTATGCCACAAAAGAAGAGGGATATCCCCAGCAGAAAGGGATTATCCTCAGCAAATAATATCATCCCCAACAAGTTGTGGAACACAGAGCAAGGAAGGAGAAAGGGAAAACTATCCCAGCAGGAGTATCACAACCAACCACCGCATTTTAAACTAACAAATTTTGTTTGATTTGAAACAGGTAAAGGAAATGGCATTGATGACAGAAATGCATGCCACAAGGGATATTATCAAACTGGGGCAGAAAATTTTCCTTCCATTTAGAAAATTTTCTGGAAGTCAGGTACCCATTCGAGGAAGAACAAAGATAACACAAGTCTCAAGGGAAGTGGTCTTTGAACTAGTGTTTCCCCCAACATAATAAGTTTCAATGGAGGAAGTTGTTCCCTAGCAGACAGAACAAAGGGATGAAACTCGTGCTCAGAAAAAGCAAAAGGCCAGTATCATTCCCAACAGCCTTCCGAAAAGTGAAGCACTAGTTCTGAAGAAATCAGAATTCCCCAGCAGTGTTATCCTCAACAGCGTTATCCCCAGCTGATAACATTTTATCCCCCAACAGGTAAGTAAATAATTCCCCAATAGTGTTATCCCCAGCAGTTTTGAGGAGTCCAACACAAGTTTGGTGAAAATCGGTATCCTCAGCGGTTCCTTTCGGGGAAAGGCAAAACGAGTCTTAAGGGAGGTAGTCTTCGAAGGAAGAAGCTATGCAAAAAAAAGGAGAAAAGCAAAAAAAAAAAGAAAAAAAAAGAAAAGAAAAAAAGGGAAGCAGTTTGCAGAGGAATGAAACATCCTACTTAAAAGGAAGTAATTTTGGAAGGAGTAAGATAACATATTTACTCAGCAGAGTTATCCTCAGCAGTGTTATCCCCAGCGGATCATCGAGATGTAGAAGCATCCTCGACAGAGTTTCGGGCAACCCAGAGTGGGTAAGGAAAAAAAAGGAAAAGTCATCCCCATCAAAATAATCCCCAGCAGTTTCGAGGGAAGACAACACAGGTAAGTAAATAATTCAGGAAGAAGGAAATAGTTCACGCATAGGAGACGCACTTCCTAAGTGAAGATTTCATTAATAGGAGACGCACTTCCTAGTTTGAAATCATCAAAGTTTTACCCATAGGAGATGCATTTCCTCCTAAGTTTGTTTTTATCCATAGGAGAGGCATTTCCTCCTAAGTTTAGTTTCACCCATAGGAGATGCATTTCCTCCTAAGTTTAGTTTCACCCATAGGAGATGCATTTCCTCCTAAGTTTAGTTTCACCCATAGGAGATGCATTTCCTCCTAAGTTTGTTTTTACCCATAGGAGAGGCATTTCCTCCGAAGTATAGTTTCACCCATAGGAGATGCATTTCCTCCTATGTTTGTTTTTACCCATAGGAGATGCATTTCCTCCTAAGTTTAGTTCCACCCATAGGAGATGCATTTCCTCCTAAGTTTGTTTTTACCCATAGGAGAGGCATTTTCTCTTAAGTTTAGTTTCATTCATAGGAGATGCATTTCCTCCTAAGTTTAGTTTCACCCATAGGAGATGCATTTCCTCCTAAGTTTGTTTTACCCATAGGAGAGGCATTTCCTCCTAAGTTTAGTTTCACCCATAGGAGAGACATTTCCTCCTAAGTTTAGTTTTACCCATAGGAGAGGCATTTCCTCCTAAGTTTAGTTTTACCCATAGGAGAGGCATTTCCTCCTAAGTTGTTGTTAAAATCAGGCGCCCACCTACATAACGAGAGGAATACTTTTCTGTCTTTTCATTTCTGTTCTAGGTCGCCCACCAGTATAATGCGGGAATACATTTCTGTTCTAGGTCGCCCACCAGTATAATGCGGGAATACATTTTTGTTCTAGGTCGCCCACCAGTATAATGCGGGAATACATTTCTGTTCTAGGTCGCCCACCAGTATAATGCGGGAATACATTTCTGTTCTAGGTCGCCCACCAGTATAATGCGGGAATACATTTCTGTTCTAGGTCGCCCACCAGTATAATGCGGGAATACATTTCTGTTCTAGGTCGCCCACCAGTATAATGCGGGAATACATTTCTGTTCTAGGTCGCCCACCAGTATAATGCGGGAATACATTTCTGTCTTTTCATTTCTGTTCTAGGTCGCCCACCAGTATAATGCGGGAATACATTTCTGTTCTAGGTCGCCCACCAGTATAATGCGGGAATACATTTCTGTCTTTTCATTTTTGTTCTAGGTCGCCCACCAGTATAATGCGGGAATACATTTCTGTTCTAGGTCGCCCACCAGTATAATGCGGGAATACATTTCTGTCTTTTCATTTCATGTTCTAGGTCACCCACCAGTATAATGCGGGAATACATTTATGTTCTAGGTCGCCCACCAGTATAATGCGGGAATACATTTCTGTCTTTTCATTTCATGTTCTAGGTCGCCCACCAGTATAATGCGGGAATACATTTTGTTCTAGGTCGCCCACCAGTATAATGCGGGAATACATTTCTGTCTTTTCATTTCTGTTCTAGGTCGCCCACCAGTATAATGCGGGCATACATTTCATATTTTTGCATCCAGGCGCCCACCTGTATAACGAGAGGAATACTTTTCAGTCTTATACTGCAGATTTTGAAGTCAGTAACCCCACTGGAAGGCAGAAGGTTACAACAAGAATCCCCAGCAGGAGACAATAAAAATCCCAGCACCGGAAGGCAGAAGGTGGCAACAAGAAGTCCCCAAGAAAATTCAAGCGCATGAGTCAAAAGAAAGAAAAGAAGCGTCTTGAAAAATGGCGTGTGAACATTAAATCATGCCCAGCATAACAAATCTGATGAAGAGAATCGTATCCCCAGAGGAACCGCCAAAAAGCTTAATGAAGAAAGCCCTGTCCCCAGCGGACCGAACAAAATGATGAAAACTAGTATTTAGAAAAGCAAAGGGCCAAAAATCTTGGTAGAAAGGCACCAGAGGAAACACAAGCCGACAAAAAGCAAGGCAACCGGAGCAAGGGGGAAGACAGATAAGATTCTGTAATTTTTAGCTTAGTCTAGCTTCTTATTTTTTAAGCATGGTGTAATAAGGAGGCCAGCAAACAATAAAAGTAGCATGCAACAGCAGTAACATTGCAGTCCCATGGTAGTCCCAACTACCAAGACTTCCCGAACTACATTGACCTGATTCCTGTTTAGCCCAGGATATGTAGGAAACCTCTGAAGCAAAGGTTAGGTCAAATCTTTTTAAAAAAATGCTTCACACGGAGTACTCGGATGGGCAAAAATCGCTCACTTTATCTTTGCATGAAAAGCCTTCGTGTCTTCGGGAAAAGAGGGGCAGCTGTAAGCACGTGATTTTTGCCCTATATGAAAATTACTCCCAAAAAATTCAAAAAATAAAATAATTTTCCTTGGTGTGCAATTTTGTGATATTTTGTGATATTTTTGAATAATTATTTGTATTTGTCTGTGCATGTTTATTTGTTAAATTAAAAAAATACAAAAATATGTCGCATTTTGCATGTAGGATTTAATTTTAAAATTGTTAGTAATTAAGTTTGTTTTACAAAAAATGAAAATTACAAAAAAATAGGCATCTTTTGCATTTTTAGCATTTAATGTCCAAATATACAATTTTATGCTTAATTATTACTTAATTGTGCGTTAATTGTTATTGGGAGTTAATTTGCGCTTTTATAACTTAATTTAGTTCTTAATAATAATTTAAGTATTTTTATAATGTAGTTCTAGAAAAATAAAAGAAGAAAAAGAGCAAAAATACAAAGAAAAATCGGATTGGGCCATTTCTTCAAATTTCAACCCCAAGCCCAAACAATTGTCCAATCTTCCCCATGACCCGGTCCATTTCAAACTGGGTCGACCCGGTCCGCCCCATTAACCCAAATACCCAACACCCCTTCTTCATTTTTTTTCAAAACACAAAAAAAAAAAAAAAACCCAAAAACCCTAAAAAACCTAAACCATCCGCCCCCTTCCCAATTTTCATCTTCTCCAAACCTTCCAAACCCCACCTCCCATGGCTGCCCCTTGCAGCTTCTCCAAGCTCATCCATGGCCGCCCTGCCTATCCCCTCGACACACACACACGCACGTCACCCTCACGACCCCGGCTCGACCAAACGACACAACCACCCTCGCGTCCAAACGACCCCCATCCTCCATTAAAACCACACAACCACCTTCAAGATCGAGCTCGACATCCATGGTCGCCACTACTGCGTCTTCGTCGTCAACAACCAGTCCGTCGACCTCCTCGTCGACCACTTTTCAACGATATGAGCCAGTCCGTCGACTCCCTTTCATCATCGTCGCTTCTACTGCTGAGCCAGTCCTCAACCTTACGTCCCAAACAGTCCACCTGCTGCTCACGCAGCTGCTACTGCTGTCACTGCCCTCGTCGTCCATCCCGTTCCCAGTACGTCGTCGCCGCTGCTTCTCCTTCTTCCTCCGAGCTGCTGCTGCCGCGCTGCTGCCTCACCTTCGTGTTCTTCACGTACTAAACCAAACTTCGTTGCCTGCTACTGCCTTCTGCTTGTGACGGGCTGCCACTGTTTCGTTTTTGAATGATGCCAAACGACCATCTTCTTTGGTCGTCCGTTCGTGGTCGCCTTCGGCGTCAAGTTATCTTGGTGCGATACTCGTTTCCGGACAGATTGTTTTCATCCAAGTTCATCGTCATTTGTTCGAAGCTTTGGTCGTCAAAACAGTCCGTACATATGTCGTGTCGATCCGGTTAGTAGTTTTTGAATTTTATTTTTTGTCCGTATTTTGTTTTGATATTCTCGAATCTAAAATCGGCAAATGTTTGTTTTGTTCATGTCTATCATTTATATTAATTTTTTAGTTTGTTCATATGTTTTGTTGAATTAATTTTCAGATTTCAAATGGAAATTTAATTAGTTGTTTTTCATGTTTACTTCATGTTTGTTTTGTTGTTTAGGTAAATATGTGTTAGTTTAATGTTTGTTAGATTCAAATTGAAATTTAATTGATTATTTCTTCAATTTGTTTCATGTTGTTGCGTATTTTCTAGAAATTCTTAATGTTGTTAAATCATTTAATCTGTCATGTTTGTTGTTTAAAATAGATTTTAATGCATGTTTATTCATTGTTTAAAATTCGTCCAGTAATTTAATTTGAGTTTGTTTTGTTTTTTGATTTGTTGATTTAGTTTGAATCATGTATTTGTGTTGTTAATATTGTTGTTTCCTTGCTCATCCATTTTTGGTCTAAGTTAACCTGGATTGACTCCCGATATGGTTAATTTACTTCCATTAATTTTGAGTTGTGTTGTTCATCGTGTTCATATGATTTTTTGTTGAAGATTGTTGAGAAATTGGTCATCTTGGCTATATTTTGGTTGAGTTATGATTAATTGATTGTTATAGCTAATGGGGGTAGTTTGGTAAATCGCAGTGCGTTCGGGGGGTAAAATGGTAATTGCAATAAGGTCAGAGGGGTAGTTTGGTAATTGAACATTTTGAATAAATCTTTATGTAAGCATGGGGGACAAAATATAATGGGGTGGGGTTTGATATAATTGTTTAACATAATGGGGGACAAGACATAATGTAGTGGGGAGAATATTGTATTTGTTTATGTTAGGCATGGGGAACAAATTGTAATGGGTTGGGGTTGATATATTTATTTAATGTAATGGGGATGAGTGGGAAGATAATGGGTTTGGTAGGAGAAAAAAAAGAGTTGAATATTTAAGAGAGAAAGAAAAATTCCGAAAAATATTTAAACTTTCAAAAATAAAAATAACAAAACTAAAAAAAAATCTTCTGTTTTCTTTCATTGTTTGAAATCAGCATTAAGTGTTGTTGTTTCATAAAAGGTTGAAGTTTTTGTTTTGAGATTACTACTCCACCGGTCCGTTCCTGGGTTGTTACTGTTGCTGGACTGTTGTTGCTGGACTGTATTGTTATTACTGCTGTTGATTCTCATCTTCCTTTTCTTTTGCTTCCAATATCAGGTACACAACTGACACGCTGGTTATTGTAAACCGAAATATGAAGCATGAATACGAAAAATGAAGAGTTGAAATTCTAAATTTAATTTAATTATATTCTGAATTTTATTTGTATGTATAAATTATTTAGCTTGCAAAAAATCAGAATCATGTAACTATTTAATATATATAGTGGAACATCCGACGATAGCTTAACGGATGAACTATCTATATATTGCCTAAAAATATAAATGGTGTAGTAATTTCGTTTAAAGTCAAAAATTCAAACGAATAGACCATTTAGGAATTTGGTAGGAATATTGTTTAGTTAAATAATGTTGGTTAATTTCAGCATGTAAATGATCTAGGATTAAAATTAGATTGCTAAGTTTTTTTTTAATTTGACAAACTGAGAAACATGCTTAGTATAATGTAACTAGGTAGTAACATGTGAATAAGATAGCCCAGGTCTAGTTTTATGTCATACACGTTGGGCCTGGGCCCGCAGTGGCAACGGACTGTCCTGTTTGCATCATTTTCAGATTTTATGAATTATATTCGAAACTCATCTATAACAACTCAAACATGTAAATAAATTAAGACATTTTCTCTTTTTATTTTGTAAAGACAAATTTAATAAGAAAAATGTAGGCATTTTAGGACTGTCCTTTAAAAATAAAATGAGATGAGCCTCGCCCAATAAAATGCACCAATTGCGGGGCCCTCAATAAATGTTTAATTGAATATTTAGAATTCGGGATGGACTGTTTAGTGAATTCCACGGTCTTACCCAGAAATAATAATACGCTAATCGCTTTAGGCACGATTTTAATAATAATACATTCCTAAACACGGGTGTGCATTTCATGCGACCCAAATCCAAATCCCAAAACATCAAATAAAATGTGTTCCGGATTGTGGGTGCATTTCATGTGACGCAATCCAAAGACGTGTTTTAAGTGATGTTCACATTTCTTTTAAAAACAATAATAATAAAGCGGTTAAAAGATAAAATTTGCACATAAGTTCATATTTGTATAAAATCAGATAATCAAGCCGAATATAACAGTTGAGCGACCGTGCTAGAACCACGGAACTCGGGAATGCCTAACACCTTCTCCCGGGTTAACAGAATTCCTTATCCAGATTTCTGGTACGCAGACTGTAATATGGAGTCATTCTTTTCCTCGATTCGGGATTAAAATTGGTGACTTGGGACACCCTAAATCTCCCAAGTGGCGACTCTGAAATAAATAAACAAATCCCGTTTTGATTGTCCTTTAATTGGAAAAAAACTCCTTGTACCCTCTCGGGTGCGGAAAAAGGAGGTGTGACATTCATGTGTTCTAGTTCTACGATATGTGATGGGTTCCCAACATTTTGTTGTGGTGGTATTGGTGAACTTCCGGTACAGCTCTTTCATTTGAGTCATTTTTTTCATGATTTGAGTAGGTTCGATTATTACTTATTGGTGCGCGGATTGCACGAGTTGTGGCTTTAGTTTGTATTAATGTGTCATGTCACTAGAGTATTTGTGTTGGATTAGATGAGATCGTTGGGATCTATAATGGATACAAACGCATTCGGTTTCAGTATATTGGAAGGATAATATCGAGGTTCGGCTCAGAAATTTGCTATGGTCCTTGCCAAAGGAGGAGTGGCTTTGTGAATGGTTGATCTGAGGAATGGTTATGATTTACTTCATGTTTCAGTTATCATTGACAGTATATGGAAGTGTTGGAATGAGGCTTTAGTGGATAAGAGGTATTATCGGTATTCGGTTGTTTTGGGCAACTGCTGTGATTAGAAGTTATCACTGCGAGTGTTTTGAGTATGTGGTATATCATGTGATGGCATTTGAGTCTGCGAGTATGGTTTTTTACAGCTTGTTCGGGCTTATCCAGAGAATAGATGTGAGATTCTGATCTTGTAGATGATTTCAGAAGTGGAAATATAGTTCTAAGGTTTATGGGTTAGGTTGGATTGTAAAATTTTCAGTTACATTGTGTTTTCGGACCTATATGAGATAGGGTGATGTGGGATCACCCCCGGGTATGTGCATGGTAAGGTTTCACAGTGATTTGATGGTTTTTGGAGCAACTATAGGCACGTTCGAGGATGAACGTATGTTTAAGTGGGGGAGGATGTAACGACCCAACCGATCATTTTGAGCTATTGCACTTTGCTCGCCTATTCTCGGGAATGACTAGCCCCTGTGATGTATTATGACTTATGTAAATCGTTGGTTTTGGTTTTCAGGATAATCGGAATGGATTTGGAAGAACATATTTCAGTTTGAAGCTTAAAATTTGAAATGTGGGACCAAGTTTTGACTTGTAATTATATGATCTCGGATTAGAATTTTTATGATTTTGTTAGCTCCGTTGGGTGATTTGGGACTTAGGAGCGTGATCGAAATGTATTTTGGAGGTCCGTGGAAGGTTTAGGCTTGAATTGGCGAAATTGGGATTTTGGCGTTTTCCAGTTGATAGGTGAGATTTTGATATAGGGGTCGGAATGAAATTCCAGAAGTTGGAGTAGGCCCTTTGTGTCATTGGTGACGTGTGTGCAACATTTCAGGTCATTCGGATGAGGTTTGATAGACTTTTTGATCGAAAGCGAAGTTTGGAAGTTTTTAGAATTTCTAGGCTTGAATTCGATGATGATTTGGTATTTTGATGTTGTTTTGAGCATTCCGAAGGTTGGAACAAGTTTGAATTGTGTTATGGGATATGTTAGCATGTTTGGTTAAGGTCCTGAGGGCCTCAGGTGAGTTTCGGGTGGTTAACGTATCTAATTTTGGACTTTGGATTTGGCAATTTTGCTGGTTTTTGTTGCAGACATTTTTGTTCATCGCGTTCGCGGAGGTGCATCGCGTTTGCGAAGGGTATATTGTGTGATGATGATTTTCATTCTACGCGTTCGCGATGGGATATACGCGTTCGGGAAGGGGAACTGGAGGCAAGGGAGGATTTGTGCTCCGCGTTCGCGAAGTGGGAGCCGCGATCGCGGAGGTCCGTTTAGTGGTGCATCGCGAGATAGTCCTCACATCTGCGTAAGAGGATCTTTGGTCCATAGAAAATTGTGCTACGTGAACGCGAGTGTGTGGCCGCATTCGCGAAGGGTTAAACCTGAGCAGTATTAAATAGCCAATCCGCGACCCTTCTTCATTTTTTCACCATTTTTGAACGGGATTGAAACTTTTGAGAGGGATTCTTGAGGAAACCAAAGGGTAATTACTTGGAGGTAAGATTATTGACTTTATAACTCGTTTATATGTGATTAAAGGCCTAATTAGTGATGAAATTTTGGGAAAACTCAGTGCAAAATGGGTAATTATGGCGTGAGATTAAGAGACCTTAAAATGGGTATTTGAGGAGTCAATTGAACTCCGATTTCAGTGTTCTTGATATGTATAGACTCGTGGGAGGATGAGGATCATATTGGCATAAATTTTATCCAGTTTCTAAATGTGGGATTGGGGGCCGGGTTTGGCCAATTTCGGGATTTTTTATGTAAATCGGATATGTTCGAGTGAGCTTTGTTTCTTTAGCATATTTTGATGGTATGAATCTGATTTTGGTTAGATTCGGAGCAATTGAAGAAAGATTCGAGAGGCAAAGGCATTGCGGGCTAGAGTTTGGACCGGATCGAGGTGAGTAATGATTGTAAATGTTGTCTTGAGGGTATAAAACCCCGGATTTCACATCGTTGTGCTATATTAAGGTGACACACATGCTAGATGACGAACGTGAGGCCATGCACCGCTGGGGATAACTCAGACCATCCCAAATGACTGTTTTACCATGTATTTGATTGAAAACTATTTGCTATCATCATGTTTTGGGCTGAATGCCATATTTGAGCCTCGTGCCAACTATTTGGACCCTTGGGGGATTTTTACTGCCATTTTCTCACTGTTTTAATTTTATATCTGTACTCAGTCATGCTATATTCTATTGTTTTCATAACTTAGCCACGTTTACTCTATTTTAATACTTTAAATGATATTTTGGGATGAGCATCATGTTTTATTGTGCCCGAGTGGCTTTTAGAGATTTCTGACTGAGTAAGGCCGAGGGCCAGTATTATGAGGATTATTATGGATCGGGCTGCACGCTGCAATAGTGTTGTACTGATTATGATTATGAGGTCGAAGGCCTAAGTTGTACGCCACAAGGTGGCTTGATATGAGCCCGAGAGCCTATTGATTATGCCATGCGATGGCTTGATATTGCGCTTGGGCCGTAAGCCCGGGTTTGTACACCCCCAGTGAGCACGGGTACCTAGTGTGAGTGATATTATACTGATTCATGATATGTGGAGGCCGAGAGCCTGATTTAATTATGCCACGAGATGGATTGATATTGCGCTTGGGCCGTAAGGGGCCCCTACCGGAGTCCGTACACCTCCGGTGAGCGCGAGAACCCAGTGTGTTATGTGACATAGCCCGAGGGGCTGATGTTGTTCAATGTTATTACCCGAGGGGCGGTTCCTGATTTATGTTATGCCCAAGAGGCTGATTACGAGTGATCGTCAGGTAGCCCGAGGGGCTAGTTCTATTGATATTATGCCCGAAGGGTGGTTTATGGTACATGTTTTGCCGAATGGCTACTTATGTTTCTATCATGTTTACTCACTATTTTATCACACATTTGAAACTATTGAAAATTATTTTTAAAAGGTTTTCACCGAAACTGAGCATGATTTACGAAGTAAATGATTTCTGTACTGTGTTGGAAATATCCTGTATTTGTTGTAACGTTTTGACGTGATTTACGTGCTTTCTTACTACTCAGCTTTCATTTACCTTTATTACTCATTGTATCGGAGTACTCACATTACTCCCTACACCGTGTATGCAGATTTAGGTATTTCTGAACACGGTAGCGGGTGTTGGTTGCTCAGAGGCAGAGTCATCGGAGATTAGCAATGTAGCTGCCCGATGTTCGCAGCACTGCTTTCTCCCTCTTGATTTCATTAGGCTGTATTTAGTACATTTTCAGACTTTTTGTTGTATTTAGACCTTATAGATGCTCGTGACTTGTGATACCCCGATGTTGGGATGTATCTATTTCTGCACTTGTTCTATTTCTCTTAAATTTTTGGTTTATTTCTTATCAATGACTTAAATTGACTTATTAAAATTGTTAAAAATGAATTTGGGAATTTTGTCGGCTGACCTTGTCTTCACGAGAGGCGCCATCACAACTGGGTCCGGTTTAGGGTCGTGACAATATTCGAAAGTAGTAATATTAATAAGTAAATAAAATTATATTCCTCAAACCATTTTTTTAAAAAACTTGTATATTTGAAATACATAAAAGTAGTACCAATCCAAATTTCAAAAGTTACAATTTTCAAGAAAATATTTGAAAAGTTTATGTCCAAAGAAGAGTGGAGGTGGAGTACAATGATTCCGTTGTATAAGAACAAAGGTGATATCCAGAGCTGTAACAACTATAGGGGTATCAAATTACTGAGTCATACCATGAAATTCTGGGAGGGAGTGGTAGAAATGAGAGTGCGAAGGACAGTGTCTATTTCAGACAACCAGTTCGGGTTCATGCCGGGGCGATCTACCACAGAAGCTATCCACCTTATTAGCAGGATGGTGGAACAATACAGAGATAAGAAGAAGGATCTCCACATGGTGTTTATTGATCTAGAGAAAACATATGACAGAGTTCCTAGGGAGATCTTATGGAGCTGCTTAGAGGTTAAAGGGGTCTCGGATGCCTACATTATAGTGATTAAAGACATGTATGATGGAGCTAAAACTCGGGTTAGGACAGTAGGAGGCGACTCTGAGCATTTTTTGGTTGTTACGGGATTGCACCAAGGTTCCGCGTTCAACCCTTTCCTATTTGCCCTGGTGATGGATGCACTAACTCATCATATTCAAGGGGAGGTGCCATGGTGCATGCTATTTGTTGATGATATAGTTCTAATTGACAAGACACGAGGCGGCATCAACGAGAGGCTAAAGGTGTGGAGACATGCCCATGAGTTTAAAGGTTTCAGGTTGAGCAGGACGAAGACAGAATACCTCGAGTGCAAATTTGGGGCCGAGCCGACGGAAGCGGGAGTGGAAGTGAGGCTTGATTATCAAGTCATTCCTAAGAGGGGTAGTTTCAAGTACCTTGGGTTAGTTATTTAGGGGATCGGGGAGATAGACGAGGATGTCACACATCGTATAGGGGTAGGGTGGATGAAGTGGAGGTTAGCGTCGAGAGTCCTGTGTTACAAGAAAGTGCCACCGTTACTAGAAGGTAAGTTTTATAGAGAAGTGGTTAGGCCTGCCATGTTGTATGGGATCGAGTGTTAGCCGGTTAAGAACTCACACATCCAGAAGATGAAAGTAACAGAGATGAGGATGTTGAGGTGGATGTGCGGGCATATAAGGATGGATAAGATTAGGAATGATGATATTTGAGAGAAGTTGGGTGTGGCCCCCATGGAGGACAAGATAGGGGAAACAAGACTCAGATGGTTCGGGCACATTCAGAGGAGGAGCACTGATACACCGGTGAGGAGGTTTGAGCGACTGGCTGTAGTGGGCACGAGGAGAGGTAGAAGGAGACCTAAGAAGTATTGGGGAGAGGTGATCAGGCAGGATATGGCGCGACTTAGGATTACTGAGGACATGGCCCTTGATAGGGAATTGTGGAGGTCGAGCATTAAGGTTATAGGGTAAGGGGATGTTGTGAATATTTCTACAGTGCACCAGAGTGAGACTAGCCAGTTAGGAGTTAGTCTTAGGATGCTACTGGTCAGCTACTGATGCAGGGCTTTATCTGCTGGATATTATTATACCTTCCATCTTTCTCGTATTTCCCATATTTTTTATATTGCTTTTATTTTGTTATTTTATGTTATTTTGTGCTATGTTATGTTATTTTATTATAAGTCTATTGATAGTACTAATATATCATCTCTTGTTGCTTTTTGAGCCGAGGGTCTCATGGAAACAGCCTCTCTGTCCCTCGGGGTAGGGGTAAGGTCTGCGTACATATTACCCTCCCCAGACCCCACTTGTGGAATTATACTGGGTCATTGTTATTGTGTCCAAAGAAGACGTTGTTTTACTTTCAAAATACAAAATAGGGTAAATAATCAACCGCTAAGACGAAAGGAGTATAAAACTCTCGAATCACTCCAAATTTTTTTTTAAGA
The DNA here is from genome assembly GCF_000393655.2 of Nicotiana sylvestris. Lineage (NCBI taxonomy): Eukaryota > Viridiplantae > Streptophyta > Magnoliopsida > Solanales > Solanaceae > Nicotiana > Nicotiana sylvestris. Next base: position 184,540,381 of record NC_091062.1, read on the forward strand.
GAAAAATACACTTTGAGCGTGGAAACTCAAATTTATTATCTTCATAAATTCAAGCAATTCAAATAAAATGAGACAATGATCTAAAGCAGTGTTTCTTTTTGATAATAATACTTTTTTTTTACAAAAAATGTTCCACTCAAAATACCATATTCAATGTATATAACGGTATCAAGGTTGTTAAACTTTTGGGGTCTTATAATAATAATGTCTTAAACCCTCTATAACCTTCTAATAGATATAAACCCTTTCGTACTCATGTGGATTTACTACGACACACCATAATGCTAAGGTACGGGATGTAACACAACCACTTAAAAAAATAGTCAATCATAAATAATATGAATTGAGTCTTACCGGGTGCCCATGGCAGGGGACCGACGATATTCATTCCCCACATGAATGGTCATGGTGACAAGATTGAATGTAGTAGCTCCCCAGGTTGATGAATCATCGTTGCGAGCCTCCGACATCCGTCACATTTTCGTGTGAACTCCTTTACATATTTTTCCATGTCGATCCAGTAGTAGCTGACTCTGATTACCTTACGAAACAACGATTCGGCATCCAAAAGGTTCAGGGGGATGCCTTTGAGAACTTCCCTCAAAAACATATTCGATATCTCCCTCTCCCAGACATATGACGAGTGGGCCATCGAACGTTCTCCTGAATAGGGTGTTATCCTTGGATAGGATGAACCTGGTCACCTTTGTGCGCATAGCTCTCAATTCTTTAGGATCCGATGGCAGCTTAATATATATATATATATATACTTGTTTCTCTAGTCCCAGGTTAAGCTTGTCGAGTTTATCTCGGTGTGGCCTTCTTCCTTTACCGATTTCATAAGTTGTACAACCATTCTTGAGTTGAATTAATCGTCATAAACCGACAACCCCAAGTTAGTAAGAGCATCGGCTTCGTTGTTCTGATCTCGAGGTACATGTAGCAAAGTCCACTCTTTAAACTGATGTAGCGTTACATGTAGTTTATCTAGGTACCTTCGCATTAGTTCCTCTTTGACTTCAAACATCCCATTTACTTGGTTCACCACAAGGAGGGAATCACACTTAGCTTTGATCACCTCGGCCCCCGAACTTTTATCCAGTTCGAGACCTGCAATCATTGCCTCATACTCGGCCTTGTTGTTAGTCAATTTTACAATTCTAATAGATTGTCTAACTACATTACCCATTGGTGTCTTTAACACGATGCCAAGTCTGAACACCTTTGCGTTCGAGGAACCGTCCGTAAAGAGGGTCCAGATTCCTGAGGAAGTCCCCGAGTTCAACAACAATTCTCTTTAGGCCTTGGGTATTAGGGCCGATATGAAGTCGGCCATGAAATCCGCCAAAATTTGAGAGTTTATGGCGGTTCGGGGTCGATATTCGATATCGTACCCGCTAATTTCCATGACCCATTTGGCCAACCGTTCTAAGAACTCGGGTTTATGCATTATGTTTCTCAATAGGTAAGTAGTTACAACACATATGAGATGGCATTAAAAATATGGTTTTAACTTCCTAGAGGTGCTTAGCAAAGCGAGCGCCAATTTTTTGAGGTGAGGATATCTAGTTTCGGCTTCGCCTAGAGTCCTGCTAACATAATAGATAGGAAATTTCTTGCCTTTCTCTTCCCAGACCAAAACTCCACTTATCGCTATCTTGGATACTGCTAAGTACAGGTATAACTGTTCGTCTACCTTCGGAGTATGAAGCAAAGGTGGGCTTGATAGATACCGCTTGAGTTCTTTCAAGGCTTGTTGGACTTCCGGAGTCCATGAGAAGTTATTCTTCTTCAATAATGAGAAGAACCGATGGCTCTTATCTGAGGACCTCGAGATGAATCGGCCCAAGGTGGCTATGCGCATGGTTAACCTTTGAATGGCCTTGACATTGTCCACCACGTTAATGTCTTCTATGGCTTTGATCTTATCGAGATTAATCTCGATTCCTCGGTTGGACAACATGAATCCAAGTAATTTCACGAACCCCAATCCGGATACGTATTTCTCCGGGTTCAGCTTTATATTGTATTTTTTCAATATGTTGAAGGTTTCCTGCAAATGTTTCAAATGGTCCTCTACTTGCAGGGACTTAACTAACATATTGTTAATGTAAACCTCCATTAATTTTCCTATTTGCTCCTCCAACATCCGATTTACTAGGCGTTAGTAAGTGGTACCGATATTTTTTAGTCCGAACGACATTACGTTATAACAGTAGGTGTCGTATTTAGTGATGAAGGATGTTTTTTCTTGGTCGCTCGGGTCCATTCGAATTTGGTTGTACTCCAAATAGGCATCGAGAAAGCTAAGGATCTTGTGGCAGGCCGTCGCATCGATTATAGATCGATGTTGGGCAAAGGAAAAGAGTCCTTGGACATGCCTTGTTCAAGTCTTTGTAGTTTACATACATTCTTAATTTATTCCTCTTTTTAAGGACTACTACTACGTTTGCTAACCAATCTGTTATTTAACTTTCCGAATGGATCTTATTTTAAGGAGTTTAGAAATCTCGTCTTTGATGAATGCATGCTTGACTTTGGACTGAGGCCTCCTTTTCTATTTGACTAGGTGGAATTTTGGATCCAAGCTCAGCTTGTGAGTAGTTATTTCCGGTGGGATTCCTTCTATGTCGAGGTGAGACCAAGCGAAATAATCTATATATGTTATCCATAAGGAATTTAATGATTTTTTCCTGATCTCGGAATTTATCCCTGTGCCCTGGTATACCTTATGATCGGGCAGGTGCTCGATCAATATGACTTGCTCCAGTTCTTCGACCATTGATTTGGTGGCATTGGAATCTCCAGGGATTATGAAAGACCTGGAAACTCCGTAGTCGTCGTCCTCACCAGTCCCCCGCTTCTCCGGTTCGATCGAGGCCAATGTTAGTGATTGCTATTCGGTTTCTCCCTTGGCAACCAAACTCGGATCCTTTGGTATTGAAAGTGCGTATATAAGGACCAACTCATTGATGCAAACATATCCTTCTGGCCCGTTGCTCTCCGTAAATTGTTTTAATCCATCCTGCATTGGGAATTTCAACACCTGGTGCAGTATGGATGGCGCTAATCTCATATTATGAATCCACGGCCTCCTGAATAGAGCATTGTATCTCATATCTCCTTGATCATGTAGAACTTTATTTCCTGAATGGTTCCGGTGGTATTTACCAGTAGTGTTGTTTCCCATTTAGTAGTCTCAAATGCCATACTGAATCCGTTTAGAACTCGGACTGCAGGCACAATTTGGTCTACGATGATCCGTTTAGACCCAACTGCTCTACGACTCATGATGATATTAGCCGAGCTACCTGGATCAATTAACACACGCTTAACTCGAGATTTATTTATGAGTACAGATATTACCAGTACATCATTGTGCGGCTGTACAATACCTTCATCGTCCTCATTGTTGAAAGATAAGGTTCCTTCCGGCACGTAATCTCGAGTCCGTTTTTCCCTTGTGATGGATATTTTGGTGCACTTTAACATGGCCCTTGGAGGACGTCGACTCCACCGATGATCATGTTAATGACGTGCTGAGGTTTCTCCTGCTCGATCTGCTTATTAGAGTCCCTATTCTTGATATGGTTTTTGGCTCGATCGCTCAGGAATTCACGGAGATGTCCGTTATAGAATAATCGGGCTACTTCCTCTCTCACTTGTCAGCAATCTTCTGTTCTGAAGCTGTGAGTGCCATGATATTTACACATTAGGTTGGGGTCCCTTTGGACCGGATCAGACTATAAAGGTTGAGGCCACTTGGTGTCTTTGAGGTGTCCGATGGCAGATACGATGATATCAGCATCGATGTTGAAGTTGTACTCCGATAACTTTGGTGCTTCCTTAGGCCCGATGGGCCTGTTGAAATCGTTTTTGCTCATGAGTCCCTAGTTATTTTGACCTCAATCGCTTCTCCTTTAACTTCTCATAGGGCTTCATTCATACCCTTTACCCCTTCGATCATCGTTGTATGGTTGATACTGATCTCTATTCGATCTTGGTTCACGATCAATGTCCCTTTTGGATCTGTCACTAGCTCTGACGAGCTAAACCCTAGAAACGGCCCCAAGCTGATCATCTTTGACCCTAATTTTTGATTGATATCGGTTATGTACATCGACCCAAGTTATAGCTGGATATTCTATCATATTTTGCTTCAATTGTTGTGAAGCTAATGAGCTTCGAGTATTGAGTCATTGGGTGAAGGCCTGAACGGCCCAATCGTCCTCGACCGGAGGAAAGTCCATTCGTTCCATTTGAAACGGGGACACAAATTCCCTGAGCGTCTCATTATCTCTCTGTTTTACTTTGAAAAGTTCTGACTTTCTGGTCTCGACCTGGATGGCCCCGACGTGTGCTTTCACAAAGGAATTTGTAAGCATAGCAAACGAGTCAATCGAATTAGGGGGTAAGTTGTGATACCATATCATAGCTCACTTTCACAAAGTTTCCCCAAACTTTTTCAGCAGGACGGACTCGATCTCATCATCCTCCAAGTCGTTCCCTTTGATGGTGCACGTGTAGGAGGTCACATGCTCATTTGGGTCGGTTGTTCCGTTGTACTTAGGAATCTCGGGCATGCAGAACTTCTTTGGGATTGGCTTCGGAGTTGCTCTGGAAGAAAAGATTTTTTGAACAAATTTCTTGGAATCTAGGCCCTTCAATATCGGTGGTGCTCCTGTGATTTGGTCGACCCTAGAATGGTAGGTTTCCCCCTTTTTGTGATTGGCTTCAATTTTTTTTCTCTCCCGATTCTACCTATTTTGTCAGTTACTCGGGCATTTTTATGATCTCAGGGTTAGTCTCTAGTTCTGCTTCACTCGGCCTCTCCGTGACTGGATCGCTTCTACGAGTGATTTCCCGGGATGGCTTAGGCTCAACTCTGCTGGGGCGCGGCTTTAGTTCTGCAGCTGCGCTATCGCTGTCTATTGAGCCTGTAGCATTTCGAAGACCACTCTTAAGTTTATCCCATCTCCTTCCCCGTTGTGTGCATTTTGGGCTACTAATCGGACTCCCCCACGGACAATGCTCTCGGGATCGGTAGGAAAATTCGCATTGATGGTCACATGTGAGTTGGCGCCGATCGGGCCCGCGACCGGAACTCTATTGAGATCGACAGGGGACACTTCGTTACTGGGTACCACATTGTTGTTCTCGCAATAGTGACCGGACTCAGCATCCACGTTTAGAGGAGCAGATTGGAGGTTCGACATTTAAACTTTGACATGAAATTAAAGACACTTCAAAGCACAAGTGTAAAATAGGGTGTGTTATAGAAATTTGTATCAAATTACCACTATTATATTTAGCTCCACGGTGGACGCCAAACTGTTTACCCTAAAAAACAGGCTGGATTAACTCAATAGAAACAGTAAATTGCGTTATATTAAACAGATAAAGATATAGTAGATTATCAAACCACTTGAGGGGGATGATTCCAGCATTGATGAAATATCTGCTCTCGATCTGGGCTCACAGTAACTAAATACTGATGAACAAGAATAAGAACTTTGAGTAACAAAGAAAATAAGAGTATATTGCCTTGGTATGCATGCGTTGTAATGTGGTCAATGAATAATCAGACTCCCCTTTATAAAGTAGGGGAATTCTACTCTAGGTACAATTTCATACAAGGTAAAAAATTTTCTGTTTAATTAATCACGCGTTCTCTATCGATACGCGCCGAAATTCACGCCGTGATGTCCGACCGGTTGTGAATATTATGGCCTTCTGTTGGTCGTGCTTGATCTTCTGGTAATGCTCCACGAGTCCTTTATGTTTCTTGCTTCGTTATTTTATCGGATACCGAGATGTACTATGAGCTCGATTTTACCCGTATACAATATTATTAATATAGAAGACGAATGAAATTTTTTAAAAAATAGTCTCGACGCTAGCTACATACTTGAAAATTATAAAATCACGCTTTTATAAGTTTTGCGGAGTGGTATAACTTTTGTAAAACATTCATACCACCTATCTTGTTAGTTTGTTTATAAGTTTTATTAGATTAACAACTCTTATCTTGTTTATAAGTTATATCGAAGAGGAGGTATAACTTTGGTAAAATATTTATTTGTCTTTTTAAATTATTCACAAGTCTTACTAGATAGGCAAATTTTGAATTGTTTAAGTGGGCATTTGGACATAAGAATTGTAGAATTTCAAAAAAAAAAAGTGAATTTTTTTTTCAAGTGAAAATGGTATTTTTAAATTAGAGTTGTGTTTGAAAATGAATATAATTTTGGGTTATTTTTAAAATTTTGTGAGTGATCTAAGTGAAAATTTTGAAAAATAATTTTTTGGAATTTTTTAAAATTTCAAAATTTATTTTCAAGTGAAAATTAGAAATTTTATGACCAAACACTGATTTCGGAAAAAAATAAAAAATTTTCATAAAAAAGTTCTTATGTCCAAACGGGCTCTTTTGTTCACTTGCCAAATGTTAGCTTCACTTCTTCAATATTCTGATTATTCGAAAGGACCACAACGGAAATCACACGTTTCATCTTTGATTAGCAACTGGACTATATATGGACGAGCAATGATCTGATTTCTCAATGATCGGACATCTCTAACGTGTTTTTCTTCTTGATTAATTAAGCAAATTATTTAATGCATTTCTAACTAGCTTAAACACAACACCCATTAAAATAAGCATTTCCTATTGGAGTTCAAAATACTTGGAGCAAATGATCTGATAAATTTATGTATGAGTATTAGACTTTCAATACTTTATATATTATCCGTTCACTTTTACTTGACACGTTTTGATTTTTCATATCCAACAACAACAACAACTTTAATAATCAGGGAACAACAATGCCAGTAGCAATTGCCAATAATTTTGACTTTTCACGCCCCTTAAGAAATAATAAATGAAGTGCATAATTTACCATATTAATTGATGCATATTTTAGTGGATTTGAGAAAATGATTTGAAATGAGTAATAAATACTGTGAGTATAACAGAAAAAAAAAATTTATCTTCTCTTGACAAGTAAAAATAAAAATCTATTTTTAGCATACATGTCAAATATCGAGTAGAAGTGGATTGAGGGAGTATCATATAAGTTAATGGTGTTTTCGTAGTTATACGTCATACAGAGGGCTAATCGTACAATTGCACGCTGGACCTATGATGAAATTTAAATACGACTTTTGGTTTCATTTTCAGATCCGGGGATTCAGGGCTCAAAAAAGCTTTAGTCGGCAAATCCAATGGTGTCTCCGTAATAATACAAATGCACAGACAACCATACAAATAGTATTTACTGTTCAAATTCAGATATATATACATACGTGCACCTAATTTTGTTAGGTTTAGGTAGAAAAAATCTCACCCAAAACCACACTTTCAAGACACTCTAACGTCACTACATGCTTTCTGACATCAGGTAAATTTTCGAAACTTCTCTCGAAAATGAAAATTGAGAACTTAGATTTATATGAAGTTATAATTCTGAGATTTTTGTATTAGAATAAACCTTATGAAATTGAGATATAATGGTTATGTTGTGTGATGCTAGAAGTTCGTATTTTTTGATTTGTGTGTTTCATTAATACTGATTGGTTTTGATATCATGTAATTTGGCTGATTTTTTTTCCTTTTCCCTTTTTGTTACTGGCTTATAGATCTGAAGAAACTGAAGGTTAGCGTGGTGATAGTAGATAAATCTGGTAGCGATTTTGTTCTGCTCAGATCTGATGGTTGAAAAGAGGATCTAAGATCTGTAGTCATTTTACAGCATTTCAGAACTCCAGTATGAATCTTTGACCTCTGTTGTTTCTTGTTAGATCTTTAGGTTTGTTGATAAGATAGTTAGTTACAGTGGATTTTGATTGAATTGGTTATTTGAGTCGGTTGGAAGATGATTGTTGTTGCTCAGCATAGGAATCAGTTCTATGGGAGAAGCAGGGTACAACATGGCCCTGCTCGATTTGGGTCATTTGGTTCACCTCCTTCTGGTAGGTGCAGGGAGGAAAATTACCGGGCTTTCGAGTCTAAACATGTCATTAAACAGGCTGCTTCGGGTTCCTTGTCTCCCAAGACACGATCACCTTTAACATCTGTGCCTGTTAATACTGTGAAGTCTCACTCTGAAGGTCAAACGAAATCGAGAAAACCAGCCAGAAGTAGCATGATTCCGATACCAATTAATCTCAAAGTGGATATTGGTTCTAGCAATGAGGATTCTTTGAATGATGAATTTACTGAACTGTGGGCGGGGCCAGCTTATTCAAATTCTCCTCCCCCTAGTTCTTTGCCCATGCCCAAGTTTTCTCTCAGGCCTAAAAGGACTGTCTCTCTTGAATTGCCTGCTTCAGCATCTGATATTAATTTGCGTCCCATGGCCAAGTCCGCTCCTGCATCCCCAACCAGGGAGCACAGCCCTTCTCCAGGAATCGTATTTGTCAGTACTGACTCTGCCACGCAGACTCTTCGTCGTATCCTCAATCTCAAAATTACAGATTGATGAATGTGTGGTGGGAGTGTTGAATAGCAGCTAAGTAGGGGATAGTGTAGTTTGAATTTGGTAGTACTAGTAGATTTGTGTAAATCGTGAATAAAGAAGTCTTTAGATTGACTTTGTGTTAGTTGCTTAGCATTTGTCGTTGTGGAGAGCAGCTTAAGCTCAGTGGTGAAGCTTCAACAGCTGTTAATTGTGGTTGGTTTAAGGGAAGTGCAATATGAGCATTGGCAGGTTGGTCAACTCTCTCCAGGTTGCTTCAAAGTTCATGCATTTATGTGTCGACGTGGTTAAATTCTATGGGGTTCAAGATCTTGGAAGTATGCATGCTTGTGCATACATCAGTGGATGAAGAAGCTGGGTGTTGAGTGGGAATCTCCTGTTGCAGTAATTGATAGATAGCTTTGCAGTCCTTTGTGGGGTTGCAGAACTGTTGGTCAACTCTTTGATGCTATAGAGATAACATCTAACCATCAATTTTCATTCTTGATACTAGTTCTCATAGGATTGTTCATTCTTTGCTTCTTCATGTTACTTTAGATCTTCTGTTTATCAGAGATATTGTATATATCTTAGACCCTACCAGATTAGATAGCTGCAACTTGGATTTCTGTTTTATTCTGTTACCAAACTCTTAGCCCTTCCATTCAATCTTGCATCCTAACCATCTCCATCTCCTTGTAGTATATCAGTGTCTGCCTAAATTGGCTGGTCATCACCCCGTTACCTGTATTCTTGTCATTTTTACTTCTTTACTTTGAATAGGATCTAATTCCTACTTCTTCCCCTTGACCATTTTTCTGTTTTTTGGAATGAAAATTGGTAAGGGGAATTAATAGTTAGTTCTATCCTTTCACCTCCTGGTCTTTGGTATCTTCTCTTTTAGCTTTCCTCTTGTGAGTCCAATTATGCATGTTAAGTGGTTTATCCCACCTTCTCTCAGCTAAATTCCATTTGCTCTGGAGATTGTTGATCACCTAGCTATTCATAAGGTAAGCCATCCTAAGTTTTCTTTGTTTTGGTGATGTCTACTTTGTGTTTAGCTATCATTTGCTATAACTTTTGCTTATATTTGTTTACATCTTTTTGTGTATAGTGCTTTTTTGTTTGAGCTGTTGGAAGAAGATAGTTGAAGAGGCTCCTTATCATTGTTGAAGATGATCTCCTCCATGCTTTCTCGGTGGTAGCATTGCTGGTTATGTTTCGTTTCAGTTTTTTTATGGCACACTTCAGTCTATAGTAGCTTTCTTTTGACAAAACTGGTACTATGAAGTAATCTAGTTATATCATGTTTTAGGTTTTGGAGCTCTTACTTTTGTCATTGTACTAAGCAATGCCGTCTTGCTTTTAATCTAGCAGTTTGATAAAGACTAGTTTCATTCGTTTGCCTTCCGAAGTGTATGCCGCTGCTACGACGTACTAATATTTTACTTGGCTCTCCTCTTCTGGAGTTGGAATTTTTTTAATCACTTGACTGCCTTTCCTGTACTTAGCAAAGACAGCTATAATCACTGGTGATTTCATATGGATAACTCTTTGTACTTTTTGTAGCCAAGATGAGAGTAGTTAATCTGTCATTTATCCTTAATTATGGTGGTTCTTTGTTTAGGCAAAAAATTGCTACAAATTACTTGGTCTACTTGTCATAGTTGTGTTTGTGTGCGTATATCTTCCCTTCAAATATGTCCATTCTACTTCATCACAGGTTGCCCGTTTTTGAGCTCAATAGATACACTCATTCCACCTTATGAAAAATCTGAACAAACAGTTAAGTTAAATCCATAACTATGCTTACGTAAAAGAATATTAATTGAGACAAAACATTGAAGTTTTGAAATGGACCTGACGGGCTTCATTGTTGCTGAAGAAATTGATGAACTCAAGCTTGGGGTTAAATGGACCATGAGCTCCGGTTTAGGGCTAGGAGTGCCACGGTTATTTAAACCAAGTTAAAGCTCCCATTTTAAGTGCTTCTATTTTTCCAAAATTTTGTAGAAATATGATACTTTTTTGGGTTGTTTAACTTATACCTCTCGCTTCACTTGCCATATGAGTTTTTAAGGTCAACGTTAAAAGTGTTACCTATGACTCAAGCAAGAGTGGCACAGTTAAATAGGTGCAGACTACAATTTGTTTCCGTAGAAATGGAGGGAAAGGGAGAAAGTGATGAGTTATACGCTGTCACTTTACCTCGTTTCCCATTTCCCATATACGGTTTCCATGTGTCCGCTGGCTTAGTTTGCCTTTCATCGGATGATTGCATTTATCTGTGCAATCCTGTCATGCAACAATTCTGTAAACTGCGGAAATGTTCACCTACTGTTTTAAATGTACATACAAATGTTGGGTTTGGATTCTTAATTCAACCGAGGAATTCCCATCATCTTTTAAGGATTTTTCCAGCCTGAGTATGATGAATTTTAAAGGAATGCTTTGCCTGCTATCGTGGCTCACTAGGGCCAGGAGCTTAATTCTAGACATGTGAATGTTTAAGGATGAAGTAGGTTGAATTTGGGTGGAGTATTATAGCATCAGTTTGGTCAACTTAGCGCCCAGCTGACATACTTTGCCTATCTTCAGGACGTGTAATAAAGAAATAGTAACATTTATACATTAGGGTAAGGTCGTCTTCTATGGCCTAAAAAGAAAATGCTTTAGGGCAGGGAAAATTGGTTTTGGAATTTGCCTAGAAACCATAAGGAAGCACATAGGTCCTTCCTATTTATATCCCTTTTATGCTACAGGATATACTATTCTTATTCCTAATGTTAGTGGATATGGCTCCTGTATCTTATTGCACATGAATCATTATTTGGGAACATTGTAAGAAGGGTTACTGTTATTTTTGATAATCGAAAAATAAAATAATGATTTATAACTCTTCAGCAGCAGTTAATTTCCAATTAATTGGGAAATATTGGTGGATAGAGCTTCATAGTTAAAAAAACCCCTTCTCTTCTCATAACTTCTTGTATTCAGTTGCAAAATATGATGCTCTTAGTTGAGAAATTTATGTGGACTGATTATTCTCCAGATGTCTATGTCAAAGCGGAGGAAAAAGAAAGGGAGATTCATTAGAGGACAAAATAAATAAAAAACCGGTTCAAACTAGATCTAGCTGCATTCTCCACCTTTGATTAGGTACAACGCCCCACTGCGATAAGGCAGAGTGATATTGACAACTCAATTATCTGAAAATTCATATTCATATTACTCGTTACGATTGAAGGCATAATAGAATATACACTAGAAGTAGGGAAGTAGCTCATAAAAAGAATAGATTTATCTAGTACGGATAGAAACAAATCAATCTTGATCAACTCTCAATACAGCTCAAAATTTAGCTAAGTACATAAAATCCTCTGCCTTAGCCTTAAGCGTAGTGTATTACAAAAGTGTATATCAATCACACTAAGTCACTAACAAAGTAAACAAAAAATTTAAAATGCGTAACCAAACTGTGCCAACTCCACACTACTTCAACCACATTGCAAAAAATACGCAAAAGTGGAGCTCAGATGGTGGTGAAGACTGTGGCGAAAAACGCGATAGCTACAAGGGTAAATAAGAGAGAGTATGGCATCTTGACTGAGTTTCCTGATGAATTTCCACTTGGCTCACCCTTCGATCCACCTGCCAAAAGTATACAAGATTAATTTTGTTAATAGGAAGAAAAAATAACATCCAAAGGGTTGATACACATGCAGTGAGATAAGGTGGGTTTGATACGCGTGTTACTAGTAGGGGAACTACTTGAAGCCACGCGGTGTAATAAGGTGGGCTAAGTATGGTTTAGACAAAGATGAGTTTTGTTCGTATATATTACTAGAAAAAGAAGTTTTGCTCGTATTATCCGTACCTGAAGGAGTGGATGGAGACCCCGGTGAACCTGAAGGAGTAGTACCTGAAATGTTTATATTGATAATATAAGACAAATTAAAACTTGTTATAAACTTGAAAATCTTCACTCGAGTGTGTTTAACATATCAGAAGTCATTTTCCATGAAATATATTTTTTTGAAAAGTGATATTTTTTGGACAAAAAATATCCAGTAGAAAATGAATAATAATAATAATATTAAATCTGATAAAAATTTAAGCATTAAATATTAATAATAATCTCTAAATAAAACAAGTAATAATTAATATAAAGTTACAACTTAATATTGTTGTAAGGAAAACAAATTTCGTCCAAGGGAAGTCATTCTTCACTTTTGATTGGAAATGTATTTCTTAAAAAATGACTTCTTTAAAAAAAATATTTATCTAGAAAATGTCATTATACAAAATATACATCAAGTTTGAACAAAAGTGAAAAAGTGAAAAGAAAAGAGAAAAAGAAAGCAGAATATTATTGATAAACATAACATACCTTTGCAAAGGCTAATAGAGGGTGTTTGGACATTACAAGCTTTGGGAAGAGCCATAGTCTGTGTTTGATTAACATTAATTCCTAAATTTGAACCACCACCATTAACAACTTGACATAAGCATTGTGGCTGATTTTTCACTATAGTAGCAAGTTGAGTGCAACATCCTGATGATGGGGTTGTCGCATTTCCTTGAATGTATTGCAGACACGGGGCTAAACCAACGATCACTTGTTGGCAATCCGACTGAGCACTAACATGTAATGAAAGAAGGACAATAGCTACAAAAATTGAACTTGCACTAGCTAACATCTTCATTTTCTTGAATATTTGATCTTGGAAATTCTTCTCAAAATCTTAGTTTTAGCTGCTGATTAGGAGTTACTAATATTGAGTAGTAGAGTGAATAGGAGGAGAAAGATATTTATAAGGGGGAAAGATGGTGTAATAAATTAAAGACAGATTTGTTATGTGGGTGACCAACTTTTTTCCTACTTTATAACGAATCCGTGAGTATGCATTTATTAATTTTCTTTCTACATTCGACTTTTATTAAATGACAGCGGTACAGTATATATTATAGGTGTTGGTTTTCTGGTTTGGTCTATATTTTTGTGAAAAGACAAGTACTTCCACTCTATAGCTTCCAGCTGCCAAATTTTGGTTTGCTTCATCTCTCTTTCTTAGCATACAAGGAGTAGAAAAGGTTATCTTTGCTGCTTATTTAAGCAAAGATAGTACTCGTGTATCATGCAACTTAAATATGTTTTTAACTTAAATATATCATGTGAAGTACTTAGCTTCTAGATTGTTAATGAATTTTAATTTATTGTAGCATGTTATTAATTTAATAATTAAAACAATTATCTTACTTACTAATTATGAACAATTGTTTAGTTATTTTTACATAATTTAATAATGTAAAACACTTTTCCATTCTCAGGATGCACAGGTTAAACTCCTTAAGCATGTGGACAGAAAGGTGCCTACATTTTTAAATACTAAATGTCATATGCGCAGTTAGTGTTTTAAGAACCGATAACTTTTGATTAGACTTTATGTTTGTATTGCAAAATTTATTAAATGTATAAATATTTACGTACGAATCCAATTATTAAACGAGTTAAACACTAGTGTCAAGTTCAAAATCAATAAACTTTAAATTCTGACTCCGTCTATACTTAAGAACTTAGTCAAACTGGATAGGTCGGCGGTCATGGCCGGTGATTGGAGAACCAATATTCACATGTGTACCGGCCACATTTGGATGGAGAGTCAAAGGTCAATTTTCACACTTCGTGTTCATAATTCAAAACAGAAAGCGGTTTTTAGACCTCGATTAATTTGGTTATTATTCCCTCACAATGGAAAAAAGGTTGAAGAATATGTTGTATTTCATCAGGCTATGACTTGTACCTTCATTTTACCCTATGGAATTTTAGGAAATTAATTACAGACGGTAAACCAGAAGATGGAGCTACTGCTTCTTCAAAAGTAAGTGTAGAATCAAAACAGAACATGGACAATATGGTAATAGAATCTTCAGGACAAAAAAAAGAAAAACATAATCAAGAAAGTAGTATCATGATGTCGAACTCAAATATTGGAAGCATGAATTAAGAATATCCTAAGTAAGGTGGTCCACCATAGTCCATATATAAACTGGTTTAAGACAATAGAGTTCGGAAGGTAAAAAAGGGCATATCGGTGCCCAAAACAGCCCGTATTCACGTAGGGTCTGGGGAAGGGTTGCACCATTAGAGGTGTGATGTAGACAGTCTACCCTAATGCAAACATTAATTGCTGTTTACATGACTTGAATCTGTGACCTATAGGTCATACTTAAACAATTTTACCGCTTCCCTTCAACAGAGTTGCGAAGCTTGATTTGAAAAAAAAGGAAATGAAAAGAAAGTTTAATGCAGTGTTCAAACTTTATAGGTATAGCTACGTTGACTTATCATTGTAAAAGTATAAAAAAAATGAAACAGATATATATAGACATATAGCTGACTTTTGCTGGATATCGTCTGATTACCACACATATTTCTCCCGTAGCTACTCCAAAATTTTGGATGACCTAATTACCCTCTATACTGACGGTATAAATGATTTTTTACACTATCGATCAAACCCTGATCTAGATTTTTGTATTTATCTAATTTGTTCATTCGCAAGTTATACATTGCTGTCCCACCATTAATGACCTGTTAATCCTTTGGATGATTATGTATGAAAATCTTGAAAGGTGATGTTCTTCCAATATTGATTGAATTATGAAGCTAAGATAAATGAAGGGAAATGAATAAATATCTGTTTATGTGATGGAAAAATAATTATTAACTTAAAACAAGTGACAGAACAAAGAGCCCTCCTGAATATATTAATTAATCAAATAAGCAACAATAAAAAGCTAAATTACAACCAATGTGATACTCCTACTAAAAACAGAGAAGCCAAAAGAATAACAGTAGTACTGTTCTATTAATACAACATTGACATCTAAATAACTTTTTTCTCAAGCTCTGATGACGCTCCAAAAACTCAGAATCCCCTGGAAGTGAAAGCAAATGATGCAACAAAGAGTAGGAATCCAACTAAACTAAGAGAAATTTTTGAGTTGTTTTCTGCTGATGACGATCCAGGTGTTGAAGGAACTGTTTTAGAACCTGTAGCACCTACATCAATGAAAGCATTCTTATTTGAGTTCAACTAATATACACCGATATCAGTATAGTGGGACTAGTAACTTGGAAAATCATGTCACTAATGCAACAAACAATAACATGTTAAAATACGTTGATATAGTGTATAAATATGTTGCTATTGTAAGTGTATATCAGTTAAATTCTTCGGATTTACCTGTTGGAACACTGGAACCTGATCCTGATGGAGTTGTTGGAAGTTCATTTGAGGAATCAGATGGGGTAGTGGAACCTGCTGGAGAACTTGCTGGTACTGCAGCTGAAGCAGTTGGTCCATTTGCAGCTGCTTAATGTAAGCACATAACAATAAGTTAGATCATTATTTTTAATAATTATTCAAGAGTTTACTACAATATCAGTGTATTTTAACCTATATAAGGTTAACTGCCTTATTTTTCAGGTTATTAATTTCACTTATTATAAACAGTTAGTTGTAAATATCTTTTATGTGACCTAATAGTAAATGCTCGAAGAATGAATTTTATCTTACCATTGCACCGGCTCGCTGGAGGAGTTTGTAAATTACAGGCACTAGGTAATGCAAGAGCAAGAGTTTGATTAATGGCAATGCCAAGATTAGAACCACCACCATTAACCAAAACACAAAGGCATTGAGGATTGGACTGGACAACACTAGATAGTGCTGTGCAGCAAGATGAAGATGGTGTTGATGAATTTCCACTAACATAATTCAAACATGGGGACAAGCTTACAAGTGTAGTCATGCAACTTGATTGAGCTAAAGCTCCAGTCCCAAAAAAGGCCACAAGAGTAATAACTAGAGCCATCACATTGATTTTGGATGCCATTTTTGTTTTTGGGGGTAAAACAGATTTTCAGAAAAGAGCAAAAGAAAAAGAAATTTGGTTATGTTTTTTTGTTTTTGTTTTTGTCAGGTTTGAGTGCAGAGCAAGAACAGAGCTTTGGGGGTTATATACGCAAGTTTCAGCACAAAAGAACAAGAAAAGATAGGTAGTTTTGTTGGCCAACTATTAAACTAATTACTACTCCCAAATGAATGGTTAGCAACACTGAGGAAGGCTATATTTCATAACTAAACCTCAATAAAGAATATGGTTTATATCTATCTCCTTGACAATTGTTTACCTAATTAGGTGATCTTCCCTTTGTACTATTATTTGTTTGAAAAGGTTTTGATCGTCTTCTTATATAGGAAAAGTTCGTAAACAATTTTTTGTATCTTTGCGTGTACGAGCACATTAAGGCTATGTGACTTTCTTCAGCACGTCATTCCGGAAAGTGCAAGAGGGGTGAATTGTAATTGTTCTTTTATTTTTCGAGGTAGTCGACTAACTTGTGTTATTGGGTTTTTAAAAATTGAATGCGGGATAATAAACTGCAGAAAGTAAATGACATAGAATATTTTTATACTGGTTTGGATTCAGAATGAATCATACGTCCAGTCCCCTTGGGTTGCAAGGGTGTCCTCTTTCAAGTATGAAGTGGCTTAGTACAGACGGGTTGATGTTGTTATATACCAACAGCTTTGTCACATTGTTCTTATCTCTATGCTTGATACAATGCCTCACCGGTAATCTTTTCTCTTTCTGCTCTTCTTAGTTACACAATAAATCTATAGCAGACTAGAATGCTTGTTTGAAGTAGAACAAAGAGATTGATATTGGTTCGATCAAAGTATATTCTTCATTTGCATCTTCTCTAGAATATATAAAGACTTGGCCTCCATTCTTCACGGCGTGATAGTGTAATGGTTGAAAGGCAACCCAAGGGGAATCAATCAAGATGAATTTCTTCCAAGAATAGAATGGACTTTCTTTTTGTTGCTTCCTTGATTTCCTTTTCCTTGCAAACCATTGAGATGAATATTCTCTGTTATGCATGATAAAATATTTTCTGCAAATCTTTTATGGAGAATGATTGATCTTCTATATTGATTGTTTGATCTTCTATACTGATTGATTGATACCTTAGGTAAATAGTTGAATCAAGTATCAGTTTTCTATAAAGCTCGCGGTCACAGCAATTTTACTCCTTGAATCTTGCCTTTGGATCTTGACTCACACGTTTGACTCCTTGATTCTTGCTTTCAGGTCTTCTGCTAGAATCTTTCCAACTCTCGTGATATCCTTCTTTGGGATTGGTTTTCCAGCAATTAAAATTAAGTTATTATCTATCATTAAAACACATATCTAACAATTCTTGGATTTAACTTATATATATTTACGGTGAATATCTTTTTACACTATCGTGTAATCTCCCTGATTATAGAAAAAAAATTACTTATTATTATAGGTCAATTTAACCTAATGGTATAAGAAAACTATATAATGTCTAGGGATGGCAATGGTGCGGGCGGGTCCTGTTTCAACCCGCCCCGCCCCGCTGATTTTTTTTTTTATTTGTTAGTTTCTGTTTAAGATTTTGACTGGAATTTTCATTGTGAGCATGATTTAAACTTGGGCTGGAAATGTCGAGGTGTTTTTTTCTAATTTCACAATGATATACACTATAAAATCTTTTTGTAATAGAAACCAAAGCCATAAACAACTGACTGAAAACATTGTGTCTATTTTGATTCTATTTACTTAAATTTAAATTGTAAGCTGTCACGTATGCAGAGGAATTTGAAGTGCTAAAAGTATTTTCAATTAAACTAGGAAAAAAGTTGATTAAGATAAGAATTAAAAAATCTAGTCAATTTTTTTTTTTTAATAAACTACAGGACTAGAGAGCTTCTCATAGATTAGAACAAAGGTAGGAAGGTCACCTTCCGAAGGTGAAAGCCGAAGAAAATAAGGATAGCCGGAAAAGTTGTAATTTTGTAAGAAATTTTAATGTTAACCCGCACCCGCACAAAACTGCAAAAAAAATTTATTTCAACCCGCCCGCCCGTCTCGCCCCACATATATCTAAACCCGTACCGTCCTGTATATGCTTAAACCTGCACCGCTTTGTATCCGCACCGCCTTATTACCATCCCTGATAATATCAATGCAAAGACGTATGACTCTTAACATTTTGGTTTGTTTTCAATACCTCTTGTTACATTTTATCACTAACTTATTTTGTTGCGCAAACTGTTGATTAAAACATAATGCTAGTTATATAAGATATATATTATACGCGTAAAGTGGTGGTGTCAGAAGCACTTCACTTTTCTTATCTCTAGTTAGTACTGGAATTAGCACCACTAGAAAAATAATTGCTACTCTAGTTAATTACTATCATATACATCGTGAAAACAACTGTCAAATAGGGCCAGATCCACATTTTGAAGCTTATGAGTTCTGAATTTGAACTTATTAAGTTATAAAATATTTAATTATATATACATATTTAATGAATTTCTCAAAAAATATACACCGAAATTATTGAATTTTACCGAACCTGTACTTCCCATGCTAGCTCCGTCTTGCTTTCAAGTATGCATATTTTTGATAATATTAGTTCAATTAGGTGGTGAAGAACATTTCCTGATTTAGCCAATAAAAATATGAGTAA
Organism: Nicotiana sylvestris; assembly: GCF_000393655.2. Taxonomy (NCBI): domain Eukaryota; kingdom Viridiplantae; phylum Streptophyta; class Magnoliopsida; order Solanales; family Solanaceae; genus Nicotiana; species Nicotiana sylvestris. The sequence continues at coordinate 184,559,413 of NC_091062.1, forward strand.
CAAATTAAATCTCATGACCATTGAGTGGGTAACCATAATTTAAGCAAAGCTAATAGATGTCCTACAACATAGGAAATCCACAAACTATTCCCTACTTTAAGGTTTATTCTCCAACAAAATTCCCTATAAATAACCTATGCCATGACCATTACCAAATCGTCCAAAGGAAACACTGTAAAACCACAAGCAATTAAAAACTAAAAAAACAAAGCATATATACAACAAGAAAAAAGAAAATAAAAATGGAGGCCAAAAAGCTTGTTGCAGTGTTTCTGATGTGCATGGTTGTATTAACAGCTGTGTCTAATGTTCCTAAGGCTGAAGCCACTGAAGAAGAGTTCAAAGATTGCTACAACACTTGTCACCAGGAATGTTCTCAACAAGGCCATGGTTATACCTACTGTGAGATGAAATGTGATACTGAGTGTTCAATGAAGGAGATTAGAGGTATATATATCTTCGATTCATATTATTTGTCTTTTAAAGTTTTTACAAACCTTGAGAATGACATTTAATCGCCTTAATCAACAGTATTAGAATGTTACAGATCTATTTTTTTGTTCTTTTTCTGATATTATATATTGACCATTCTGTTGAGTGGAGGGTCTCCCGGAAACAACCTCTTTATCCTTCCGGGGTAGGGGTAAAGTCTACGTACACTCTACCTTTCCCGGACCTCATTAGTAGAATTTTACTGGGTTGTGTTGTTGTTGAATCAACAGTATTATAATGTTTTTTAAAACTATTTCTTATTTCTCTTCAACGTCTAATTTGATTAACACTGCACTAATTAGAGTACTACTATGGTTTGGAAAAAGAAGTAATAGATGATTTTTTATTCTCTAAAATGTCAAATATTTCGAAACAAATTCATTTTTTCAGGATGACTAATATTTGTGATCGGAGGAAGTATTATTATTTGAAGAATTAAGCAATTTTTTTTTTTTGCTTTATACTATTGTTTTTAAAGAATTAAATATTCTTAAAACTCGTAAATTTATATGACTTTTAATCATATAAATTTTATTTGAATAGTATGCTGGGTGCACAATGAATGTTCTACTCGATATGATTTTCTCAATATGCTTGTTTTTCTTTTTATTAGCTCTTGTTCCATCTTTTAATTGATTTTGTTGTACTTTTGCAGCTCAATTCCCAAAATTCAAGGCTTAAGGTGGAGGACAAAAAAGATACAAGAGTTAAGCAGATATGGCTGAAGAAAACAAAGCATTGGAATTGTATTTCTACTAAATACCTCATTAATTTCTTTTCCACTGCTGGATATATGTAACTTCAAAATTCAATAAAATCATTCATTTCTTAATTTGAATTTCACTGCGCATAATTTAATTTATTTTAGTGTTTATTATCGGATGTCCCAGAACTGAAGAGACTAATCTTTTTTACTCATTAATAATTATTTATTTTGTGTTCCCATCTGGGACTGTGGCCATCTTAATTGCAAATCCAATTACTTTTTCCATTATGGCTTCCCACTTGAAAATGGGAATTATACAGAAAGTAGTAGTTGCAGATTTTGTTGGAAAAGGATAAGATCTGTAATTTACAAGTCGACATTATTTTCGTTTTCTTCGCTTAATTTCACGGGTAATAGAAATAAATGAAAAGGGTAACCATTTTTATACAGTCGGCAAATAAATTTCAGTTCCCATTGTATTCCTTGTTTGGTTTCATATAAGATTATTAAACATTTAATTGCATCTGGTCAGTTACTTACTGGCTCGAAATTGACCATTCACTAATTATCCATGAGTTAATGATAGAAGTAGTTTATAAACTATAGTTCTTTTACATGCACCCAACGTTATAACCTAGTGGTTAATAAAGTATTTGTAAACCTTGAAGTCGAGGTTTCAAGTTTTGATTATTTAAGTCTTGGCAGGAAAAATTACCCAACACCTATGTGCTAACGGGAGATAACAGTTATACGATGAAATAGTCAAAATATACAAAACAACTAGTAATTCAGTATTATATGATTATCGAAACTCCTTGCTTTGTCTAAACTAAAGTTGCAATTTTGATTAATGCTTGGTCATTCTAATAAAGTAATTTAAAAGCAAAATTTAAGAAGAAAAGAAAAAGGTAGTAGCCAGGGGTCGTTTGGTATGGGTATAAGAAGGTATAGGGGTGGTATAAAAATTTAATACCATCTTAATATCCTGGTTAGCAAATCAGCTGGTTTTAATACCGGGATAACTTACACCTTATAGAGGGTGTGATAATTAGTACCGGTATAACTTATACTTTCTTCTTAGAAATTATACAATTGTCATTTTTAATACAACATACCAAACAGTGAATAAACAACAAATGCAGCATAACTTATCCCAACATAACTTATACTAACATAACTTATACCGGCATAAGTCTTATTCTAACCAAACGACGCTCTTAATGTTCTTGATCACTTTGTGTAATACACTGATTTTGACTGAGGGGATGGATGAGTCAGGATTGCAGCAAAATCACATTTGTTTAGTGGCCACTGCTGGACGACAGAAAAATGGACCTAAGAATAAAGTTAATTTAATAAGAGTTTAAGTTATATACATTATTAGTGGAAAAAGAATTTATCAATTATAACTGGTAACCAGTAGAAATAAACTTATTTCAAAGGATTAGCTAGGTTTGTAACTATATCTCTATAGTCAAAAAGTGTCGGTTCAATTTCCACAGTTCCACCAATATCACACGTAAATTTCCTTCTAGTTTTGTAGTACATACGGTAAGGAAAATGAGTAGATAATATTTGTTGATACCTAATTTTTTTCTATATTTTTTTATATGCATAAATACCTTCAAAATAGCATATATATGCATATATAAGCATGCACAAGGTTGTTATAATTTTTCGATAATTTTAAAATTTTTAAATTGATTTATTTCCTTCCCTTTTACTCATAAAATCCCCAATAATTATCCCTCAAATTATTTTTGTGGTAATTTAGTCATTTAATTTCTATATTTATGCCAAAATATGGTTAAAATATTTTTTATGCATTTTGCATTTTTAAAGCTAAATTGCATATAATTGCAATATTAGCCCTGTTAATGTATAATTACATTTATATACATAAAAATGATCTTCTATATTTTTAAAATGTTAAATATCTATTTTAAATCATTTTAGTACACAAAATTACTTTTTAGAAATTATTTGTTATTTATTATAAATTATATGGGATTAAATTGGCTATTTAAAACATAGCCAGATTGCATTTCAATTTTAGCCCAACCCCAGCCCAATTTCTAATCAAATTACCCGACCCATGCCCTAATTACCCCTACCCAACCCAAAACCTATCAAATCCTGGCCGTTGATCTAAAAGATCAACGACCCCCATTCATTCTTGCCTTTTTATTCCAAACGACCCCCAACCCTAAAACATTTTCCAAATCCGTCGCCTCTGTATTCTCTCATCTCCTTTCCTCTCTCAGCAACTCAATCAAACTCTAGCCCCTTTAACCGCCAACCTCTCTTCTCCGGTCTTTTCCGGCGATCTCCCATCAACTCCTAAGCCTCCAATGGCTCCTCTAATGCCATGCTTGCCTTCTCAAAGGTCTTCAAGGGCCCAGGGCCATGCCAACTTATATCTAGGGTTCGTCACTTGTCTGTTCTTGGCTACTTCAGTGTGATTTCGAGCAAAATCATACTGTATTTGTTACAATCCTTGGGATTCTAGACAGGTTCTTTCATCTCTATATGGATTTCTTCTGATACCCTAATTTCTTCCTATATCTCTTAGATTTGTACAGATTTATAATGATTCGAGTTTGTTTCGTTAATGTTTTACACTATCCTTGGAACTCTTTTACGAGAATCGTTGATTCCAAGTGCTTTTTATCTTCTTCTAAAATTAGGGTTTTCGGAACTCCTTCTAAAACTTTATTTAAACTGATTTTTTATGTTTAAACTTTTATTTCTTGCAATTTTGGCTGTTTCTGTGAGTTTACTACCTCTTCAACTCGCCTATGTTGAAAGCCCTAATTTTTCTAGGTTTCTTCGTTTGATTTTGTGACTGGCCTATTCTTGTTTGAGTTTCTGTGACTACCTCGCTTCGAATGTGTTTCCACTGAGTTTCTTATGCCTAACCTACATCAGCTCTATGTGCTTGTGTTCGTCTTGACTAGTCAAGACTTGGTTGTTTGCTTGCTATGTTTGGTTACTCCTATCTCGCTCTATTTATATGCTGAAGCATTGACTCATGACTCTCTCCTTGATTAACTCTGAGCTCCTTGTTTCTTGACTTGATTTGAAAAACTTCCCTTTAGACTTTCGATTCTCCTATTTTAACTTGTTTATTTTCTTATTCATGGGAACCCAGGTTACTCTCCTTAAATCAGTAATTTCGAATCCTTGATTCCATGATTTACTATATGCTGATTTTCGATTATTTTCATATTCTACAACTTTATTTTGTTTTCTTACCTTATTTGGTTAACCGAGTATTTTACTGATTCTTCATTAGTTGTTTCCTTAATTGAACCCCTATGTACTTACCCCTAATTGTCTATTTTGTACCTTATGCTCTACTTGATTTCTTTCCTTAATCATTTCTGTCTATTACCGTTGGTTGATTACCCCTTAATTAAAGGAGTACTTGCATTGATTTGATTCTGATTAGTATTTGGTTCCATAATTACTATGCTACTAAGATTCTTGCCTTATTTTTATCTAATTTTGAACTACTATATATACATACTCTCTCATTAACACAAACACACGAACAACGGTTCAAAAATTCTCTCTTTCACACTAAAAAGCTTTTTGCTCTCTTTTGTGTCACTTACTACTGTCTAAAGTCAGTCGGCTATAAGCCAAGGCTGACTACTAGGTTCTCTTTCACTTTGTGTTTACTACCCTCTTTACTGGTATGTTCCAATTTTAATTCAAGTCCCAAAAACAATATGCTTCTCCTATTACTTAAATTTGTCATGTTTCTAATATGCTTTTACCTATGGTTTTGTTGTTCAACCTGCAATTAGCACGTCTACTTCATTGTCTTCTTTACTGCATGCTATATACCCCTTAGGATCCCCTTCTAGTATGTCTTAATGTGTCTATGTTTCCTTGATCCCTGCCATGCCCCTTTCTGTGTAAAGTAATTGGCTCTCCTAAGCTTCTTGATTCTGTATTAACTCTACAGTTCATGCTATACTTTAAAAGGCCTTGAACCCCTTTTAAGAGCCCATCTGGTTCTGTACCTATATGTATCTATGTTTACTATGTGCCTTATGCTTACCCCAAATTCCCATTACCCTCTAAGTGGATGTGTGCACCTATCTGACTTCATGTATTGAAGTGCTGATGAACTTCTTCTAGTTCTCTATTTGGTTTGGTTGATTGTTGATCACTTACCTTTTTTTTAAAATTGCATTATTCAATAACTCCCTATGTGTTTTACAAAAACCATTTCAAACATACCTCCTTTTAATATTATTTTCCTACTGAAACTTTTCAAATTGTGTCAAGAACTCTCATTCTACTCCTAAATCATTAGATTCTACCCCCTCCAGTGTGTGTATTGCCTTGGGATCCTCCTGAGAACCCTCTGAACTCTGGTACACTGAGGCTGACCCTTCCACACTCCACTTACTCAATTTGGTTACCAAGTCTAGGTGTAAGCACTGCCCGAGATCCTTGAGATCCTTAGGAAACTTTGATGCACCTAGACAATGATATTGTCTATGAAATTGGCATTTGAGGCCATTGGAGGTTTTTGGGAAATCACTTGGTCCTGCTTTAGGCTCCCTATATTATAGCTTCTTCTTTTTTCTTTTTATCTATTTATATAATTCATTCAAATGATATGTAATAATTTATAAACGAATATTGGGGTAACTAGTGAAAAGGGTGGGTAGTTACTTATCTATGGGGTAATACGGGTAGAAACCATGCCTATAGGACTTTATATTTTTGCTATGTTTTCCTTACCATGTTAGAAATCATGCCTATAGGTCTCAAGTGGTTCCAATAATAGAAATCATGTTTATAGGTCTTAAAATCAACTTCACAAGTAGATACCATGCCCATAGGATATGGTCTAATTCAACTTATGTTATAACAAGAGTTTACATGTGTCTTTTCATTTGTCATCATGCCTGCAAGTTTCTAAAATCAGTTTTAAACAACTAGATATCATGCATATAGGGAACAACACCAGAAATTCTGCCTATAGATTTAAACCAGTTCACTTCGAAACTAGTTTAATTAATGGTTTATTCTCCCTGAAACGAGTTCTGTCAGAAACTGCCTTAATCTATCATTAGACAGCATACCTATAAGGATTCAAGAGTCTGTTTTAAAAAACATGCCTTGTTTTACTATATAAAACGTAGTTATCAGTATTCCGCGTATAGGCAATCCTATAGGGTGTTTTCAAAATCTTGAAATTCTGAAACTATTTCTGTCACTTAATGTTGTTCTGATTTAACATGCTTAATAAATCAGTAGGCAAACTGATAGGACCCTTACTTCTGAGTTAATAAAATAAATTGTCTATCTTATGTGTCTTGATATTCACTTAGACATCATGTCTTAGGATACTATTTAACAAAAGGTCCTTATTTGTGTTTGAGTCATGCTGCTTATGTGCATTGTTTGCAGAAGTAAACTTGAGCCTTTAATTACTTCTTTCCTGCCTTATGTGCTAAGGTCCTAATTGTTCTTGCTTGTCGCCTTAGTATTTTCTCCTTTAAACCTTAGGGGTCTGTCTAGAACCACCTATAGGTAGAGGTCCTAAATCCCTCCAGGACCACTAAGAAGAGACGGGTAACAACACTCAATAGAGATCGCTGACCACCACTCGCTTTAATGATCACTAAGGGGGTGAGAAGGGTAGATATGGGATATGGTGACTACGTGCTAATGTCACATGTAGCCCCTCATTCAGGAGTGTTTACAGGACATTGTGTGGGGTGATCCCATAGGCTAACCAACCTAGGAACCCCCCCTTCCCAAATTCCTTGTGTTTTAAACTTTCCTTTATGTATACAACTTGTTCAAACCTTTGTCTTATTATTTGAGTTATACAACGTCCAACATGCTTTACTTGTAAATTATGTGATTCAACTATTTATTTGTTAATGGACTAATTCGTGAGTATAAGTTCGACAAGGACCCACAGTTGTGGACCACGAGGGGTGGCTAACACCTTCCCCTCAAGGTCATTTCGAGCCCTTACCCTAATCTCTGGTAACACAAAACAATCCAAGAGTTAATCGATATAGGTGCCCTAATGCACCATAACCCGTGAGGTGGCGACTCTTCAAATACCCAATTCCCAAAAAGGAAAGGAGTTATTACCCCCCATGAATGTCGCCGGACTTTTCTCCCCGCGGAGGGGAAAAAGGGGGCGCGACGATATGACGACTCTACTGGGGATACCTATAGGATCTTACCATAACAAACTTATCTTTTTACAAATTAGTCCAAGCATGCTTTATCCCGTACCCTTCTCCCTTATTTGAATTTAAATGTCCATTTTTAAGCGCTTATGGTTCTTTATCTCTGAAACTAACTTGTCTCTTTGTTTTCTTTTCCCTGCAACTGTCTTTCAATTATTTAAATATTGTATTTATTTTCCTTCCTACATGCAAATACTTTACTACATGTTATTAATTGTTGCATAAATCATGCTCCGTATTATATTCCACTTAGGCGTATAAAATCCTATAGCAACGTTTTAATGAGTGGTTGCGTTCTTCCTATTTACTACCCTTAAATTCGGAAAGGCTTATTTGCGGTAAAACTAGTCTATCAGTGGTGTAGTCGATGGTTCCGTGCCTTCCCCCTCGAGTTGTCCGCTTGAGGGTACCAGTCTAAAACCCCATAGAAACCTTACTCTGGTTAAAATTGTGCATGCATCATGGTCAAACCTAGTTGGATCAGTTATGTTGTCCACATAATGACCCTTTAAGATAAGCCTTATCCAAATTCTATCGGGTTTTCCATAATCCCAATGGACACAACCACGTTCTATGCATTAATTTGGAGAAATAAATGCCGATATATTGATCATAAATGTATAAATAGTTGAGTCCGGTGAGGTTAAGGTTTAACCCTTTTATTTTGCAGAAAATGAGGCACGAGATCCCTAGATTCGGCATGGTTAGCAACATCCCACCATTGCTGCTAGATTGGTGGGAGGACCTTTCCTCAAGTGACAAGAAACATGTGAGAAAGTACCTGGGTAACCTGCCTTCCTTACTAGATATTGAGCCAAACAACAAGTTGATCGAAGTTGCCACTTTATTCTGGGATAGTGAAAGGGCTGTGTTTTGTTTCAACAACATAGAAATGACACTGCTTCTAGAGGAAATTGGAGGGCTTGCGGGATTGACTTGGGATAGTCCCGGGCTATTGGTACCAGAAAACCGTATGGGTAGGGGATTTTTGAAGATGATGGGGCTGAAGAAGAATGTCGACCAAGTGTGCTTAAAAGAATCTTATATACCTTTCGAATACCTGTACGAGAGGTATGGCCATAGCAATTCTTTTCGTACCTACCATGATGAGATCTCCCTCATTTCTCTAGGTCATATCTACCGCAGAGTGTTTGTATTCATTGTGTGCTTCCTAGGCCTAATAGTGTTACCAATGAAAAAGAGAAGAATCCACACTAGGTTGGCCATGGTCGCCAAGACTCTGATAGAAAGGATTAATGGATAGACATATACCATAGTCTCTATGATCATAACCGATATCTACAAGGCTCTGGAGTGCTGTCAAAGAGAGGTCAAGCATTTTGAGGGTTGTAATTTGTTGCTGCAGTTATTGTTGTTGCAGCATTTCCAAAAGGGTCGCTATCGCCAAGAATTTCCACGAAGGGCTTGGAACGACCATATTGCCTTCCATCACCCTAAGCAGATGACGTACATTCCAGACAGATTTGCTCAGCCGGAAAGTGCCAAAGAATGGGTAGAGTTCTTCGACAATCTGATCGAGGAACAGGTGCAGTGGATGTTTAAATGGTTCCCAACAGATGAGTTTATTATCATGTCTAGGGATGCTCCGCACTTGGTGTTGATTGGGTTGAGAGGGATATACCCATATGTCCCTATGCGAGTTATGAGGCAAGCAGGCAGAAAACAGGTTGTACCAAGGGTTGTCAACATGAGTCATTTCAGAGCAGACTTCCAAGATGATGATGTCCCTTACAAGTGCTAAGCTCACCATATGTGGCATTGCAAAATCATTATGGAGAAGAACACTATTGAGCCAAGCAGGTACCATGCAGGGTGCGAGCCTCTCTACGCAGCATGATTGGAGGACAATCTGACACCAGGGGCCAGTCGAGGGAACAAAATCATAGATGAGGAAGCTGACGCTCAAGTCAAATACAACAGGTTGCGCAAGAGGGTCCACGACTATGAGAATGAGCACCGGGAAATACATGAGAGGAATGTGAGGTTGATCGAGGAGTGGAAAGAGATGACAATCACTTTTAACAGGAAACTAAAATATCTGGAGTGAGGAATAGTCAAGCTGGAAGGCAAAGTCATAAAGAGGATTGAAAATTTCTAGAACGCTGAAGGAGGACATTTGGCCAGAGCCTACTTGCTGTTGGGGCTGCGCAAGCTGGGGGATCTATATGATGGAGTCTGGAAGATCGAATCTAGGGAAGGTCCTTCTGGGACCAAATAGGCTAGATTTATTTGCTTTTTCCTAAAAATATAATAAGGCCAAGTGCCAGTAGTGACTTATTTTATTATTATCTTAGTGTCATTTGGGGATTCGTCTATTTTTATATTATGGAATAAAGTATTTATTGGCATTTAAAGTTCTCCAAATCTATTTGGCACTAGGCCTACCTCGGGCACGATGAGGTTCCCAAATTAGGACACGAATTTACATTTCCGCAATATCTGTTTAAATACTGCAAGCATTTCCGAATCCCCACTGACTTGTTACCTTTTTTGTTTTTTGCTTATTTTTATTGTTATTCCTATCCCCTTAGGTTGGTTCACTCATACTGGCCTCATCAGCGTATCACACTAGATCTAGAGGCCCTCCACCTCCTCATCCTCCAAGAAACACAAAATGCAGAGGAAAAACAAAGATGGACGACTTAAGTGGAATTCGAAAAGAAAATGTTGAGAATGTAGAGACTTCAGATGGCCATAGTACTCCGGCCCCAAATGATCTAGTCTTGAGACTGGAATAAAAGATACTGGAATTGCAAGGAGAACTTGAGCAGGTTCGCAACTTGGCAAACTTGTCACTCACACTCAATGTCCCCGATATCCACTAAAAACACAAAGAACCCGACACCTCCTCAGAACACACAAAACCAACAGCCACAAAATCCTACCGCACCAAATCAATACGCGACTCTACCCTAAAATATCAATCCATTGCCAATACCAACTCCACCGCAACATCATCATCAACCAAGTTAGTACCCACCAACCACCACTTACCACACTCCCCAAAATACAGTACCACTCATTCCCGATCCCCAAAACTCCACCAATGACCATCACTATACCCAAGTTCCTGGCACCCATCAAAGCAACCTTATATATGTGGAAACTATACCTCATTCTACCCAACCAATCTCTTGTGCATCGGAATCCTACGAGAAGGACCTGCTCATTAAAAACATGGCAGAAGAATTCAAGAAGTTAACAAGCTGAGTTCAAGGTGTTGAGGGCGACCGAGGAATAAAAGGTTTGAACTATGAAGATCTGTGCATACAGCCGGATGTCGAACTGCCAGAGGGGTACAAACCTCCCAAGTTCGAAATGTTCGATGGTACAGGTGATTCCAGGGTTCATCTAAGGACCTATTGTGACAAGCTTCTCGGGGTCGGGAAAGATGAAAAGATCAGGATGAAGCTCTTTATAAGGAGCCTTACTGGGGACGCTTTGTCTTGGTATATCAGCCAAAATCCCAATAAATGGTCTAATTGGGTAAGCATGGCATCGGATTTTATGGACCAATTCAGGTTTAACACAGAGAATGCACCGGATGTCTTCTACATTCAGAATCTTAAGAATAAACCTACTGAGACTTTCCGTGAATATGCTACTCATTGGAGGTCGGAAGCGGCCAAGGTCAGACCCTCTTTGGATGAAGAACAGATGAATAAATTCTTCGTCAGGGCACATGATCCATAATATTATGAAAGGTTGATGGTTATCGAAAATCATAAATTCTCTGACATCATCAAACTCGGAGAAAGAATCGAAGAAGGAATCAAGAGCGTGATGGTAACAAACTTCGAGGCCCTGCAAGCCACAAATAAGGCACTACAATCAGGTAGCATATCGAAGAAGAGAGATGTTGGGGCGGTAATGGTGGCCCAGGGCCCGAAATCTCCACTTACATATCAAACACCTCCACCCACATATCAAACATCTCCACCCATATACCAAGAATCACCGCCTACATATCAACATTCATCTCCCAGATATTCCTAACCAGCCACTGTTCATCACACCTATAACTCCCAACCATCCCACTTCCAATCACCACCAGCTCACCAAAATTATCCAAGACCAAGACCCAACTTCGACCGCAAGCTGCCCAGACAATACACCGCCATTACTGAGCCCATCAACCAATTGTATGAAAGGTTGAAAGCCACAGATTACGTCACCCCTGTTCCCGCTGTGGCATTAGAAAATCCATCCCAATGGGTCAATCCGAACAAAACTTGTGAGTACTATTCCGGTATGAAAGGGCACACCATTGCTGATTGCTGAACATTAAAGGATAAGATCCAGACGCTAATTGACAACAAGGTCATACAAGCAAAGGAAGCCACACCTAATGTCCGCAATAATCCCCTCCCTGATCACAGAAGTGATGGTGTACATGTGATAGTGATGAATGAAGAATGGGACCCTTAGGGGTCAATTGGGCTTATTCGAGAAGGTGATGACTTTAAAGTTGCCATCACACTTACTCCTATTGTGGTATAGACTCAGTCATCAATCGAGGTTGAGGTAACTGCATCAGTTCCATTCGAGGTAGAGGTGGATCCGCCCACAACCACCTCCACTCCATTTGAAATAGAGGTGGTCACACCTTTTACTGTGATAGTATCAACCACACCCCCATTTAACTCAAAAGCAATACCCTGGGACTATGTTGCCAAGGCTCGACAGAAAGGGAAGACCAAGGTAGAGGAATCTGATGCTGCACAAGGAATGACTAGAACTGGAAGAGTCTATACACCGGAACATTTGGGAGGATCAAGTAAGGATGCCACTACTAGGCAGCCTATCATTGAGACCGGGCCAGATGATATGTGGAAGAAAGTACAGGCAAAGGAGTATTCTGTTGTTGACCATCTGAACATAGTCCCAACTCAGATATCTATCCTGTCATTATTTCAGAGTTCAGAGGCACACAAGAATGCTCTGATGAAAGTACTGAGTGAGACTTATGTACCCAAAAACATCACTGGTGGAGAAATGGCCAACATGGTTGGGCAAGTACTGGAGAGCCATAAGATTATCTTCCACAAAGATGAGCTATGCCCGAGGGTTTGAATCACAATCGAGCATTGCATATTACGGTGCAATTTGAAGACAAGTTCATTGACAGGATCCTGGTTGATGGAGGTTCAAGCCTAAATATTTGTCCATTGGACACTCTGAAGGGGTTGGACAAAGGTTTCTATGAGATACGAGTAGGAAACATGAATGTGAAGGCTTTCGATGGGTCCTAGAGGGCCACAATCGGGGAAATCAACCTTTGCTTGTAGATGGGGCCAACTTGGTTCGACGTTGAATTTTAGGTGCTTGACATACCAACCTCATATAATCTTCTGTTGGGCCGACCATGGATCCATGCTGCTGGAGCCATGCCTTACACACTATATCAAGCCATGAAATTCGAATGGAACCATCAGGAGGTGATCATCCACAGAGATGGGAGCAACCCCATCTACACTAGTCAAACTATCCCGACCATTGGACATAGAAGAAGGCTAGGAGGGGAAACCTATCATCACATCGAACGGGTCAATGTCATCAAGAAGGATAAATGGTGGAGTAACAAAATAGAAAGCATACTAGCATGGTCTGGATATGAACCAGACAAAGGATTGGGAAAGAACCTCTAAGGTATCACCAAACCAATACAGCTGAAAAATCATGGTACCACATTTGGGCTCGGATACCAGTATACATGGCAAGAGTACAATGATTGGTCGCCTCCGTAGCACGGACCGTATTACCCTCTTGAGCAACCAGTGCCATGTTTGGAACAAGCTTTTCATCAGGCTGACACAATATAGGAAACTGCAGAGGAAGAAGCACTAGTTGGGTTGAAGAATTTGTTCTTGGAGGATGAGGATATGGATTGTTTTGCCATAATTAAGGAGGAGGAAAAAGAAGGCCTCACTATTCAGACTGTGGTGAAGGGTGCAGTTCTTAGGAACTGCACCACCACACCATCTTGAACCCGCCGACTCCCTGGGTAGCTTGGCAGAATTTACTTCTATAGCCTTTCTAGGTATTTAAGATTTCCTATAGTTTCATTTTAAGCTTTACTTGTTTCAAAATAAATGCTCGATTCATCGAGTTGTGCTTTGTCTGGACAATTTTTCAAGTTTTAATCAAATGCATTTGCTCTTTATTATTCGCTACTATCTTTACACTTTTTCTTTCCAAAATGTTATTATTACTTTTTCTGATGATCCAGTGTCTGTGACATGTAATGAGGCAACGCAACATGAGAATAGTGATTTAGAGTAAGAAGATGAGATACCCGAGGAAATCGTCAAGAAGGTTAAAATTTTTGAAAACAAGCTTATGTCCATTCTAGACGAGACCGAAGCAGTAAATTTGGGAGACGTCGAGACCATCAAGGAGACTCGCATCAGCATTCATTTGTTACCGGTAGAGAAGGAAGAGTACATTCATTTCCTAAAAGAATATGAGGATATTTTCGCATGGTCATATGATGATATAACCAGTTTGAGCACTTCCAGAGTAGCTCACAAGTTGCCTACTAATCCCATGTGTCCGCCGGTCAAGCAAAAACTCTGAAAGTTCAAACCAGACATGAGTTTAAAAATCAAGGAGGAAGTTACCAAGCAGATCAAAGCCAAAGTTCTTAGGGTGGTTGAGTACCCAACCTGATTAGCTAACAATGTGCCAGTTCCGAAGAAGTATGGGAAGGTCAGAGTATGTGTTGACTACCAGGATTTAAACAGAGGAAGTCCCAAGGATAACTTCCTACCGCCGAATATACATATCCTAATCGATAACTGCGCCAAGCATGAACTCTAATCCTTTGTCGATTGCTTCGCGGGTTATCACTAGATTTGGATGGATGAAGAAGATGCAGAGAAGATGACTTTTATCATACCAAGGGGTGTATATTGTTACAAGATGATACCATTCGGTTTGAAGAACGCTGAGGCCACTTACATGAAAGCCATGACAACTATCTTCCATGACATGATCCACAAGGAAATAGAGGTGTATGTGGACGACGTCATTATCAAATGCAAGAGGACTGCAGGTCACATAGAGTACTTGAGAAAGTTCTTTGACAGGCTTAGGAGGTACAATTTGAAATTGAACCCCACAAAGTGTGCATTAGAGGTTCCCCCAGGAAAGTTACTGGGATTCATCGTCAGTCGTCGAGGGATCGAGCTAGATCCATCTAAAGTCAAGGCTATTCAGGAGTTACCACCACCTAAGAGCAAAAAGGATGTGATGAGCTTTCTAGGACGTCTCAACTATATTAGTTGCTTCATAGCACAGTCCACAATCATATGTGAACCCATCTTCAAGATGCTATGAAAGGATGCCGAAACAAGTTGGACAGAGGATTGTCAGAAAGCTTTTGACAAAATCAAGGAATATCTATCTATACAACCAGTTCTGGTCCCGCCAGAGTCAGGGCGACCTTTGCTACTTTATCTATCGGTATTAGATGTAGCCTTCGAATGTGTTTTGGGACAACATGAAAAGACAGGAAGAAAGGAGCAAGCCATATATTACTTGAGTAAGAAGTTCACACCTTATAAAACACGGTATTCTCTGCTTGAACACACTTGCTGCGCTTTGACCTGGACAACTCAAAAATTGAGGCACTACTTCTGCGCCTACACTACATATCTCATATCTAGGATGGATCCTCTGAAGTACATATTTCAGAAACCCATGCCTACTGGGAAGTTGGCTAAATGGCAGATACTATTAGGTAAGTTCGATATCATCTATATAACTCAAAAGGCGGTTAAGGAACAAGCATTGGCAGATCACCTTGCTGAAAACCCGGTGGGAGGAACGTACGAACCTTTGAAGACATATTATCCTGATGAAGGAGTGTCGTTCATGGGGGAAGACATTACCGAAACATATGATGGTTGGAGGATGTTCTTCGATGGAGCCGCAAATTTTAAAGGAGTGAGAATCAAAGCAGTTTTGGTATCAGAAACGGGTCAACATTATCCGATAGCTGCCAAACTTAGATTTCCTTGCACCAACAACATGACAGAATATGAAGCCTGCATACTAGGGCTCAACATGGCAGTCGACATGAACATTCAGGAGTTGTCGGTGATCGGTGATTTAGATTTGCTTGTGCACCGGGTACAAGGAGAGTGGGCCACCAAGAATTCCAAGATATTGTCGTATCTGCACCATGTGCAGGAATTGAGAAAGAGGTTTACAAAGATAGAATTCCGATATGTGCCCAAAATTTAGAATGAGTTTGCCGACGCCTTGGCCACTTTGTCATCCATGATACAACATCCAGATAAGAACTACATTGATCCCATTCCGGTGAGGATCCATAATCAGCCGGCATATTGTGCTCGTGTCGAGAAAAAAGCAGATGGAAAGACTTGGTTCCATGACATCAAAGAATACTTATCAAAAGGAGAATACCTGGATCATACAAATCACACTCAGAAACGCACGTTCCGGAGATTGTCAAATCACTTCTTCCACAGCGGAGGGAACTTGTATAGAAGAACTCCTTATTTGGGTTTATTAAGATGTGTTGGCGCAAGGGAAGCTTCTAAGCTACTTGAGGATGTGCATGCAGGGACCTGTGGTCCACACATGAATGGTTTCATCTTGGCTAAGAAGATACTCATGGCAGATTACTTTTGGATGACCATGGAGACGGATTGCATTCAGTATGTCCGCAAATGCTTTCAATGTCAAGTACATGCCGACTTGATAAAAGTACCGCCAAACGAGATCAATGCAACAAGCTCACCTTAGCCATTCGCTGCTTGGGGAATGGATGTCATTGGTCCGATCGATCCTACTGCTTCAAACGGACACAGGTTTATTCTGGTAGCCATTTATTACTTCACAAAATAGGTAGAAGCTGCATCTTACAAAGTTGTGACCAAGAAAGTCATCACAGACTTTATCAAGGATCGAATTGTTTGCCGAGTCAGTGTTCCTGAATCCATTATCATTGATAACACCACCAATATGAACAGTGATCTGATGAAAGCTATGTGTGAAACTTTCAAAATCAAGCACAAGAATTCCACAGCCTACAAACCTCAGATGAATGGAGTCGTAGAAGTCGCCAACAAAAACATTAAGAAGATACAAAGGAAAATGGTAGAGAACCACAAACAGTGGCATGAGAAGTTACCCTTCGCTTTGTTGGGATACCATACCACAGTTCGCACATCAACAGGGACAACTCCCTACATGTTGGTTTATGGTACCGAGGCAGTCATCCCAACTGAGGTGGAGATACCATCTTTAAGAGTCATACAGGAAGCTGAACTCAATGATGCAGAGTGGATAAGGAGTCGCTATGAACAATTGGCCCTTATCGATGGAAAGAGGATGAACTTTGTGTATCACGGCTAACTTTATCAGAACAGAATATCCAAAGCTTTCAACAAAAGGGTCAAACCAAGACAGTTCGCACCAAGACAACTGGTATTGAAAAAGATCTTCCCACATCAAGATGAAGCCAAAGGGAAATTCTCTCCCAACTAGCAAGGTCCATACATGGTTCACAGGGTACTGATAGGAGGAGCACTCATACTTGCAGAAATGGACGGAGAAGTCTGACCAAAATCAATCAATTCAGACACGGTGAAGAGATACTATGCTTAGATTATTTAAATTTCCTCATCTGATGTAATTGAACTACGCTTAACCTGATTCCCGTTTAAGAGGGGATACGTAGGCAGCCTTATGGGTTCGGTCATATCATAATAAAACTTTTATTTCCCCCAAGATCAAAAACTAGGGCAGAATTTTGAGGAGGGTCCTCAAAAATTCTGGAGCAAGTCCAGCCAACGCCAACATGTGCCAGAAGGTTAGTAATCAACTAATAAACTGAGGCAGAATTTTGAGAAGGATTCTCAAAATTCCGAAGAAGGCAACAAGATCCACTATCCCCAAATGGTCACAAGATCATTTACCAAACTGGGGCAGAATTTCCAATATGAGATAGCTGCAATGCCTTTGAGATGTGTTACAGTCACTAGTTCATCCAAATTACTTGATATATCAATACGTTTCTAAAACAGCTCTATTTTTATTAATAATTGCATATTTTCGATAACTCTATTTTCATAACAGTCAGGTGTCACCCAAGGGAACTCGAAAGGCTCTTAGAACGGAGCAAAGCAAGGCCGGCAGACGAAGCACGTACCAACCTCCCCTCACAATACTTACAATTTTTCTTTGAATGCAGGCACATTTGACGTAACGATAGCATTCTCAAAACCTGTATACACAAAGATAATTCACTATCAATCGGGCCATCAGACATCGAATACATCTCCAGCTAAGACATACATTACTCTTATTTGTTGCTCGCTTTTTGCATGGGACTAATCTCTGTCTCCATATCTGCATGAGTCTAATCCTTGACTTCATACCTGCATGAGGCTAATCCCTGCCTCCATACTTGCACGAGGCTAATCCCTACCTCCCTATTTGCATGATGCTAATCATTACCTCCATATCTGCATGAGTTTAATCTCTGACTCCATACTTGCATGAGGCTAATCCCTTCCTCCCTACTTGCATGAGTCTAATCCTTGTTTCCATATCTGCATGAGGCTAATCCTTGCCTCCCCATACTTACATGAGGCTAATCCATGCCTCCTTATTTGCACGAGTCTAATCCTTGACTCCATATCTCCATGAGTCTAATCCTTGACTCCATACCCGCATGAGGCTAATCCCTGCCTCCCTACTTCCATGAGTCTAATCCTTGACTCCATACTTGCATGGGGCTAATCCTTGCCTCCCCATACTTGCATGAGTCTAATCCTTGACTCTATACCTGCATAAGGCTAATCCCTGCCTCCCTACTTCCATGAGGCTAATCCTTGACTCCATACTTATATAAGCCTAATCCTTGCCTCTCCATACTTGCATGAGCCTAATCTTTGCCTCCCTACTTGCATGAGTCTAATCCCTGACTCCCAACTTGCATGAGGCTAATCCTTGCCTCCATACCTGCATGAGGCTAATCCTTGCCTCCACATTCGCATGGGACCAAACACTGTCCCCATTTTGCGCAGATATTGCTTTATTTTACTATCTATTTGTTTTCCAATCGGGCTAAGCTCTGCCCTCCATTTCACAAGACTAAGCCTTGTCTTGTTAACATCATATTATTGCATATCATGGGCTGAAATATTGTCAATCTATCCGAAGGCGTCATAGTCTAAAGGCGTCATCCTCATAGCTGGAAGACACCATGCCATGGCCTGAGGATCTCTCAAACTTGCATATCATTATTCAAAGGCATCATGGTTCGAAGGCACCATCTTCATGAACCGAGAACATCATTTCACGGCCTATGAATCCCTTACCGAACAATTCATGCCCCAGGATGTCATGGTATGAGGACGTCATCTTTAACCGTCCGAAGACAACCTTCATGGTCCAAAGGGAATTTACATCATGTTTAATTTTTTGCAAATACATGTTTGTAGCATCTTTTATATGCAGGTAACCAGCAAGCAACCGCTATGTTAGCAGGAATGATCTCGCTCCAGTTCCCCCCAACCATCCCGAGCTTTAACCGCTCGCCGTAGCCGCTTCCGTATCGTGTGTTCGTTCTTGTAGTAATTTCATCGGCATATTCCGCAAATGAATCCAGAACTATACATGGCCTGATTCCTGTAAAACCAGGGATATGTAGGTAACTCGAAGACCAAAGTGCAGTCTGTGTCCTTCAAAACATCCCGCCCGATCAAAATTGGCTATCATTTCTTTACCCGAAAACTCTTTCATCCTCATCGTGTAAAAAGGGGCAGCTGTTGATACCCAATTTTTTCCTATATTTTTATATGCATAAATACCTTCAAAATAGCATATATATGCATATATAAGCATGCACAAGGTTGTTATAATTTTCCCATAATTTTAAAGATTATAAATTGATTTATTTCCTTCCCTTTTACTCAAAAAATCTCCAATAATTATCCATCAAATTATTTTTGTGGTGATTTAGTCATTTAATTTCTATATTTATGCCAAAATATGGTTAAAATATTTTTATGCACTTTTATAATTGCATTTTGTATTTTTAAAGCTAAATTGCATATAATTACAATATTAGCCTTGTTAATGTATAATTACATTTATATGCATAAACATGATCTTCTATATTTTTAAAATATTAAATATTTATTTTAAATTATTTTAGTACACAAAATTATTTTCTAGAAAGTATTTGTTATTTATTATAAATTATATGGGATTAAATTGACTATTTAAAACATAGCCAGATTGCATTTCAATTGTAGCCCCAATTTTAACCCAACCCCAGCCCAATTTCTAAACAAATTACCCGACCCAGACCCTAATTACCCCTACTCGACCCAAAACCTATCAAATCCTGGCTGTTGATCTAAAAGATCAACGTCCCCCATTTGTTCTTGCCTTTTTTTATTCCGAACAACCCCCAACCCTAAAACATTTTCCAAATCCGCCGCTTCTGTATTCTCTCATCTCCTCTCCTCTCTCACTAACTCAATCAAACCCTAGCCCCTTTAATCGCCGACCTCTCTTCTCCGGTCTTCCCCGGTGATCTCCCATCAACTTCTAAGCCTCCAATGGCTCCCGTAATGCCATACTTGCCTTCTCTAAGGTCTTCAAGGGCCCAGGGCCATTCCGACTTGCGTCTAGGGTTCGTCACTTGTCTATTCTTGGCTACTTCTATGTGATTTCGAACAAAATCATGTTGTATTTGTTACGATCCTTGGGATTCTAGACAGGTTCTTTCATCTCTATATGGATTTCTTCTAAAACCCTAATTTCTTCCTATATCTCTTAGATCTGTATAGATTTATAACGATTCGAGTTTGTTTCTTTAATGTTTTACACTGTCCTTGGAACTTTTTTACGAGAATTGTTGATTCCAAGTGCTTTTCGTCTTCTTCTAAAATTAGGGTTTTCGGAACTTCTTCTAAAACTTAATTAAACTAATTTTTTATGTTTAAACTTCTATTTCTTGCATATTTCGGCTGATTCTGTGAGTTTACTATCTCTTCAACTCGCCTATGTTGAAAGCCCTAATTTTTCTAGGTTTCTTCGTTTGATTTTGTGACTGGCCTGTTCTTGTTTGAGTTTCTGTGACTACCTCGCTTCAAATGTGTTTCTACTGAGTTTCTTATGCCTAACCTACATCAGCTCTATGTGTTTGTGTTTGTCTTGACTGGTCAAGACTTGCCTCTTTGCTTGCTATGTTTGGTTACTCCTATCTCACTCTATTTATATGCTGAAACATTGACTCATGACTCTCTCCTTGATTAACTCTGAGCTCCTTGTTTCTTGGCTTGATTTGAAAAACTTCCCTTAGACTTTTGATTCTCCTGTTTTAACTTGTTTATTTTCTTATTCATGGGAACCTAGGTTACTCTCCTTAAATCAGTAATTTCGAATCCTTGATTCCATGATTTACTATATGCTGATTTTCGATTATTTTCATATTCTGCAATTTTATTTTGCTTTCTTACCTTATTTGGTTAACCGAGTATTTTACTGATTCTTCATTAACTGTTTCCTTAATTGAACCCCTATGTACTTACCCCCTAATTGTCTATTTTGTACCTTATGCTCTACTTGATTTCTTTCCTTAATCATTTTTGCCTATTACCGTTGGTTGATTACCCCTTAAGTAAAGGAGTACTTGCATTGATTTGATTCTGATTAGTATTTAGTTCCATAATTACTATGATACTATAATTCTTGCCTTATTTTTATGTAATTTCGAACTACTATATATACACACTCTCTCATTAACACAAACACATGAACATCAGTTCAAAAACTCTCTCTTTCACACTAAAAAGCTTTCTGCTCTCTTTTGTTTCACTTACTACTGTCTAAAGTCAGCCGGCTGTAAGCCAAGGCTGACTACTGAGTTCTCTTTCACTTTGTATTTACTACCCCCTTTACTGGTATGTTTTAATTTTAATTCAAGTCCCAAAAACAATATACTTCTCCTATTACTTAAATTTGTCATGTTTCTAATATGCTTTTACCTATGGTTTTGTTGTTCAACCTCCAATTAGCATGTCTACTTCATTGTCTTCTTTACTGCATGCTATATACCCCTTAGGATCCTCTCCTAGTATGTCTTAATGTGTCTATGTTTCCCTGATCCCTGGCATGCCCCCTTCCTGTGTAAAGTAATTGGCTCTCCTAAGCTTATTGATTTTGTATTAACTATACAACAACAATAACAACAACAACAACAACCCAGTATAATCCCACATGTGGGGTCTGGGGAGGGTAATATGTACACAGACCTTACCCCTACCCCGAGGGGCAGGGAGGCTGTTTTCCAGAGCCCCTCGGCTCAAGACAGCAAAAAGAGACGAAAAATTAGTACAATTAATAAACTCATACTTAAATAACACAAAATAACATAAAATACATAAAATAACATAAAATAACAAAATAACAACAATGTAAGAATTATAGGAAATACGGGAAGGATGGAAGGTATGCTAATATCCAACAGATAAATCCTTGCATCAGTAGCTGATCAGTGGCATCCTAAGATTAATTCCTAACTGGCTAGTCTTACTCTAGTGCGCTGTAGGAATATCCACAACTTCCCCTTATCCTACAACTTTAATGGTCGACCTCCACAATTCCCTGTTAAGGGTCATGTCCTCAGTAATCCTAAGACGCGACATATCCTGCTTGATCACCTCTCCCCAATACTTCTTAGGTCTCCATCTGCCTCTCCTCGTGCCCACCACAGCCAGTCGCTCACACCTTCTCACCGGTGCATTAGTGCTCTTCCTCTGAATGTGCCCGAACCATCTGAGTCTTGCTTCCCGCATCTTGTCCTCCATGGGGGCCACGCCCACCTTCTCTCGAATATGTCCATTCCTAATCTTATCCATACTTGTATGCCCGCACATCCACCTCAACATCTTCATCTCTGCTACTTTCATCTTCTGGATGTGTGAGTTCTTAACCGGCCAACACTCGGTCCCATACAACATGGTAGGCCTAACCACTGCTCTATAAAACTTACCTTCTAGTAACGGTGACACTTTCTTGTCACACAGGACTCCCGTCGCTAACCTCCACTTCATCCACCCCACACTTATATGGTGTGTGACATCCTCGTCAATCTCCCCGGTCCCCTGAATAACTGACCCAAGGTACTTGAAACTACCCCACTTAACTCTGTATTAACTATACAGTTCATGATATACTTTAAAAAGCCTTGACCCCCCTTTTAAGGGCCCCTCTAGTTCTGTACCTATGTGTATCTATGTTTACTATGCGCCCTATGCTTACCCCAAATCCTTATTACCCCCTAAGAGGATGTGTGCACCTGTCTGACTTCATGTATTGAAGTGCTGATGAACTTCTTATAGTTCTGTATTTGGTTTGGTTGATTGTTGATCACTAACCCTTTTTTTAAAATTGTATTATTCAATAACTCCCTATGTGTTTTACAAAACCATTTCAAATAAACCTCCTTTTAATACTGTTTTCCTACTGAAACCTTTTAAACTGTGTCAAGAACTCTCATTCTACTCCTAAGTCATTAGGTTCTGCCCCCTCCAGTGTGTGTACTGCATTGGGATCCTCCCGAGAACCCTCTGAACTCTGGCACACTGAGGCTGGCCCTTTCACACTGCACTTACTCAATTTGGTTACCAAGTCTAGGTGTAAGCACTGCCCGGAATCCTTGAGATCCTTAGAAAACTTTGATGCACCTAGACAATGATATTATCTATGAAATTGACATTTGAGGCCATTGGAGGTTTTTGGGAAATCACTTGGGCCTGCTTCAGGCTCCCTATACTATATCTTCTTCTTTTTTCTTTTTATCTATTTATGTAATTCATTCAGATGGTCTGTAATAATTTGTAAACAAATATTGGGGTAACTAGTGAAAAGGGTAGGTAGTTACATATTTGTGGGGGAATACGGGTTGAAACCATGCCTATATGACTTTATATTTTTGCTATGTTTGCCTTACCATGTTAGAAATCATGCCTATAGGTCTCAAGTGGTTCCAATAATAGAAATCATGTTTATAGATCTTAAAATCAACTTCACAAGTAGATACCATGCCTATAGGATATGGTCCAGTTCAACTTCTGTTATAACAAGAGTTTATATGTGTCTTTTCATTCGTCATCATGCCTGCAAGTTTCTAAAATCAGTTTTAAACAACTAGATATCATGCCTATAGGGAACAACACCAGAAATTCTGCCTATAGATTTAAACCAGTTCACTTCGAAACTAGTTTAATTAATGGTTTATTTGCCTTAAAACGAGTTCTTTCAGAAACTGCCTTAATCTATCATTAGACAGCATGCCTATAAGGATTCAAGAGTCTGTTTTAAAAAACCTGCCTTGTTTTACTATATAAAACGTAGTTATCAGTATTCCGCGTATAGGCAAGCCAATAAGGCGTTTTCATAATCTTGCAATTCTGAAACTATTTCTGTCACTTAATGTTATTCTGATTTAACAAGCTTAATAAATCAGTAAGCAAACTGATAGGGTCCTTACTTCTGAGTTTATAAAATAAACTGCCTATCTTCTGTGTCTTGATATTCACTTAGACATCATGTCTTAGGATACTGTTTAACAAAAGGCTCTAATTTGTGTTTGAGTTGTGCTGCTTATGTGCATTATTTGTGGAGGTAAACTTGAGCCTTTAATTGTTCTTTCTTGCCTTATGTGCTAAGGTCCTAATTGTTCTTGCATGTCGCCTTAGTATTTTCTCCTTTAAACCTTAGAGGTCTGTCTAGAACCTCCTATAGGTAGAAGTCCTAAATCCCTCCAGGACCACTAAGAAGGGACGAGTAATAGATACAATAGAGATCACTGACCAACACTCGCTTTAATGACCACTAAGGGGGTGGGAAGGGTAGATATGAGATATGATGACTATGCACTAATGTCACGTGTAGCCCCTCATTGAGAAATGTTTACCGGACATTTGTGTGGGGTGATATCGTAGGCTAACCAACCTAGGACCTCCCCCCCTTCCCAAATTCCTTGTGTTTTAAACTTTTCTTTATGTATACAACTTGTTCAAACCTTTGTCTCATTGTTTGAGTTATACAACGTCCAACGTGCTTTACTTGTAAATTATTTGATTCAACTATTTATTTGTTAACGGACTAATTCGTGAGTATAAGTTCGGTCGGGACCCACAGTTGTGGACCATGAGGGGTGCCTAACACTTTCCCCTCAAGGTCATTTCGAGCCCTTACCCTAATCTCTGGTAACACAAACCAATCCAAGAGTTAGTCGCTCTAGGTTCCTTAACGCACCATAACCCGTTAGGTGGCGACTCTTCAAATACCCAATTCCCAAAAAGGAAAGGAGTTATTACCCCCTATGAATGTCGAAACCCGGACTTCTCTCCCCGCAGAGGAAAAAAAGGAGCGCGACATTATTGACTAAGAACAAAAAGGAAAGAAGAACAACTTATAAAAAATACTGTGTCGTGGCAAGCTACTGCCTTGAAAGCGATTTCAGCCCGACTGGGTGCAAATTGGTAAGATCGATCGCTCCCCAAGGTTCCACAGAACCTCCATACACGTGCACTCGTGGCTGGAAGTTTTGAATTTGCACAAAACAGTTGCCCAGAAAGAAGAGAAGATGAAGGTTTTTTCTGTAATTGTTACAGAAATTAAAATGTTGTCGGAAAAAATGATGATTAGCAAGATGAATTATTGGTTAAGAATTGAGTGAATATGATGGTTAATGATCATTTTATTTATAGGCAATTAGGGAAGTTGCATGTATGACAAGTGTGGAGAGTCTTTTAACACTTGTCCAAATATATTAGTCTATTTGACAAGTGTAACTAGTCTTCCATGCATGAAGACACATAGTAGATTTGCATAGCGACTTCTCAAAGCCATTCAACACTTGGCTTTAAGGTTTCATGCAAGAAGCCACTTGGAAATAGATTGAAAAATAAAAAGACACATGGCTATTGATTGTAAATGGATTTTCAAAAAGAAAATTTTGACTTTGCATTATAAAAAATACCAACAATCCCCCACTAATGCAAAGACAAAAATAGAACAATTCTGGGCAAAAGAAGGAACATGCACTTAAGTGTCAATATCTTTCGATTTGAATTGACACGTAGTGAAATGAGGCAACAACTAACATCCACAAAGTGAAGTACTCTTGAACTGAATGGACATTAGTTGAGACACCCACAACACATATTATATCCTTAATTTTATGCAAACTCCGTAATAATAACAAAGTACTTTTATGGTCATGCACATACCTTGGCTCTCATGAGTGCTCTACAAAGACATCCCAAGTCTTTCATAAAAGGCGACCGCACCTTTACACTCAAGTAGGTGATTCCATCAAGTCTATCTACACATAGACTACCTTAAGGCTATGAAATCATTAAGAGCAAAATAAGCTCAACCTTATAAAGCACTACCACCACGCCATAGGGATAGAAAATATAGTGCATATTGAGGTCTCATATGGCTTCGTTTGACCACAAAAAGGTATCCACCATACTTCCTCAATCCATGAGCTTTATCCCCATCCCCCTCGATGTTTCAAGGATAACTCTCCTTGCCAAACCCTTGGTTAAAGGATCCGTTAAATTTCTTTCAGATCTTACATATTCCAAGGAAATAACACCATATTTCAACAACTATTTGATCGCGCCATGACTAACGTGGATATGTCTTCTTTTTTCATTGTACACATTATTTTTGGCAATTCCAATTGCCGCCTGTGAGTCACAATGTAGAGAAACTGGTGAAACTTGTCTTCCCCACAAAGGCACATCTGCCAATAATTTCTCAACCACTCGACTTCTTGCCTTGCCAACTCAAGAGCAATGAATTCAGACTCCATAGTAGATCGTGCTATACAAGTCTGTTTTGAAGACTTCCATGAAATAACACCTGCATCCAAAGTAAATATATAGCCACTAGTGGAGCTAACTTCATCATTGTCAGTAACCCAGTTTGCATCACAAAATCCTTCTAAAACAGTAGAAAATTTATTAAAATGCAAACACCAATCCATAGTACCTCTCAAATATCTTAACAAACGATGAAGAGCATTCCAGTGTTCACTACTAGGGTTGTGAGTATATCTACTCAATCTACTAATAACATAAGCAATATCAGGTCGTGTATAATTCATAAGAAATATTACACTACCGATTATCTTAGCATATTCAGTTTGAAAAATACTAGATTCCTTATTCCTTTTCAAGTGTATGCTAGGATCATAAGGAGTTCTCACAGGTGCTACATCAAAACAATTAAACCTTTTCAACATTTTCTCAATATAATGAGACTGAGACAATGAAAAACCATTTGAAGTTCTTTTGATTTTAACCCCTAAAATCACATATGCTTTTCCAAGATCTTTCATTTCAAATTTAGAAGACAAAAAATTCTTAGTCTCATTAACGACATTCACATTAGGGCCAAAGATTAACATGTCATCCACATACAAACATATAATAACACAATCTGATCCTATCATCTTGGAATAAACACAAGTATCAGATGCATTAACAACAAAACCATTAACCATTAATGTGTTATTAAACTTTTCGTACCATTGCTTAGGTGTCTGCTTTAGACCATACAAAGACTTTCTCAATTTGCATACTTTATTCTCCTGCCCTTGAATCACAAATCCCTCAGGTTGAGACATATTGATCTCTTCCTTTAAATTACCATTTAGGAAAGCCGTTTTAACATCCATTTGATGTATCACTAAATTATGAATAGCAGCTAAAGCAACAAGAGTTCTAATAGTCGCTATCTTAGTCATAGGAGAATAAGTGTCAAAGTAATCAATGTCTTTCTTTTGGTTAAAACCCCTAATAACAAGTCTAGCCTTATATTTCTTAATTATACCATCAGGTCTTAATTTCTTCTTAAATAACCACTTGCTACTTATGGGTTTACAACCTTTAGGTAAATCAGATAAGTCCCAAGTGTGATTAGAAACTATAGAGTCTAATTTATTTTTAATGGTCTCTTTCCAAAAACTAGCATCTATTGACCTCATCACTTCACTGTATGTCTTAGGGTGTTCTTCTATTAAATAGATTGACACTAATTTATCACTCAACACATCAAGATCAATATTTTCAGTCAAGAAAGTAGTAATAAAGTCATGACCAAAGCTAGCTTCAATTCTACGCCTCTTACTTCTTCTAAGTTCATTTTCATGCTCATTAGCAGTAACACTAGAAGAAGGCACAATATAAGAATTAACAGGCATAGATGTAGAAGCATTACTAGGCACAACACTAGGCACATTATTTTTTAATGGAAAAACATGCTAAAAAAATTCTGCATCTCTAGATTCACAAATAGAACTATCATTCAAAGACATAAATCTATATGCAGCATTGTTTTGAGCATAACCAATGAAAGTAGCATCAAAAATCTTGGGTCCAACAGTTACTTGTTTAAAATCAGGTAGACCAACCTTAGCCAAACACCCCCACACTTTCAAAATTTCAAGTTAGGGGCAGACACTTTTCGTAACTCATACGGGGTTTTATCTAACATTTTATGAGGGACTTTATTAAGAACATAACATGCAGATAAAACAGATCCCCCCCTCCCCCCCCCCATATTATCAGATAAACCCGAACTCAAAAGTATAGAATTCATCATTTCCTTGAGGGTTCTATTTTCCGTTCGGCTACACCATTTTGTTGGTGAGTATATGGAGCACTAACCTCATGTATAATACCATTTTTCTCACAAAAGGCTTCTAGAGTATTAGTACTATATTCACCACCCATGTCAGACCTAAGCCTTTTGATTTTTCTGTCTAATTGATTCTCTACTTTTGCCTTGTATTTCAAAAACATGCTTTCAGCCTCATCTTTTGACTTAAGAAGATATACCTTAGTGAATCTAGAAAAATAATCTACAAAGGTGATGTAGTATTTCTTTCCACCCTTACTAATAATATTCTTGAAATCTGCTAAGTCTGAATGTACTAGTTCAAGCAATTCTGTTTTTCTACTAGTTAGATTCTTAAAAGGCTTTTTGGTATGTTTTGCTTCTACACAAACAGGACACTTAAAAAAATTATCAACATTAATTGCAGGAATTAATTCCATTTTTCTAAGTCGTTTAATAGAAGCAATATTAACATGACCTAGTCTACCATGCCACAAATCAATAGACTCAGCAATATAAGCAGAATTAAAAATACTAGAATTATTAGTAATCTCTTGAGCGATGTTCAGTACAAATAAACCCCCACTAAGGTAACCCTTCCCAACAAAGTCTCCTCCACGAAAAATAACAATTTTATCAGATTCAAAAACAAGTTTAAGACCTGCTTTATTGAGAAGCGCACCAAAAACTAAGTTTCTACGAAGGGAGGGTACATACAGAACATTGTTAAAGGCTAAGGTTTTTTCAGAAGTTAATTTAAGGAGAATTTTTCCTTTACCAATAACTTCAGCTGTAGTGGAGTTACCCATGTAGACACACTCGCCATCAGCAGATTCCTCAAAGTCGTGAAACAGCTCCTTGTTGGCGCAAAGATGCCTTGAAGCGCCTGTGTCCAATATCCAGTCAGTTTTGTTAGTCACCATGTTCGCCTCAACAAACACAACAGCAATGACAACACCCCCTAGTAAGGTTTGTCATACCTTTTTTTTCCCGCAACCTTATTACGTGGTTGAGTTAGAAGAGTTTTTCCAATTGAAGTGACATTTTGAAAAGGGATTATTTATTATTTAGAGTCGCCACTTGGAATTGAGTTTTGGTGTTCCAAGTCATCTTTTATTGAATCCCTTATTAAAAGGAAGATTTGACACCTAATTCATGGTCTACGAAAACAAAAGACTGAATAAGGAATTCTGTTGACAGAGGGGAAGGTGTAAGGCATCCCTCTAGTCCCGTGGTTCTAGCACGGTCGCTTTATTGACTAATGTAAGGCTTAAATCAATTTTTAACTATTCTTGTATTTTATTGATTATGACTTATTTATTTCCGCTTAATTAATTATTATATTTTATTAATTGTTTGAACCCAGATGTGATATGCACACGAGGCATTTCTTTAAAATTAGATGTTAAACCAAGGTACAGAATGTACACATGATTAAAACATAATTATTTTGAATTTAAAGACATCGAGACGCGGGAATGCGCACATGATCCTTTTTGTTACTTAAGCATATCAATCCAAGATTTGGGTATGAATATATGGGCTAATATTTAAAGTACATCTAAAAATTTTCGAGCGTATTCAGATATTTCAATTATTATTTATCTTTTTGATCCGAGACATTTAGTTATACATTTTTTTTACTTACTACAAGGAGTCTTCAATTAGTTCCTAACTCATTTTTGTTCCCTCACAATTTCTTTTACCACTCTTTTTATTTCTTATAAAAGATTTGGAGTTAACTAGAAACTCGTATCCTTTGCTTTTAATTATTTTCTATTAATAGGCCTTGAAAATAAAAGGAAATTTAAATGAACGGACATCCTATGGGAAAAGAACTGTACTCAACAAAGTTATTTCCACCCCTAAATGAATATGAACTATTAACCATTCCTACACACAATACAAAAATTTATATATGCTACTAGATTCACATAGAAGGAATATGGCAACTTGTTTTTTTAAAACGTAAAGGAATTCCTAAAACTAGAAACATGATTAATTAAACCTTCAGAACACAATTTAGTTAGTAACGGAATGCTTATCAGATTTGAACTTAATTGTGATTAATTATCATTTGCCATTTGACAGAAAAGCTTTTTATTTTTATTTTTTTTAATTTATACTAAACAAAACTAAATCTGACTCATACGAAGACTAGAACATATTACTTCCTACTTCTTTCCAATAGTGAAAATCTTCATAATTATTAACATATTCCAAAATTAGACAATTAACTAAAATAAATTACTTAATGCCTCAGTTTCATGAAAACTAAAACATCGTCCATGATTCTTAGTCAATTGGTGATTTCTTAAAGACAAAGTCACAAATGAATAGAAATATAATAAAACATGGTGATAAAAGGTGCCATCAATCTAAGTGGACTTACTGAGATAAAATAATTACATATTCAAAATACAGTATCCAAAAAGTCTCGACCAAAGACACAATATCCACGTATTAAAAAATTCAAGTATAACTTAAGACAACCAACATAAAATTAATCCATCTTTAATATATTATTCAAGCTTCATTTCAAAATATCAAAGTGGGACTTAAAGAACATAGACGAACCTTCGAATTCCTTGTGAATATATGCAGAACACGTATTATACGAACCCCGAACAACAAACGGAACTTCAAAACTCAACCAAATAGTATTTTTGAGTCTTTCCTTAGTTACTGCCCTTTTTTTTTTTTTTTTTTTTTTTTTACATTGCTTTTTTCTTCCTCTTTTAAAAGATCTCCCCCCTTTCTCTTGTTGTCTTCTCTTAAATAGCCCGATCCCCCCCTTTCTCTTGTTGAGGGGTTAGGATTTGTGGGGAAGGACGTGGTGTAATGGGGAAGTTGGGAAACGAAAACAGATACAATCTGTTTTCGTTAGTTTTGTTGTACTTTTTTTTAAACATTTTACTTAATTAAAATAAATAAATAAAGGTTAAATACACACACACACACACACACACACACACATATATATATATATATATATATATATATATATATATATATATATATATATATATATATATATATAGTATATGTACATATATATGTGATTTTTTTTCTTTGTTTAAATAGAAATTTGTGGTAAATTATTTTTAATTAGTTTTTTTTATGAGCAAGATGAAAGTTTTAAAATATTAAGATTAGACCTAAAACACTACAATAAAGTGGAGATATGACGACATTTAATAAATGTCGTATTAAGCTGTTTAAATGTCACAAATTTATTTACCGACATTTAATTTACATTTGCATCAAATGTCGTTAATTTCAATGTCGGTAATTTTCCGACATTTAGGTAAATATCGGTAAGAAATTATAACATTTACTTTACGACATTTAGGTAAATATCAGTAAGAAATTATGACACTTATTTTATAACATTTAGGTAAATATCGATAAGAAATTTACGACACTTACTTTGCAACATTTATGTAAATGTCAATAAGAAATTTATGACATTTAATTGATGATATTTAGGTAAATATCGGTAAGAATGTTACGACATTTAGTTTACAACATATAGGAAATATCACTTAAAATTTTCGACAATTAGATTAATGTTACTATAAAAATACGACATTTACGTATGATCTTTACAAAATGTCGTATTGAAATTTCCGACATTTTGGTAAATGCCACTAAGAAAATTCACAACATATACAAAATGTCGTTTTCACTTTATGTGAATGTCACTAAAAGTTTAGTGACATATCTTTTACAACATAGCAAAATATCGCATTAAATGTTTGATACTTAAAGTAATATCGGTATCATATTTTTTAGAATGTAAATAATAATGCTCTGTTTAGTTTCATCATAAACACATTTATATTTACAAATATCAACTTATATAACAAACATGAAATAAATTTAAAGCAAATATCTTTTAGCACAGTAACCAAAGAACAAAGTAGCAATGTAAAACGTACTTAGTACAATATAAATAATGTCAAATCAAATGATTTGTTCTCATGTAAAACTCAAATCTAACTAAATCATAAAAGACAGTAATTTCAATGTGTAAGTACTTTAAGATCACTCCTAATTTGAATTAATTTTCCTCAACTTCTAGACTAAATCCTATAAAACCAACTCTCCACAGTCAAGCTTTTCACTGCCAGTAATTAACATCACTTCCTTCAAGAATGTTGCACAAGAGGTCACAAGAAAAAAAAAGAATTATCCCTTTATAATAAAGTGAATTCTTTCCTCCTATAAAATAATTGGAATACCAAAAATAATAACATATTCATGTCCTAAAGAGAAACAAATTGATATTGAATGTAATATTAGCAACTGAAGAGAGAAAGAAACAGACAACATAAATCAAAAAATCCAAGAAAGTGAACACAACCGCCCAAACCGAACAACAACTAAAATATTGTAGTAATATCATAATGGAGTTGATGATATTTTTTTGGTTGTGGGGGGATGTGAGAGGAAGGGAGAAAATATAACTCCATCCGATGAAGGTTCTGCAAGATTTAAATAAATATAAACACGATAAGGCCTAAAAAGCTAAATACAAGTAAGCACACATAAAGCTACTTGCCCAAGAAAGGTTGAAACAAAATCTAAATGAGATAGCTCACTTAGGAGAATCTATTTACCTCTACGATAATAATGGCAACAAATGCTATATCAATAGTCAATAATGCACATTCATATCAGAGTTCAGCATCGATTCTGTACTAGAAAAATGGTGTTCAATAAAAACCACAATTTCACCCTTTACCAAGAAAAATAATAATGCTCATTTATTCTCAATTCATCTTACACTTAAGAAAATTATTCCCAACTCTTTTATTTTTTATTTTTCTTTGAGACTGAGGCAGAAACAGGGTGGGAGAGGGGAGGGTTAATGTCACGATCCGGATTTTCCACCCTCGGGAGTCGTGATGGCGCCTACTAATGTGAGCTAGGCAAGCCAATTCTTAACTGCTACTTCATTAACAAATTACTTTTTTGGCAATTATCAGTAATATCATGAAAACAACGAAATTAAATAAATATGCGGAAGACGTAAATTAAAGAAACTGAACAATAATGCAGAAATCAACATATGTCTCTACCCAAGAACTGGTGTCACATTACTCGCGAACTTCTAAGAGTACTAAATATAACCGTTTGAAAGAAGAATATAAACTGTTTGTCTCGGAAACATGAGATAACAGACTGAAATAAAAGATAGAGGAGATGCCGGGCCTGCGGACGCCTGCAAGGCTACCTCGGTGTCTCACTGGACTGAAGGCTGGCTCCCGTGCTACTACTGCTATCCAAGACCTGGATCTGTGCAAAAGAGCACAGAGTGTAATATCAGCACAACCGACCCCATGTGCTGGTAAATGTTCAGCCTAACCTCGGCAAAGTAGTGACGAGGCTAGGACCAGACTCCAAATAAACCCGTGCAGTTCATATATATATATATATATATATATATATATATATATATATATATATATATATATATATATATATATATATAGGGAAAAGATACAGGAATAACCAGTCAATGCGGGTAGGGCAAACATGCTATGGGGGTGAATATAGTTCCGAATAGAAAGACATCAAGTAAGGAAGGAAACAACATAACTAGAATATCAACAAGGAAGCAGAAATCAACAATTTGCATGGCATCACCCTTCGTGCTTTTACTCTCGTTCTCACCAAAATAATACACGGCATCACCCTTCGTGCTTTACGCTCTTCCTCACCCAAACAACAATCACAAGGCAAATAGGGTAAGGAAATCTAATACCTCGAAATAATCAAATAACAACAGGTAATGAAAGAAACAACATAACTCGGATATCAATAAGAAAATCAGAAATCAACAAATGCACGACATCACCCTTCGTGCTTTTACTCTCTTTCCTCACCATATAATCAATAAATCGACACGAAATGGTACATCGTGCGGCACAGCATCACCCCTCGTGCTTTACACTATTTCCTCACCATATAATCAATAAATACCGGTACGTAATGGTACATCGTACGGCACGACATCACCCTTCGTGCTTTACACTCTTTCCTCACAATAGCAAACAATGCACGGCATCACCCTTCGTGCTTTATCGCTCTTCCTCACCCAAACAACAACCACAAACAAGGGGAAAGGGATTAAACATAATAATAATAATAGAAATCCAGGCAAGGGAATACAATTAAACAGCTAAGTCCCGGCAAGGGAACAATATCAATAAATCTCAACATCCCGGCAAGGGAGATAATCAACAAAGCAACAAGCATCCCGGCAAGGGAACAATTTAATAACTTTTTCTTTTTCTTTCACTTCTTACTTTATAACTCACTTTACCACTTGAGACAATGCTCCAAAGGGTTTCATTTATCTCATATACTTTCAAAATTCGTATTACCACTCGAGCCAATGCTTCTCGAAGTTCAAAGATCACAATTTCTTTCACATGCTTTCTACAACATATAGAAATCATCATTTAGGCATGAAAGATACAACAAGATCAGAATATCCTCAATATAAAGACTCACAGTCATGCTAGACACCAACGTATAGATACTCGTCACCATGCCTATACGTCGTACTCGACAATTAGCCATAGCAAATAAGACTCAACTCCTAATCCCTCAAGCTAAGGTTAGACCAAACACTTACCTCGAAGCTTTGAACACCACACAAGCCTCAATTATAACTTTACCCCTCGATTCCACCACCAATCCGCTCAAATCTAGTCACAAGTTACTCAATTACATCAATAAGTGCTAAATGAATAAACCCCAATGAATGCAAATGAGTTTTCCCAAAGTTTTACCCAAAAAGTCAAAAATTACCCCCGGGACCACGTGGTCGAAACCCGAGGTTCGGACCAAAATCCGATTACCCATTTCCCCACGAATCCAAATGTACAATTTGTTTTGAAATCGGACCTCAAATTGAGGTCCAAATCCCCAATTTTGGAAAAATCTAGGTTCTACCCAAAACACCAAATTTTCCCCACGAAAATCTTTGATTTTAAGTTGAAACCATGTTAAAAGATGTTAATGATTGAAGAAAACTAGTTAAAATGACTTACAATTGATTTGGAGAAAAGGTTGTTTGAAAAATCGCCTCTTATATTTTTAGGGTTTTGAAAAGTGAAAAATAACTAAAAATCCCGTCTATTTATACCCCTCTCAGACCCTCACCGCGGACCGCATAAAAAGGACAGCGGCCGCGGAGCTCCACCGCGGATTGCATTAAACGAACTGTGGCCGCACATGCCTCCCTGAAGACCTGCAGTTCAGCACCCTGTGCGGACCGCACAAAGGCGACTGCGGCCGCACAGCCTCAACCGCGCCCCGCACAAAGGCGACCGCAGCCGCGCTGGCCCCTCCGCGGTCGCACGTGATTTCTTGCGGACCACACTAAAGGGTTCAGGGACCTGCAACTTCCTGAACCTGCAACTTTTACAAGGCTAAAACCATTCCGAAACACTCCCGAGCCCTCGAGGCTCCTAACCAAGAACATGCACTAACTCAACAACATCATACGAACTTATCCGTGCGATCAAATCGCCAAACTAACCTCAAAAACAATGAATCAAACCTCAAAATCAAGAGTTTTTCCAAAAACTTCATCAAGTTCAAATTTAAGATTTCAAGTCCGAAACACGTCAAACAACGTACAATTTTAACCAAATTTTACAGAAACCTCTTAAATCACATATAAGACCTGTACCGGGCACCAGAACCAACATACGGGACCGATACCAACACGTTCTAATCAATTTTCATTTCAATTTTCCTTGACAATTTCAGAAAAAACAATTTTACTCGAAAATTCATTTCTCGGGCTTGGGACCTCGGAATTCGATTCCGGGCATACGCCCAAGTCCCATATTTTCCTATGGACCCTCCGGGACTGTCAAATCACGGGTCCGGGTCCGTTTACCCAAAATGTTGACTGAAGTCAAATTTATTCATTTAACATCAAAACTTAGTATTTTTCACAAAATTTCATATTTAAGCTTTCCGGCTACGCGCCCGGACTGTGCACGCAAATAGAAGTGACTCTAAATGAGGTTTTCAAGACCTCGAAAGCACATAATAGGTAAGAAAATAGGTGATGACCCTTTGGGTCGTCACATTCTCCACCTCTAAAACAACCGTTTGTCCTCGAACGGACAGAAGAAGGAAGTACCTGAGTCGGGGAATAAATGAGGATAACGGCTCCGCATATCGGACTCAGACTCCTAGGTCGATGCCTCAGGAGGCTGACCTCTCCACTGAACACGAACAGAAGGAAAACTCTTGGATCTCAACTACCGAACTTGCCGGTCTAGAATAGCTACCGGCTCCTCCTCATAGGACAAGTCCTTGTCCAACTGGACAGTGCTGAAATCTAACATGTGGGATGGATCGCCGTGATACCTCCGAAGCATGGACACATGAAAAACTGGATGCACGGCTGATAAGCTCAGCGACAACGCAAGTCTCTAAGCCACCTCTCCCACTCGATCAAGAATCTCAAACGGACCAATGAACCTAGGGCTAAGCTTGCCCTTCTTCCCAAATCCCATCACGCCCTTCATAGGCGACACTCGGAGAAATGCCCGCTCACCAACCATAAAAGTCACATCTCGAACATAGCGATCTGCATAGCTCTTTTGCCTGGACTGGTCTATACGCAGTCTATCCTGAATGATCTTGACCTTGTCCAAGGCCTCCTGAACCAGATCCGTACCCAACAACCGAGCCTCTCTCGGTTCAAACCATCCAACCGGAGATCGACACTGCCTACCATATAAAGCCTCATAAGGAGCCATCTGGATACTCAACTAGTAACTGTTGTTATAGGCAAACTCCGCTAAAGGCAAAAACTGATCCCACAAACCTCCAAAGTCAATGACACAAGCTCAGAGCATATCTTCTAATATCTAAATAGTCCGCTCGGACTGCCCGTACGTTTGAGGATGAAATGTTGTACTCAACTCAACCTGGGTGCCTAACTCTCGCTGAACTACTCTCTAGAAATGAGAGGTAAACTGCGTATCTCGGTCCAAAATGATAGATACTGGCACACCATGAAGGCGAACAATCTCCCGGATATAGATTGAGGCTAACCTCTCGGATGAATAGGAGACTGCCACAGGAATAAAATGCGCTGATTTGGTCAGCCTATCAGTAATGACCCAAACTGTGTTGAACTTCTTCCGAGTCAACGGAAGTCCAGTAACGAAGTCCATAGTGATCCGCTCCCACTTCCACTCGGGAAGCTCAATCCTCTGAAATAAACCATCAGGCCTCTGATGCTAATACTTAACTTGCTGACAATTCAAACATCGGGCCATATATGCAACAATATCATTTTTCATTCTACGCCACCAATAATGCTGTCGCAAATCCTGATACATCTTCGCGGCGCCTGGATGAATAGAGTACCGGGAACTATGGGACTCCTCTAAAATCAACTCTCGAAGCCCATCCACATTAGGTCACAAACTTGACCCTGCAATCTCAAAACTCGATCAGCATCTAAGGTAACCTACTTGGCACCTTCATGCTGCACCGTGTCTCTAAGGACACACAAATGGGGATCATCAAACTGCCGATCACGGATACGCTCCAATAACGAAGAACGAGCGACCGTGCAAAGCTAATACCCGACTAGGCTCAGAAATATCCAACCTTACGAATCGATTGGCTAAGGCCTGAACATCCAAAGCAAGTGGCCTCTCACCGACTGGGATATAAGCAAGACTGCCCATACTGGCCGACTTTCTACTCAAAGCATCGGCCACTACATTGGCCTTTCCCGGGTGATATAAGATAGTGATGTCATAATCCTTCAACAACTCCAACCACCTCCTCTGCCTCAAATTCAACTCCTTTTGCTTGAACAAATACTGAAGACTCTTGTGATCAGTGAACACCTCACATGCCATGCCATAGAGATAATGCCTCCAGATCTTCAATGCGTGAACAATGGCTGGCAACTCCAAATGATGAACCAGATAGTTCTTCTCATGAATCTTTAACTGCCTCGAAGCATAGGCAATGACCTTGTCATCCTGCATCAACATTGCACCAAGCCCAATACAGGAAGCATCACAATAGACTGTGTAAGGACCGGAACCCGTGGGCAATACCGGTGTCGTAGTCAGAGCTGTCTTAAGCCTCTGAAAGCACGCCTCACACTCGTTCGACCATCTGAACTGGGCATCCTTCTGGGTCAAGCTGGTCATCGGGGCTGCGATAGATGAGAACCCCTCCAGAAACCGATGATAGTAGCTTGCCAATCCCAAGAAACTCCGAATATCTATAGCTGATGCTGGTCTAGGCCAGTTCTTAATTACTTCAATCTTCTTCGGGTCAATCTGAATACCCTCTACTGATATGACATGACCCAGGAATGCAACTGAACTCAACCAGAACTTGCACTTCGAGAACTTAGCATATAACTGACTATCCCTCAAGGTCTGAAGAACCACTCTAAGATGCTGCTCGTGCTCCTTCCGGCTGTGGGAATATATCAAAATATCATCAATGAAGACTATCATGAACGAGTTCAAATAAGGCCTGAACACTCGGTTCATCAAATCCATAAAGGCTGCTGGGGCATTGGTCAACCCAAATGACATAACCAAGAACTCATAATGCCCGTACCGAGTGCGGAATGCTGTCTTAGGGACATCGGATGCCCTAATCCTCAACTGATGGTAGCCAGATCTCAAGTCAATATTTGAAAATACCTTGGCACCCTGAAGCTGATCGAACAAATCATCAATCCTCGGCAGTGGATACTTATTCTTAATTGTAACCTTGTTCAATTGCCGGTAATCAATGCACATTCTCATTGAGCCATCCTTCTTCTTTACAAACTGAACCGGCGCACCGCAAGGCGATACGCTGGGTCTAATGAAACCCTTCTCAAGCAAGTCTTGCAACTGCTCTTTCAACTCTGGCGGAGCCATGCAATATGGCAGAATAGAAATGGGCTGAGTGCCCGGAGACAAATCGATGCAAAAATCAATATCCCTATCGGGTGGCATCCCTGGCAAGTCTGATGGGAAAACCTCAGGAAACTCACGAACCACGGGCACAAAATCAATAGAGGAAATCTCATAACTAGAATCACGAACATAAGCCAAGTAGGCCAAACACCCCTTCTCGACCATATGTCGAGCCTTCACATACGAAATAACACTGCGGGTAGTATGACCAGGAGTCCCTCTCCACTCTAAATGGGGCAAATTCGGTAAGGCTAAAGTCACAGTCTTGGCATGACAATCCAAGATCGCATGATACGGGGACAACCAATCCATCCCTAATATAACGTTGAAATCCACCATATCTAAGAGCAGCAAATCAACATGGGTCTCAAGTCCCCTAAACACCACAACACAGGAACGATGAACCTGATCAACCACTATAGAATCACCCACTGGTGTAGATACATATACAGGAATACTCAAGGCCTCACTAGGCGTAACCAGATAGGGTGCAAAATAGGTCGACACATATGAATACGTAGATCCAGGGTCAAATAGCACTGAAGCATCTCTATCACAGACCAAAATAGTACCTGTAATAACAGCATCGGATGACTCAGCCTCTGGCCTGGCTGGCAAAGCATAACATCGGGGTTGGACCCCACCTCCCTGAATCACATCCCTGGGACAATCGGCTACTAGCTGACCCCTACCTCTGGCGGTCTAAGCTCCACCTCTATGTCCTCTACCCCTGCCTCTAGCTGGCTGGGCAAGCTGTGGAGCAACCGGTGCCTGAATCATAAGACGAGGACCCTGCAGCTGAGAACTACCTGAAGTTCGAGGGCAAAACCTGGCAATGTGACCCATATCACCACAAGTGTAACAAGTCCTCGGCTGCTGAGATTGCTGACCCTGTCGCCCTGAATGACCACCTCGGAAACTCTGAAGCGGCGGTGCACTGATGGGAGCTGGTGGTGCACTGAAGGACTGCTGATCCAAATAATGCGTCTGAGAACCATGACCACCTGAGATACCATGTGATACCTGGAGAGCTGACTGAAAGGGCCTAGAAGGATGGCCTCTACCATATGAATCTCTACCTCCAAACGAGGTACCACTGAATCTTCCTGAATGACGGGGCCTCTTATCCGACCCATGACCACCTCCCTGTGACAGAACCATCTCAACTCTGCGGGCCACATTGGCCGCCTCCTGAAATGTGATCTCGCACCCGGCCTCCTTGGCTATCTGAAGACGAATCGGCAGAATAAGACCATCAATAAACCTTCTCACCCTCTCTCTCTCTTGGTGGGAAGTATGATGAGAGCATGGCGAGCTAAATCGATGAACCTGGTCTCATACTGGGTAACAGTCATGGAACCTTGCTGGAGGCGCTCAAACTGCCTGCGAAGAGCCTCCCTCTGAGTGACTAGCAGAAACTTCTCCAAAAACAACTCTGCAAACTGGTCCCAAGTCAAAGACGACAACCCTACTGGTCTGGCTAAGCAATAGTCCATCCACCAAGTGTTGGCGGATCCAGATAGACGAAAGGTGGCAAAATCAACTCCATTAGTCTCAACAATACCCATGTTCCGAAGAACCTCGTGGCAGCTATATAAGAAATCCTGGGGATCCTCTGAAGAAGCATCGCTGAATGTGGTAGTGAATAGCTTGGTGAATCGATCCAATATCCACAGAGTATCGGCGGACATAGCCGCACCATCGCCGGTCTGAGATGCTGTACCCGGCTAAACTGCCACTGCTGGCTGAACCACCGGAACCTGAACCTGGGGAGCTACCTGCTCCAGAGTACGTGTAGTGGGAGTCTGAACCCCTCCTCCAGCCTGAGAAGTGGCTGGTGCTACTGGAAGCAAACCCGCTCGAGAGACGCTCTCTATGAAGCCTACCAATCAGACCAAAGCATCCTGAAGCATTGGAGTGGCTATGAAACCATCTGGGACCTAAGCTGGGCCCACCGGAGCTGCTGGAGCTGGAACCTCCTCATCATAGTCAACATGAGGCTCCACCTCTAGAACTACTGCTCGGGGCTGAGCTCTGCCCCTGCCTCGGCCTCTGGCACGGCCTCGCCCTCGCCCTATGCCCCTAATAGGAGCTGCTACTAGGGGCTCAGGCTGCTGTGTGGTTGATGAGGAAGCGCGTGTCCTCGCCATCTGCGAAAGAACGGAGTAGAAATTCAATCAGTATTGGGAAAACAGAACCGCACGACAAGAAAGAACAGATGCGAAGTTTTCCTAACTCAGTAGCCTCTGCAGGATAAATACAGACGTCTCTATTCTGATCCCTCAGACTCTACCGAGATTGTCCGTGAGCTGTGAGACCTAAGTAACCTAGTGCTCTGATACCAACTTGTCACGATCCGGATTTTCCACCCTCAGGAGTCGTGATGGCGCCTACTAATGTGAGCTAGGCAAGCCAATTCTTAACTGCTACTTCATTAACAAATTACTTTTTTTGGCAATTATCAGTAATATCATGAAAACAACGAAATTAAATAAATATGCGGAAGACATAAATTAAAGAAACTGAACAATAATGCGGAAATCAACATGTGCCTCTACCCAAGAACTGGTGTCACATTACTTACGAACTTCTAAGAGTACTAAATACAACCGTTTGAAAGAAAAATATAAACTGTTTGTCTCGGAAACATGAGATAGCAGACTGAAATAAAAGATAGAGGAGACGCCGGGCCTGCGGACGCCTGGAAGGCTACCTTGGTATCTCACTGGACTGAACGCTGGCTCCCGTGCTACTACTGCTATCCAAGACCTGGATCTGTGCAAAAGAGTACAGAGTGTAGTATCAGCACAATCGACCCCATGTGCTGGTAAGTGTCCAGCCTAACCTCGGCAAAGTAGTGACGAGGCTAGGACCAGACTCCAAATAAACCTGTGCAGTTCATATATATATATATATATATAACCAGTCAATTATATAACCTCGGGATTTCTATTATATATATAACCAGTGCTATATATATATATAGCGGGAAAATATACAGGAATAACCAGTCAATGCGGGTAGGGGAAACATGCTATGGGGGTGAATATAGTTCCAAATAGAAAGGCATCAAGTAAGGAAGGAAACAACATAACTAGAATATCAACAAGGAAGCAGAAATCAACAATTTGCACGGCATCACCCTTCGTGCTTTTACTCTCTTTCCTCACCATATAATCAATAAATCGACACGAAATGGTACATCGTGCGGCACAACATCACCCTTCGTGATTTACACTCTTTCCTCACCATATAATCAATAAATATCGGTACGGAATGGTACATCATACGGCACGACATCACCCTTCGTGCTTTAAACTCTTTCCTCACAATAACAAACAATGCACGGCATCACCCTTCGTGCTTTATCTCTCTTCCTCACCCAAACAACAACCACAAACAAGGGGCAAGGGATTAAACATAATAATAATAATAGAAATCCCGGCAAGGGAATACAATTAAACAGCTAAGTCCCGGCAAGGGAACAATATCAATAAATCTCAATATCCCGGCAAGGGAGATAATCAACAAAGCAACAAGCATCCCGACAAGGGAACAATTTAATAACCTTTTCTCTTTCTTTCACTTCTTACTTTATAACTCACTTTACCACTTGAGCCAATGCTCCAAAGGGTTTCATTTATCTCATATACTTTCAAAATTCGTATTCCCACTCGAGCCAATGCTTCTCGAAGTTCAAAGATCACAATTTCTTTCACATGCTTTCTACAACATATAGAAATCATCATTTAGGCGTAAAAGATACAACAAGATCAGAATATCCGCAATATAAAGACTCACGGTCATGCTAGACACCAGTGTATAGATACTCGTCACCATGCCTATACGTCGTACTCGACAATTAGCACGTAGCAAATAAGACTCAACTCCTAATCCCTCAAGCTAAGGTTAGACCAAACACTTACCTCGAAGCTTTGAACACCACTCAAGCCTCAATTATAGCTTTACCTCCTTGATTCCACCACTAATCCGCTCGAATCTAGTCACAAGTTACTTAATTACATCAATAAGTGCTAAATTAATCAACCCCGATGAATGCAAATGAGTTTTCCCAAAGTTTTACCCAAAAAGTCAAAAATCACCCCCGGGCCCACACGGTCGAAACCCGAGGTTCGGACCAAAACCCGATTACCCATTTTCCTACGAATCCAAATGTATAATTTGTTTTGAAATCGGACCTCAAATTGTGGTCTAAATCCTCAATTTTAGAAAAATCTAGGTTTTACCCAAAACACCCAATTTCCCCCACGAAAATCTTTGATTTTAAGTTGAAACCATGTTAAAAGATGTTAATGATTGAAGAAAACTAGTTAAAAATGAATTACAATTGATTTGGAGAAGAAAGGTTGTTTGAAAAATCGCCTCTTATATTTTTAGGGTTTTGAAAAGTGAAAAATAACTAAAAATCCCGTCTATTTATACCCCTCTCAGACCCTCACCGCGGACCGCATAAAAATGACCGCGGCTGCGGAGCTCTTCGCGGATCGCATTAAATGAATTGCGGCCGCACATGCCTCCCTGAAGACCTGCAGTTCAGCACCCTGTGCGGACCGCACAAAGGCGACTGCGGCCGCACAGCCTCCACCGCGCCCCGCACAAAGGCGACCGCAGCCGCGTTGGCCCCTCTGCGACCGCACACAATTTCTCGTGGACCGCACTAAAGGGTTCAGGGACCTGCAACTTCCTGAACCCGCAACTTTTACAAGGTTAAAACCATTCCGAAACACTCCCGAGCCCTCGGGGCTCCTAACCAAACACATGCACTAACTCAACAACATCATACGAACTTATCCGTGTGATCAAATCGCCAAGCTAACCTCAAAAACAATGAATCAAACCTCAAAATCAAGAGTTTTTCCAAAAACTTCATCAAGTTCAAATTTAAGATTTCAAGTCCGAAACACGTCAAACGACGTTCAATTTTAACCAAACTTTACAGAAACCTCTTAAATCACATATAAGACCTGTACCGGGCGCCAGAACCAAAATACGGGCCCGATACCAACACGTTCTAATCAATTTTCATTTCAATTTTCCTTGATAATTTCAGAAAAATAATTTTACTCGAAAATTCATTTCTCGGGCTTGGGACCTCGGAATTCGATTCCGGGCATACGCCCAAGTCCCATATTTTCCTATGGACCCTCCGGGACCGTCAAATCACGAGTCCGGGTCAGTTTACCC
Organism: Nicotiana sylvestris; assembly: GCF_000393655.2. Lineage (NCBI taxonomy): Eukaryota > Viridiplantae > Streptophyta > Magnoliopsida > Solanales > Solanaceae > Nicotiana > Nicotiana sylvestris. Next base: position 184,603,740 of record NC_091062.1, read on the forward strand.
AAAATATTGATCGAAGTCAAATTTATTCATTTTAACATCAAAACTTAGCATTTTTCATAAAATTTAATATTTAAGCTTTCCGGCTACGCGCCCGGACTGCGCACGTAGATCGAAGCGACTCTAAATGAGGTTTTCAAGGCCTCGAAAGTACATAATGGGTAAGAAAACAGGTGATGACCCTTTGGGTCGTCACAGTTAAATTCTAAAATATTAGTTTCCATAAATGGTATATTGAGATGAAAACTAATGAATGTTATATAAGTTTTGCAAACTATAACATGAAGGGTTTCTCCCTTTGAAAAGGAGGAACAAGAACCTTGTAATTTTTTCAAACTTACCCGCTTCTTTTTCTTTGTGCCAACTTCACTAACTCCAGTCTTCTTGATTATGTTAACTTGAGAAGAAATATTAGATTGGTTACTCTGTAGTTTACAAAATTTACAACTTAGAAAATTGTGAATACAAGATATATAAAAACAGGACAAAAGTCATATAATAATTTTTATTTCCTAATATGATGGCGTTTCAATCATAGATCTTTATTTCCCTCATCTAGGTAAGAGTCTTCAACTTACTCTTTCTTCCAGGTTCTACAAAAGGCTAAATATCTTGTGTAGGAGGGTAAAATCATGCTTGATGGGAATCTTATCAATTAACAAAAAGAAAAAAAGAAGCTAACTTCTTCACAGCTACAACAAGAATACCACTATCATTGTCAAACACAAGTTTAAAAAATGGAACTTCATCCTTAAGTGTAAGCTGCAGAAGAGCCTTAAGAGTTGCGATGCTTTTTCATAAGAATATGCATCAAAGATGAGAAAGCTTTTCAACCTTTTCATGGAAGATGATATCAGGAAGTATGTCAACACCTACCGCCAAAATTTCACTACCAAAAACTGGAAAAGGCGAGGAAAGATCTTAAGATTTAGTTGCTTGTGAAACCCTTGACTCTGCAAAGAAAGAGGGCAACAATTGATGACAAGAAACACATGCCCCTATGATCCCCCTTGATAACAGAAATTAGTGTAACTGACGAAGTGATCTTGGCGATCTGTACAATTACTTTTTGGATAAGAAGAAGAATACTGGCTGATAAAGCATGAAGATCTCTTCTTTTAATTTGATATTGGACTGGACAATATAGTAAGACTCAGTTTAATTCCAGATTACAATAACTAGGACAAAAATACAGATTATTTCTCAGCAACTCTCCACACAGACTCCTCAATTGTGATTCATCAGTTCGATATACTTCAATATTCAATCAACCCAATAGTACTTATTGCTAAAAAAATCATTCTAACTATTGTTTGTAGAACACTAAAAACTAAATTTCAACCATTACTATTGCTCATTGGCTCAGCTGCTGATTTATTATTGTACACTTTGTGAATCTTGATCAACTCTTCACAAAAAGTTTCACTCTCAATTAGAAATACTCATAATCGTTTTTACTAGAAAATAGCCTCTATACTTTAAAATGCTATTTTGAAGCTTTACGTAACTGAAGCAAAAATTGACATAGTTAAAACTATACTCTTCAAAGTATGCAGAAAAATATATAGTTTAAATGAGTTTACGAACTCACCATCTTTGTGTGAAAGAGTGAAACAGGTGATAGTGATTGTTGGTGATCGTCCATTGAGTTATCAGAAACCTATCACAAAAGAGGAAGATTATTACAATTAAAAGAAAACTAAATTACAAGATTATCTTAAATACAATAAATATTTGCTACAGAGCACAATATTTTTTACCTGCTCATCACCACATAATTTTCTATTTGAGCCAATAGTAATACCCAAAGATTCTAGATATGCCTTTATACTCAGCTTTACTTTATCGTCTATTTTTGCATCTATATCCTTTGTGGCTTCTAACATTTTTCTCCCAGTGCTTTTATTTCTTCTTTTGCTTCAAATAACTTTTTCTCTGTCTTTTCTATTTCTTCTTTTGCTTCAGCCAATTTTTCTTCCATCGCAATTCTCATAGCGGAGGTAGCTTTTTCAACTTCTATCTCAACCCTTCTTTCAAAATCTCTTTGCTCAGCTTGGGATCGCTTATATGCAGGGCCATAAACAAAACTTGGAGCTGCTCATTTTCCTAATGTTCGAACATTTCCATGAGTGTCTGGTCCCATAACCTGTGCATACACATCATTGGGAGCACTTCCAGGGACATTTAACTCAGGATACACCTTAGCAAGTTCATCCATTTCTTTCTTTTGGAAAGAAAAAGCAAAACAATGAAAAGTTAATAAAATTTTATATTGGAAAAAAAGTAGTTTATATTCATAAAGAATGTGAATTTACCATAGTTTTATCAGCTATCTCATTAATTGGTTGTTTACTCTTTCTCGTATGTGTTTCTATGAATACTTCGATACGACTTGATTTTACACCATTCTTCTTTGTCATCTGTTTAAATAATAAAAAATTTACAACAATTATATTCAAGAAAATAAGTATTGATATATAAATTGTAGAAAGCTTATAGTAAATATGGCATACATCATCGATACTTTGAGAATGACTTTTTCTTCCTGATGTGTGTGGCATACTCAACTTCCTTCGACTTTCTTTGTTCCTCTCGCTATTTTCCTAGAAAAGTTACACGTAATTTTATATATTATAGATAATCTATGGCCAAATATCAGACCAAAGAATAAAACTTTTAAAAGAAAAAAGAGAAAAGGTAAGAAGAATTACAGAGGAAAAATATAAAAATATTTAGAGGAAAAAGTATGATCCGCATACGAAATGCGCTAATAGCATGTGCTAAGGGCAAGAGAAGAAGATGCTTGATGCTCGGAGAATACCTTTGCTTCATTAGAGCTCCAATAATGAACTAATGCACGCCACTGGTCTTCTTCTACCTTGTCTGGACATTTAGCTAAGCGCTCGATATCGTTGTTGTATGGCTCATAACCAATCATTTTTGCTTCATGCTTCCATTCTTTCCATTTACATCCAACCGATATCATCAACATACGTCTCATATCCTCAGTTACATCAGTATTTTCCTGCAAACATTAATATATAACACATGTATAAAAGCATAAAATCAATAAACATCTTAGTATATAACCTTTTTCTTTAATTTTCTAAGCACCTTAATATGAGCCAATATCCTATTCTTGTATAGTTTAGGCACAAACCTCCAATCTTTATGATTTAAAGGAGCTAAAATGCCATTTCTTGCTATGACTCCAAGTTTTGAACTCAATCTAGCTGCATCAGGTCCAATAGCTTGACTAAGATTATTCAACACAACATGTAAAATGACACCATCTTTTTCCCATCCTGAGTGCATCATAGTAGGACCCCTAGGTCGCTTAGATTGCTCTTCATTAGCACTAGAGTCTGCAATGACCAAATATAAAAAAAGAGAGTCATCCATAACTAGTAAGTAGCAACTTCATTGTACTGCAGACTAGTTGCATTAGGAGGAAGGCAGACTTAAAAAGAAAGTACAACTTGTTATTCATCTTGGAGCGTTGCACCATAGAGACTGTTAAAGCACCTCCTTTGATAATAATTAGGGAGCACTCGCCTTTGGTTATGCTCTATCAAAAATTACATCAGAAAATCGCACTCTAGATCTTTTTGCTCCAAAAGAAATTTAGGAAAAGAACACAATTGACTAATTGCATACTTAAGTACCAAAGTTAATTTCAAGAAACAATTAACAATTTGCTGTTGAAAACTAGCCAAAACACTAAACAACAGTGAAACATTCAATTTCTTTTTTCTTAATAAGAAATGAACTACAGAAAAGTCTTTACAATTAGAATCTTCACCAAATTAACATCTCTTTCTTATTTCTTTTTTCCTTTTTTGGTTAAAAAAAGTAATTGTACATGACACTCTTAAATAACATTTAATTAATCTTGTACAAATTACATTGTAGTATATCCATAGTGTAAAGTACAACACTTCAATTATTAACAACCAGAAATAGTGGAGCGCAACACACAGAATAAGCGTGTTATACACTCAGTTATACAGAATAAGTACCTAGGAAATTTTCTGTTTCATGTGAATCATTTCTTGATTTACCAGATCGGATAGCTTGTCCTTCATTTTGTGGCCAGTTTTGAGGTGGTTAAGGCATCGCCGCACCGCCCATTTGTTCTTCTTGTTGCTCCAAAAAATCAGGCAGAAGCATTTCTTGACTAGAATTTCTTTCTCTTTTTCTTGCCATCACAACAAAGTTGCTAAAAAACCATAGTTCCTGCAAAATTGAAAAATATTTTCTACTATCCAGACGTATAAAATAATATCAAACTAGCAGGCCAAATAAAAAGACATATACGCATGTGAGATTTAAACAACTAAAAAGCATAATAAGAATTCCCAAACTCGATGATCTATGTTTAATAACAATCTTTACTAAAATAATAAAAGTAACTAAGATATGTCGTCTTCTTCATCATATGTTTCAATACTTTCCAAAGTAAGTGAGTCAATTTCTATTCCCGGCACACCTTCTCTAACTCATTTAATATCCTCTTCATTTTCAAACCAATCTAATAATCAGTATCTAAAATATATTTTGTATAAAGTGACATAACTGTATAGACCGCAAAAACTTTTACTTGATAAAAATTAATATTAATATATTTATTAAAACCAGCAAAATGGGGTACTCCTCACAAAGATTAACACCAAACTTTCTCTCTCTCTCACACAAAAAAAATAATACAAGATCCAATTTTTTCAACCAAAGCAGACAACAAAAAGAATAACCAATATGTACTATACAATAATCAACCCTTTAATAACCAAGAAACCAATAATTTAATTGAACTCTAAGCATAATCTACCATTAAATAATGAAAATCTTATATCCAACTTTATAAATGTACTAAACAACAAATGTCCAGAAACACACTGTTTGACCACCAAAAAAAATCAAAATCAATCTACCAATCAATATCTAAAAGAGAAAATTGTTAACCCAAATCCGAACAATTAAGAAAAAGAAAGAAATCTACTAACCCAAATCCGAACAACCAAGAAAAAGAAAGATATTTGTTAACTAAATTGGGTACCTTGAATTTGTAGAAAACAAGCTTTGTGGATCTCAGCAGCAAAAGCCTCAGCGATTTTCGTCTCCAAGTATCTATTAAGGTACAGTGGAATGCAAAATATTAGGTTTTTTTGTAGAATTCTAACTAAGGAAGGAAAACTATATTTTTTAGAATTGGGAGGAGGGAAGCAAAATTCTTGCCGCCAGAATCTTTTCCTTCTAAATCTCCCATACTTTTCATACATAGCTCCTTTTGAGTCTTGGGGAAGAGGGAGCAGACTTGAGAAATTTTGGCAAACTCAATTTGAGATTTTGTCCCAAAATTGATTTTGAGAAAACTGAGGGGATGAGTCCTGTTGTACCAAGGCTTACGACTTAATTAACTTTCTCAATTGTGGTCAATAAATGTTGGTTCCTTGCTTTCATATATATTTTTGTTTTTTTAAATATTTCATTTTTAATCCAAAATCTAACAAGTAGTAGTAATAATAATATATATTTTGACTAAACATTGATATTTTAATTAAAAGTTTTAAATTGGCAAAATTTATTAAAAGGCGAGGCTTATGACGTGGGCATTTCACTGAATATCGGGGGAGGCATAAGCCTCATGAAACTTTAAATCTTTTAGTTCAAGAAATCAAAAAATTTGCCGATTTAAAAATTTTAATTAAAATATTATATATATATATATATATATAATATAATATAATATAATATAATATAATATAATATAATAGAAAGTACATTAAAAGTTTAAGAAAATCATAGGATTAAGGATACTCATATAAAAATAAAATATCTAACATGTTTTACAAGTATAAACAATGCAATAGTGTTAAAATTGTTATCAAACTACATACATTTGATTGCTTCCCTAAAAGGCTCGAAGTTACAAATTAAACTATTATCAAACTACACATTTAATTACCTTCCTAAAAGTAATAATCAATAAACTTTATCAATATTATAATTCAAAATATTATCCCTTCAGAAATAAATACAAGGTATTAAAGTCTCTTTTGGTAGAAATAAATCTAAGAACTACAAATCAATAGCGAGTGAGGATATACAGTTCGACTATCTATATATTCAGAGAAAATGTTCAAATAATATTAACCCTCACGATGTTCTCACTTAGTAAATATACAATACTATGACCCGTTATTTGAGTTAAGATCATTCATTTGTTAATGTATTTTGAGGGTCAACACTATTAATCAGAAAATTTAACAGATGATTTAACTAGTACTTATTGAGCGAGCCCGAGCACCGAGCAATAGACGTGTAGGGTGCATAATCTTATGTTTGGGGTGCATGTAAGCCTCACAAATTAAGCCCTACACTTTAGCTGCCTCAAGACTTTGTGCAAATGACTCGCCCAGGAGCTAGTCTTGGACGAGCCTTTTAAATTATTATGCAACAAGCTAAGAAACGAAATCGTCTATATTGTAGGTAATTATCACAATATTTTAACAAATTAAATATTAAATATAAAGGGCGTGATATTTTTTTTAAGACAAAGAATGATTTAAAATTTAGAAACTATAGAGAAATTTCCAATCGTAGATGTTAATGCGTAATTACCGATAAATAATATGACATTTAAAGTAAGGTCACATTTTTTTGTCATTTGTATCAAAAGTTTTTACAACATTTGTTAAAGTGTCGTATTTTTACTACAGTTTGGACCAAATGTCATTATTTTTATGATATTTTACACCAAATGTCATCCTTTTTATGACATTTTGCATCAAATGTCTAATTTTTACGATATTTTGTAGCAAATGTCGTACTTTTTACGACATTTCTTAAAAAATGTCATTATGTTGACGATATTTTGTATCAACTGCCATTGTTTTAATGATATTTCACATTAAATGTCATTTTTACGATATTTAATATCAAATGTCATTGTTTCTATGACAATTAATATTAAATATCGTAGTTTTTACGATATTTTGTCATAAATGTCAAAAAAGGAAATTTTATGACATTTATTTCAATAGTTACTAAATAAATGTCGTTGTATCCTCAATTTCCTGTAGTGAAAGAAATATTTACACTAAACTAGTTTGGGTGTGGTAAAAAATTAGTTGTTCACAAGGTTAGCTTGGACTGGAGTTTTTCCTCCAATCTTTGAGCTTTGTCCTTGTCTCTGGTTGCACTGAAAAGCCTTGTGACCAATTTTGCCGCAGACATAGCAAGGTCCTTTAGACTTTTGAATATGACCCTCCGGCTGATTAAAGTAATTCTGCTTCTTCACTTGTCCTTTCTTTTGGCCTTTCTTCTATTTTTCTTTAAACCTGTCTTTCACAAAAGTACTAGAAGATTCCACAAGGTTAGCTTTAGAAGAATTAAGAGAGAGAGAGAGAGAGAGAGAGAGAGAGAGAGAGAGAGAGAGAGAGAGAGAGAGAGAGAGAGAGAGAGAGAGAGAAATTTCATCTTATTCTTAAGCCGTTCAGACTCCACATATTTGAGACGGTTTGCTTCCTCAGTCCTCATATGACTGATCATTTCTTGAAGAATTAAGTTTTTCTTCTTGTGCTTCAGTTGATTCCTGTAATCACTCCAGGAAGGTGGAAACTTTTCAAGCAGAACATTAGCCTGAAGAATCTCACACATCTCCATGCCCTCATTCAAAACATCAGCAGTCAAGTTCTCATACTCGTGAACCTGTTCCATGATTGGCTTAGTATCAACCATCTGAAACTTGATCCACTTTTCAACGATATACTTCTTTTTTCCCGCGTCATCAGCACCATATTTCTTCTCCAAACTGTCCCATATGACTTTAGCAGATTTATAATTTATAAACAAATCAAAGAGAGGGTTAGTCATATGAGTAAGCAGATGCCCTCTCACTGTTTTATTATCCTTTTCACATTTCTTCTTAGTAGCATCATCAACAACAATAATATTGATAGAATTAGAATTATCAGTAATAATATCAGCAGGAGGATCGTTAAACAAAATATAATCAACTTCTATTGTTCAAAAAAAATTAAAAGTTTCTGGGACCAACGCTTATAATTTTTTCCATCTAAAGGCTCAAGCTTTGATAGATCAGGAAGTGTTTTGTTCAAAGTGGTGGCCATTAGTCAATATGATATATGAATTCGCTTTCAAATTGTAAGAAAAATAAGTAGATAATATTGACTAAAAACAAGAAGAAAAGAAGAACAACTTATAAAAAATATTGTGTCGTGACAAGCCACTGCCTTGAAAGCAATTTCAGCCCGACTGAGTGCAAATTGTTAAGACCGGTCGCTCCCCAAGGTTCCACAGTACCTCCAAACACGTGCACTCGTGGCTGGAAGTTTCGAATTTGCACAAAATAGTTGCCCAGAAAGAAGAGAAGATGAAATTTTTTTCTGTAGTTGTTACAGAATTTAAAATATTGTAGGAAGAAAGTGATGATTAGGAAGATGAATTATTGGTTAAGAATTGAGTGAATATGATCGTTAATAATCATCTTATTTATATGCAATTAGGGAAGTTGCATGTATGACAAGTGTGGAGAGTCTTTTAACACTTGTCCAAATATATTAGTCCATTTGACAAGTGTACCTAGTCTTCCATGCATGAAGACACATGGTAGATTTGCATAGCCACTTGTCAAAGCCATTTAACACTTGGCTTTAAGGCTTTATGCAAGAAGCCACTCGGAAATAGATTGAAAAATAAAAAGACCCATAACTATTGATTGTAAATAGATTTTCGAAGAAATTTTTGACTTTGCATTATAAATAATACCAACACATACTTCATCTTATTTTCTCCAGTAAAAACAAGATGCATGGAGTTTTATCTAAGACAACCTGAGTGCAAATAAAGTATTAATTAATTACTCCTGTATCAAAAGACTTAAACTTGTATAAAGAATTTTTTACATCATAAGATCAATAATTACAAGTCATTTAAATGAAAACTACATGTAACAGCAATACTTTATTAGGAAAGAGAAGAGAACGAGCAGCTAACAAGGATAATCACAAGCACAAAAAGGGCCAACAAAACCAACATTTTCAATGCATTGTCCGCCACTAGAGTCTCCAAATTTGTTCTTGCAAAAAGGCAAGCATTCTGGTTCAACTTTGCCTTGGTCGCATAGTATTTCTGGGTGTATTTGGTAGCATGTTTGTGCCAATATTGCCCATGGTATCATCGTTCCAACTGCATCAAGAAAAAGAAAAAAAAAATCAGTATAAAACCAATAGTTACTTAATCTTCTCTTTAGGGCAAATTATCACCATGAAACTAAAGACTGGTTGTATTAATTTGTGGATCCAAGACAAAAAATAGTAAGATTTGACTCTTAGATTTTGATATGATTTTCTTCATATTTGTATTTAAGAAGAAAAGGAAAAAGCGAGGAAAGAAAGAAATATAAAAACAAAACTATTTTGGACACTAAGGAGACTTAACAGGAACAAGAGGGATCAACTGAAGAAGATCAAACACAAAAAATCATATGTTGGATGTGTGTAAATTACCTAGAAAGAAAGCAGCGCCGAGAAGGAAGCAAGTCGAAGTATTTGCCATGTTTTTTTTTTTTTTCTGAAAAAAAGGGAAGAAGTTAAAGACAAATCTCCAAGGAGTTGTTTCTATTGTTTGGTCACACTATATAATTTGGTTGAGTTTGAAGCTACTCAAATTAAGGACTTCATTATTATAGGTTCTAAATATGAATTTCAATTATTGAACCGAATCAAATTAAATCCTAATAGATTGATGGTTAGACTTTTGATTATCGCGATTACCAGGAAAATGTTCTTTAATTATCAACCACGCAAACTGTTTTTTCGTCGGATTTTGCAAATAAACAACTGTTTGACCACTAATGACAGTGACTTAATTGATTTTTGCCGACATCTGTTTGATTTAACAAATAAAACAGCTGTATTAACACTAATGGTTGTAGCTTCATTTTTTGCCGACGTTGGACCCCTTTGCTTAGTATTCGAAACTTTGTCTTCTTCATAACGTGGCAAATCTAGTTTGGATTGAATTTTCTGGAAGTCGGTCAGAACTTTATAAATAGACTAATTCTTTTCTTATCCAGTATACTTCACTAGTACGAAATTGTAGACAATTAAACAAACAAAAAAAAAGATATATGCAAAACTGAAGTTAATGAGCAAAGGTAAACTGCCCCCCCCCCCCCCATCTAATTATGAAATTTGTCAAACTTAATTTGTTGATCACAACCTTTAACCTTGCTAAAGTTTATGGATTGAATGGCAACAAGAAACCCTAGTTGAAAGGAAGAAGAGAGACGAGGAGAAGAGAAGAAGGAAATTAATGAAACAGTAACATTTTTCATTCTGCTCTGATGAGTTGTACAGTAGGGTATATATACAAATGAGTTAACTTCTAATTAACCACTCTCCTACATGATTAACTTCTAACAACCTATCTAACAAACTTAATTATTCCAGTCATGTATAAATAGACTAAACTACCCTTCATGCTTAAGTCACTCCTCTTTCCTCAACACGCCCCCTCAAGCTAGGTGATACAAAAACATTAAGAACACCTAGCTTGGACATCAAGTACTCATGTTGCACTTTAGTTAAGCCTTTTGTTAAAACATCTACAAGTTGTTCCTTTGTGGCAACATACTCTAGCCCTTTTTGTATCTTTTACTTTATAAAGTGACAATCAATCTCAATGTGTTTGGTACGTTCATGAAATACTGGATTTGCAGCTATCTGAATTGCTGCCTTGCTGTCAGTGTGAATGGTCACAGGAAGAGCAACTGGCACTCCAATATCTTTAAACAATCCAGGTATCCAAACTACTCCTGCCATAGTCGATGCAATGCTTCTGTATTCTGATTCTGCAGAACTCCTAGAGATAGTTCTCTACTTCTTAGACTTCCAGGACACTAGTGATTCACTATACATAATGAAGAATTCAGTTACAGATTTTCTAGTGAGAGGACAGGTTGCCCAATCAACATCATAATAGGCTGTGACTATGTTCTTCTTCTCAGTAGACAACAGTATGCCTTGTCCAGGATGATTCTTCACATATCTTACTACTCTTTGTGCAACCTCCATATAAGATTTTTTGGGTTTCTGCATGAACTAACTTAGTGTATGTACACTGAAGACTGTGTCTGGTCTTGTGACAGTCAGATAAAGCAGTTTGCCTAGTAGTCTTTAATACTTGCTAGGATCAGGTAACAACTCATCAACTGTTGTATTGTGCATACCTGTATGTTCATCATAGTCCTTAGTGGTTAGTTTAGTGTTGGCTTCAATAGGTGTAACAACTGGTTTTGCAGCTCCCAATCCAAGCTCAGAGATTAGTTCTAGGGTATACTTCCTTTGGTGCATTAGAATGCCTTGTTGTGACCTAGAAACTCAATGCCAATAAAGTATTTCAGTTCACCTAGGTCTTTCATTTTAAAGGCTTGTTGCAGATTGACCTTGACTTCTTATAATAGCATCAGATCAGGTCCTGTGAAGAGCATGTCATCTACATACACCAGGATAACTATAGTATGTTTGCTTGTTCTTTTTATGAACAATGAGTGGTCATGCTGACTCTGCATGAACCCAAACTTCAGTAGTGCTCCAGAGAGTTTGTCATTCAACTATTTTGGTGCTTGTTTAAGTCCATATAAGGATTTCAGAAGTCTGCATGCTGGTCTGCTCTCCCCGTGACTTTGAAATCCTTGTGGCAGAGTCATATAGATCTCATCATGTAAATCCCCTTGTAGAAAAGCATTGTACACATCCATTTGATGGATATGCCAATGTTCAGAAGCAGAAACAACTAGAATTGTCCAAACAGTAACCATTTTGACTACAGGACTGAAAGTTTCCTGGTAGCCAATGCCCTCTTGTTGGCTATAATCTGTGACCACAAGTCTAGCTTTGAACCTCTCCACCTCCTTTGTGGCTTTGTACTTTACTTTATATATCTATTTACAGCCAATTGGTACTTTGTCAGTAGGCAAAGATACCACATCCTAAGTATGAATAGATTCTAAGGCAGTAATCTCAGCTTGCATTGCCTCAATCCACCTGGGATTCTTGACTGCTTCTTCAAATATAGTAGGTTTTACTATTGAAGAAAAAGCAGCTAGATAGCATTGATACTTGGGAGATACACTATCATAGGAGATGTAGTTAGCAATAGCGTAAGGAACAAATATGTGACAGGGACCTGTCACAAAATCCTTCAACCATATAGAAGCCTGCTTGGTCCTTAGAGATCTTCTCAGGCCAACAATGTGTTGATCAACAGAAGGCAGTAAGGTTGACACTCCTTCAGTGGGACTAGATAGCTGCTTTGGTGCCTCCTGGCTTGAGTCATCACCTGCAGGTCTTAGATTGGTAGATGTAGAAGGAGAAGATGCATGTTCTATATTGTGAGGCTCATGTGAAGTAGGTATATAATCTGTACCATAAGTAGAAGGATCAGAGGACAAGAACATAGGTGGAGATGAATAAGACTCCTTAAAAAGGAAAAATATCCTCCCTGTAGGAGACATCCCTATTGATGAAGAAACAGTTAGTAGCAAGATCCAGTAACACATAAACCTTTTGAATATCAGAAAAACCCATAAGAATAGTAGTAGGTTTGGCCTTGGGAAGGAGCTTATCTGTCTCTTGAACTTGCTTGGCATAACATAAGCAACCAAGAACTCTCAGATGCTCCAATGTAGGTTCCTGTCCATATAGCAGCTCAAAGGGAGATAAACCATTGATAACAAAAGTTGGCATTCTATTGATAATATGGATAGCTGCAACAATACGGTGACCCCAATATTTAATAGGAATATGTGCTTGAAACCTCAAGGCCCTAGTTACCTCCAGAATATGTCTGTGTTTCCTCTCAACAATTCCATTTTGCTGAGGGGTATATGCACAAGTCTTCTGGTGAATAATACCATATTTTTTAAATTGGGCATGACCGATAAAATTAACAAACTCAGATCCATTATCAGACCTGACTGCCTTTAGAACTTTGTCGAATTGAGTTTGAACAAAAATAACAAACTGAGTAAGAACTACACAAATATCAGACTTTAGTTTCAAGAGAAACAACCAAGTCATTCTGGTGAAGTCATCAACCATTGTTAGAAAATATCTATGACCATCAAATGTTGCATATTTATAGGGACCCCAAACATCAACATGAATGAGATCAAAAGAAACAATACTTTTAATACAGCTATTAGAAAAGGGCAGTCTGGTTTGCTTAGCACATGGACATACAATACATTTATTTATGATGTTAGTAATATTTGCTAGTTTGGAAGGAAACAACTTCTTAAAAACTATGCTAGACACATGTCCTAATCTTTTGTTCCACAAACTAACATCAATAGTAGGGTTCCTCCTGTGTGACTTTATTCCAGCTGCAGCCAATGAGATTGCAGTAAGCTTTTTGGAGCCATGCCTCTGTAGGAAATACAGGCCATCTTTCTCCTTACCAATATCCCTCACCCTGCCACTGAAGAGATCCTGAAATACACAGAAACCAGGATAAAAGGAAACAAAACATCTTAAGTCTCTTGTCACTTTGGAAACTAACAACAAGTTGAATTTGAACTGAGGCACATAGAAAACTTCTTTAATGACATTGTTGTATGAAATATGACTATCTCCAATGTGCGTGACTTGAGTGACAACTACACTAGGTAGTAGAACTTTTCTGGGATTAGTGGGAGCAGTTAGGGAGGTTTTGGTTAACAGATTAATATCTGAAACCATATGGTTTGTGGCTCCTGTGTCAATGATCCATTCTTGTGAGCTAGGTGATGATGCCAAAAGAGCAATGGTAGTACCTGCTATATTTGCCTACGAAGTAGAGGATGAAGTGCCATTGTGACTGTTGTTCAGGATCTGCATGATTTGCTCATACTGTTCTTTGGTGAACGGAAAAACGCCTCCTTGAGCTGATGGCTTGGCATTTACAACACCTTGAGTTTGTGAAGCAGCAGGTCCAGCCTGAACCTGAGCACTAGAGCTCCCTTGTACCTGATAGTTTTCAGTACACTGACTCATAGTATGATGATGACTATAGTTTGCAGGCAGTGACTGTAATGGTACATACTGAGAGGCACTTTCAGCATATAGAGGCATAGAGTAACCAGGTTCTACCATTACATTGTGTGTACTAGCTCCCCCTTTCTTCTTGAACTTATAATCAATGAGATAGCCTATGATTTTATAACAATTCTCCTAACTATGACCTTTCATTTTGTAGAAATCACACTAAACATTATAGTTCTTTCTAAACTTTGGGTTAGTTAGACTTAGCATTGTAGAGTGCTGTTGAGTCATAGGTATTTGCATTCACAATAGGAGGAGGACTTAACACAACAGTTGATGGAGATATAGCCCGTTGACTCTCGTCACTCATAAGCATAGCATAAGCTTGATTCACTATTGGTAAAGGCTTCATCATAAGGATTTGACTACGAGCTTGTGAATATGAGTCATTTAAGACTATTAAAAACTGATATACTTTTTATTTTTGTAGATGCATAATAAACTCCTTTGTTTTGGCACAATCACACCCAAGTGTAGGTATTACAGACTCAGATTCATCCTAAAGATCTTTAAGTTTTAAGTAATAGACATAAATAGAGGAGGTACCTTGACACAAAGTGGTTGTTTCCTTGTGTAAATTGTAGTAACGAGTATCGTTTAACTTATCAAATCTCTCCTGCAGATCCAGCCACACTATTTGTGCACTAGTGGCATAGGCTATACCACTAATTAGTGAAGGAGCAACTGAGTTCATCAACCACAACATTACGATAGCATTACACCTTCCCCACTGATACCAATACTTGTTGCGAAACCTCTCCTTTGGCCACCTGCCATCTACAATTCCTAGCTTATTGCAACCTAGTAAGGCAATCCACATCTATCGATACTATAAGGTGTAGTTATCAGTTCCAGTTAACTGAAATAAAATCAAGGAAATTCCGCTAGTATCACCAGGGGAAAGATACATGGGATGAGTCACAGCTACTGTAACACCTTCCTTGAATTCATCATCCGATGAAGCGTGCGATGCATTCTCAGCTGTGATAGTTGCATTTTCAACATCAACCGCCATTGTTGAGTTATTCAAAGCTTTAGATCTCAGAAATTGAGATCACAATTGACTCAAAAATAAAGAATAACAGTTGAACGTAGAGCAGAGAAGAGAATTTGGATCGATTTTGAGCTTTGATTTGGAGCTCAAAGCTCTGATACCATGATAAAGTTTATGGATTGAAAGCAGTAAGAAATCCTAGTTGAAAGGGAGAAGAGAGACGAGGAGAAGAGAAAAAGGAAATGAATGAAACATTAACATTTTTCATTTTGCTCTGATGAGCTGTACAATAGGATATATATACAAATGAGTTTACTTCTAACTAACCACTCTCCTACATGATTAACTTCTAACAACCTATCTAACAAACTTTAATAATCCATCCATGTATAAATAGACCAAAATATCCTTCATGCTTAAGTCACTCTTCTTTCCTCAACAAACCTGTCTTGGCAAAGAAATAGCCTTAGTGAAGAAATTTTCATGCTTCTCCACAGCTCCAACATTTTGGATTGTCCATTGAAATATATTGGATAGTGAAATTTTTGATGACTTTTTAACCGTTAAGGTGGCATATACACTATCATTCCCAAATCTCACTTGTGAAATTATACTGAATTTGTTATTTTTTGTTGTTCTAGTACTTTCTTACCTCTCCCACAAGCAGCTCACTTCTTTAACTACAAGTAGGAAACTTGAGAAAATGAAGAAGGCGCCCTATTTTATTCCTCACCCGGTGTCCGGTACCCGCATTGGGACCCGACTAAATCCGTATTTGCATCGAAAAGTTCTATATTGGGGGATAAAACGCTCTTTAACAAAGACGACTCCATACCCAGGGCTCGAACCTAAGACCTCTGGTTAAGGATGAATGCGTACTTATCATTCCACCACAATCCTTTGGTAAGGCGCCCAAAAACTTAAGTATACCTTTGCTTTGACCAAAGAACAAAATAATAAAAAAGGTGAAAATAAGTTCAACCAAACTAACCAGAATGACTCATGCATAAGAACTATGGACTTGTCTCGGGCGCATTTCATTCGAAACATAGAAAAAGCCCACTTGTTCCTCAATACTCCATTTTGGCTAAAGTATTCGCGATCTGATTAGCCTCTCTGTAGCAATGTTGAAGAACGCATCTTGTCACGATCCACAATTTACTAAGGGTCGTGATGACGCCGGACACCACTATCAGGCAAGCCAACCATAATTTACTAGCAATTTCTCATTTTAATTATTTTGAAATTATTTCCTTTAAACAAATAAAAAATAAACTCCGCTGGATAAACGAGGATGTCTTTACAAAATTTAACTACTGAAAAATTCCATGATCATCCCAGAACCCGGTGTCACAAGTATATGAGCAATTTCTAGGAAATAATATAGTACAACAACCGTCCGGAATACAATATTGGACAGAAAGTAAATACAGTAATTTGAAAGAGACTCTTCTGGATGCGGGTTGTCTCGGGGAGTGCAGATCACCTAGCTAAGTCTCTGTATAACCCATGATGCTATGCCCACTAGGCCACTAGAGATGCATGTTCATGTGCAACAAAAATACACAGCAAGTGCAGTATGAGTACGAAAACAATGTGTACCCAATGATTATCCCGTCTAATCTCGAAGAAGTAGAGGCGAGAGGTAAACAACTTTTCAAATAATAAAAATTTCGAAAGATTTACTTTTCATTATCTTTATCAATTTATCTCTCGCCAAGAAAGGCAATTATCAATATTTAAAATTCTTACACAAGCAATACAAGCATGCGCATATCATGCCGAAGTCGTACGGCCCGATTCAACAGAAATGTAAAATGTGCACTACCGAGGGTCGTACGGCCCGAACCATAGATGCATATATTACCCCGCTCGCGAATCATACTTGCGACACAGTCAAATTTAAATAAACAACCTTGCTCGCGAATCATTCATGCGACGCATGTACACATAGAAATACATGCTCAAACAGCCAATTAAGAATTTATCGAGGAACGCTTATCCAAATAAAAGCCAATTCTCTTTTAATGATTCAAGAAAAATGAAGTTTAATCTTTTGAGAAACTCATTTAACAATTCAATAGGATTTAAGCAATTCAACTGTCAATAAGATTACAATTATTCCAAGTATAGCATGCTTTTGGGTCCTAGACTGCCCGAACTTAAACATAATAGTAGCTACGCACGGACTCTCGTCACATCGTGCGTACGTATCCCCTGCAAATAGAAGCACATAACCAATTATTTCACCTATGGGGACAATTTTCTCTTACAAGGTTAGAAAGGAGACTCACCTCGCTCCGAAATTTCCATAACCGGCTTCCAAGCCCTTCCACCGACTCCAATTGATGCACAACACCCCAAAACTATTTAAACAATGGGCAAACCAATAAAAATTCACTTTAATACTTGTAACAATTCAAATTATATAAGTTCCCAACTCCGCTCGAAAAGTTAACCAAAATGCCCTCGGGCCCACGTTCCCGGATTCCGAAATTTCTCGAAGATAAATTCTACCCATAGCTTTACTAACTCAAATATACAATTTGCTCTAATTTTCATGCTCAAATTCAAGGTAAAAGTCCAAAATTCCAAATTTTAGGTCTTCCCCAAAAATTCCAAATTTATACTAATTTTCCATGTTTAAATCCAAGTAAGATCATATATTTAACTCAAAACTAGGAAGAAATTACTTACCTAATGTTGCTTGGTGAAAATCCCTCCTTGAGCTCTCCAAAATCGTCCAAGCCAAATGAAAGAAATGGGCCAAAACTCGTGTTTAAAACAATCTGCCCAGGCTTCATCGAGTTGTACCTTGCGTTGTGTAGGTTGTACATCCTATTAAAATTTTGCCCTGCTGTACATCTTTTGCTAAAACGCCCATGCCTCTTTGTGGAAATATCTAAATGACAAAAAGTTTAAAGATTTAGAAACTACACTCGAAGATCTTTCATTTGATAGGTTGCACACCATATAACTCTTTATATATTCCGAGATATGAGCTTCTAAAGTCGACTCCATGCATCAAAAAATTCTGCAGAAACTACTCCATCAGCCATCTTCAATCGATCATAACTTTCTGATAAAATCATGAATGGTTTAATTTTCTGGAAACTAGAATGCAAGGGCAACAACTTTTATGTTTTGCAACTTTTCAGATTCCTTATAAATTTCGAGATATAAGCTTCCAAATTTAGCTCCGCGATTGCACTAGTTGCTGTCAAAACAGCTTTCTGCAGAAATTTTCAGCAACTTTTTGGTCCGAAATTCATTCCGTTAACCTTTCGAAATCCACCCGAGGCCCTCGGGACCTTAACCAATTATACCAACATGTCCCAAAATATGATACGAACTTGTTCGAGGCCTCAAATCACATCAAACAACGTCGAAATCATGAATTATACTCCAATCCAAACTTTATGAACTTTGAAATTTCAAACTTCTACATTAGATGCCGAAAACCGTCAAATCACGTCCGATTGACCTCAAATTTTGCACACAAGTCATATTCGACATTACGGACCTGCGCCAATATTCAGAATTGGAATCCGACCCCGATATCAAAAAGTCAAACTCTCGGTCAAACTTCTCAAAAACCTTCAAATTTCTATCTTTAGCCAAATGACTTCAAAACGACCTACGGACCTCCAAATTCACTTCCGATCGTGCTCCCAATACCAGAATCACCATACGGAGTTATTCCCAGACTCGAAATCCCAAATAGACATTGATAACACTGAAATGCACTTCAACCCAAACTTATGAGATTCTTCCAAAATGCTAACTTCCACAATAGGCGCCGAAACGTTCCCGGGTCTTCCAAAACCCAGTCCGGACATACGCTCGAGTTCGAAATCATCATACGAACCTGTTGGAACCTTCGAATCCCGATTCCGAGGTTGTTTACTCAAAAATTCAATCTTAGTCCATTCTTTCAACTTAAAGCTTCCGAAATGAGGATTTTCTTTCCAAATCAACTCCGAACTTCCCGAAATTCAATTCCGATGATGCGTACAAGTCATAATACCTGAAGTGAAGTTGTTCATGGCCTCAAACCACCGAAGAACGCGCTAAAGCTCAAAACGACCGATCGGGTCGTTACACATCTTGTCCATTTGAAGCTGGTAGAATTAATTGAATTGCAGTGATTAATTAAATATTCAATAAAGTTAATCAGTTACTCTAGCTTTACTCTGACATGCATCAAGAAATATTTTTCTGTATATGAAGCAAGTGTTCGTTAAAAGAGAATTAAGGAACAGTTAGGTTCATTTACTTCCACTTAATGAAGTTGTAACTCTCCATTATTTAGCTTTCACTTTATACTTATAAATCAGCCATGCTGCGAAAAGTTTTCAAAATCGTTAAATGCTTACTTAATGATTCTCGTGAACGTAGTATTTCACCACTACTTTATCAATTATTACACAACCATCACCACCAACTACCTCTATCATCAGCCTCGCTGAACAATCATCATTGTTAGGCACCATTGTCGTTTGGAAGAAGGTATTAGAAAAAATAATACAAACATTAGCTTTATGCATTATTAATACTTTGTTTGGTACATTTTTTAACATGTGTATATCATATTTGGTATTATCCTATGCATAAGTAATGCATAGAAAACCATAGCATTAGTAATACCAAGGCTATTAATACATGCATTAGTATGGTTAAAGACAAAATTATCCTTAAAGTCCTTTAAAGTTAGAGAATATGAAGGACATTTTTGTAAACAACTATTTTTAAAAAAAATGGAATGCATTATAATTTTAATACACCATACCAAACAATAGATAAAAAATAATATCTGCATAAATAGTGCTTGCATTACTAATCATACATTACTAATATACTTTATTCCGCACTATTCTTATACACCCTATCAAACGGCCCCTAAATGTTATACTCATCATCGCATAGTCTTTAAATTCATCTAGAAATAGTATATCAAATAACAATATTTATTTTTCTTGATGTTCAACATAACCAATGACGCCAAAGCCTGTGATTTGTTGTTCTCTTTCTCTTTTTTACTTCAATTCGTTATTTTTTATTTTTTTTCTCAAGTTTCTTTTCTCTCAATTTCGGAGAAGATCTTAAAAATTTAATATACTGTGAAATGTTTCTCAAGAATGGATTTCAGATTTAAGGTTGAATATATTTTTTCTGTTTTTGCAATTTAATATATCTCAAAATCTCATTTGGGTCAATCTTTTTCCCCACCGAATCTGATTACGTATTTTGATCTTATCTTATCCCATCACTTAGATTGACTTGGTCAAAGTAGTAGTCAATTTCGAGTCAATATTGTAATTTTTCACAATTTGAGAGTGAAAAATAAAATGGAAAAAATGTGAAATATAAATGTTGAGATTATTTAGCACTCATTATATTGGAAAAGAAGTTAGAAAGCAATTACCATATATATAGTAACACATACATCCTTATCTTTGAAAGGTTTAATTGAAAACTTTGTTGATTTCATCGAATAGTGGATATTTTTGGCGGAATATATTGTTATTTTTATTTATTTAAAAATTAAAATGTTAGTATAAAATAGTACATTAGTATCACGTTATGATTATGTGAGTGTCACATATACGTGTTAAACAATTCACTTCCCACATTTAGATACGTCGATCAAGGAAAGGAACAGTATATTTATATCAACTATAGATAAAGTGAATGTTCTTATCTAAGTAAATTATAATTGAAACAAATTGAAGTGAGAAAAACAAAAGGAGAATGGAGATCAATCTGAAAATTTTCTATATTTTCAATTTTATGAACTTTTAAAAAGATAAGAAACATCATTGGTCGTCACTCATTCAAAATTTTCAAGTTACTCTTTCATTAAAAAGTTATAAACCTTTCTTTTTTTTTTTGAAATGTGAGTACACGAGAACTCCTAAATATATAATGAAATAACTTGCTAAGATAATGAAATAAATTACTTACTTAATTACTATTAATCACTTCCTTTAAATAGGTGTTAAAATTTAGATTTTGAAATGCAAGGAATTGACCAAAATTAAGTCATATTATACAGTCGTTTAGAGAAATTAACTCCCAAGTTGTACAGTTAAAATATTAACTCGTTAATGAACAGTGGAATGTTCGATGTCCATTTGAAATTATTATTTTTAATGTGAGAAAAATACAAATTAACATAAAGTTTGGATTCGACAGGGTCAAAAAATTTCACATAAAGCTCTTTCATATAAAAAACTTTCCGCGATGTTAATTTTCATATGAAGTTTCAAAAATAAGTTATAAATGCCTATCCTCAATAATATAAATTGTTTATAGTCTAAATTAATAAGGTCGAGAGAAAAAATTCATCCATTTAGGTAGAACTTACGATTTTAAGAAATATAAACTAGAAAATACGTAAAAATTCCATACATACATATTTCTGTCCTGCCAAAAAAAAAAAAAAAAAAAAAAAAAAACTTCTGCATAAGTTATTTGTAAATAATGCTAGAAAAAAAAAGTAAATAAATGAAATATCTTATTTTAACTTTCATTAAAAAATAAGTGAAAAATTAAAAAACATTTTGGATCATGTGATAATCTATACCTATATCTATATTTATATTATTATAAAAGCATAAATAAAATGTTGGTTTACAAAAATAACCTTTTAATATTAAGCGTAATAACTCACAATAAATGGGCATAACCGGAATTCTAGACATTAGCATTGTAATCCTATTAGTTTTAGGACATAACATTATACGTTAGGAATTTTACATGATTATCTTTAGGAATCCTATTAGTATAATTATTTTCGGACATAGATATACAATACTACATGTTAGCATGTAAACTTAATACCTTTAGGAATACGATAGATTTCCTATTAGTATAATTACTTCGGGATATGGACATATTTTTAGTCATGTAATCCTATTACTTTTAGGATATACTTTTTAAAAAATTTCTATTACTAATTCAATTTGAAAATGTATTATATTATCCAAATCCCTTTAGAATATATATATATATATATATATATATATATATATATATATATATATAAGTTATTATGCTTAATATCAAAAGACTAATTTTGTAAACTAATATTTTATTCATGCTTTTATAATAATATAAATATAAATTATTATCAAAGTACGAATACAATATCGATACACCAAAATAACCCTAAAATATTAAATAAAAGAACTCATAAGAAAAGGACATAATTGTAATAAACTTATTTCTTTGGACTAAAATAACTTCTACGTTAATATTTTTAATATTTAATATTTTAAAATTTATACAATCTTGTATATGAATTCTTATTAAAAATATATAAAGACATTTAATAAAATCAATTTCATAAGAATTCTCCGTATTGGTAATACATTACCAACACTCTATAATATTCAATACCAAGAAAAAATAAAAGTAATGTTAAACGGACTGCATAAAGCATTAAAATTGAGAGAGAAAAATTTTCATGATAATATATTATTATATTATATTTAAACTACCTTCCTACTCAAATAATAGTTTTTTTTCATGTAATATAGAAAAATATACCCATTTATTAAAAACAATTAAGAATATTTTTAAGAATATAAATGTGTGAGAAAGAAAAAGAGAAAGAAAAAAGTTGGTAAGAGTCAATGTCACTAATGATTTTGCAAACATAAAGATTTAAAAGTAAAATGCGAGATTGATCCTTTTACTCTTTGAAAATAAAATTTATGGTGAATAAAATTATAACTATGGTTAAATATTCAAACATGAGATGAACTAATATTAAAAATATGAATAACCAAAAAATAAATTATTTTTATGTTAAAACCAAATAATTAAATCTTTCAATTAATTATCTAGCAAGAGAATCTAATTAAATTATTTTTAAAATTTATCATATGAGTAAAATTATTTTTCATGTTAAAAAAACAAACTTAGGGTAATAAATTTACTTCATAAAAGAGTGTTAGAGATTAAAAAAAAAATAGATCACAAAGTAAAAAGGATTAGTATAATATTAAGAAGGTCATACAAGTGTTTGAGGAAGCACAATCAAAGCTAAATCTTGAGCAAGAATAAGCTTTGAAGACTATATTATAAAAAGTTGACTCTGGCATAGCAGGATTATCCTTTTTAGATGCCTCCGACAGAATCGAAATAATATTCCTATATCATGCATTACTTGAAAATGCTAGATTAAGATGCATGATATTGTTAGCACCACAAATATATCAAAGCAGAGCAATAGTGCTAAATTTATAAGGAAAGCAAAAGTGATAATATGGGATCAAGCATTTTTTGCTAAGCGTCAATGAGTTTTAGAGATATATTTGATATCAATGAACCGTTTGGGGAAAAGTAATAGTTTGGAAGGTGATTTCTGTCAAGTACGATCAATAGTCCAAAATTGACGAAAGCAGAAACTATAAAAGCTAGCTTACCAAAGTTATACTTATGGCCTCAAATAAAAAATATTCAAATGACAAGAAATATAAAAGTAAGAACAAATTCAGCATTCAGTAACTTCTTGTTTCGTGTTGGAAACAAAGAACAACATCCAATAAAAGATAATTTGGTTCCTCTAGAATACTTGATTATCAACCCCAATGGTAATAGTAGTGCATTTAATAAGAAAAATATTTACATCATTACATTAAAACATAATTCGTGCAAATTAGAGGATAGAAATTAAAGAGATATCTTAGCTAGCAGAAATGAATATGTTGATCAACTAAATAAACAAGTTGATTGCTAAGTTTTATGGTAAGAACGAAATATTTTTCAGTTTTGACTTAGCAGAAGATGATATCAATAATTACTACCAAAAAGAATACTTAAATACTTTAATACCAAATGGCCTTCTGCCGTACATGTTTGTTGTCAAGTTCATTATATTAGTGTCACTATATATATAATAAACTAAGTTAAAATTAATCTTACATTGCATATGGGTTGATCCTGAAGAAAAAATATGCCTGCCATGCTACTGAAAACTTAGATCCGCTGAATAACTTATGTAACAATACACATATGGTATATAGAAGTTTTCGCAATAAAATTATACATGCACAACTTATAATACTGATCAATGTGCTTCTAAGTATGTGTTTATTCCCGAATTCAACTTTCGTCTTCCGAAACTAAAAAATATCCTTTTAAATTTGTGTAAAAATAATTTTCAGTATGGTTATGTTTTGTAACTATAATAAATAAAGCACAAGGACAAACATCCTAAATATTGGACTATATATACAACGATATGTTTCTTATAAGAAATATATGCTGCACTTTCACGAGAGATATCCTACGTTGCTCGGACATGGGTGCGGGTGTCCGACACGGGTGCGAATCTAGAGGTCGGATCCTTCGAGTTGTAAATTCTAAGATTCGGGGATATAGATCCTAGTACGGATACGGGTGGGGGGTCCGGCTAAAAATAATTCAAAAAAATAAAAATATAAAAATATCTCTAAATTATGAGAAATATTGTGGAATACTTAGCTTGCAAAGTGTGAATTTCTTTATTCTCAAGTTGTAGATAAGTAAAGTATTGATTTCCTAGATAAGGTATGCTATTTTCTTTAGATTTACCCTAGTTTTAGTTTTGATTTCGGGAATCAAATTGTATCTTGTCTCGAATTTTTCTGTTTGATGAGGTCAAAGTATCCAAAATTGTTTGACTAGTTCTGATATACAGATCCCATACACACACCCATACTAGTGTTGTGCCGACATGAGTACGGCACCTAAACTACCATGTCGGAGCAACTTAAGAGATATCAATATCGACAACAAGAGTTCTGCTTATGGCTGAGCAACTGAAACATTAGAAGGAAACATATACCAAAAAAAAATTATCTATAAAGAAGTGTTCGGTAAAATACCATCACATTAGATATCTTTAAACCATAATACTTAATTATCTACTTAACATGACTAAATTGATCATTTGTGTAAGTTCTGATGATGTCCTTTCATTTTGAATTCACGTATTATACTAATATAATAATATTTTTTGGCATTTAGATGACTGTTATGTTATTATATATAAATTTTTTCTCATTAATTAAATTTTGTTGTTCCTTTATACCAATAAATTTTTAAATCATCATGTATCATTATTAACGTGCAAAACACATTTATAGATACTAGTATTTGAAATATGATCTCTTGATCAATGAGTTATCCTCAAAGAAACATAGCAATTCATGTTGTGGTATACGCTTACAAACACGAAGCATTTGAAATGGCCAAAACGAATAATTTTTTTTTGTTGTTTCCTTATTATTTTTTTTTAAAATCTTGGTGGGTATTCGGCTCGTCACATTAAACTAGTTGGTTAAAATACATTCTTTTGCTCCCTTTGTACAAGAAATATGTTATATAACTGTATTTCCCTCAAAATAAGAAGTAAAATTGTACATTTAGCATGACACGTCTTTTTCTATCAATAGAGGGAGCAAAAAAGTATTGATATGTCCTTTTTGTTTCTGGTCGGGAGAAGGCGGATTAAAGAAAAAACTCTTACACTGCCTAGTGTTGATTTAACAACGTGCGTCTAGTGGTCAGTTTTGTCATCTCAAAGAATAAGCGGATTTTAACCTCAGTACATTTCTTCTAGTCAGAGAAGAGTTCAGTTGCGAACGTTAAATTTGTAAGATTCGTAAAATCCAAAATTGAATATAAATTAGTTGAAAGTCAAAGAAAATCCAATGAAGATTATATTGCTTTATCAGATAATCAGATGTACAATGACCAAAATTGAATTTAGTTAGTAAATAGTAAATTATGGTCTTAAAATATTATTCCTTATTAAAAAGGGAAGACAGAAAGCAAAACCCTATAAATACTTGCCGTTTTTTGCCTTTGTTCTCACTTCCAACACTAATTCTTCCCATTCCCCATTAAATTCTTCCTTTTACAGACCCGATTTTTTCTCCCTTTAAACCCTAGCTGGCTTCTTTTTTTCCTTTTCTAAAAACCCTAAACTATAATGTCATTCAAACGATCTCGAGTTAGCCGCTCTGATAGCTTCGACCATCCCAATTACCCTAGCAGTTCATCTACTCAAAATCCAAACAAGTTTTTCAAGCCATCTTTTGCTGTTTCATCTCCTGTTAAGGCATCTGTTGGTGTTGGTATGAAGCTGTGTCAGCAGAGTCTTGGCAATTTTCTCAAGGAGTGCTTCTTTTGCAAGTCGAGTATTCAGTCAGATAAAAGCATCTTCATGTACAGGTATTCAAATCTCTCTATCTATATATATATATATAGTGTGTGCGTGTGTTCTTTGTGAATTTTCTTATATGTGATTGGATTGACTACCAACTTGCCTGAATCATCTGTTTGTTTGTGTACAGTGACGGATCCAGAATTTAAATTCTCTGAATTGAATGTATGCGTTTTCAAATATAAATCTTACATCTGTTTTTGTACTTGTACAGTTCTATGTACTGGCATTCCCCTACCTAGGCTATCTATATGTTTTTTGTGTGGATTTTTTTTTTAATATCATTCGAGTTGATTGGATTGATCAGGAGTAATTTTTTTTATCAGCGTTTCTAACATGCTTCGCTGTTTTCGAACATCATTTGTACTTCTGCAGCTTGACTAGTATGTACTCCTTTCGTTACTGTGAAACTGACATATCTTCCAATTTTTTTCAAATAAACTGACTACTACATATTTAGAAATTACATAAATAGTGTTATAACTCATATTAGTTAATAATTCAAAATAATTTTAAAAAGATTACGCTCAAGAAAAATGTATATTTTTTTACTCTCCAAACAGTAATAGTGCCAAGGAAAAAAGAGGAATATAGTGCCACATAAAGTGGTACTGAGTGAGCATATATTTTGTTTTCTCAACCTGTTATGAGTCTACCTGTGATTTAGTTTTTCAATCTAACATTAGTGATTTCTGGTAGTCCCACAGTATTGTTACTATATGTGTGCTTTGAAATATAAATCTTATTTTAGTTGTACATATTTTTCTCACACGCATATAGGATTCGAGCTGAAATATAAATAATCTTACATGGACTTTACGTTTTCTCAAAGATTGAGCTTTAATTTAATACTTAATTTTCAATCACTCTATTGAAAACACAGGTCTCTTGCATTCTGCAAAGAAGAATGCCGTGCAATTCAGATGCATTTTGATGAAGAATTAATGAAGCAAGCGAAGTTATCAAACAAAAAGGTGCAGCATTAATAGATCGAGCATTTTGCAGATCAAGTTTCTCATACTTCAGTCTTCCTATAGACACTATATATATATATATATATATGGCTGTCAATTTTTGGTGATGAGCTTTGCACTTGGGGTCTTGTATAATGAATATGTATTTTCTTTTGTATTCTGAAGTAGTATACTAGATCATGAATTGTACCATATATACATTTGAACAATATTGTGTTATGAGACTCATGTTAATTATTTTACAGTTTGTTCAGTCATTCTCTTTGAAAATGCTTACTCCCTCCGTTTCAATTTATATGAACCCATTTGACTGGGCACGAAGTTTAAGAAAAAAAAGAAAACTTTTGAACTTGTGGTGTAAAATGAAGCACCTATATTTTGTGTGGCTATAAATCATTGCATAAAGGTAAATTGTTTCCAAATATGGAAAAATGTCATTCTTTTTGGCATGGACTAAAAAAGAAATAGGTTCACATAAATTGAAACGGAGAAAATATCTTCTTATGTCTCTTTTTGGATTTGCCTATCTCGAAAATAAAAAAGGTAGATTTTGCACCTAGTACTTTAAGTATATTACTACCCTTTGGTATGGAAAAATTAATGCGTATTTTCACATTAATTTATCACTTAACCATATAAATTAATATCGAACGGCATGTGAAAAACTGGACATTTTATATTTGAAGAAAAAAAGGGGACAGAATCTATTTAGATTGAGAATAAGTCTAGATTCATTGAACATAATAATGCAAAGATATTGTAATATGTTCTATCTTTCATTGTATTAAAGTTACTTAAGTTATTAGATGTAATTAGAGGTGGTAAAATGGTTAAAAAAATAGTTAATCACCCATATTATTCATTAAAAAATGGATTGGATAATGAACCATTTAAAAACGGGTCAAATATGGATAGAGAACCATATTATCCACTTAGAAAATGGTTAACCAATGAATAACTAATGTGTTTAACTTTTACATTATAAAGCCTCAAATTGGAGTTCCTCAAAGTTTGGAAAACAAAAAATTCTCTCATAAGTGATCATATTTAAGAAGCCATGGATAATATGGATATCAATATTATCCGCCGGATAAACCCATTTTTATCCGTCTAAAATACGGGTCGGATTGGATAATTTATCCCTTTTTAAAATTATCCGTTTTGACCCGCTCATATCCGACCTGACCCGCCCGTTTGCCACCCCTAAATATAACAAATTATAAGTAGTCTGAATTAGGGAGCGCATTACTTCCTTTTCGGAATACCAAAAAGAAAAGAGCATTCTAAATACTCCTAATGCATAGTTTAATAACTAAGTGTATAAGATGTCAACAACAATTTCATGGTGACGGAGCATATAAGATCCGCTTGCCCAATCAATCTGAGTACTTACCTAATTTTGCTAGTTTTTTTGTATTTATACGATCGTAAATACTAAGTATAGAATATTTATATTTGACTGTAGAATAAACTTACCTTGATATAGGAGTAGTACAGTTAGTTAACTTATTATACATTCATAAACCTCATATATAAAGATTTAGATTTTTCAAAATACTCCTTTCCTTGGTGGTGTATCCTTTGAAATAACGAATGTAATGAGCGCCACGTACGAGGGGCATAGCCACACTATGCTAAGGGTGGTCAAGCGAACACCTTTCGTCCGAAAAATATACTGTATATATAAGTCAAATACTACTGATTATATATATTCTATTTTGAACACCTTTAACATATAGTTGAATGATGCAACTCACCGGTTCAGGGTGTTCAAAGTGATGTTGTATTGGAAAAAAACTGAGTTTATATTTAAAGATGATATGGCATGACACGTGGATTAATTAAATGGTCAAAGCGCAGCAATTGACTAAGAGGCACGGATGGAAACAGCCACGAGAAGAAGAATTCAAATAGGCACGAGACGACGTATAGATACGAGTCTCGTACCAATTTAAGTTATTTACAGCCAACGGATAGAAGACATTGAAAGCAAAGATCTGGTGACAAAAAGGAGTCCAAATTCATTATTAAATACTTGATACGTTACGAAATTGGTATTTAATAGGAATGATTGTATAACGGCTTATTTAATATCATTTATTACTCATGATTATATCATTAAAGCTGAGGCTTCATTCCTTTACCTAGAATTATCTATAAAAGGAAGAAGTATCATCATTTGTAAGGACACGGAATACTATTGAGAATTTATTGAAATACACATCTATTTGCTTCTTTACCATCGTTCTCAAAAGTATTTTATTTTTGTCTCCTGATTATCAGTAACCCGAATTTCTTTTTAGCTTTGACCAAAGACTCAGATTTTTGGTTAAACAAATTGGTTCCGTTACCGGGAATCTGATAATCTTTCCTTTTAAGCTATATCTTATCTATTGTCGTCACCATGTCAAACAACAACGCCGACAACAATAGTAATAACACATTGGGAAACCATGAGAATCAAATACATCAAAATCAAGATAACGTGGTTCCCTCTCCTCTAAATTCACCACGTCAATCTCGTGAAGGCACTCCTGTTACTGAATCCCGTGCTGATCAACAAGAGCAATCTGAACATTTTGAAGGAGTTACAACTGAAGCTTTGCAAAAGCTAATTGATGCACAGGTCGGCAAAGCTCTTCAGGCACTTGTTAGTCGATTGCCTGCTGCGCCACCTACACCAACTCCTAATAATAATACATTGGAGAACCCCCGTTCTGGTCTTGATAATTCTGGAAACGGAGCAACCCCCAGTGAACCACAAGAAGGGGGACCAGGTAATTTAAATAATTCATATTTGCAAAATTTAGTACTAACCTTGCAGAAACAGCTGAAGGAACAAAATGAGCGTATTGAACAAATCCCTGGAGTTCCGCCTGTAATAAAAGGAGTAGACATGGACAAATACTCACAACAACCATGGAAGCCTAGTGCTGCTCCCCTTCCAATTCCGAAAAAGTTCAAAATGCCTGACATCCCGAAATATGATGGTACTACAGACCCACGTGACCACGTGACTGCATTTACAACCGGCGTGAAAGGCAACGACTTGACCAAACAAGAAATTGAATCAGTATTGGTCAAGAAATTTGGAGAAACACTCACCAAGGGTGCATTAACCTGGTATTCTCTTTTATCTGAAAATTCTATTAATTCTTTTGCTGAGCTTGCAGATTCTTTTATTAAAGCACATTCGGGAGCACAAAAGGTTGAGAAAAGGATGGAAGATATTTTCAAAATCAAACAAGGGGATTCGGAGTTGCTTAGAAACTTCGTTGATAGATTCCAACGTGAAAGAATGACTCTACCTCGTGTGCCTGACAATTGGGCTGCTATAGCTTTTGCAAGTAATTTAAATGACAAAAGTTCTGAAGCCACGAGACGACTCAAAGAAAGTCTTCGAGAATTTCCTGCAACCACATGGAATGATGTTTACAACAGGTATAACACGAAGCTGCGAATCGAAGAAGATACCGTACCTAAGCTCCATCATGAAGAAAGGGGCGGTACCCGAAGGTCAGAAACCGAAAAAAGATCAGGTAAAAATAGGTACGATCCATATATGGTACCCGCAGGAAAGGACCCACGGTCGAAACAAGATAGCCAGCAATACGATCAAAAGTCAAGGAACCGGGATTCTGGCTCTTCTTCAAAGTTCAGGAATGATCGGAACAGACAAACTCGTAGCTCGTAGATCGGAACAGGAGTTTAAAGGCACGATTCAGTGGATATAATTTTAATGTCTCTACCTCCGAGCTCGTAGCTGTTTTAAGAAGCATGAGAGATAAGGTACGGTGGCCAAAAGAGATGCGGTCAAATCCAAGTAGACGCAATCCGGATCATTGGTGCGAATTTCACAACGATCACGGGCACAAAACTTCAGAATGCAGATTCCTGCAGAGTGAAGTGGATCATTTATTGAAGCAAGGGTACCTCACTGAGTTATTTAGTGAGAAAGGAAAACAAGCTTATATGAAAAACAGACAAGAGCCACCACAACCTCCTTCACCCAAGAGGACAGTGAATGTCATAAGCGGGGGAGAAGATATTCATGGCGTAACCTACACAGCTTCCAACAAGGTTTCTAAGGTAACGATTACACACGGGAAACGGGTGCGGCAGGTCCTTGACAATGAAAGCATTTCGTTCGATGACGCAGATACCGAAGGAGTGACAACTCCACATAATGATGCACTGGTAATATCTTTACTTGTACATGATACTAATGTAAAACGAGTTTTGATTGATCCAGGGTGTTCTGTAAATATTATATTACTAAGAGTACTGCGGGAAATGCAAGCTGAAGACAAAATGTTACCTAAGGCGCACACCTTGTCAGGCTTCGACAATTCAAGTGTAGTAACAAAATGTGAGGTAATACTAACAACTTTTGCTATGGGTGTTGTGAAGGAAACTAAATTTCAGGTAGTTGATATGGAAATGGCTTACAATATGATCATGGGAAGACCATGGATACACGATATGGATGCTGTCCCATCAACCCTGCATCAGGTTATTAAATTCCCATCACCACGGGGAATTTGTCAAATTCGTGGGGATCAGCAGATGGCTAGAAGTGTCAACGCTGTAACAAGTACGAGCGCCGTAAATAAAGCAAAATAGCAATTACAAGAAACAGTTGAAGGTAAAAAAGATCAAACTTCAACTGAACAAGAGAAAACAGATTTGGACTCAAGGCCTGACACAATTCAAGAACCTGAAGAGAATGAAAGCATCAAAACGACGATTGAAGAGCTTGAGGCAGTGATGTTATTTGATCAATGGCCTGAACGGAAGGTTTATGTCGGGGCCAATTTAAGCACGAACATGCGAGGTATGATAATCGAATTTTTAAAAGCTAACTTAGACTGCTTTGCTTGGTCCCACGCTGATATGACAGGGATACCACCAAATGTGATGACTCACAAACTCAATGAGGACCCTTCTTTCACACCAATAAAGCAAAAGAAACGGAAACAAGGTGCTTTCAAGAACCAGGTGATTCAGGATGAAGTCCAAAAATTATTAAAAATCGGATCAATCCGTGAGGTAAAATATCCTACTTGGTTAGCTAACACGGTGGTTGTACCCAAGAAAAATGGTAAGTGGCGTGTTTGTGTAGATTATACCGATTTAAATAAAGCCTGTCCAAAAGATTCCTTTCCCTTACCGCATATAGACCAACTAATTGATGCAACCGCAGGTCATGAACTTTTAAGTTTTTTAGATGCATACTCAGGATATAATCAAATTAAAATGGATCCTGGTGATGAAGAAAAAACTTCTTTCATCACAGACAGGGGGACTTACTGTTATAAAGTAATGCCCTTTGGCCTCAAAAATGCTGGGGCAACCTATCAAAGGTTGGTCACCAAAATGTTCCAAGAACATTTAGGGAAAACAATGGAGGTATATATAGACGATATGCTCGTCAAAACCCAGCAATCTCATGATCATATTTCTCATCTATCTATTACTTTTGAAATTTTGCGAAAATTTAATATGAAACTCAACCCAGAAAAATGTGCATTTGGAGTTGCATCAGGTAAGTTTTTGGGTTTTCTTGTTTCTAACCGTGGTATTGAAGTGAATCCTTCTCAGATCAAAGCAATAGAAGAAATCCCGGATATCCTTACTAATAAAAAGGAAGTACAACGATTAACGGGAAGAATTGCAGCTTTGGGGAGATTTATTTCCAAATCCTCAGAAAGGTGTTTTAAGTTTTTCTCTGCACTTAAAAAGCAAGATCATTTTGAATGGAATGAAGATTGTCAACAAGCCCTTAGAAATTTGAAAGCTTATTTGTCAAAACCACCGTTGTTGGCAAAACCGAAGGTGGGGGAAAAACTTCTCATTTATCTGGCCGTATCTGAAGTCGCAGTAAGTGCTGTTTTAGTCCGCGAGGACCAAGGTAAACAATCTCCTATTTATTATGTAAGTAAGTCCTTATTGGAAGCTGAGACACGATACCCACAGCTAGAAAAATTAGCATTAGCTTTGATCATGGCATCTAGAAAGTTAAGACCTTATTTTCAATGTCATCCCATTGTTGTAGTTACTGCTTTTCCGCTTCGAAATATTTTGCATAAACACGAACTTTCAGGAAGATTAGCAAAATGGGCTATAGAACTAAGTGAATATGAAGTTATTTATCAACCCAGGACCGCTATAAAGTCTCAAGTACTAGCTGATTTCGTGGCTGATTTTAGCCAGGGGATGCATTTAGAAGCAGAAAAAGAATTATTAGTTTTTAATGGTGCGAACCCGGGGACTTGGGTTTTATACACTGACGGTTTATCTAATGTAAAAGGGGCAGGCTTAGGAATAGTCCTCGTACCACCTGCGGGTGAGACCATTAGACAGGCTATAAAATGTCATTCTATAACTAACAATGAAGCAGAGTATGAGGCTGTAATTGCAGGTTTAGAATTGGCACGAGAACTCGGCATAACACAGATTATAATCAAGAGTGATTCTCAACTCGTGGTTAATCAGATGCTGGGGACTTATACAGCCAGAGAGTCACGAATGCAAGAATACCTCGCAAAGGTACGGGAGTTAATAAAGCAATTCCAAACTTGGAAAGTAGTGCAGATCCCAAGAGATGAGAATGTAGAGGCAGATGCTTTAGCAAACCTTGCATCCGCAGCAGACGTGGCAAACAATACAGATGCTTCAGTCATACATCTATTTCATTCCGTTCTTGAACCTGATAAAAACGAGGTAAATTTTAATCATCTAACATGGGATTGGAGAAATGAAATTGTTGCCTTTTTACAGCACGGAACCGTGCCTAATGACAAAGGAAAGGCTTACGCGCTTCGCAAAAAAGCTGCACGATATTGTTTATATCAAGGTAATCTTTATCGAAAGATGTTCGGCGGACCACTAGCAAGGTGTCTCGGTCCCTCTCAAACCGAATATGTCATGAGAGAAGTACATGAAGGACATTGTGGGAATCACGCAGGAGGACGGTCACTGGTAAGAACATTAATTCGCACAGGATATTATTGGCCTAAGATGGAAGAAGAGGCAACCAGTTTCGTGTCCAAATGTGATAAATGTCAAAGGTACGACAATAATATGCACAGACCAGCTGAGTTACTACATCCTGTTTTAGCCCCTTGGCCCTTTATGAAATGGGGAATGGATATCGTAGGTCCACTTCCACAAGCAAAAGGTCAGGTAAAATTTCTACTTGTACTTACAGATTATTTCACTAAATGGGTAGAAGCAGGGGCATTTAAACAGGTACGAGAAAAAGAAGTTAAAGACTTCATATGGCGAAATATAATATGCCGCTTTGGAGTACCAAAGGAGATCGTGTGTGACAATGGACCACAATTTATTGGAGCACAAGTTACAGAATTTCTTCGAAGTTGGCAGATCAAAAGAATAACGTCTACGCCATATCATCCAGTGGGGAATGGACAAGCAGAATCAACTAACAAAGTTATTATCAATAACTTGAAAAAGAGGTTACAAGATTCAAAAGGTAATTGGCCTGAGGTGTTACCTGGAGTACTATGGGCTTATCGTACAACGACCAAAACAGGCACTGGAGAAACACCATTTTCGATGGTTTATGGTACGGAAGCCTTAATTCCAGTTGAAATAGGTGAGCCAAGCACACGATACGATCAGGCAACGGAGGAATCTAATAATGAAGAGATGCGGGTTAGCCTAGATTTACTTGAAGGAAGAAGAGAAGCTGCTTTGATAAGGATGGCAGCACAAAAGCAAGTAATAGAACGATATTACAATAGGAAAGCACGCCTCAGATTTTTCAAAATTGGGGACTTCGTGCTTAAAAAGGTGTTCCAATCTGCAAAAGCTGCTAACTCAGGAAAGCTAAGTCCAACATGGGAAGGACCATACAAAGTCCGTGGCATTGCGGGAAAAGGAGCATACCAGTTGGAAACAATGGATGGTAAAGTTTTACCCTCACATTGGAATGCTGTCCACTTAAAAAGATATTACTTTTAAGAAAGTACCTACGGTCAGGTATCATCATGTTAAAATTTCTCTCTTGGTTTATTAATATTTTACTAACGATTTTAGATGCTAGGCAAAATATCCTAACTCGTGCCAAATGATGAGTCACAACCTGCAAGACAAAATGGAGTATTCTTAAATTCCTAGCCCAGGGTTACAATTAATCTGATGGAAATACACACGAGTTAGGCAGTCTTCATCTATAATCGCATCGTCGAGTCCCGTATATCTTTCTGTTTCAGGAAAAGGGCCAAAGTAAAAGAAATAAACAAATGCTCGAGGCTTCATACTTCACCGCTCAAACACTTGGGGGACTACATATTATACACAGATATGTGTAGAGAAACAGATACGAGTATCGAACAAAAATCGGCCACAAAGAAGCAAGTGTTGAGAAAAAGTTACGAAGTCTTCAGCATTCATGAGAACAACAGAGTCATCTCTCAAACTCATAAACAAAGTCACCTCTCAAACCCTTCTTAACATGTAAAGATAGGGTCATGACTATGTACTGAAACAGGTTATGAAGAAAAACCTTGTTTATTTTATGTTATTTACAAATCTGTTACAAGAAAAACAGTTACGAGAAAGTTGTAGATGTATTGTAATACATGTAACAGTCAAACACTTGTTAAAAGTTTATGAATAAAAACTTGCCAAAGTTGTTTCATACAAAACGTGTGTTTTCCTATTACTTTCATCGTATTATAACACCATTATGAAGTTGAGACGTCTTCTTCATTAAGTGTCGATAAAATAAAAGGGCCATCTTTTATAAGCCTCATGTTATTAAGTCATGAGAAGAATCATAAAGCATTTTCAAAGGATAAAAATGCTAAACTATTCTATAAGTCCTAAATAAGTAAGGAAAAGGCAAGAATAGAACACATTGAAGTGCTAACAAAACTTGTCAATATAATTAAAAAGACTAAGTAGAAATTTAGTCGATAAAAGTTTATACAAGTGCCCCATTATGATAACTGGGGACTTTCATCAAAAAATCCCTTAAAAACTAAGGGATAAAACCATCATCCAATTGAAGGGGTTAGCACATCAGAAGTTGCAATATTTATTTCACTATCAGCCACAGGCACGGTGGCAACTTCTGAAGATGCAGCAATAGGAACGATTTCAGCAGAGCTTGAAATGTTAGGATCAATGAGGGAAACAAGAGTCACGGAAGCTTCAACTTCCACAGACTGGGTCATAGAAGTTTCACCCTCTGAAGCTGGAATTGCAACATTTTCAGCTGAAGCAGGAATTGTAATCCCAATTGCTGCAGTATTCACTTCTTCATTTAAAAGTTCTTCTGGTCCAGGAACTTCAAGTGCAGGAGAAGGAGTATCAGTAGACTGTTGGCTTTTCTCGATGGTATCTATGACTTTAGCCAGTTCAGACTGCAAGTCAAAACCTTCTTGAGCAGCTTCCGTCAAAGCATCACGACGAGATTTCAGGAAAGCCCAACTCACTTCTATGTTAAAATTTTCTTCTAGAAGTCCATATTCCTTTTCCCACATAGCAAGGTCGTTTTTAAGATTTGATATTCAGCTAAATGGGAATCAAGGGAAGCTTCAAGAGAAGCATGAGAACTCTTCAAGGCATGAATCTCGTCAGAAGAAGTCTGTAAGTCAGCCTGAGCTTGAGTCAAGCTTTGCACTAACTCTCCTGCATATTCTTCCTTCCTAGCCAAAAGTGCCTTCAGCTCTCTAACTTCTTCACTAGCCCTGGATAATTGTTCTGACAAAGAGCATTCCAAAAGCTCTTTGTCTCTTTTCAATTGGCTTGAAAGAGGCTTTGACAGTTGCCAGTTCAGAAGTTAAACCACGGTTTTGCTGCTCCAGGAGATTTTTATCTTCTTGCAACTCCTCTATGGTCCCTTGAGCATTCTCGAACTGCTCCTTCCAATTG
The DNA here is from genome assembly GCF_000393655.2 of Nicotiana sylvestris. Taxonomy (NCBI): domain Eukaryota; kingdom Viridiplantae; phylum Streptophyta; class Magnoliopsida; order Solanales; family Solanaceae; genus Nicotiana; species Nicotiana sylvestris. The sequence continues at coordinate 184,640,934 of NC_091062.1, forward strand.
GTTGCTTCAAGCTGGGCTCCCCTAGCTATTTCCTCGGCCTCGAGGACAATCTTTTCAGACTCACGCGCTTTTCTTTCCAGTAGGGAAATTCTTCCCATTAATTTCGTGCCAATAAGGTTAGCCTACAGAGGTAAGTCGTGGAAATGAGAGATTGAAGATAATTAAAAAAAAAACTTGTTGGTAAAAATACCTTCAAAGTAGAATGAACTATGTCATTCATCAGAGTTAAGCAGCTATGGCTCTCCATCTTCTTCTTCTCGATATCTCCAATTAGAAGTTCGAGCCAAACATCGGCTCTGCCGGTCTTCCTCAAGAGGCTATGATTGGCAGGAACCTCCAAAGTAACACTTCTCATAGTCATACTTCCACTGCTAGAACCTGTCTCTGTATGATGAACAGAGGGAAGAGGAGCAGTGGAAGGAATAGAAGGAAAAGATGTAGAAACCAACACCGGAGCGAAAGCAGGTGCGGAAGAAACAGCCAAGGGAACGGATATAGGAGCGGTAGAAACTGGCAAAAGAACGAAAGTCGTCAAAACTGGTAAAGAAATACTTACGGCTGGTAGAGGAATGGAGGAAATAGGAACAAATGAGGAAAGATGAGCTTTATCAAAAACAGGGCCGAGCTCGCCACTCCCGAAACCACTTTCAAAAAGATGCTGAATTGACTCATTATTATCTCTTGGTTCGGCGTCCTCATCAGATTGAATCAAAACAGGCTTGGTGGCAGAGGTACGAGCAGGAGTGTTTTTAATTTCATCATCAATGATTATTCGTCTCCTGATCCTTGGCCTGGTAATTAGGGAGGTACCCTCCTCTTCTTCTTCAGAACTTTCCTTTGTAGCTTTCCTTTTAGGCAGCAAGGCTCAAGCCTTATCCAAATCAAGAGCAGCATTCGCAGACATGCGAATGGCCATAGCTACTTCAGCCGTCATTCCTCTAATGCCAAATCCTGATTAAAGGATGGATATACATGATTAAAGTTGAGGAAAAAGTGCTTAATATGTAAAAAAAAAATAATTTCATGTAAAAGGGGGGATACCATGTGTTTTGACTTTCCAGCCATGTAAGGAAGAAATTGATTTCCAAGTTCTCTGCTCCCTAGAAGCAATCTTCAAAAGTGAGTCTACCCAACCACGAAAGTTGGGAATAGGTTCCACATCTCCCATGGTTGCTACAAAAAACCAAGAAGGGACGAGGTTAAAAACAACTTTCTTTTGAAATTCTCAAAAGTAGGTACGGTAAATAAAAGGAAACCTACGTTCAAAATTCCACTTCTCAGGGAAGGGAATATTTGTTTCGCCAATCAAGTCCACTGTACGGACAGCAACGTAACGGATATACCATCCACGATCTTTGTCATCCTCAGGATTTACCAAAACTTTTTTGCTCCTTGCAGTTAAGGTGAAAACCCCATGGCGTATTAAGTTGGGATGGTATAGATGAATGAGATGAGAAAAGGTGAAATTGACATTGGCCTTGGATGATAAATATCTCAAACAAGCCACTGTTCTCCACACCAATGGACCAATTTGGGCCAAACAAATTGTAAAGAAACGACAAAAATCGAGAATAACTGGGTCAATCGGAGGATTAAAACCTAAAGTGAAGGGGTAAGTGTAAACAGAAGAATACCCACTTCTAAAAGAGGAAATTCTTTGATTTGGGGAAGGAATTGACATTCGGAGACTATCCTTCCAGTTACAATCTCTTCTTATGGTGGGGATTGTAAGCTCGGTTACTATTGTTGGGTAAGTATCGGCTCTTTCTAAATTTTTAATTTGTTTTTGAAGAGACGTTTTGTCACTTTCAAAAGACAAATTGCCGAGAACTATATCATCAACTGAGGGTTCTTGAGAAGGATCAAGAATTTCCCTACTTTTAGAAGAAGGGGCTTTTGGGACATAACTCCTTGAAGAAGAACCAGAGGAGCCGCCTCGCGTAGATTCTAACCCTATTCGAAGTCTACTTCCTCCGCCTCTTCTGTGTCTAACAGGGGCGTTGGGGAATTGATCTAGAATTGGAACTTTTTACGGTTAGGGTTTGAAGAAGACATTGTTAAGAAGGAAGTATGTGTTGAAGATTTGTGAAGAAGACAAAGGAAGACAAAGTTATGTGTAAAATGGGAACCGTCAACTTTTTAAGTGTAATGATGAAAAGCCTATAATAAAGGCAGCTATCACTTCGTAAATAGTGAGAATGAAGAAGTCTCGAAAAAGGGTATGAATAGCGGAATCAATTAGAAAATGACACATGGGCAGAACATTAAATGGAAAAGACTGCTGAGACGTTAGTACTGTCATGAGCATTAATTGTGGCAAAAATTCCTTTTACATGAAGATCCACTTCCCAATTATTTAATTGATAAGAAAATGGAAAGTGGGGGGACTATCTGTATTGGAAAAAAACTGAGTTTATATTTAAAGATGATGTGGCATGACACGTGGATTAATTAAATGGTCAAAGCGCAACAATTGACTAAGAGGCACGGATGGAAACAACCACGGGAAGAAGAATTCAAATAGGCACGAGAAGACGTATAGATACGAGTCTCGCACCAATTTAAGTTATTTACAGCCAACGGATAGAAGGCATTGAAAGCAAAGATCTGGTGACAGAAAGGAGTCCAAATTCATTATTAAATACTTGATACGTTATGAAGTCGGTATTTAATAGGAATGATTGTATAACGGCTTATTTAATATCATTTATTACTCATGATTATATCATTAAAGCTGAGGCTTCATTCCTTTACCTAGAATTATCTATAAAAGGAAGAAGTATCATCATTTGTAAGGACACGGAATACTATTGAGAATTTATTGAAATACACATCTATTTGCTTCTTTACCATCGTTCTCAAAAGTATTTTATTTTTGTCTCCTGATTATCAGTAACCCGAATTTCTTTTTAGCTTTGACCAAAGACTCAGATTTTTGGTTAAACAGATGTATTGTTCACAAATGCCCATTTTATTTGCCAAAACTAAACGGAAACATTGTTTAAAGTTTGAACACCTTTAACGAGATTCCTGACTACGACACTGCATGTAAGTACTTAAGCAATTTTATGTAATGCGCAGTTGCATGCCACTGTTACGTTGCCTGTGCATACTATGTCAACTCTTCTTTGATCTATAGGCTCGGCACAACCTATGTGTTCTTTTTAATAACAAGGGTATTGCTCATTGCACAACCTATGTTATTATTATTAAGTATCAAAAGCATATGATTGACAGGATATATATAGAATCAAGGATGAAGAAGAGGAAGTCGACCTTATGGAAAGAACGCTGGAGTTTTGAAACATAAGTTGCCTAAGGACAATGGTGTTCTAGGAAAAAAGAGAAAAGAAATTTGTTCTAGGTTGTCCACCAACTCTCTGGATATGCTCGCTGAACATTCGAATCCTCGATCTTCGTTACAAATACGCGGTAGCAATGATACCAACTACACAAAAAATGTTGCAACATCGACATATACAGTGAATAATATAATGTAGGGATTGTATCAGAGGAACTGAGCTCCAAGCTGACATTGAAGAGAGCTCGACCAACACAATTAGAAGTATGAATGTCGTAATTTGGAGTATAATTGCCCGGGAGCCACTAATCCTAAGTTTTCGAAGGAAATTTATATCAATACATAATGATTACAGACCAGGTACGGTAGCACATTTGGAGTCTGGGTTGGTAGATCATCATTTTATATTGAATTAATGACTTTAACTATATTATTCAAATATGCTGCAATCACCTGCTATTGGAAACTTTGGAGGAATAGCTGTCTTTTGGAACAACTCGAAGTGCAACTCGATCACATTGAGATCACGGTTCAGGAGATAAATAATGGTATCATAAAGTTACCTTCGAACTCCAATCCTTTGTTGTTTTCAGTTAATGTTAACGAAACATATTGATGTTCATAATAGAGATAGATTTTAAGTTATATACATTGTCAGTATATAAAGATAATTTTACATTATCAAGTCACCTAAAAGATATGTATAGTATTACAGGTAAGCCTCTTTAAAATATGAGATTTGCAATTGTGGTAATAAAAAAAATTATCACTGCAACAAGTAAAGGTGACATGATAGTATAAAAATTTCTATACTATTTACGTATATAACTTAAACTCATTGAAATATTCTTTGAAATAATATAAAAAATATAGATGATAACTTCATAGGGTTTTTTCTTTTTGGGTGGGGGTGGGGGTGGGGGTGGGGGTGGGGGGGTTCAATGATGTTATAGAGCTTTTGATAGTTTGGGGGTAACCCCATCAATATGATCAATTGTGCCAATAATAGTTGCATGCTTTAACGTACCATTACTTGATAGACCTATAGGATTTAAAGCAATAAATAAATACACTAAAAATAAGAGGAAAAGCAAATCAAAACTAATCTTGGAAAGGTCAGATAGATCAGATGTGTATAATCAAATGATTTTTGGTTAACTATGTATCCTAACTGCACCATTACACATAAAATTTTACCCGCACCGGAGGTTCTTTATAGTACATGTGCTGAGGACCATTCGGATCATAATCCATTATTAGTTGCTTAGGTACATAACAATTTTACCTAGGAAACCAATCTTCAAACTGAAAATAATGTGGCTCTCTGACTCTAGTTTTCATGACTGCAGGTTGTCCCTAACAATATTGGGAAACTCAAGGATTCAACACATCTACAGAGAAGCCAACAAGGTTGCGGATGAGCTATCTACTTATGAACAAGACCAAATAGGAATCTTATCCCTAGAAAGGTCAAAGCTTGTAATAGTAACTAATTTTTTTATTGATATTATTATCTCTATTATCAAAAGAAGAAAAGGCATGCTCTTTTAATTTCATTATATGCTATTTTTCCGTGAGGTGGCGTCAGTGTCCAAATGCCCACTGTAATTGTATGGAGACGATAGGTGGGCAGATTTAGGATAGTTTTACTGGATTCATTATTTCGAATCGAGTATATTTATGTGAAAAGAAAATTAAAATATATACAAATAATATGATAAATCGCATCGAATATTCTCAACACGTTGACCCTAGATCGTATATTCGTCTTGGAACACGATGACCCCTGGTCATGTTGCTTCCATGCAATTTGATTCGATGAGAAATGAGTCAAGTTTGGTTATTATCCTTCTCGTTACAATTTTTTTCTGCGGATGTTAGAGCCTGCCGTTACATTTTTTCCCTCTCCAAAACTTTTTGTTACTGTGTTTTTAGTGCTTTAGGACTTGGGCTAGGTTGTTTTGCAGCATAATGGGGATGCAGTACACACTAACCTTTTTTTTAATTTTTTTTCTCAAGTTATCAATCAAAAATTATTGTGAAGAATTATAAATATATTATATTATGGATGCTCATTTAATACTCCATTGCAAATAAGCTTTCTGGAGAAGCTTATTCATATGAGACTCTGCCATAAATATGTTTATCTATTTAGTACTCTATTGGAAATAAGCTTCCTCAAGAAGCTTATCACTTCAGTACTCCATTATGGATAAACTTTACCCCCGGTAGAAGATTATCCATACCTTGTGTCGCGCCCCTTTTTTTCCTTGCGGAGTCTGGGTTTCGACATTCATTGGGAACAACTCATTTCTTTTTGGGAATTGAGTATTTGAATTTGAAGAGTCGCCACCTAATAGATTTAAGGTGCGTAAGGGCACCTAAAGCAAGTAACTCATAGACCGGTTTGCATTACCAGAGATTGGGTAAGAGCTCGAAATAACCTTGAGGGGAAGGTGTTAGGCACCCCTCGCGGTCCACAATGGTGGGTCCCGCCCGAACTCGAATTATGTGAATTAGTCATTTAACAGATAGGCAATCTAAGCACACATATAAGATAAAGAAAATTTAACAGATAAACAGTTTGAGCACACATGTGTAAATAAGATGAGGGAAGTCCTAGGTTTGATAGCTTATAAGATCACATCTGTACAATACCCGGTAAGCCTTCCTCAACTAGAGGAGTTACACGTAGCATTAGCGCACATGTCATCATATCCTTTACTACCCAATTACCCCCCCTTGGTCATAGCCTAAAACGTTCTAGCAATCTTAAAATGTATCATATGCGTGCACTACCCGTCCTTTTACTTATATAGTCCCAGAGGTATTTAAGACTTCTAGTTAAGGTAGATCTAGACTCTCCAACAGTAATTAAAACGAGAAAACGCTAGGTGACAAACAAAACATGTAGGACTGGACTAAGGATAGAACAATTAAAAGGCTCACATTTTACCTCCACAAATAGAGCAAGCAAGTGCACATCTCAAACAACAGATTTCAGATATTTCAGAGAGGTCCTAGAACAAGATATCTAGGTGAGCATGACAAGAAGAGAATACACAGCATTGAGTTACGGCAAAATGTTAAAGACCTAATCAGTTTGCCTACTGATTTTAAAACCTGTTGAATCTGGGCAGTCATAAGTAAGCAAAGCATAGTTTCACAGTTTATTAGACCTTGATTACCTATAGGCTTGTCAGGGCGTAGATCAACAATAACATATCATCTAGACATTAATAAAGACCATGATTCTGAATCAGTAATTGGCAGACAAATTTTTATTTTATTAGGCCTATATGCTGTCTAGGCGCTGAAGAATGATCACAGACGTTACAGAACTGGTTTTACATTTTATCTCTACGAGCATGATGTCTAAGTGTTGAGATTGTTTTTATGCTTATTCCTTATAGGCTAGGTGACAAAACTGATTTTTATGCATTTAAACTATAAGCATGGTATTTAAGCGAGTGCAGTAAAAATCCTAAAAACATGATCTCTAATGCACATAGGAAAGTTTGTGAACATCATTATTAAGGCATATTTGATAAATAACCTAGGAACCAGATTTTTAATGCAAGTGTGAGAATGCAGAATTTTTTTAGAATGGAGATTCAGAACAAATAGTATAATGAGCCTATAAACATGTTTTCTAATGCGCATAACAATCATGTAAGCATGGCTTCTAATTCATGTAGATAATCATAACATCCTATGAGCATGGTTTCTAATACATGTAGACAATCATAACAGTCCTATGAGCATGATTTCTACCTGATTCCCACAAAAGATATATAAAAGTCCCTCCCGTTTTACTAATATCCCCAATATCTATTTGTACAAGAGTTATTATTACAGGCCAAATGTAAATAAATTACAGAAATGAAATCAATATACTATAGGGAGCCTGGATAGGCCAAATAAAAACCTAGGAAACCAGGCTTTCGACCAAATCTGAATTATGCCAGTATCTCATAGTACACCAAACGGTATTCCGGTGTGTCAAAGTTCCCAAGGGCCTCAAAGACCCCGGGCAATGCTCACACCAGAAACCAGTTAAAGAAAACAGTTTTGTGCGTAAGTGTGGAAGAGCCAGCCCCCAGTGTGTCAGAGTTCAAAGGAGTCTCATGGACTCCTAGGCAGTGCTCACACTGGAGGGCAGGACCCTAGATATTCTATGAGTAGGAGTTGAAAATAGTGCTTGAAAAATTGAAATAGTTTTAAGAAAACAGTTTAGAAGTAAAACAGTTTAGAAGCAAAACAGGAGTAGGAGTGAAACAGGAGTAAACAGAGTCATTGCAGCCCTCTGCGTTCAAACAATCAAACAAAGGATAAAACAGGCTCACAAGCATTTCAAACAAGCTTCAGATTGCCTAGATTCAACTCAATCCATTAGTTATCACTAGGTCGGGCACATAGTATGCTGGAAATAGAATAATAATAAATAGAAAGCCATACAAAGAAGAGTAGTAAGGGTTGGGAACATAGAAGTTATTAGTCAGGAACACATAAAATAGGCCAGGAAGGAAAGCATGCCAGTTAATACAAAGCAGGTTGACAACCAAATTCACACTCAATAGGGGATAGACATGCTGATCAGAAGTCAAAAAAAATAAAATAGGAAGCACATAAACTTAACAACCAGATTACTCAATATTGGATAGGACATAGCAACAGAAGTAATCATGTTGATTTAAAGCAATAGACAGGAAAGACACAGGGCTAAATACAGAAGTAGTCATGTTGATTTAAAGTAGTAAGACATAGACCTACATACAGAAGTAGTCATGTTGACTGGGATCAAGGAAGATATAGGTTCAATTACACAGAAATAGCCATACTAATTGAAGTCCATAAATAGGAAAGGCAAAAGTAGTCATGCTAATTGAAATACAGAAAAGTCATGGATTCAACAGAAGTAAAGCAACAGACAAGTAAGCACATAGGTTTAAGCTTCATAACATAATGAATGACATTAGGAATGGAAACATACCAGTACAAGATAGCAAAACAGGAGGTGAAAGTGTGCAGATTAGTGATCTAGCCTTGGCTTTCAACCGGCTAGACAATGTAGTGAACACAATTAGCAGAAAGGTTTTAGTGAGAGCAAGGTTTGTGTGTGTTTCTGAGCTGTGCTCGTGTCCTTAGAAGAATCCGAATAAGAGTATATATAGCACTTAATGAGGTAAAAACAAATAAGGTAAAGAGTGAATCATAGTTCATAAAATAAAGGTAACAAAAAAAATCAATCAACCAATTAGCGAGTCAATTCATATAGAAGAATTCGGAAGAGACCCCTTAGAATGAGGAGAGTCAATTAACAGTACAAAACTAGGGCTCAAATAAGGCAAGAAATCATTCTCATACCATGTAGGAATCAATCAAATCCCTAAGTCAGACTGATAGTTTCAAATAAGGCAAGTATTACTAATTAAAATCACAAATAAGGAAATAGGTAAAAATCACAGAGAGATACTGATCTTAACAGGAAAATATGATTCGAATCCCAAATAAAAATCTATCAGTATATTGGATTGACATAAATAAACAAATAAGGGAAAAACTCACTGAAATAACTAGTGCCGGAAATAGAAAGACCTAGGATTTAAGCATATACACAAAATTAATCAAACCAATAAAGAATAGTCAGATTCAATACTTGGAAGTTTGAAAATCGCTTGAAGAGAACTTAGGACGAACCCTAGTTCTTAGAAATCACTGAAATCACATAACGATAAGAGAAATAGAAAGTTTTTTCGTAGAAAAATACCAAATAATACTCAGAACGTTTCAGATCTACAAGGATCTGAACAGACCCAAGTAGTCATAAGACTAGGGTTTTTGGAAATGATAGAGATGAAAGAAAATCAGTTTAAACCCATAGATTCGAACCAAAAATAGGAAAACAAATAGCACTCACAAATGAAAATGGTCATAGACAGGCCTGTGAAAAAGTTCTGAGCAAAACCAGGTTGAATCTATTTGAGATTCTCTCATAGATCAACGAAGTCGAACAACTAGAAGATGTAGCAGGTCGGCGAGGGCCGGAAAATACAGAGAAACCCCATAGACGGGGAGTTTTGAAGATGACGACGGCTAGGTTTTAGGGTTAGGTTGAGAGAGGGTTGAGAGATGAGGGAATGAAGGGAGGCAAAAATGAAAGAAATGAGGGGGTTTAGGGGGTCATTTGGGATTAATATGGTAAGTTTAATCGTGGATCGTTGATCTAAAATATCAACGGCCACGATTAAATGGAGTTACTGGGTCGGGTAGGTTTAATTGGGTTAGGGTTAGTTTAAATTTGGCTTGGGTTTAATAAATTGGATTTGGGGGGGGGTTCCAATTTTGGGTGTAAATTAGGGGCTGTTATTTAAATACCCATTTTACTAATTAAAATAATTTTAAAAATAGCTAATAAAATGATAAAAAATTGTTTTCAAGCATGAAGGTGGTTTAAAATAGTTATTAAATATTATAAAAATATAAAAGGTCAAGTTCTGTATAGAGTAGTTATGCCTATGTAGAGGCTATATTTGCAAAATATGCAATTATAGTCTTAAACATGTAAATGTAATTATAAAAAATATAATTAAAGTGTTTGAACACTCATATGAACATAAATGATGAATTTAGATGAATAAATCATCATAAAAATAATATAAAGGATAGTTTTGAACATTTATGTAATTAAAATGCAGAAATAAATGGATTTAGGGCTTTTAAAAATCGTAGAAAAATTGTAAAAAATACTTGTGCATGTTTGCACATTTATAAAATATATGAGGGAAAAATTGGGTGTCAACACCTTGTACAATAAGTTTATCCTTTCGGTACTCCGTTATGGATAAACATTACCACAGGTAGAAGATTATTCATACCTGGTATAATAAGCTTATCCTTTCGGTACACCGTTATGGATAAACATTACCCCCGATAAAAGATTATTTATATCTGGTACAATAGTAGCTTACACAGCAGCTTGCAGTAACAGCTTAAACAACAGTTTGCAGTAGCAGCTTACACATCAGCTTCCTTTCTTCTATAAATAGAGGAGATTTCAATTTATTATGTACATCACTTTGAAGTTGAATAATATATCACTTTCTCTCTATACTTGTCTTCTTTACAGTCTTTACTTTATAATACGTTATCAGCACGAGACTCTGCTATCTCGAGAAAATAATTTGAAAATATCAGAGGTACGAACTTTCTTTTTCTAAATAATGTCAAATCTTTCTAAACTTGAATTTGTAGCCTTGGATATATCGGAAAAAAGCTACATGTCCTAGGTGCTTGATGTTGAAATTCATCTTGATGCTATGGGTCTGGCAGACACCATCAAGGACAAAAATCAAGCATCAAATCAAGACCGTGACAAAGCAATGATATTCTTATGCCATTGATCGGGTCCAACCCTACACCACTACAAAGTGGCAAGAGAGATCGATGTAGCTTTTACTCGAGATGGTCGGGATCGAATCCATAGGGAGCTAGATTGTTTGGGATTTGGATTCCTATCTAAACTAGCAGTGCGTAGTGCTCTTAATTACACTTCCAATCATATTTGTTTGTTTGTTACTTCTAATTTTATGATAATGATATGCGAAATTAAACTAAGTATGAATGTTTGTAAGGTTTTCTAAATGGTTAAAGAGGTACTAGGGAAGTGACTTTCTCCTAGGTGAATACTTGATGGGATCTAAAGCCTAAGGCAAAGTTGTGATGTTGGGGATTGCGATATAGCCAATGCACGGATCTGCTGACTCTATACCTCTTGGTAGCTTGAGTAACTTTGCCCTAATTGACTTTCTCAAGACCAATTGAGTGTCAAAATTGTGCAAGCAATATAGGCTCAAGTTGGGTATTACTATCTCTAGGTTTAATCCTTTAATTGGGGCTCTCAATCTCTTGATTACACCTTAATTCCTTGTTGGACCGATTTTCCTAGACTCAAGCTCTCTTTCTCAAGAAGAGCCCAAGTCAAAAAGGCACAAATTAGTGTTTGCAACCACTAATTCAACATGGAAAATACAAATAAGTCCAAATATCAAATACCCATAAACACCTAAGTCTTAAAACAAAAGACCCATCAAATACTCACACTAGGGTTGAGCCACAACCCTAGATAATGGGTCTAGCTACTCATAATATTGGAAGAAATAAGAGATTTAGATGAAGAATAAACCATATAATATGATTACAAACTAAGAATTGAAGATTTAGTATTAAACTAGCTACAAATTATTCAAAAAAGAACAAAACCACCGTTCACGTGGTCTGTTAAGATAAAGATACCCTAAAAATGTGAAAAAGAAATATTTATACAAGGCCGAATTTTCTGGATAAAAATACCCCTGACGGAGGTACCGCAGACCGCAAAAAATGCACCACGGCCGCGGTGAGGCTTTTTAGCTCCATTGCTCAGTCTCTGAATCTGGCCACTGGGGATCGCATAAAATGCACTACGGCCGCGGTGGATTCACTACGGTCCGTGCAAAATGGACTGCGGACCGCAATGGCTTCCAACTTCAAAACACCCAGCTCTCTGAATCCCCTCTCTGCGGACCTCATAAAATGGATTGCGGCCGCGAAGAGGCTACTGCGACCGCGAAGAATCTACCACGAACCGCAGTGCTTGAGCTTCTAAAAGGGCATCTCTCTGATCTTTTCCACCGCGGACCGCACTAAATGGACTGCGGTCACGGTGGGTCTGTTGCAGCTGCAGTGGATTTTATGCTACAGTAGTGCCTTGACTTGTTCTTGGTACTTGTGCAGGTTTAACTCCTTTTTGAGCTGGTTTTGACTACTTGTCACTTTTTTGACCAAACCCTGCAAACAAGCACAATATGTAAGCTTTCGGGATTACTTATATATATTTTTAGTCCAAAACTCAAGCAAAAAAGAGTATAAAATATACTATAATTCCTAGTTATCAACTCCCCCAAACTTAAGCTTTTGCTTGTCCTAGGGCAAATAAAGTAATTCCCACCTGCTTAAGAATAAAACAAGAAAATTCAGCTTACCTAAAGTGACCTCTTCTAGCATCAATTGGGACTAACAATTGCCCTCAAATCAAATGAATCATTAACAACATTCAACCTTTTAAGCACCGTGGTTTTAGTGCGACACAAGAGCATCAAGAGTTGACTCAACTCATCAAGGAAACTCTTTCTACTACTTTGGTCATTGTGGAACCCAAACTCATACACCTCAACTCTTCATACGCAAACCTCACTTTTATGTTGTCGCACTCAGAACAAGGATTGTGGAAAACACACTCATCTCTCTCAAAGAAAGGTCACAAGTCCGGCTTTAAGTACCATAAGTTTGCCCCTTATGTGAGTCACCACTAATGTAAGCTTCATTCAACTCAAGATTATATAGGGCTTTTGTGGAGATATAGTGAAGGCTTTTGGTTCAGGGTAGAAAATATTTGGTCTAAGTAGGTTTCATCTTCCCTTAAGCACTTCATTTCTTCATTTTGGCACATATTCTCTTGACTTTTTGAGCCATTTACTTCTTTCCTAGGGGGTTAGAGAGACACACTGTTACTTTTTCTTGTTCATTTCAAACCTTTTCTCCTTTCTAAACTTTCCACACCTGTCATCTCTTTACTTTTATTGAATCCCTTCATTTCTTTTACATTGTTCATTCTTTTTGACTTTTTGATTTTCTTTCTTTTTCATTGCCTTTCCTTTTCTTCATTTTGTACCTTTTACCACATTGTTTCATTCGTTGTATCTCCCCCCAAACTTATGCTTTTGCCTTGTGCTAAGGAAAGATCGGGTGCCAAGAGAGGGTCTTTTTAGAACGGGTAAAGGCTTGTATCATGATCTTTGAAAGAAAAAGGACTACGGCTCAAAAGGGTTAACTAGGTATATTATCATTGGTAGGCTATGGATCTTTTCAAGATGTCACTTGGATCAAGGAGAGCCTATAATCACTTCTCAAGTCAAACTACACTTAAGATTTCGCCTAGACAAACATTCAGGGCAAGTTCTAGACTAATGGCACGGGACTTGGACTTGCAATTCAAATTCTTACCACACAAGCTAAAGGATTGCTAAAGATACAGAGTCGGGGTCCCACAACAACCTTAGCTAAGATTTGAACAACACAAATGGTCCCGAAAAATCACTTGATGATTATCGGCCAACACAAGAGTCTCAAGGTCACAACTGTCACCATCCTATACACACCAATTTATTTTTGACCATAAGATCAAAAGCAAATATGTTAGGCCCAAGTGAAGCTTTGCTTGAGGCACTATTACTCATTAGCTACTATTTACACAAAACAAAAAGAAAACAGACTCAAAACCTTAAGAAGGTTGTCATGCCATCCATCATCGGGAAGAGCCACCCAGTTCACACAAATTCCACCTTTGGAAAGAATTGTGGAATTAAAAAAATCAAAGGCTTATTGCACGCAAAACTCAAAATAAGAAGCTACGAAAATGAAGTAAGAAGCAATAAAAGAAAATGTGGAAAGTAAAATGAATATGTACAATAGGGGATTTAGACGAATATACACAAGGGAGAATGAATATATACACAAGAAAGTAACTTTATATACGGACCAAGGTTGCAAAGTACGAAAAGTGAAATAAACTGGTAAAATTATGTACATACCAAAAGTGAAAAAGCATAATAAAACAAAAATAGTATCATATTTACAACCCAATATCATCAAAATAGGGCTACCCCATCAAATGAAAGCTAGCATTGTCCTCAGTGCTAACTAACCAAAAATAGCTCAAGAAAAGATAGAGAGTAAAAAAAACTCCCTATTGGTCCTGGGTCTGCATGGGATCATGAGCCTGGGTCCCTGGGTCCTGTGATTGCTCGGGAACCTGTGACTCAACCTCTATAACTTGTGCCTGCACTAGGGACATGTGGCTGCTCTGAAACCTGAGGCTGGCTAGAGGAACCTCCCTGCGGGTCCTCCAACTCTATCACTGCGTCAGCCGTCTGTGGGATCACTCTCCTCCTCTTAGGTGCCCTCTCCATCTCCCGCTCCTACTCTGGCTCAGTTTGAGCTGCTGGAGGTTGCTCATGCAACAACAACTCCAATGGCAAATGATCAACAGCCTTCATCTTTTTCACTTCTGCCCTCAACTCCTTCACAGACTCCTTTGATGCTCGAGTCTTTCTCAACTTCTTTGTTTCCTTAGTCAGCTCCTTCAATGCTTTCCCATGAGTACCTACAACCTCCAATATCAACTGCTGGTTCTCCAGGAGCTTCTTCTGGTTGTCTAGAAGCTCCTTGAGAGTCTCCACCACTGAGGCTGGAACTTGTGGCTGTGGGGGTACGAACTGGGCTTCCACCGAGCTAGAAAGAACAGACAGCTTAGAAGTAGCTGCCTACATCCAGTTGTTGATACTGGTAAGGGTTTGGCTCAAATGGTGGGTAGTCAATGGGTAAGTTGAGGATGAGGGGATATTTGGAGTAGTGGCAGTAGAGGGTCCTGGGGCAATGTTTGGTGTAGCTGAGGAAGGTTGAGAAGAAGCTACAACTACTATTGGCTCTTCAGACTGGCTAGTAGAAGCAGTAGCTTTGCCTTTAGGATATTTGCCTTTTGGGTTGTCATCACCCTTGAGGCTGTACCAGGAGAAAGGCATCTTTGGCTTCACCTTCACATCAAACTTCCTTTTCTCCACATCTTGGTCCTCAAAGTATATTGTCAGGAAATTTAGGTAGGAGTAAGATCTATCACCTTCATTTGCCACCCTTGTGATCACCTTCGACATAATATTCCTGATGTTGATCAGGTACCCTGCCATGATAAAAGCCACCAATATTGCCCGGGAGATAGGTAGAGAGTTCTCATGAGTAGTAGGGTCCAGCCTGCTACATACGAAGGTCTCCCACCCTTTTGCCTTGAAGTTTAAAGTTTGCCTCAATATTAGGACTCCTAATGTCAACCATGCTGGGGTGGTACTCGGGAGTGCCAGGTATTCTGCCAACCACGGACGGGTTGCCTCATCTAATGCTACCTTTTCTAAGTACAATGATTCATCTTCCTCCGGAAAGCCCAAGTAATCATTGATAGTTTTCCCATCGAACTTCACTGTCAAGTTCCGCACCTTAGTCACTTTAGTGCCCTTTTTGATGTGGGCAGTATTAGCATAGAACTCCTTGACTAAGTGCTCATTTGCCTCCTCGACTGTGCTTGAAAAGTATTCCCAACCCGATATCTCTCTGAATTGCCTCTTTATATTAGGGTTGTGATGCAGTAGGTCATTCTCAATGAATTTTCCTCATGTATCAATTCCCTCTCGGGCCACCACTCTTGGAACTTGTGGTAAGAAATCTCACTAACAAACCTATCTTGCCAAGCCTCGGGGTTTCTAGTTCTCTCCACCCCCTCCCCCAGATTTGGGGCACACCCCCTCCTTCTTCAGCAATGAGATCCTCCCCGGGTGTTGTAGCTGATGTTGCACTATCATTACTCTCTGCTGAGACCTCAGACGACTCAAAAAAAATTGAATTGAAGCTTGAGCAGTAGGAGAACCCGGAGGTATAGGCACATCTCTTAATCTATGCTTCTTCTGCTAGTCAGGAACATACTCCGGCACTGAATTGGAGTCAGATGCCTCCTGGGAGGGCAAATACTCACTTCCCTCTGAATGGAAAGCAGCTCTATCTACAGCCTTTATTGACCTTTTGGTGTCCCCAATTACTTTCCGGACTTGGGGGATCAATTTGATCATACCTCATCCCCTACCCCGGGAGGACTCTCCTTTGCCTTTCTGTTTGTCACCTCCACCTCGTAATTTAACCATTGTCTGCAAGGAGAATTCATTTTGTGTTTGTTAGTATCATAGTACCAGGAGAAATAGTGAAGAATATGATTAAAAATAGCTTACTGCGGACTACATAAAAAGCAGTGTGGCCGCGAAGGAACCACCGCAGACCGCACAAAATGGCACCGCGGTCTGCATTGAGGTGGAGGTTAGAATACCCACTCTCTAATCCAGGGCACCCCAGACCGTAGAAAATCCACCGCGTCCACAGTCCTCAAACTTTACCTCTCTGAAGTTTGACTACCAGGGACCACGAAAAATCACACCAGGGACTGCAGAGAGGCACCGCGGACCACGGAGAGGCACCGCGGACCGCATAAAATCCATCGCAGTTGCGGTAAGCATAACTCAGTAATACCAACCTAGGGTTTCAACATTTTTCTTATTTTTAGCCTAAATTCACATATTATCAACCCACTAGGTATTCAATCATTATTCTTAACTGATTAACCCTAATCTAAATACATATGCAACCCTAAGCTAAAAATTGAAAGAAAAGGGAAGAAGAAGAAAGAGAACTAACGAATAAAAGAAAATAAAACAAAATTAAAGACTAGGGAAAGATTAAAGGTACCAGTAATGAGATGCAACACAGTTGATTTAGAAACAATGTTTGAGTTTGAGCAGTTAGGGCGTGGTGAACAGTAGTTTTTTCTATTTAGAGAACAAATGAGTGAAAAGTGTAAATGAAGGCCTGAGGTCCTATTTATAGAAAAAGGACCTGGGACCCACGTTACCTACCCACCGCAGATCACACAAAATGTAACGCGGTCCGCGGTACTTAAGCACAAGGAGCACTGGGGAATAAGTCACTGCGGACCACAAGAAATGCTCTGCAGCCACGGTAGGGCACTGCGGACCGCATAAAATGCATTGCGGTCATGGTAGGGCACCGCGGACCGCATAAAATGCATTGCGGTCACGGTGACAATCTTCAGAGAACCTCCACTTTTTATCATTCAACACTGCAGATGCAATGAAATTTTGCCCCCGCAACACGGCCATTGCGGCCGCGAAAAATGCATTGCGGCAGCAGTGCAAACTTCAGAGAGTGCAACATTTTTCCAATTTGGTCTTGCACTGCATAGAAACAACCCTACACACATCTCACAACCAGTTATCCCAAAAGCAAATCCTACACTAAAAGGAAAATCAAAGAAAGACACATGGGTTGACTCCCAAGAAGCGCCTGATTTAATGTCGCGGCACGACTCAGGTTACCATCAAATCACTTTAGATGGATTAGTGCCACCACGTGGCTGTCATCAATCTTGCCAAGGTAGTGCTTGACTCTATGCCCATTAACTCTGAAGACTTCCCCATTTTTGTTTTCAAGTTAAGTGCACCAAACGGAGTCACAAGCACCACTTCAAAAGGTCCACTCCATTTCGACTTAAGCTTTTCCGAAAACAGACGTAACCGAGAATTGAACAAGAGAACCAAATCACCCACTTTGAACTCCTTGCCACGAGCATACTTATCATGAAGGTATTTCATCTTGTCTTTGTACAAGGACAAACTGGAGTAGGCATGGAATCGGAATTCATCAAGTTCATTAAGCTACTCCACACGAATATTTGCTGCCACATCTCATTCAAGATTCAGCTTCCTCAAAGCCCACATGTACTTGTGCTCTAACTCAACCGGTAGATGGCAAGCTTTCCCAAACACCAACCGGTATGGAGACATACCAATCGGAGTCATGTAAGCAGTCCTATAAGCCCATAGAGCATCATCCAATTTCTTTGACCAATCGGTCTTATTTGCATTGACCGTCTTTGACAATATACTCTTGATTTCCCTGTTTGAGACTTTAACTTGGCCACTCGCCTGAGGATGATAAGGGGTAGTGTCACACCTCCATTTTCGCCCGCGCCACCCGCGAAGGGGTACGGAAGGGAGTTTTTTCCAATTAAAGGACAATCGAAACGGGATTTGTTTATTTATTTTAGAGTCGCCACTTGGGAGATTTAGGGTGTCCCAAGTCACCAATTTTAATCCCGAATCGAGGAAAAGAATGACTCTGTATTACAGTCCGCAAACCAGAAATCCGGATAAGGAATTATGTTAACTTGGGAGAAGGTGTTAGGCATTCACGAGTTCCGTGGTTCTAGCACGGTCGCTCAACTGTTATATTCGGCTTGATTATCTGATATAATACATATTATAATTTATGTGCTTTTATCAACTTTAAACTGCTTTTATTATTATTATTTTTTAGAATTGCAACGTCGTGAAAATGCGTTTCGAACCACATCGCAATCAATGCACCCATGGTTGTTGACACGTTTTGACTCCGTTGAGATTTGGATTTGGGTCGCATAAATGCGCACCCGAGTTTAGGGATGTAGTATTATTAAAATCGTGCCTAAAGAATCTAACACTTTATTACTTTGGAGAAGACCGTGAAATTTGCTAAACGGCCCATCTCGAAATCTAAGTATTCAATTAAACATTTATTGAGGGCCCCGCAATTGGTGCGTTTTATTGGGCAAGGCTCATCTCATTTATTTTAAAAGGACAATCCTAAAATGCCTACATTTTTCTCTATTAAATTTGTCTCTACAAAATGAAAGAGAAAAGGTCTTAATTTATTTACATGCTTGAGTTGTTATAGTTGGGTTTCGAATATTGATTCATAAAATCTGAAAATGATGCAATCAGGGCAGTCCGTTGCCAATGCGGGCCAAAGCCCAACGCGTATGGCACAAAACTGGACCTGGGCCATATCATTCACATGTTACTACCTAATTACATTATACTAGACATGTTCACAGTTTGTCAAATTAAAAAAATACTTGGCAATCTAATTTTAATCCTAGACCATTTACATGCTGAAATTAACCAATAGTATTTAGCTAAACAATATTCCTACAAGTTCCGAAACGGCCTATTCGTTTAATGAACTAACTGTTGAATGTTTAAGAATAGTCTAAATCAGCTAACATGCTTTTTTGAGACATAATAATCATCCAATAATAACAAATTAACTAGACAGAGTTACTATACCATTTATTTATTTATTAGGCAATACACAGATGGTTCGTCTGTTAAGCTATCGTCAGATGTTTTACTATATATATTAAACAGCTACATGATTCTGATTAGAGTAAGCTAAATAATTTATATATACAAATAAAATTCAGAACTTCAACTCTTCATTTCGTATTCATGCTTCATGTTTCAGTTTACAGTAACCAGCGTGTCAGTTGTGTACCTGATATTGGAAGCAAAAGAAAAGGGAGATCAGAAGAAATTCAGTAGCATACAACAACAACAACACCCAACAACCAGAAACAACCAGCAACGAGAAACCAGTGACAGATTTTAAAATCAAGATAAAAATCCAGAAACACCGACAACAATCAACGGACAGAAGCCAAGGGAATCTTTTCAGATTTTGAAAGACTAATTAATGTTCAACCCTTAATTTCTGAATCCGTATATCAGAATATTTAGATTGTATATCAGGTGTATACTACTCTCTCTTTTAATTTCAAGAATGTTTTTATTTGTATTTTTGGAAGTCTTAATATTTTCGTAATATTTCTCTCTCTTCAATATTCAGCTCTCTTTCCTCTTTTTTCTAAGTCTGCTCTATTTATCTTATCACAGACCCCTTAATCAATTAATAAAAACACCCACTTTCTCTTACCAAACTCACTACTACATAAAAAAATACAATTATTACTTATTTAATCAACTTTCTTGAGCCCCGCAATCCCATTATGTCTTGTTCCTCATTTTTGATTAAACAAGTGCATTATTCCCCACCATTATGTCTTGTCCCCCACCATGTGCTATTTTAATATTATTAAAATATTATTTAATCTTAATGGACCGAGCACTAAAAATAAATAATTGTTCAGAATTTTAATTCCAAAAATACCCCTCTGACCTTACTGAAATTACCATTTTAACCCTGAAAATACTGCAATTTACCAATCTACCCCGTCAGCTATAACCAATTCACCTAATCAATTCTAACCAAAATATAGCAGCTATAACCAATTCCTAATCAAATTTTATGAACAAACTCAAACTAAATGATGAACAACAAAGAAACAACTGGAATTATTTTGACTGAACAATGTTTTTTAAACAACAAATCTATTTTCAGATTCAACAACAATAACAAACAAATATATTTAAAGCATGAGCTCAAATTCAAATTAAACTAAACAAAATAAATGAACAGATTCAAATCACTAAACTCAAATAATCAATTGATCTTCAAATTAAATCCAATAAAATTACAACAAAGATGCATGATTCAAACTAAATCAAAAAATTAAAAACCAAAACATAAACTTACATTAAATCACTGGATTAAAACACTCATTCGAAACAAAAGTGAGTGCGAATTAAATCTATATTAAACAACAAACATGATGGATTCAAACGATTTAAACTAACACTCTTCTATATTAAAACTAAATACTTTTAAATTAATAAAACAAACTAAAGAAATAATTATAATCTTCAACTTAAAACTAACAACATTATAATTAAACTAACAATTTCCACAAAAATAAAAAAGAAAAATGAAACAAACTGAAGAAAATAAAAAAACGATAAACATGAAATTAATATCGAACATATCTAATTTCAGATCCGAAAATATAAAACAAATTACGGACAAAAAATGAAACTTAAACCAACTAACCGGAAATGAACAACAACGAGCTCGAACGGAAACAGACAACTCGAACAAACAACCTCGACATACCGGATCTCGACGAACAACGAAAACCCACCTTCCTTTTAACCTTGACAAACTCAAAACGACAAACGACGACCTCGACGGATTGAAATCGAAGAACGACGAGGCAGCAGCTGATCGTGGAAGCTGCTACTGATTTGCTTGCTATGTAGGCGACGACGGTCGAAGCTGGACGAAGCCATGGTCGAAGTCGGCAGCCATGAAAGCTCGTCGATGCTGGGCAAGGTTATGGGCGACGCTGGACAGAAGCAGCAGCAACAACATCCATGGCGGGCTGTGAAACTCACGAACTGGAGAGCTGCTGGACATCGAAGCAGCAGCGTAAGGTGAAGAAGAAGAAGCAACAACGTTTGGAGCTTCGATGAGGAAGAAGAAGGCGCAACGCAGCAATCATGGGAGCTCGACGTGACCGGAGGAGCTTGGGTGTTCATGGCTTGGGCTGTGCGATGAAGAAGAAGAAGAAGCAGCAGCCATGAGAACTCGAGCTCGAGCTCGAGGAAGATGGCGACGATGAAGACAGAAAAGGCGAAAAATAAGGAGATGGTGGTCGTTTGCTTCGTGTGTGTGTGCGTACGTTTGTTGTATGTGTGTATATGTGGTGTGTGTTGAAGGTGGTGGAGGCGTGAGGGGGGCAGGGGGGCAGCCATGGCTGCTAGGTTTGGAGGGGTATTTTTTGGAGAAGAAGAAGAAAAAGAGAGGGAGGGGGGCAGGTAGTTTAGGTCTTGTTTTTTTTAGGGTTTTGTCTTTTTTTTGTTCAAGAATGAAAAATAGAAAGGGTGGGGTGAGGTTTTGGGTTATGGATTGGGTCGACCCGGTTTGAAATGGACCGGGTCGTAGGGGAAGGTTGGGTATCCTTGGGCTTGTGGTTTAAAATTGAAGAAGAGGCCCAATCCGATTTTCGTCTATTTTTTGTTCTCTTTTCTTTCACTTATTGATAAAACTAAAATGTGTGAAATTAAATTATAAAAAAACCAAAATTATCTTAAAATACTAATTAACTTCTAATAAAAATTATCACCCAAAATTAAACATCAATAAAATAAAATCACACAATTTGGACATTAAATGCTAAAAATGCAAAAAATGCCTATTTTTGTAATTTTTTCATTTTGTAAAACAAACTTAATTACTCCTAATTGTAGAATTACATATTAAATACAAATGTGACATATTTTTTATATTTTTATTAATTTAACAAATAAACATGCACAGACAAAAATACAAATAACTATCCAAAAATGCCACGAAAATTCAAAAAGTGCACACAAAGGAAAATTGTTTTATTTTGAATTTTTGGGAGTAATTCTCATATAGGGCAAAAATCACGTGCTCACAGCTGCCCCTCTTTGTTCGAAAACACAAAGAGTTTTCGTGCAAAGATAAAGTGAACGGATACGAGCGATTTTTGCCCGTTCGAGTACTCCGTGCGAAGCGTTTTTTTAAAAAGATTTGACCGGACCTTCGCTTCAAAGGTTTCCTACATATCCCTGGCTAAAAGGGAATCAGGTCAATGTAGTTCGGGAAGTTTTGGTAGCTGGGACTACCATGGAAACTGCAATTTGCTGTTACTGTTGCAACATGCTGTTATTACTACTTACCGATCTCCTTATTACACCGTGCTTAAAAGAAAAATCAAGAAGCTAGGCTAGACTACGGATTACGAGATCCCATCTATATTCCCTTTGTTTTTGATGCCTTGCTTTCTTGTCGGCTTGCATCTATTCCGATGCTTCTTTCTTCCGAGAACTAACGGGGATGACACCGGCCTCTTGCTTTCCTGAACATCAGTTTGCATCTTTTTGTTGTGTCCGCTTGAGGATGTGACTTCTTGCATTATGTTGTGGATCTTTTGTTGTAACCTTCTGCCTTTTGGTGGGTTACAGATTTCAAGACCTGAAATGTAAAGACTGAAAAATATTCCCTCGTTATACAGGTGGGCGCCTAATGCTAAGACATGAAAAGTATTCCCTTGTTATACAGGTGGGCGCCTAATGGTAAAGACATGAAAGTATTCCCTTGTTATACTACTGGGCGCCTAATGGTAAAGACATGAAAAGTATTCCCTAGTTATACAGGTGGGCGTCTAATGGTAAAGACATGAAAGTATTCCCTTGTTATACAGGTGGGCGCCTAATGTAAAGACATGAAAAGTATTCCCTTGTTATACAGGTGGGCGCCTAATGGTAAAGACATGAAAGTATTCCCTTGTTATACTGGTGGGCGCCTAATGGTAAAGACATGAAAAGTATTCCCTTGTTATACAGGTGGGCGCCTAATGGTAAAGACATGAAAGTATTCCCTTGTTATACAGGTGGGCGCCTAATTGGTAAAGACATGAAATGTATTCCCTTGTTATACAGGTGGGCGCCTAATTGGTAAAGACATGAAATGTATTCCCTTGTTATACAGGTGGGCGCCTAATTGGTAAAGACATGAAATGTATTCCCTTGTTATACAGGTGGGCGCCTAATTGGTAAAGACATGAAATGTATTCCCTTGTTATACAGGTGGGCGCCTAATTGGTAAAGACATGAAATGTATTCCCTTGTTATACAGGTGGGCGCCTAATTGGTAAAGACATGAAATGTATTCCCTTGTTATACAGGTGGGCGCCTAATGGTAAAAACATGAAAAGTATTCCCTTGTTATACAGGTGGGCGCCTAATTGGTAAAGACATGAAATGTATTCCCTTGTTATACAGGTGGGCGCCTAATGGTAAAGACATGAAAAGTATTCCCTTGTTATACAGGTGGGCGCCTAATTGGTAAAGACATGAAATGTATTCCTTTGTTATACAAGTGGGCGCCTAATGGTAAAGATATGAAAAGTATTCCCTTGTTATACAGGTGGGCGCCTAATTGCTAAAGAATAACTTGAATTTGTTTCCTCGATTCTCCGAGAAAATTTTCACCTGTGGCAGAAAATTTTCTGCCCCAGTTCCGGTGATCTTTCTTATGGCGTGTCTTTCGGCCATCATCAACACTTTATTTTCCTGTTCAAATCAAAGAAAATTTAGTTAGTTTTTAAAATATGGCGAGTGGTCATGTCACTCTTGATGGGGGATGATTGTTCCCTTCCCATTATTCCTGTTTGGCGTTCCCAAAACTTGTTGAGGATGACGTTATTTGCTGGGGATAACATTCTGATGGGGATGGTTTTTCCATTTATCCCTTCCCCGTTCTGTGTCTCAAAACTTGTCGGGGGTTATTTTGCTGAAGATGGATTTTCCTTTCTTCCTTTCCCACTCTGTGTTGTCCGACCACCTCGGAACTTGGTCGATATTCGGTCGGAGTTCTGCTGGGGATCCTCTTGGAACTTGGCCCACAATTTTCTCAACATGTTTTTTTTTCCGGTTCTTCCCCGTACTTTCCTTGCCATTTTAAACCAATATTATTCGGCCTGGCAACCAACGTCTTTTGTCTTATTGCCTTGTCTCTGGCCTGCCCTCTTCACATTTTACGTTGTACCATTTTGGCAACTGGTTGTAAGCTCTGAAAGACCTTTCTCAAAAAAAAAAAAACTGGAAAAAGTCTTTTAAACAAAGAAATGAAAAGATAGAAAAATAGAAAATCTTTTTGAACAAATGATAGGGAAAAGAAAAGAAATGAACTTATCTGGGTGGTATAACCGATTCCAACAATCATGTCGTGCATTCCGGATTAATCAACCCAGTCTATTTGTGTCGATCAATCTTTCTGATGTCTTCACTTGCTGGGGATAAATAGGTGCCCACCTCTTTGCAAAATACGGATCCTTTCCGCCAATCTATCTTGTCGCCTCATAGTGCCCTTCGCGGGGTTTTCACTAATAAGACTCTCTCATTTCTCTCAGTTCCCGTCGCCTTATGGTGCCTGTGAAGGTTTTCACCGATAAGACTCTCTCATTTTGCTTCTCTCAGCTTACGTCGTCTTATGGTGCTTGTGAAGGTTTTCACCGATAAGACTCTCTCATTTTGCTTCTCTCAGCTTACGTCGCCTTATGGTGCCTGTGAAGGTTTTCACCGATAAGACTCTCTCATTTTGCTTCTCTCAGCTTACGTCGCCTTATGATGCCTGTGAAGGTTTTCACCGATAAGACTCTCTCATTTTGCTTCTCAACTGGGGATTGGAGTGTTGCCGGTAAGATTCTCTCTACGGGGAATTTCTTATGGCTATCAATTCTTTCAGCTCATGATCCTCATTCAGTCGGGGACCGGCGTGTTATTCTCGGCTTTCATTTGCCTGTCTTGGCACCTCTCGAATACTGATCGGGAGGTCTTTTTTTTTTGGACATCAATATGGGTTTTATGTGGGGCTTAGAAGAAAAGGATTTAAAATTCAAAATAACTTTGATGGGTAAAACATTACAACTCTTGGAATCAAACTTTTTTTTTCAAAAATTTAAAAACATAACTTCTTTCCCAGTTTTCTTGCTTGGGGATTTTTTTGATTTTTTTTTACATTATGACCGAGCCGTGAGGCGCCTACGTATCCTCTTTGAGGAATCAGGTCGAACGTAGTTCACTTGATTCCTTTGTTTTTCTTGCGACCTTTTTTTTTCTTCATTCTCCTTCTTTTCTCTTTTTCATTTTTCTTTTCATTAATGATTCCAAGAGAGGGGTATAAAAGGATAAGTAAGGCTCAGAGGGGTAAAGCAAAGGTTAAAAGTGTTTGGATAGAAGTGAGAATTGCCTTCGTCATTTCATTATCCGATAAGCACCAAGTACAAACAAACAAATAAACAACAAAAGAAATTACACATAATATCTTTTGACTGCATCAGAATTGATAGCCATGTCGACGCATCTTCCTTCGAAATCTGTCAGACGTAAAGCGCCATTGGATAATACTCTGGTCACAATATACGGCCCTTGCCAATTCGGGGCGAACTTGCCTTTTGCCTCGATCTGATATGGGAGGATCCGTTTCAATACATGCTGCCCTACTTCTAATTTCCTAGGGCGCACCTTCTTATTGTATGCTCTTGCCATTCTCTTCTGATATAACTGGCCATGGCATACTGCTGCCAATCTTTTTTCATCAATTAAGCTCAACTGCTCCAGTCGGGCTTTGACCCATTCATCATCATCAATCCCAGCCTCAGCGACAATCCGAAGGGATGGAATTTCAACTTCTGCTAGTATCACTGCTTCAGTTCCGTATACCAACGAATAAGGAGTTGCACCTACTGATGTACGAACAGTAGTGCGATAACCCAACAATGCAAACGGTAGCTTTTCATGCCATTGTCTGGACCCTTCTACCATCTTCCTCAAAATCGTTTTTACGTTTTTGTTGGCTGCCTCAACTGCACCATTCGCCTTGGGACGATACGGGGTAGAATTACGATGTGTAATCTTGAACTGTTGACATACTTCTTTCATCAAACTACTGTTAAGATTAGCACCGTTGTCCGTGATGATCACTCTCGGGATCCCAAATCTACAGATGATATGGGAATGGACAAAATCCACCACCGCCTTTTTGGTCACTAACTTGAAAGTCTTGGCCTCCAACCATCTGGTGAAATAATCGATGGTTACCAGAATGAACCTGTGACCGTTTGAAGTTGCCGGCTCAATGGGTCCAATGACATCCATGCCCCACACAACAAATGGCCATGGCACTGACATTGTATGCAATTCTGTCGGCGGAGAATGAATCAGATCTCTGTGTATCTGACACTAATGTCATTTTCGCACGAAACTGATACAATCATGCTCCATGGTGAGCCAATAATATCCCGCTCGCAGAATCTTCTTTGCCAATACATATCCGCTCATATGGGGCCCACAGACTCCAGCATGTACCTCTGTCATCACTGTCGTGGCTTGACTAGCATCTATACATCTCAGCAATCCCAAATCTGGGGTTCTTTTGTACAACACTCCTCCACTGAGGAAGAATCCATTTGACAATCGCCGGATGGCTCTTTTTTGATCTTCGGTGGCCTACTCCGGGTATATCCCCATCCTGAGGTACTCCTTGACGTCATAAAACCATGGCTCGCCATCCACTTCTTCCTCTATCATGTTGCAATAAGCATGTTGATCACGAACCTGAATATGCAACGGGTCTACATGGATCTTGTCTGGATGGTGCAACATCGATGCTAAAGTGGCCAAAGCATCAGCAACCTCATTATGAATTCTCGGGATGTGTCTGAACTCCATTGATCGAAATCGCTTGCTCAGATCGTGTAAACATTGTCGATATGGTATAAGCTTTAAATCCCGTGTTTCCCATTCACCCTGGATCTGATGTACCAGAAGGTCCGAGTCTCCCAAGACCAAGACGTCCTGGACATCCATGTCTGTAGCTAAATGTAAGCCCAGAATGCATGCCTCATATTCAGCCATATTGTTGGTACAATAGAAACGTAACTGAGCTGTAACAGGATAGTGATGTCCTGTTTTAGAAATAAGTACCGCTCCTATTCCAACTCCTTTTGCATTCGCAGCCCCATCGAAGAAAAGCTTCCACCCTGGTTCCTCATTCAGTTCTAGCTCCTCTATATGCATCACTTCTTCATCTGGAAAATACGTCCTCAAAGGCTCGTATTCTTCATTAATAGGATTCTCAGCCAAGTGATCGGCCAATGCTTGGGCTTTCATGGCCGTCCTCGTCACATAGACAATGTCGAACTCTGTGAGTAATATCTGCCATTTTTCCAATCTTCCTGTGGGCATAGGCTTCTGGAAAATATACTTCAATGGATCCAGGCGTGAAATAAGGTAAGTAGTATGTGACGACAGATAATGCTTAAACTTCTGTGCTACCCAAGTTAGAGCACAACATGTCTTCTCAAGTTGAGTGTACTTATTCTCATAGACTGTAAACTTCTTGCTGAGATAATAGATGGCTTGCTCTTTCCTTCCTGTGATGTCGTGTTGCCCCAACACGCAGCCAAACGAATTCTCTAGGACCGTTAGATAAAGGATTAATGGCCTCCCCGGCTCAGGTGGAACCAACACAGGTGGATTTGATAAATATCCTTTGATCTGGTCAAATGCCTACTGACATTCTGCCGTCTATTCTATCGCGACATCTTTCTTCAGCAATCGAAAGATGGGTTCACAAGTTGCTGTGAGTTGAGCAATAAATCTGCTGATGTAGTTCAACCTTCCCAACAGACTCATTACTTTTGTCTTATTCTTCGGTGGTCGCAAATCTTGGATAGATTTGATCTTTGACGGGTCCAGTTCAATACCTCGCTGACTGACGATGAATCCCAACATCTTTCCAGATGGAACACCAAAGGTACATTTAGCCGGGTTAAGCTTAATATCATACCTTCTAAGTCTTTGAAAGAACTTCCTTAGGTCTGCTACATGGTCTTCCTGATGCTTAGACTTTATGATCACATCGTCCACGTACACCTCGATTTCTTTATGGATTATGTCATGAAACACAGTAGTCATTGCTCTCATGTACGTTGCCCCAGCATTCTTCAAACCAAATGGCATCACCCGATAGCAATAAGTTCCCCACGGCGTAATTAATGCCCTTTTTTCCGCATCTTCTTCATCCATCAAAATCTGATGGTACCCAACATAGCAATCTACAAAAGATCCGAGCTCACGTCTGGCGCAATTGTCGATCAAGATATGGATGTTGGGTAAAGGAAAGTTGTCCTTTGGGCTTGCCCTGTTCAGATTGCGGTAATCAATACACACCCTGATCTTCCCATCTTTCTTTGGCACCGGCACCACATTAGCCAACCAATCAGGATATCGAGTGACACGAATAACCTTTGCTTGCAGCTGCTTGGTTACTTCTTCTTTAATCTTCACACTCATATCCGTTTTGAACTTCCTCAATTTCTGCTTGAGGGGAGGGCATACCGGGTTAGTGGGCAATTTATGAACTACTAAATATGTGCTTAACCCCGGCATGTCATCATATGACCATGCAAAAACATCTTTGAACTCAATAAGTGTTTTGATCAATTCTTCCCTGATATTTGGTGCAATGTGGATGCTTATTTTAGTTTCTCTGATATCGCCGGCATCCCCTAAATTAATGGCTTCTGTGTCATTTAAGTTGGGCTTGGATTTTTCTTCAAACTGGCTTAACTCCCTATTTATCTCCTCGAAGGCTTCATCCTCATCGTATTCCGATTTATTATCATAATCGACCTCTTGTATGGCTAGTTCGGAATCAGATTGATCTTTTAGACTATGTTGAAGATCCGTTGTGCATGCCATGTCGTTAGAACCAGTATGAAAAGAACTATTCAGAAAAAGAAACGAAGGAAACAAAATTAAAAAAAACATATAAAATAAGGCATAAAGAAGAAACTTTTTCGTTTTATTGAATTATGGGATAACAAGGTTTCACACTTTGTTGAGCAGTAATAGAAATAAAAAGGAATCTGGATTACAACCCTGGAAAAATCCAGAAAACAAAAAGGAAAATCAGAGCCAACTACCAGGACTCCCTCCGAGTAGGAAGAGGAGTAGTTGTCCAATTGTTGACATTGGCCCTAGGCCCCACAAACTGTATGTCTGCCTTACTGGAGCCCTCTCCAACTTCTATTGTGTTGACATCTGCGAAAATTCTTTCTAAGCCCTCATCCAAATCTCCATCTGGCCTAATCAACGGTCCACGAATTTTCGGGACTGACGACCTTGTGACAAAACTTTCTATCTGCTGCAGTTGGTTTGAACCCCAATTCTCGGGACCTTGTGACCTTGAGACGCGGAACTGGCTTGGGAAGAGCCCAAACTTTCTTCTTCATTTTCCGAGCTCGCTTTATATCTGCTGCAGTTGGTTTGAATCCCAAAAGTCTCTAAATTCTTGGGCAAAGAGACAGGTTGAACAATTCCCTGGAGCTTAGCCCCCAGACCTTTTCCTGGCACGAACCCATTACTTAGCATCTCCGAAACTATCATGATGGTTGCGGAAGCTATCCTGGGGTGTGGCATGCTTTTACCCTCAGGAATCTTGTTTGCTGACACTGCATCAAAAATCTGATAAACCCAGGGACCTTTGTCATTGTTGGTTTCTATGAATGGCACAATGTCACCTCCCAAGGTGCACGCAGTGTCTTCCCCATGCAGCACGACATCTTGTCTGTCCCATTCAAACTTGACCATTTGATGCAATGTGGATGGTACTGCTTTGGCCGTGTGGATCCACGGTCGTCCCAACAAAAGGTTATAAGATACCGCGACATCCAATACCTGGAACTCCATAGTAAACTCGACCGGGCCGATGGTAAACTCGAGTATAATATCCCCCACGGTGTCTGTTCCACTTCCGTCAAATCCTCGGACGCAAACGCTGTTCTTGTGGATTCTATCATGGTCAATATTCAACTGGTTCAATGTGGATAATGGACAAATATTGGCACTTGAACCGTTATCCACCAACGCCCGAGTAACTGCCGAATCTTCACATTTGACAGTCACGTAGAGAGCTTTATTATGTTTCGTGCCCTCCACTGGCAAATCGTCATCAGAGAATGTTACCCTGTTTACCTCAAAAAATTTATTGGCAATCATTTTAAGGTGGTTCACTGAAATTTCATTGGGCACATGAGATTCGGTTAGTATCTTCACCAGGGCCCGATGATGCTCGTCCGAATGGATTAATAGTGATAACAACGAGATCTGGGCCGGTGTTTTCTTCAATTGTTCGACAACGGAGTAATCCTGTACTTTCATCTTTTTCAGGAATTCCCCCGCTTCTTCTTCTGACACAGGTTTCTTTGTTACTGCTGGGTTGGTCCTTCTCAACTCCACGGGAGTAAAACACCGTCCCGATCGAGTCAGTCCCTGTGCCTCATAACTATCCTCCTCCACTTGCTTTCCCTTGTACATTACCACTGCCTTTTCATACTTCCAAGGCATAACCTTGCTATCAATCACTGGCAATTGGACTACCGGCTTTATGATGACCGGTTCCCTGTAGACCCCTTT
Source organism: Nicotiana sylvestris (assembly GCF_000393655.2). Lineage (NCBI taxonomy): Eukaryota > Viridiplantae > Streptophyta > Magnoliopsida > Solanales > Solanaceae > Nicotiana > Nicotiana sylvestris. The sequence continues at coordinate 184,671,666 of NC_091062.1, forward strand.
CACAACAACTACGGGTGCAGATGATCCCGATACTACCAACTTGGCTGGCTCTGGTTTCTTTATAGCGGTGGATGGATTCTTCCCTAATATCACCGCTGGAATGACATCTTCCCCCTTCAACTGTACCCCTACTTCCCCACCGGTCGATTTTTCTTTCGGAGTGGCACGGATCATCATCACTGTCTCTGAGGGTTTCTTTGGCTCCCCTCCTTCGTGCACAAGCTCGATCATGTGGTCTTCGTGGTGCTTTGGCAATGGGTTCTGGTTAATGTTAGGTGCCTCCGGTGCCTGTACCTTGATCTTGTTGGTATCAATAAGATCTTGTATCGCATGTTTCAGCCTCCAACATTTCTCGGTATCATGTCCGGGAGCTCCCGAACAATATTCACATCTTACCGAGTGATCCATATTTTACGGTAAGGGATTTGGAAACCTAGTCTCAACAGGATTTAATAATCCCAACTGCCTTAATTTGTGGAATAAGGCAGTATAGGTTTCTCCCAACTTAGTAAAGGTTCTTTGCCTCTGCAGTCTTTCATTTTTGGAAGCTGGATTTTCCCTGAAACCCGTCCCTGGAGGGTTCTTGTAGGCTCTTGGCGGTGGATAAGTGTTTTGCGGTGGTGGGTAGGTATTATGTGGAGGTGGGTATGTATTGTGGGGAGCTAGCGCGCGCCATTGCGGGCGAGCCGGGGTTTGAGTATATGTATGGGCTTGATGGACGGAGAAATGTTGTTCTTGTGGTGGGTAGTAGGGTTGTGGAGGGTAATTTGGAATGTGTGGGTAGTTTAGATGATGGGGTCTGGGTTGGTAATGAGGGGAAGGACCTCTAGATCTGGACCAATTGCCTGCCTATATGGTCGTGACCTCTTCTCTCTTTTTCTTTCCGAGCGCACCTCCCGTGTCGCTCTGAATGGCCTGAGTTGTGGCCTTAATTGCCGAGTAACTCAGGATCTTATTGGACTTAAGTCCCTCTTCTATCATACCTCCCATTTTCACCACTTCGTTGAAGGATTTGCCAACTTACGTCACCAAGTGACCGAAGTAAGTTGGCTCTAGAGTTTGTAAAAAGTAATCTACCATTTCTCCCTCTCTCATTGGAGGATCAACTCTGGCTGCCTGTTCTCTCCATCGGAACCCAAATTCCCGGAAGCTCTCCCCGGGTTTCTTCTCAAGCTTTAGCAATGTGAGACGGTCTGGGACTATCTCAAGGTTGTATTATAAGTGTCCTGCGAAAGCCTATGCCAGATCATCCCAGGTGTACCACCTGCTCGGATCTTGTCTTGTATACCACTCTAGTGCCTACCCGCTCAAACTTTGGCCAAAGTAAGCTATCAGTAGCTCATCTTTGCCCTCGCTCCCCTCATCTTGCTACAAAAGCCCCGTAGATATGCCATAGGATCGCCATTCCCTTCGTATAAATCGAATTTGGGCATCTTGAACCCTGTTGGTAATTTGGACGTCAGGGAAAGGGCATAGATCCTTGTAAGCCACGCTAACTTGGTTGCCTAACCCGTGCATGTTCCTGAAGGACTGCTCCAGGCTTTTAAATTTCCGTATCACCTCGTACTGCTCTGGGCTCTTAGCCGGCTTTTCAATCTCCGTCGGGACCTCAAAGTGGGGATTATAGGTATGTGGCTCGGGTGCTTTGAATGTGAGTTCAGGGGGGTAATATTGCGTATCGTGAGCCTGAAACAATGGCTCACTAGACGATATGTGCAATGGGGCTGGGGCTGGCCCCACAAAGACGGGAACATTTGGTGGAGGAGGATTCTGATTGGCTGGTGGAGCTTGGGTATCATAGGCCTCTCTCCCCTGATAGTAGTAATGGCTTGGGAAACTCGTTGAAGGGCCGGGAGAGGGGTATTCTGGCGTGTGTCCTCGTTGGAGAGTAGGAGTAACATGTAGTTCATGCCCCTTTTGGGCTCTAGCTAAGGCTATCTGCATTTCATTCATTTCCAACTTCATCTTTTCCATTTTTTCCATGGCCTCCTTCAGCATCTGATTTGCCGTCTTTTCCGACTCAACACTGTTGTCTGAGCCAGTCATGCTTTCTGGTATGGGCCCTTTTGATCTTGTTTGATAATGGTACGGTGCCAGTACACTTTAACAAACTAACTGATATAGATTGGAAAAACAACAAACTTGTCAGTGTTAGAGTCTTAACAGATATTGTAATTACACGTTGGGGGATGCAATGTTCTTAGGCAGTTAACCATTTCTAACATTCTTTTGGTCTGACCGCATGCATCATCCTGACTTATTTTATTTGTGCCTCTTTAGAGTGTTTCAGGGACCTCTCTTTTCTTCTTCTCTCTCTCTTTTTCCTTTATTAATTACGGTCGAATCCTATAGAGATTGCCTACGTATCGTGACCCCGCACGAATCAGACCAGGCGTAGTTCGTGCCGCAAAGTAAAGACACAAAACTCTTTTGGAATCATACAATTCATCACCAAAATTTGCTATTACAAGCTACTTATTTTAAACAAAGAACATCAAAATACAGATTCCAAAATTCTTAACCTGACTCGATGAAAAAAAACAACATATGGGAGACAACGGACCCATAAAGTCAACAAACAAGACTCGAACTAGGGATACATTAAAGATTTCAATTTTGGTGCCCGCGAGGCATCGTTCGGCCTTTCCGCGGGCTTTGGTGTAAGACCCCTTTGCAAGCTCTTCAACTCATTCATGATCCGGTGGACGTAGCCCATGATGGAGGCAAGAAGGGTATCACGAGGTATTTGCTCACATGCTAGGCATCTCATGTAGATGTAGTGCCCAATATCATCAATCTTACCCCGGATGTTATCCCTTTCCCCGAACAGTTGCTCTATTCGCCGGTTCTTTAGTCCCAGTACTTGAGCATTGTCGGTGAGTCGATCCTGAAACCTCTCCATTTGTTCTTCCATTCTGGCCATTAAATCATAACAGCGCCTTCTGTCTGCCCGGGCATCTCGGGCTTGTTTAAAGATCCGCTCCTGAAGAGTGGAGTTTGTTTCTCTTGCTATGCAAGCCTCGGATCTCTCCAAGTCCTCTCGGCTTTTGCTGACTTGATTTCTCAACTCTGCTATCAACCTTTCATCGGAGTGACGTTTCTGTCGGTCGTTGTTACTTTTACTGACTCGGCGAATTCGGGCTTTTAGTGCCTAGTTTTCTTTGGTTAATTTGTTCTTTTCACCCTGCTCCGAGGTAACTTGCACGCTGTTCTCAAATTTAAGCCTTTCAACTTGTTGCTTCAGCTTCCCGATTTCAGCCCGGTAACCTTCTTCTCTCGCCAACCAACCCCACTGTTCCTGCGAATCATCCGTAAATTGTTGGACATGAGCTCTTTTAGTAGGTCTCTGACGAATCTGGAACCTTTTCCCGAACCAAACATCGTACTTTGGGTCTACCTCACCCTTACCCAGTTCTCGAACCATAGTCTTGGGCTCAAGGAATCTACATTCGTGCCACCGCTTTCTAATTTTTCCTTTGGGGAACACGACTCCTGGACTCAACTCAATGGCGTGCTTGCTTAGATCCTCATCAGCGGGAATTACCTGAAATCTTCCTAGTTGGCGCAATACCTGATAAGGAGCATATGGTTGGATACTTCGACTACTTATTATGATAATGAACATTCCACTTAAAAACTAAAAAACGACTCTCCAGGCGGTTACCTTTTTTTTTCATATTCATATTTATATCCTCTGCAACCATTGTTGGGACGGACTTTCGTGGAAAAGAAAAAAGACCTTTATCGGATTGGAAGCGATGACTTAAGCCTCTTTCTTCTTCTTTTCTTATAGGGCGTTTAAAGAGCGTGACTCTTTAGTTTAATTAAGTTCAAATTAGTTAAATTAAAAGGCCCCCATTCAATTCATTGTTGTTGTCCTTAATCGTTCAAGCCACGCTTCGACACCTTCAGGGAATACAACGCCTGTCATCCGTTTCTCAAAACCACTGATACAATTTTGTTCGATCAACCCGTGATTCATATATCCTACTCGGTGACAAAGGTGTTCTTGCATCCACAGCTGGAGTAACAGATTGCATCCTTGGAAGAAATTGCCTCCTTCTCGGCATATAGTTAAAGCTCGGTAGATTTCGGACAAAACCAAAGGGACCACAGTACTGATAGTTTTCTTGATTGCAACATCAGCCATCCCTACAAGGCCTATCTCTATTTTCTTATCTTTGCGGGGACAAACCATGATTCCCAGGAATGCTATTATGAATGCCAAAGTACGTCTCGCCTCCCACTTGTTCCTGTTCCCAGCATGAGTTAGTCCGAGGTTCGGCTCTTCAAAACCCTGAGGAGTACCATACCGTTGATATAAGAATTGGAGAGCGCAGCATCCTCTCGACAAATCATCATTTTGCACCTTCCGACTAATATTTAGCAAATCCAAAAACCCGTGCTGAGATACCGGTCTTGGTGAAAGCAAATATTGTCCCCTTAATTTCCCATTCAATCCCACATATCCGGCGATTTCCTCTAGTGTAGGTGAAAGTTCAAAGTCAACAAAACGGAATACATTGCGGGTTGGGTCCCAGAACGGTATTAGAGCCTCGAGGATATCTGTCCTCGGCTTGATATTCAACAGATTGACAAAACCTCCTAAAATTCTTCCTACTATCGTCTTTCAGATCATTCCACCACATGTGGAGTTGTAGAGGGGCCTCGCTAAAGACTGAGAACGGTTCATTTTGATTTGTGCTCATCCTGCACATTTATTAATGTGATTAAAGAAGGAAAAACTTTTATTCGACTCAAAACAAAACTATCTATATTCCATCTTTTAATTTTGAAGATAAAGGACTGGGTTTTCAGATACGGCCTTTCAGCACTTCGGGGACGAAGATTTTAAGGCTGTGTAGGTCTACCGGTCAAAAAATCCCAAAAATGGCCGTTTGTGCAAATTCAGCCTTCCGGCGTCCCTTTCGGGAATACTCGACTATTTATGGCAAAACAGCCTGACTCGATTTATTTTTCTGATGAAATTAACATTTGGCATATTTTGGTTATTTTAGCAAAGGGGGAGGTTGGACCCGATTAGGGCTGCCTACGTATCTCACATCCGGTGAGAATCAAACCGGCGTAGTTCGCCAATTTACACAAACTATATTATTCTTTATTTTTTTTAAAAAAAAAAACAACATGTTTTCGCTTCTTTTGGCAAATAACCTATTTTGAAACAAAATCAAGACACTTTTTCATTTTCATTTTTCAAGGCAAGACAAACTATTTTGTGTTTCTACTTTTGAAAAAAAGACAGAACAACGACTTTTTTTTCAACAATAAAACAACCTATTCTTTCCAAACTAACATAAAGACTCCTTTTCTATTTTCCCTTTGCTTTTAGTAAAACAATTTTTTTTTTTGGAAATTTCGGCAGAGTTTCGACACTATTTGGACATTGTTATTTTTTCAAAGTAGAAAATTAACCCTATACACTGCTATTTTTCTTTCTTTTTTTTTTCAAATGTTTCCAATATTCAAAACCGGACAGCATGCAAGTCCAAAGCAAATAAAATGCACAAGCAGTAAGTAGGATGCATCAGGATGGTCTTTTCTGTTTTAGGTTGCTATTCCTAGACGGACCCAACCCCTATGTTGAGTCCCCTAAGTCAAAAATGCACATGATGCAGATAAGCGTTCCTACTAGGGATCCGGCATGAAGTTGAGTTATTCTAGGTTCAGAACCTGGGTGTTTGTTCTAGACCTGGCTTACCCGAGCGGACAGCTCGAGCCGAGGGGGAGGCAGCAATCCGGGAATACAGAAGCTTCGCCGACTTTGCAACTTATCCAAACCTCGTTCTAAATTGGGATTTGACACTATACAGAAAAGAAGTCGTACGAAGTACACCCTTCTTCATGATTTAGAAGACTTAGAGAGGAGATGGGTTTCGACACAGTTTATATACAGTTCACAAAATATTAAAGTGGTAAAAGCAGTTAGTTAGCACATTATGCACAGATCATGTAACAAAATCAGATAAAACCAAATATAACAATTTATCTAAGCTCGAATTTCTAACCCTGAACCAGTGGTTCTGGGTCCTGGTCCCCAGCGGAGTCGCCAGAGCTGTCACACCTCCTTTTTCGCCCGCGCCGCCCGCGAAGGGGCACGGAAGGGAGTTTTTTCCAATTAAAGGACAATCGAAACGAGATTTGTTTATTTATTTTAGAGTCGCCACTTGGGAGATTTAGGGTGTCCCAAGTCACCAATTTTAATCCCAAATCGAGGAAAAGAATGATTTTGTATTATAGTCCGTGAACCAGAAATCCGGATAAGGAATTTTGTTAACCCGGGAGAAGGTGTTAGGCATTCCTGAGTTCCGTGGTTCTAGCACGGTCGCTCAACTGTTATATTCGGCTTGATTATCTGATATAATACATATTATAATTTATGTGCTTTTATCAACTTTAAACCGCTTTTATTATTATTATTTTTTAGAATTGCAACGTCGTGAAAATGCGTTTCGAACCACATTGCAATCAATGCACCCATGGTTGTTGACACGTTTTGACTCCGTTGAGATTTGGATTTGGGTCGCATAAATGCGCACCCGAGTTTAGGGATGTAGTATTATTAAAATCGTGCCTAAAGAATCTAACGCTTTATTACTTTGGAGAAGACCGTGAAATTTGCTAAACGGCCCATCTCGAAATCTAAGTATTCAATTAAACATTTATTGAGGGCCCCGCAATTGGTGCGTTTTATTGGGCGAGGCTCATCTCATTTATTTTAAAAGGACAATCCTAAAATGCCTACATTTTTCTCTATTAAATTTGTCTCTACAAAATGAAAGAGAAAAGGTCTTAATTTATTTACATGCTTGAGTTGTTATAGTTGGGTTTCGAATATTGATTCATAAAATCTGAAAATGATGCAATCAGGGCAGTCCGTTGCCAATGCGGGCCCAAGCCCAACGCGTATGGCACAAAACTGGACCTAGGCCATATCATTCACATGTTACTACCTAATTACATTATACTAGGCATGTTCACAGTTTGTCAAATTAAAAAAACTTGGCAATCTAATTTTAATCCTAGACCATTTACATGCTGAAATTAACCAATAGTATTTAGCTAAACAATATTCCTACAAGTTCCGAAACGGCCTATTCGTTTAATGAACTAACTGTTGAATGTTTAAGAATAGTCTAAATCAGCTAACATGCTTTTTTGAGACATAATAATCATCCAACAATAACAAATTAACTAGACAGAGTTACTACACCATTTATTTCTTTATTAGGCAATACACAGATGGTTCGTCCGTTAAGCTATCGTCAGATGTTCCACTATATATTAAACAGCTACATGATTCTAATTAGAGTAAGCTAAATAATTTATATATACAAATAAAATTCAGAACTTCAACTCTTCATTTCGTATTCATGCTTCATGTTTCAGTTTACAGTAACCAGCGTGTCAGTTGTGTACCTGATATTGGAAGCAAAAGAAAAGGGAGATCAGAAGAAATTCAGGAGCATACAACAACATCAACACCCAGCAACCAGTAACAACCAGCAACGAGAAACCAGTGACAGATTTTAAAATCAAGATAAAAATCCAGAAACACTGACAACAATCAACGGACAGAAGCCAAGGGAATCTTTTCAGATTTTGAAAGACTAATTAATGTTCAACCCTTAATTTCTGAATCCGTATATCAGAATATTTAGATTGTATATCAGGAGTATACTACTCTCTCTTTTAATTTCCAGAATGTTTTTATTTGTATTTTTGGAAGTCTTAATATTTTCGAAATTTTTCTCTCTTTTCAATATTCAGCTCTCTTTCCTCTTTTTTCTAAGTCTGCTCTATTTATCTTATCACAGACCCCTTAATCAATTAATAAAAACACCCACTTTCTCTTACCAAACTCACTACTACATAAAAAATACAATTATTACTTATTTAATCAACTTTTCTTGAGCCCCGCAATCCCACTATGTCTTGTTCCTCATTTTTTATTAAACAAGTGCATTATTCCCCACCATTATGTCTTGTCCCCCACCATGTACTATTTTAATATTATTAAAATATTATTTAATCTTAATGGACAGAGCACTAAAAATAAATAATTGTTCAGAATTTTAATTCCAAAAATACCCCTATGACCTTACTGAAATTACCATTTTAACCCTGAAAATACTGCAATTTATCAATCTACCCCGTCAGCTATAACCAATTCACCTAATCAATTCTAACCAAAATATAGCAGCTATAACCAATTCCCAATCAAATTTTATGAACAAACTCAAACTAAATGATGAACAATAAAAAAACAACTAGAATTATTTTGACTGAACAATGTTTTTTAAACAACAAATCTATTTTCAGATTCAACAACAATAACAAACAAATATATTTAAAGCATGAGCTCAAATTCAAATTAAACTTAAACAAAATAAATGAACAGATTCAAATCACTAAACTCAAATAATCAATTGATCTTCAAATTAAATCCAATAAAATTACAACAAAGATGCATGATTCAAACTAAATCAAAAAATTAAAAACCAAAACATAAACTCACATTAAATCACTGGATTAAAACACTCATGCGAAACAAAAATGAGTGCGAATTAAATCTGTATTAAACAACAAACATGACGGATTCAAACGATTTAAACTAACACTCTTCTATATTAAAACTAAATACTTTTAAATTAATAAAACAAACTAAAGAAATAATTAATTGAATCTTCAACTTAAAACTAACAACATTATAATTAAACTAACAATTTCCACAAAAATAAACAAGAAAAATGAAACAAACTGAAGAAAATAACAAAACGATAAACATGAAATTAATATCGAACATATCTAATTTCAGATCCGAAAATATAAAACAAATTACGGACAAAAAATGAAACTTAAACCAACTAACCGGAAATGAACAACGACGAGCTCGAACGGAAACGGACAACTCGAACAAACAACCTCGACATACCGGATCTCGACGAATAACGAAAATTCACCTTCCTTTAACCTTGACGAACTCAAAACGACAAACGACGACCTCGATGGATTGAAACCGAAGAACGACGAGGCAACAGCTGATCGTGGAAGCTGCTACTGATTTTCTTGCTATGTAGGCGACGACGGTCGAAGCTGGACGAAGCCATGGTCGAAGTCGGCAACCATGAAAGCTCGTCGATGCTGGGCAAGGTTATGGGCGACGCTGGAATCAGAAGCAGCAGCAGCAACATCCATGGCGGGCTGTGTGAAACTCACGAACTGGAGAGCTGCTGGACATCGAAGCAGCAGCGTAAGGTGAAGAAGAAGAAGCAGCAACGTTTGGAGCTTCGACGAGGAAGAAGAAGGCGCAACGCAGCAATCATGGGAGCTCGACGCGACCGGAGGAACTTGGGCATTCATGGCTTGGGCTGTGCGATGAAGAAGAAGAAGAAGAAGAAGAAGAAGCAGCAGCCATGAGAACTCGAGCTCGAGCTCGAGGAAGATGGCGACAATGAAGACAGAAAAGGCGAAAAACAAAGGAGATGGTGGTCGTTTGCTTCGTGTGTGTGTGCGTATGTTTAATGTGTTTGTGTATATGTGGTGTGTGTTGAAGGTGGTGGAGGCGTGAGGGGGGCAGCCATGGCTGCTAGGTTTGGAGGGGTATTTTTTGGAGAAGAAGAAGAAAAAGAGAGGGAGGGGGGCAGGTAGTTTAGGTCTTGTTTTTTTTAGGGTTTTGTCTTTTTTTTGTTCAAGAATGAAAAATAGAAAGGGTGGGGTGAGGTTTTGGGTTATGGACTGGGTCGACCCGGTTTGAAATGGACCGGGTCGTAGGGGAAGGTTGGGTATCCTTGGGCTTGTGGTTTAAAATTGAAGAAGAGGCCCAATCCGATTTTCGTCTATTTTTTGTTCTCTTTTCTTTCACTTATTGATAAAACTAAAATGTATGAAATTAAATTATAAAAAAACCAAAATTATCTTAAAATACTAATTAACTTCTAATAATAATTATCACCCAAAATTAAACATCAATAAAATAAAATCACACAATTTGGACATTAAATGCTAAAAATGCAAAAGATGCCTATTTTTGTAATTTTTTCATTTTGTTAAACAAACTTAATTACTCGTAATTGTAGAATTATATATTAAATGCAAATGTGACATATTTTTTATATTTTTATTAATTTAACAAATAAACATGCACAGACAAAAATACAAATAATTATCTAAAAATGCCACGAAAATTCAAAAAGTGCACACAAAGGAAAATTGTTTTATTTTGAATTTTTGGGAGTAATTCTCATATAGGGCAAAAATCACGTGCTCACAGGTAGAAACTTTTTGATTGACACCATACTTTGCAAGCAAAGTGTCAAAAGCTCTATTGCAAAAATGAGACCCCTCATCACTTATGATTACTCGAGGAGTGCCAAACCTAGTAAAAATGCTCTTTTTGAGAAACGCAACAATATTGGGTAAAGCCATGGCTTTAACCCACTTTGAAACATATTCAACTTCCACTAGAATATATGTGTTCCCACACGAACTAACGAACGGGCCCATGAAATAAATGCCCCACACATCGAAAATATCAATTTCGAGAATAGTATTGAGAGACATCTCATCTTTCTTCGAAATTCCACCCGCTCTTTGACATTCGTCGCATCTCTTCACAAGTTCACTTGCATCTTTGTACAAAGTTGGCCAGTAAAACCCACAACTAAAAACCTTCGAAGCGGTCCTCGCCCCACCATGATGACCACCATAGGGAGAGGAGTGACAAGCCTCTAAGATACTCAATTGCTCCTCCTCAGGGATACACCTCCGGATCACACCATCAGTGAAAATATTAAACAAGTACGACTCATCCCAATAGAAGTCCAAACTATCCCGTTTAACCTAGAGCTCACACGGAATTATACCAGTCACAAGGAAATTAGCAATATCTGCAAACCATGGCATACCATTCACCGACACAGAAAGGAGTTGCTCATCGGGAAATAAATCATTGATCTCTAGGTCATCACGAGGCCTCCCCTCCTCTTCCAAGCGGGACAAGTGGTCTGCCACTTGGTTTTCACAACCCTTACGATCCACAATCTCCAAATCAAACTCTTGAAGTAACAAGACCCATCACATCAGCCTAGCTTTGGAATCCTTTTTCGTCATCAAGTACCGGAGTACGTCATGATCGGTATGAACTATGACCTTGGCACCCATGAGATACAGCCTAAATTTCTCCATTGCGAACACAATAGCCAAAACCTCTTTTCCATTCACCGCGTAGTTCACTTGAGCATCATTCATTGTCTTGCTCGCATAATACACCGGATGAAATATTTTATTCACTCTTTAACCCAAGACCACCCCAACCGCAACATCACTTGCATTACACATAAGCTCGAACGGCAATGCGGTAATAAAAGGAGTTGTGGTCAACTTGTGCTTAAGAAGTTTGAAGGCTTTCATACATCCCTCATTGAACACGAACTTGGCATCTTTTTCCAATAACTTGCACAAGGGATTCACTACCTTCGAAACGTCCTTGATAAATCTTCGGTAGAACCCCGCATGCCCAAGAAAACTTCTAACTCCCTTGACTGAAGTAGGGGAGAAGGAGCCTTGAAATCACTTCAATTTTTGCTTTGTCCACCTCTATACCGTTCTTTGAAATTTTATGGCCAAGGACTATGCCCTCTTCAACCATGAAGTGGCATTTCTCCCAATTAAGCACAAGGTTGGTTTTTTCACAACTGGCCAGCACTCTATCAAGATTTTTCAAACATTCATCAAACGAGTCACCCACAATACTGAAGTCGTCCATAAACACCTCCAAAATGTCCTCCACCATATTGGTAAATATGGCCATCATACACCGCTGGAATGTTGCCAGTGCATTACACAACCCAAATGGCATCCTAGAAAAGGCAAAGGTACTATATGGACAAGCAAATGTGGTCTTCTCCTGATCTTCTAAAGCAATCAAAATTTGGTTGTACCCAGAATACCCATCCAAGAAATAGTAGAAGGCACGCCCAGCAAGTTTGTCTAGCATCTGATCAATAAAAGGCAATGAAAAGTGATCCTTGCGGGTCACTTTATTCAACTTGTGGTAATCTATGCACACCCTCCATCCGGTGACTGTCCTGGTAGGAATCAACTCATTTTGCGCATTGGTAACCATGGTTATACCACCCTTATTCGGCACGCATTGCACCAGAGAAGTCTAAGAGCTATCAGAGATGGGGTACACAACCCCGACATCCAACCACTTGATCACCTCCTTTTTCACAACTTCTTGCATTGCCTCATTCAACCTCCTTTGATGTTCTAAGGAGGGCTTTGCATCATCTTCAAGAATAATATTGTGCATACATAAGGTGGGGCTTATCCCCCAAATATCTTCTAAGGTCCATCCAATTGACTTCTCCCATTTTTGGAGCACCGCCAATGTGGCATCTACCTGCATGTTAGTAAGACAAGAGGAAAGAATAACTGGCAAAGTTGAACTAGGGCCTAAGAATTCATACCTGAGGTGTGGAGGCAACGATTTCAACTCCAACATGGGAAGCCCCTCGATTGAGGGCTTTGTTGGGGGAGTCTTTATATTCTCAATATCCAAAGAGTGTTTCCGAGGCTCATAAGAGTAAGAGCCCATTCCATGTAAAGCATTGACACACTCCACCCGACCTTCATCCTCATTTTCATCAAGATTCAACAATACTGCCTCTATAGGGTCTTCCACATTGATCATTGCACTAGTATCATCGACTATCACTGCCATGACAAGATCCACAAAAGAGCACACTTCAGAACTGTTGGGTTGCTTCATTAACTTGCACACATTAAAGATCATTTTCTCATCACCCACCCGGAAGGTAAGTTCCCCTGCTTCCACATCAACTAAGGCCTTCCTAGTTGCTAGGAAAGGTCTTCCCAATATGATCGGAACCTCATAATCTGCCTCACAATCCAAGATCACAAAATCAGCCGGCAAGATAAATTTTTCCACCCGGACAAGAACATCATCAATTATACCCAATTGTCTCTTCATTGTTCTATCCGCCATTAGAAATCTCATGGAAGTCAGCCTCGGTTGCCCAATACCCAAAGTATTGAAAATTGAGTAGGGAATCAAGTTGATACTTGCCCCAAATCACATAGAGATTTTGCAAAGTCTGCACTCCCAATGGTGCAAGGAATGTTGAAAGCACTGGGATCTTCAAGCTTCGGAGCCATTGAGTGCACTATTGCACTAACTTGGTGGGTCATCTTTATAGTTTCACAATCCATGAATTTTTTCTTTGTTTCCAAGTCTTTCATGAACTTAGCGTACCCCGGCATTTGTTCTAGAGCTTCCACCAACGACATATTAATTGATAAGCTCTTCATCATATCAATAAATTTCTTAAACTGGTTCTTATTTTTCTACTTCGCAAGCCTTTGAGGATAAGGTAGAGGTGGCCTTGGCAAAGGGGCCTTGGCTTTGGGCACAACTGTTTCCGGCATGTCTATTACGTGTTCCTAGACGGGTTCACATCATTCTGAGTTTTCACCTCGGCATCTTGGATATCAATCCTCACTTCCTCATTCACGCTCTCATCAATCACATTTTCAACCACCAAAGGGATCTCATCCTCTTGAAACTCAACTTCATCACTCAAAATTTCTTTTTGTTTGGAGGCATTCACATCACCGCCTTGTCCACTTCTTGTAGTTACCGCCATTACATGCCCGGAATTGTTCCCACCCTTCGGGTTGACTACCGTATCACTAGCTAGATCCCCCTTAGGGCGAGTATTCTAGGATTGTGAGATTAATTGAACCTCCAAGTTCCTGATTGAAGTATTGTGGGATTTGCCCTCCCATGATCATGGAGCTCTTTGTGCAAGTGAATGACCGTGGGGTCACCTTGCGGCACATTGGCTCTACTTTGCCAAGCGGAGTATGTGTCAACCATCTCATCCAATATTGCATTAGCCTCATCATACGGTGTGTTCATGAAATTGCTCCCGGCGAGTTGGTTCACTATGCACTGATTTGTTGTGTTAATGCCATGGTAGAATGTCTGTTGTATCATTGACTCAATCATATCATTATCCGGGCATTCCTTTACCATGGTCCGGTATCTCTCTCATATCTCATGTAGTTGCCCATTGGGATCATACTTGAAAGCTAAGATTTCATCCCTCAAGGTCGCCATGTGGCCCAACGAGAAAAACTTTGCAATGAATTTATCCGCCAACTCATCCCAAGTAGTGATGGAATGGTTGGGAAGTCGTTCAAGCCAGTCCAAATCCTTCCCTCTAAGTGAAAAACGGAATAATCTCAATCAAAGTGCATCCTCTGACACATTTGTTTTCTTGCTCCCCCAATAGGTATCAACGAAACCCTTAAGATGTTTGTAAGCATTCTGATGGGGAGCACCTGTGAAATACCCTCGCTGCTCCAACAAAGTCAACATCATATTTGTAATTTGGAAATTGCCCGCCCAGATCCGGGGTGGGACAAATGCACTAGCATATCCTTGATCTGGGAGCACCCAAGGAGCCACTCTTGGAGGTGGCGGGAGAGGGTCTGGAACATTATCATTGGCCTGACGGCCTCTCCTTTGAGCTTGAGGCGCTATAGGAACCTCATCATCAATATTGTTATCTACCTCCTCCCCCGGTGAAAGATCTCCAAGAGGTGCGTTGTTGTTGTTTGCCGCTATTTTGTACCTGAGTTGGCGACACACACAATTTAGTAACACAGAAGGAAAGAAAAACAATACATAAAACTATTTAGATAGATAGCCAAAACTGTTAGCTCCTCGGCAACCCTACACCACTACAAAGTGGCAAGAGCGGTCGATGCAGCTTTTACCCGAGATGGTCGGGATCGAATCCACAGGGAGTTAGATTGTTTGGGATTTGGATTCCTATCTAAACTAGTAGTGTGTAGTGCTCTTAATTACACTTCCAATCATATTTGTTTGTTTGTTACTTCTAATTTTATGCTAATAATATGCGAAATTAAACTAAGTATGAATGCTTGTAAGGTTTTCTAAATGGTTAAAGAGGTACTAGGGAAGTGACTTTCTCCTAGGTGAATACTTGATGGGATCTAAAGCCTAAGGCAAAGTTGTGATGTTGGGGATTGCGATATAGACAATGCACGGAGCTCCTCACTCTATACCTCTCGGTAGCTTGAGTGACTTTGCCTTAATTGACTTTCTCAAGACCAATTGGGTGTCAAAATTGTGCAAGCAATATAGGCTCAAGTTGGGTATTGCTATCTCTAGGTTTAACTCTTTAATTGGGGATATCAATCTCTTGATTACACCACAATTCCTTGTTGGACTGATTTTCCTAGACTCAAGCTCTCTTGCTCAAGAAGAGCCCAAGTCAAAAAGGCACAAATTAGTGTTTGCAATCACTAATTCAACATGGAAAACACAAATCAGTCCAAATATCAAATACCCATAAACACCTAAGCCTTAAAACAAAAGACCCATCAAATACTCACACTAGGGTTGAGCCACAACCCTAGCTAATGGGTCTAGCTACTCATAATAATGGAAGAAACCAGAGATTTAGATGAAGAATAACCCATATAATATGATTACAAACTAAGAATTGAAGATTTAGTGTTAAACTAGTTACAAATTACTCAAAATAGAACAAAACCGTCGTTCACGTGCTCTACTAAGATAAAGATACCCTAAAAATGTGAAAAAGAAGTATTTATACAAGGCCGAATTTTTTGGACAAAAAATACCCCTGACGGAGGTACCGCGGATCTAGGAAAATGCACTGCGGCCGTGGTGAGGCTTTTTAGCTCCATTTCTTAATCTCTGAATCTGGCCACCGCGGCCGCAGTTGCTTCACTGCAACCCGCGCAAAATGGACTGCAGACAACAATGGCTTCCAACTTCAAAACTCCCAGTTCTCTGAATCCCCTCTTTGCGGACCGTATAAAATGGATTTCGGACGCGAAGAATCTACCGCGGACCGCAGTTCTTGAGCTTCCAAAAGTGCATCTCTCTGATCTTTTTCACCGCGAACCGCGCTAAATGGACTGCAGCCGTGGTGTGTCTGTTGCAGCTGTAGTGGATTTTATGCTATAGCAGTGCCTTGACTTGTTCTTGGTACTTGTGCAGGTTTCACTCCTTTTTGAGTTGGTTTTGACTACTTGTCACTTTTTTGATCAAACCCTGCAAACAAGCACAACATGTGTGCTTTCGGGATTACTTGTATACATTTTTAGTCCAAAACTCAAGAAAAAAAGAGTATAAAATAGACTAGAATCCCTAGTTATCAGCCATCACCTTGATGAAGGCTTGAAAATGGAATATCTCACTGTTAAAGATCCAGTCATACAGTAAAATAATTTGGAAGACAGATATGACCGACTGATCGTGATATGTTGGAGAAACTTTTCACCACTTTTCATGCCTCAAATATGCTCCTGCAGCAGCAATATCAAGAGATAGGATTCAAGAATATTCTGAACTTCTCACATCTTCTTATAGCCGAGCAACATAATGGGTTATTAATGAAAACCATGACAGCTGACCTACTAGTTCTTATCCATTCCCTGAAGTAAATGAGAGGAACTTCCACCAAGCTAAGCATGGAAGAGTTTGGGGCCCCAATCGTGGTCATGGTCGTAGTCGGTGAAGAAACTCTAATCATGGTAATAATAATGAACCAAAGAACCCTCCACACCACCAGCAGTGGAAAAATGAAGGAACAAAAGCATGAAGCGGTGCAAGCAACAAATGCATGCTATACATGTGGAGGAAAATGGCACTCGTCACGTATCTGTCGTACGCCAAAGCACCTGGTTGAGCTTTATCAAGCCTCCTTGAAGAAGAAAGAGAAAAATGTTGAAGCAAATTTTATTTCTAAAGATAATTTAGACTTGAGAAAATGCATAAAGACCCCATTCAACTTGTCTTGAAAAATCATTTACACACCTAAAATTTACAGGTGTCCTAATGATAACTAGGGATTATGATGCATTTTACACTCATTCTTGCTTAAGTTTTTATTAGAAATGTGTACAAAATAGTCCCAAAAACTCACCAGTTGTGCTACATTGCAGGTTTGATCAACAAGGTAACAAGGTGTCAAAACCCAGCTCAAAAAGGAGTGAAACTTGCACCAGTACCAAGACAAGATCAAGCTCAGTCAAACAGGGCCAGTGTGGCCACACAACATTCTATGCGATCCGCAAAGATGAAGTTCAGAGAGGATCCTTTTCAGGCCACAAGGCAATGCGGCCGCAAAAAGGTTTTGTGCAGTCTGCATTGGGTTCATTGCGGCCGCACTCAATTTTGTGCGGTTCGCAGAGCCTAGGTTCAGAGAGGTGGCATTTTGGAGGAACTGGCCAATGCGGTCCGCGGTCCTTTTTGTGCGGACCGCAATAGAAGCCACCGCGGCCGCACTCGACTTTGTGAGATTCGCAAAGCCCATGTTCAGAGAGCAAATTAGTCAAACTAAGAGACTTAGTGCGGCCGCACTCGATTTTGTGCGGTCCGCACGCAAGGGTATTTTTGTCCAGAATTTTCAGCCTAGTATAAATAGTTTCTTTTCCCATTTCTAGGTCATCAGATAGTTTTGGACGTAGATCTACGCTCGTGAACTCATTCCTTTTACTATTTTGAGTATTTTTAGCTTAGTTTCAACATCGATCTTCAAGTTTTATTTAGCAATTAATTATTATGGGCTTTTCTTCATCTATTTCTTTGTTTTCTTCTCTAATTATGAGTAGCTAGACCCATTAGTTAGGGTTGTGGCCCAACCCTAGTATGGGTAATTGATGGGTCTTGTGTTTTGATACTTGATTATCTATGGGTGTTTGATATTTGGGCTAATTTAGGGTTTTAATATGGAATTAGTGGTTGCAAACACTAGTTTATGCCTAGTAGACTTTGGCTCTTCTTGAGAAAGAGAGCCTAAGTCCATGAAATTAGTCCAACAAGGAATTGGGGCGTATTCAAGATATTGATAGCCCCAATTAAAGGGTTAAACCTAGAGATAGTAATACCCGACTTGAACCTTGATTGCTTGCACAAATTTGTATACCCAATTGGTCTTGAGAAAGTCAATTCGGGAAAAATTACTCAAACCACCGAGAGGTGTAGAGTGAGTAGAATCGTGCAATGGTTATATCATATTCCCCAAATGTGTCAATCTAGCCTTAGACTCAAGAATCCGTCAATTAGCCACCTAGGAGAAAGTCACTACCCTAGTGCCTTTTATCTATTTGAACAACTTGCAATAGTTTAATCTTAGCTTTACTTAGCCTAATTTAGCGTTGTAGTATTATAAAATTAGAATTAATATAAAAACCAAAAATGTTCAGAAGTGCAATTAGGAATAAATACACAACTCCACTTTAGATAGAAATTCAAGTCCAATATCTAGCTCCTTGTGGAAATCGATCCCGACCTTCTCAGGTAAAAGCTGCTTCGACCTCTCTTGCTACTCAATAGTAGTACAGGGTTGGCCTCGATCACTTTTTGGCGCCATTGCCAGCGAGCTAACAATTTTAGCTATCTATCTAAATAGTTGTTTGTATTGTTCTTCTTTCCTTATTTGTTACTAACTTGTGTGTGTCGCAACTTCAAGTACAAAATGGCAGCAAACTTAAACAAAGCACCTCTTGGAGATCTTCTGCCGGGGGAGGAAGTAGATGAAAATGTTGAAGATGAGGTCCCTATTGTGCCTCAAGGACAAAGGAGAGGCCGCCAAGACAATGATAATATTCTAGACCCTCCCCCGCCACCTCCAAGAGTGGATCCTCGAGTGTTTCCAAACCAAAGCTATGCAAGTGCAATTGCCCCGCCCCGAATTCGGGTGGGCAATTTTCAAATTACCAGTATGATGCTGACATTGCTGGAGCAGCGTGGGTATTTCACAGGCACTGCCAATCAAAATGCTTACAAACATCTCAAGGGGTTCATGGATACCTGTTGGGGGAGCAAGCAAACTAATGTGTTCAAGGATGTACTTCGGTTAAGACTCTTCCCATTCTCACTTAAATGGAAGGCATTGGATTGGCTTGAGCGACTTCCCAACCATTCCATCACTACTTGGGATGAGTTGGCAGAAAACAAGTTGATTGCAAAAAATTTCTCACCGGGGCATATGGCAGCATTGAGAGATGAGATCTTAGATTTCAAGCAGGAGCCCACTGAACCTTTGCATGAGATTTGGGAGTGCTATAGAACAATGGTAAATGAATGCCCCAACAATGATATGACTAAGGCGATGATCCAACAGACTTTCTACTGGGGAACACAACAAACCAATGCATAGTGAACCAACTTGCTAGGGGCAACTTCATGAAGCTATCTTATGATGAGGCTTCTGACATTCTTGACAAGATGGCTGATACTTCTTCTGCTTGGCAAAGTAGAGCCAATGTGCCCCAGGGTGACACCACGGTCACTCATTTGCACAAGGAGTTACATGATCATGGGCAGGCTATAGCTGAGTTGACAACTACAATGAACCAACTAGCAAAGGCATAGTTGCAACAAGTTCAAAATCCCTCGCCAAGTGAATGTTATGGAGGGTGTCAACATGCTAGTCAACAAAGGAAGACAAAGAGGTCAACAGAACCAAGGGAATTCGGAGCAATTTGACAATGATTGTGGTGGATTTCAAGATGATGGTTATGATGAACAGAATGAAGAGGTGCAATACGTGAATAATTATCAAGGCCAAAGGGGCAATTCTTCCAACCAACAACAATGGAGACCCCAAGGCAATTGGGGCAATCAACAACAACAAGGCAATGGTAATTGGGGGAACAACAACCAAAACTCCTACTGGGGGAATCAAAACAACAATCAAAACATTCAGGGCAATTGGAATGGGAACAACAACAACTGGGGTGGTAACAATAATCAAGGTGGGTGGAATAATGGCAACCAAGGAAACCGGGGGCAAGGCTTTCAAAGGCCCCCAATGTACCAACAACCGAACAATCCGCCCCCATTTCCATCCCAAGGTCCTAGTTCTTCCAACCCTGACATGGGGAGAATTGAAATAATGTTTGAACAGATGATGAAGAAGAGTGTGGATTACGATGCTTAGTTATCTTTGCACAATACTTCAATTAGAAATTTGGAGGTCTAGTTAGGCAAAATCTCACAGTCCTTGAATACTCGCCCTAAGGGTGCTCTACCAAGTGATACGATAGTAAACTCGAAGGGTGGGAACAATCATGTTATGGTGGTAACTACAAGGAGTGGATGAGGCGGTGATGTGAATGCATCCAAATAAAAGCAATTTTTGAGTGATAAAGTTGAGTTGCAAGAAGATGAAGTTCCTTTGGTGGTTGAAAATATGATTGATGAGAATGTGAATGAAGAAGTAAGGATTGATATTCAAGATGCCGAGGTGAAAACTCAAAATGACGTGAACCCATCTAGGGAACACGTAATAGACATGCCGGAGCCGGTTGTGCCTAAAACCAAGGCTCCTTTGCCAAGGTCACCTCCACTTTATCCTCAAAGGATTGCGAAATAGAAAATGAGAATCAGTATAAAAAGTTCATTGATATGATAAAGAGATTATCCATTAATGTGCCCTTGGTGGAGGCTCTTGAAAAAATGTCGGGCTAGCTAAATTCATGAAGGACTTGGTGACAAAGAAATAATCCATGGATTATGAAACTATAAAGATGACCCACCAAGTTAGTGCAATAGTGCATTCAATGGCCCCGAAGCTTGAAGATCCCGGTGCTTTCACCATTCCTTGCACCATTGGGATTGAAGACTTTGCTAAGGCTCTATGTGATTTGAAGGCAAGTATCAACTTGATGCCCTACTCAGTTTTCAAGACTCTGGGTATTGGGCAACCGATGTCGACTTCCACGAGATTGCAAATGGCGGATAGAATGATGAAGAGACCATTGGGTATTATTGATGATGTGTTTGTCTTGGTGGACAAATTTATCTTGCCAGCTGATTTTGTGATCTTGGATTGTGAGGTGGATTATGAAGTTTCAATCATATTGGGAAGACCTTTCTTTGCTACTGGGAAGGCCTTGGTTGATGTGAAAGCAGGGGAACTCACCTTCCGGGTGGGTGATAAAAAAGTGGTCTTTCAAGTGTGCAAGTCAATGAAGCGGCTCAACAGTTCCGAGGTGTGCTCTTTTGTGGACCTTGTCACGGCAGTGATAGTTGATGATACCAGTGCAATGATCAATGTGGAGGACCTTCTAGAGGCCGTATTGTTGAATCTTGATGTCAATGATAATGAGGGCCGAGTGGAGTGTGTCAATGCCTTACATGGGATAAGATCTTACTCTTATGGACCTTGAGAATCGGAAGACTCCACCAACAAAACCTTCAATTGAGGAGCCTCCAGTGTTGGAGTTGAAGCCGTTGCCTCCACACCTCAGGTATGAGTTCTTAGGCCCTAGTTCTACTTTGCCAGTTATTCTTTCCTCTTGTTTTAGTAACATGCAAGTTGATGCCACATTGGAGGTGCTTCCAAAGCAGAAAAAGGCAATTGGATGGACTCTAACTGATATCCGGGGATAAGCCCCGCATTCTGCATGCACAAGATAATTCTAGAAGATGATGCAAAGCCCTCCTTGGAACATCAAAGGAGGTTGAACGAGGCAATGCAATAAGTCGTGAAAAAGGAGGTGATCAAGTGGTTGGATCCCGGGGTTGTGTACCCCATCTCTGATAGCTCTTGGACTTTGCTGGTGTAATGTGTACCGAAGAAGGGTGGCATGACCATGGTTGCAAATTCACAAAATGAGCTGATTCCTACCAGAACCGTCACCGGTTGGAGGGTATGCATGGACTACCGCAAGTTGAATAAAGTGACCCGCAAGGATCACTTTCCATTGCCTTTTCTTGACCAGATGTTAGATCGACTTGCTAGGCGTGCCTTCTACTATTTCTTGGATGGGTATTCAGGGTACAACCAACTCTTGATTTCTCCAGAAGATTAGGAGAATGCCACATTCACTTGTCCATATGGCACCTTTGCCTTTTCTCGGATGCCTTTTGGGTTGTGTAATGCACCGGCTACATTTCAGTGGTGTATGATACCATTTTCACTAATATAGTGGAAGACATTTTGGAGGTGTTCATGGATGACTTTAGTGTTGTGGGAGATTTATTTGATGAGTGTTTGAAAAATCTTGATAGAGTTTTGGCCCGTTGTGAAGAAACCAATCTTGTTCTTAATTGGGAGAAATGCCACTTCATGGTGGAAGAGGGCATAGTTCTTGGGCATAAAATTTCAAAGCACGATATTGAGGTAGATTAAGCAAAAATTGATGTGATTTCAAGGCTCCCTCCCCTACCTCTGTCAAGGCAGTTAGAAGTTTTCTTGGGCATGCGGGGTTCTACCGGAGATTAATCAAAGACTTTTCGAAGGTAGTGAACCCCTTGTGCAAGCTATTGGAAAAGGATGCCAAATTTGTGTTCGATGAGAGATGTATTCAAGCCTCTGAACTTCTCAAGCATAAGTTGACCACCACTCATATTATTACCACACCTAATTGGAGTTTTCCCTTTGAGTTCATGTGTGATGCAAGCGATGTTGCGGTTGGGGCGGTTTTGGGTTAAAGAGTGAACAAAATGTTTCATCTGGTGTACTATGCGAGCAAGACAATGAATGATGCTCAAGTGAACTACACGGTGCACGAGAAAGAACTTTTGGCTATTGTGTTCACAATGGAGAAATTTCAGCCATATCTTATGGGTGCCAAGGTCAAAATCCATACCGATCATGCCACACTCCGGTACTTGATGACGAAGAAGGATTCCAAAGCTAGACTGATGTGATGGGTCTTGTTACTTCAAGAGTTTGATTTGGAGATTATGGACCGAAAGGGTAGTGAAAACCAAGTGGCGGACCACTTGTCCGCTTGGAGGAGGAGGGGAGGCGTCGTGATGGCCTAGAGATCAATGACTCATTTCCCGACGAACAACTCCTTTCGGTGTCGGTGAATGGTATGCCATGGTTTACGGACGTTGCTAATTTCCTTGTGACTGGTATAATCCCGTGTGAGCTCTCTTCTAACCAAAGGAAGAAGTTCAAATGGGATAGTTTAAATTTCTATTGGGATGAGCCGTACTTGTTCAAGATTTGCACGGATGGTGTGATCCAAAGGTGTGTCCTGGAGGAAGAGCAATTGAGTATCTTGGAGGCTTGTCACTCCTCTCTCTATGGTGGCCATCATGGCAGGGCGAGGACGGCTTCCAAAGTTCTTAGTTGTGGGTTTTATTGGCCAACTTTGTAGAAAGATGCAAGTGAACTTGTGAAGAGGTGTGACGAATGTCAAAGAGCATGTGGAATTTCAAAGAAAGATGAGATGCCTCTCAATACCATTCTTGTGGTTGATATTTTTGATGTATGGGGCATTGATTTTATGGGCCCGTTTGTTAGCTCATGCGGGAACACTTACATTCTTGCAGCGGTGGACTATGTTTCAAAGTGGGTTGAAGCATTGGCTTTACCCAACAATGAGGCCCGGAGTGTTGTTGCATTTCTCAAGAAGAGCATTTTTACAAGGTTTGGCACTCCTCATGCAATCATTAGTGATGGGGGTCTCATTTTTGCAATAGAGCGTTTGACACTTTTCTTGCAAAGTATGGTGTCAACCACAAAGTTTCTACTCCTTATCATCCTCAAGCGAGTGGCCAAGTTGAAGTCTCAAACAGGGAAATCAAGAGTATATTGTCAAAGACGGTCAATGCAAATAGGACCGATTGGTCAAAGAAGTTGGATGATGCTCTATGGGCTTATAGGACTGCTTACAAGACTCCAATTGGTATGTCTCCGTATCGCTTGGTGTTTGGGAAAGCTTGCCATCTACCAGTTGAGTTAGATCACAAGGCCATGTGGGCTTTGAGAAAGTTAAATCTTGAATGGGATGTGGCAGCAAATCTTCATGTGGAGCAGCTTAATGAACTTGATGAATTCCGATTCCATGCCTACTCCAGTTTGTCCTTGTACAAGGACAAGATGAAATACCTTCATGATAAATATGCTCGTCGTAAAGAGTTCAAAGTGGGTGATTTGGTTCTCTTGTTTAACTCTCGGTTACATCTGTTTCTGGGAAAGCTTAAGTCAAAATGGAGTGGACCTTTTGAAGTGGTGTTTGTGACCCCGTTTGGTGCACTTGATTTAAAGAACAAAAATGGGGAAGTTTTCAGAGTAAATGGGCATAGGGTCAAGCACTACTTGGTAAAATCGATGACAGCCACGTGGTGGCACTTCTTCATCTCAAATGATTTGATGGTAACCTGTGTAGTGCCGCTACGTTAAATCAGACACTTCTTGGGAGGCAACCCATGTGTTTTTCTTCTTGTTTTTCTTTGATTTTCATTGTAGTGTAGGATTTATTTTTGGACTAACTGGTTGTGAGATGCTGTAGGATTGTGTTGATGCAGTGCAGGAAAAAAGTTGGAAAATGACCACTCTCTGAAGTTGTCAATGCGGACCGCACTGCCATTTTTTGCAGCCGCAAAGACCTTAGTGCGGGGGCAAGAAATCAATGCGGACCGCACTGGTGATTTGAAAAAAGTTGGGGTTCTCTGAAGATTACCACCGCGGCCGTATTGCATTTTGTGCGGTCCGCGGTGGTCCACTGCGGCCGCATTGCATTTTGTGCGGACCCCAGTGGTTGACTTGTCTAAGCCTTATGGTTTTGAGCAATGCGGACCGCGATGCCATTTTGTGCGGTCCGCGGTGGGTAGGTGAGATGGGGCCCAGGACCTTTTTCTATAAATAGGATCTGAGGCCCTCTTTTTCAACTTTTCGATCTTTTCAATCTCAGAGACACTAAAACACTGTTCATCTCTCTAAATTGCTCGTAATTAACTGCTAAGACTCATCTATCTTCAGTACTTCTCACTTCTGGTAACTCTAACTTCTTCTTAATTGCTTAATTTTGTTATTTTCTTTTAATTTTGTTTTGTTTTTTGTTTTTCTCTGTTCTTCTTCCTAGCTTTCCCATATTTCTTTCAATAGTGTAGCTTAGGTTAGTTAATTTTTGTTTAAAATTAGTTTAGGTAGTTAAATGACGAAACCAACACTTAGGTACTCTTCAATAGGTGAAAAAGTGGACTAAAATTGAACAAATCATGAACCCTAGGTTGGTGCTACTACTTGGTACTCAATGCGGACCGCAGTGGAATTTGTGCGGTCCGCAGTGCCCCTATGCGGTCCGCAATGGTATTTTGTGCGGACCACAATGGTGAAAGACCTGAAAGCTGACATTTGAGGACCGCGGCCGCATTGTATTTTGTGCGGTCCGCGGTGCATAGTTTCAGAGAGTGAGTAGTCTGAACCCCACCTCTGTACGGACCACAATGAATTTTGTGCAGTACGCAATGGCCTCTTTGCGGCCGCACTGCATTTTGTGCGGTCCGCACTCTACAAGTTAAAAACTGTCAACATTATTTTTTCTGCAACTGTGAATTACATTGTTTTTCTGGATACTAACAAAGCATGACTGAATTTGTTTGCAGACAATTGTAAAATTAAGAGGCAAAGGTGCTAAACAACCAGGAAGAGGAGAGTCCTCCCGGGGTGGGAAACAAAAGGTGATAAGGTTGACCCCACAAGCCCGTCAAAACATAAAAAACACAAGGAAGCTTATAAAAGCTACAGACATGGCCATTGACCAGTCAGGGAGTGAGTTTGAGCCCTCCCGGGAGGCATCTTCAGACTCTGCGCCAGAGTTTATTCCTGATTGGCTGGAGAGAAACAGATTGAGAGATACACTTCCACCTTCCCCCACTGCCCAAGCGTTAGTACATGTATCTTCTGGGTCGTCTGAGGGCTCAGCTGCAGCCAATAGGGATGAGTACTCCACCTCTCTTACAACTTCATTATCTGAAGAGGATGCAGTAGCAGAAGAAGGGGAAGAAGGAGAAGGGGGTGAGTCCCAAGTTGGTGGGGTAGAGCAGACTAGAAACCCGGAGGCATGGGAGGACCGGTTCATCAGTGAGATTGCCTACCACAAATTCAGAGAGTGATGGTCAGAAAAGAGGTTGATACCGGAGAGAAAAATCATTACCCGGGATCTTCTGCCTCACAACCCAAATGTGTTGAGGTAATTCAGAGATAGTGCAGGTTGGGACTACTTTATCGGGAAGGTGGATCACGCCAATGGGCACTTGGTGAAAGAATTCTACACCAACGTGGCCGACATCAAAAAGGGTACCACGATTACCAAAGTGCGGAATCTGAAAGTGAAGTTCGATGGCAAGACCATCAATGACTATTTGGGCTTCACGGAGGAGGATAAGTCCCTATACTTGGAGAAGATGAAGTTGGGTGAAGAAGCTCGCTTGTGGTTGGCGGAGTACTTCGCAATCCTAGGTACCACCCCTGAGTGGTTGACTATGGGGGTGAAGATATTGAGAAGGACATTGAACTTTGAGGCAAATGGGTGGGAGACATTTGTGTGCAGCAGGCTAGATCCTACCACCCATAACAACTCAATCCCAATTCATCGGGCGATCTTAGTAGCATCCATCATGGCGAGGTACCTGATCAATGTCGGGAATGTGATGTCCCAGGTCATTACATGGGTAGTGAATGAGGGTGACAGGTCTTACCCATTTCCCAACTTCCTAACCATGTACCTGAAGGACCAATATGTGGAGAAGCGCAAATTTGACGTGAAAGTGAAGGAAAAGGCACCTTTCTCGTGGTATAGCCTACAAGGTGATGACAACCCTAAAGGCAAGCACTTCAAGGGGAAATCCACTACTTCAACTGGCTAGTCTGAAGAGCCAGTAGTGGTATTGACTACTCCACAGCCTCCCTCCACTTCAGCAGACCAGGCCCAAGCCCATCCACTTCAGCAGAGCCAGAGATACCTTTCACCACTGCCTCTCCATTGACTGCCCACCGTTTGAGCCAGGCCCTCACCAGCATCAACAATTGGATGCAGATAGCTACTTCTAAACTGTGTGTATTATCTACTACTGTGGCAGCTCAATCAGCACCCCCTCCTCCACAGGTCCCATAGTCCATTGAGGACGCTCTCAAGGATCTTATGGAAAACCAGAAGAAGATCCTTGAGAACCAGAAATTGCTCACGGATGCTGTTGATTTACACGAAAAGGCTCTCAAGGAGATTGCAAGGGAGGAAAAGAAGATGAGGAAGACTAGGGCTTCTAAAGAGTCGGTGAGGGAGTTGTGGGTCGAGGTTGAGAGATTGAAGGCGGATCATTTGCCTTTAGATTTGCTATTGCATGACCCAGCACCAGCAGCTCAGCCCCAGCCAGAGCAGGAGTCTTAGAGGCCTCCTAAGAGGAAAAAGGTGATCCCTCAGTCTGATGATGCAGTTATCCAGTTGGCGGACCCACCAGAGACTCCCTCTAGTCAGCCTCAGGAATACAGCCCAGGAGCCAGTCCAGGCCCAGGTCCCAGTAGAGCCACAAACTATAGGGAGCCAATCACAGGCTCCCAGCATATAGAGGACCCAGGGACCATAAAGGATCCCATGCAGACGGACGGCCCATAGGGAGTTCCTTTTTCCTCTTTCCTCTATTTTTGGTGCTTATTTTTCTTAGTTGGCATTGAGGACAATGCCAGCTTTCATTTGAGGGGGTATGCCCTACTTGGATTTGGATGACTGTATATATGAATGATTTCTTTTTCTTCTTTTTTTAATCTTTGGTATGTATATAATTTCAGCATTTCATTACATTTTTGCACTTTTTACCTTGGGTCTGTATATAAAAGTTATGTTCCATTGTATATATTCATCTCCCCTATTGTATATTCGATTAAATCCCCTCTTGTACATATTTATTTTACTTTCCGTATTTTTTCTTTCTTAGCTTCTTATTTATGTTCGTAGCTTCTTGTTTTGGATTTTTGCAATAAGCCTTTGGTTTTTTTAATGCCACGGTTTTTTCCAAAGGTGGAATTTGTATGAACCGGGTGGGTCTTCCAGATGATGGATGGCATGACAACTTCTTAAGGGTTTGAGTCTGTTTTTCTTTTCCTTTTTGCGTTTTAGTAGTTAGTGGTAAGGGTGCCTCAAGCAAAGCTTCACTTGGGCCTAATACATTTGCCTTTGATCCTATGGTCAAAAACAAATCGTTGTGTATAGGATGGTGAAAGTGATGACCTTGAGACTCTTGTGTTGGCCGATAATCATCAAGTGGCTTTTTGGGATCATTGTGTGCTCAAATCTTATCTAAGGTTGTTCTGGGCCCCCGACTCTGTGTCTTTAGCAATCCCATAGCTTGTGTAGTGAGAAATTTCATTGCAATTCCAAGTCCCGAGCCATTGGTCTAGAACTTGCCGTGAATGTTTGTCGAGGCGAAATCCTAAGTGTAATTTGACTTGAAACATGATTATAGGCTCTCCTTGCTTCAAATAATAGCTTGAACACTTCCATAGCCTACCAATAATAAAATCCCTAGTCAACCCTTTTGAGCCTTAGACCTTTTTCCTTCAAGAACCATGATACAAGCATTTACCCATTCTAAAAGATACCTTATCTTGACACTCGATCTTTCCTTAGCACATGGAAAAAGTATAAGTTTGGGGAGAGTGATGAGGATTGCAACAAAGTGGTAAAAAGGTATAAAATAAAGAAAAAGAAAGGCAATGAAAAAGAAAGAAAAGCAAAAACACAAAAAGAATGTTCAATGTAGAAATGAGTGAAGGGATTCAATAAATCCAAAGAATGAAAGGTGTGGAAAGTTGAGAAAGGAGAAAAGATTTGAAATGAACAACAAAGAGTGATAGTGTGTCTCTCTAACCCCTTAGAAAGAAGTGAAATGACTCAAAAAGTCGAGTGAATGTGTGCCAAAATGAAGCAAAATAAGTGCTAAAGGGAAGATGGAACCTAATTAGACCAAATATTCCCTACCCTGAACTAAAAGCCTTCACTATGTCTCCATAAAAACTCTATATGATCTTGAGTTGAATGAAACTTACATTAGTGGTGACTCACATAAGGGGCAAGCATATGGTACTTAGAGTCGGACTTGTGACATTCCTAGAGAGAGATGAGTGTATTTCCATTAACCTCGTTCTGAGTGCCACTATCCTAAAGGTGATGTTTGCTTAGGGAGAGTTGAGGATGTGTAAGTTTGGGTTTCACAATGACCAAAGTAATAGAGAGAGTTTCTTTGATGTGTTGAGTCAGATGTCCAATAATAACAAATTAACTAGACAGAGTTACCACACTATTTATTTATTTATTAGGCAATACACAGATGGTTCGTCCGTTAAGCTATCGTCAGATGTTCCACTATATATTAAACAGCTACATGATTCTAATTAGAGTAAGCTAAATAATTTATATACACAAATAAAATTCAGAACTTCAACTCTTCATTTCGTATTCATGCTTCATGTTTCAGTTTACAGTAACCAGCGTGTCAGTTGTGTACCTGATATTGGAAGCAAAAGAAAAGGGAGATCAGAAGAAATTCAGTAGCATACAACAACAGCAACACCCAGCAACCAGTAACAACCAGCAACGAGAAATCAGTGACAGATTTTAAAATCAAGATAAAAATTCAGAAACACTGACAACAATCAA
Organism: Nicotiana sylvestris; assembly: GCF_000393655.2. NCBI lineage: Eukaryota > Viridiplantae > Streptophyta > Magnoliopsida > Solanales > Solanaceae > Nicotiana > Nicotiana sylvestris. The sequence goes on from NC_091062.1 coordinate 184,701,174, forward strand.
TGGACAGAAGCCAAGGGAATCTTTTCAGATTTTGAAAGACTAATTAATGTTCAACCCTTAATTTCTGAATCCGTATATCAGAATATTTAGATTGTATATCAGGTGTATACTACTCTCTCTTTTAATTTCCAGAATGTTTTTATTTGTATTTTTGGAATCTTAACATTTTCGGAATTTTTCTCTCTCTTCAATATTCAGCTCTCTTTCCTCTTTTTTCTAAGTCTGCTCTATTTATCTTATCACAGACCCCTTAATCAATTAATAAAAACACCCACTTTCTCTTACCAAACTCACTACTACATAAAAAATACAATTATTACTTATTTAATCAACTTTTCTTGAGCCCCGCAATCCCACTATGTCTTGTTCCTCATTTTTGATTAAACAAGTGCATTATTCCCCACTATTATGTCTTGTCCCCCACCATGTACTATTTTAATATTATTAAAGTATTATTTAATCTTAATGGACAGAGCACTAAAAATAAATAATTGTTCAGAATTTTAATTCCAAAAATACCCCTCTGACCTTACTGAAATTACCATTTTAACCCTGAAAATACTGCAATTTACCAATCTACCCCGTCAGCTATAACCAATTCACCTAATCAATTCTAACCAAAATATAGCAGCTATAACCAATTCCTAATCAGATTTTATGAACAAACTCAAACTATATGATGAACAACAAAAAAACAACTGGAATTATTTTGACTGAACAATGTTTTTTAAACAACAAATCTATTTTCAGATTCAACAACAATAACAAACAAATATATTTAAAGCATGAGCTCAAATTCAAATTAAACTTAAACAAAATAAATGAACAGATTCAAATCACTAAACTCAAATAATCAATTGATCTTCAAATTAAATCCAATAAAATTACAACAAAGATGCATGATTCAAACTAAATCAAAAAATTAAAAACCAAAACATAAACTCACATTAAATCACTGGATTAAAACATTCATGCGAAACAAAAATGAGTGCGAATTAAATCTATATTAAACAACAAACATGACTGATTCAAACGATTTAAACTAACACTCTTCTATATTAAAACTAAATACTTTTAAATTAATAAAACAAACTAAAGAAATAATTAATTGAATCTTCAACTTAAAACTAACAACATTATAATTAAACTAACAATTTCCACAAAAATAAACAAGAAAAATGAAACAAACTGAAGAAAATAACAAAACGATAAACATGAAATTAATATCGAACATATCTAATTTCAGATCCGAAAATATAAAACAAATTACGGACAAAAAATGAAACTTAAACCAACTAACCGGAAATGAACAACGACGAGCTCGAACGGAAATGGACAACTCGAACAAACAACCTCGACATACCGGATCTCGACGAATAACGAAAATTCACCTTCCTTTAACCTTGACGAACTCGAAACGACAAACGACGACCTCGATGGATTGAAACCGAAGAACGACGAGGCAGCAGCTGATCGTGGAAGCTGCTACTGATTTTCTTGCTATGTAGGCGACGACGGTCGAAGCTGGACGAAGCCATGGTCGAAGTCGGCAGCCATGAAAGCTCGTCGATGCTGGGCAAGGTTATGGGCGACGCTGGACAGAAGTAGCAGCAACAACATCCATGGCGGGCTGTGTGAAACTCACGAACTGAAGAGCTGCTGGACATCGAAGCAGCAGCGTAAGGTGAAGAAGAATAAGCAGCAACGTTTGGAGCTTCGACGAGGAAGAAGAAGGCGCAACGCAGCAATCATGGGAGCTCGACGCGGCCGGAGGAGCTTGGGCGTTCATGGCTTGGGCTGTGCGATGAAGAAGAAGAAGAAGAAGAAGCAGCAGCCATGAGATCTCGAGCTCGAGGAAGATGGCGACAATGAAGACAGAAAAGGCGAAAAATGAAGGAGATGGTGGTCGTTTGCTTCGAGTGTGTGTGCGTACGTTTAATGTGTGTGTGTATATGTGGTGTGTGTTGAAGGTGGTGGAGGCGTGAGGGGGGCAGGGGGGCAGCCATGGCTGCTAGGTTTGGAGGGGTATTTTTTGGAGAAGAAGAAGAAGAAAAAGAGAGGGAGGGGGCGGGTAGTTTAGGTCTTGTTTTTTTTTAGGGTTTTGTCTTTTTTTTGTTCAAGAATGAAAAATAGAAAGGGTGGGGGTGAGGTTTTGGGTTATGGACTGGGTCGACCCGGTTTGAAATGAACCGGGTCGTAGGGGAAGGTTGGGTATCCTTGGGCTTGTGGTTTAAAATTGAAGAAGAGGCCCAATCCGATTTTCGTCTATTTTTTGTTCTCTTTTCTTTCACTTATTGATAAAACTAAAATGTATGAAATTAAATTATAAAAAAACCAAAATTATCTTAAAATACTAATTAACTTCTAATAATAATTATCACCCAAAATTAAACATCAATAAAATAAAATCACACAATTTGGACATTAAATGCTAAAAATGCAAAAGATGCCTATTTTTGTAATTTTTTCATTTTGTAAAACAAACTTAATTACTCCTAATTGTAGAATTATATATTAAATGCAAATGTGACATATTTTTTATATTTTTATTAATTTAACAAATAAACATGCACAGACAAAAATACAAATAATTATCCAAAAATGCCACGAAAATTCAAAAAGTGCACACAAAGGAAAATTGTTTTATTTTGAATTTTTGGGAGTAATTCTCATATAGGGCAAAAATTACGTGCTCACAGGTAGAAACTTTTTGATTGACACCATACTTTGCAAGCAAAGTGTCAAAAGCTCTATTGCAAAAATGAGACCCCTCATCACTTATGATTACTCGAGGAGTGCCAAACCTAGTAAAAATGCTCTTTTTGAGAAACGCAACAATACTCCGGGCCTCATTATTGGGTAAAGCCATGGCTTTAACCCACTTTGAAACATATTCAACTTCCACTAGAATATATGTGTTCCCACACGAACTAACGAACGGGCCCATGAAATAAATGCCCCACACATCGAAAATATCAATTTCGAGAATAGTATTGAGAGACATCTCATCTTTCTTCGAAATTCCACCCGCTCTTTGACATTCGTCGCATCTCTTCACAAGTTCACTTGCATCTTTGTACAAAGTTGGCCAGTAAAACCCACAACTAAGAACCTTCGAAGCGGTCCTCGCCCCACCATGATGACCACCATAGGGAGAGGAGTGACAAGCCTCTAAGATACTCAATTGCTCCTCCTCAGGGATACACCTCCGGATCACACCATCAGTGAAAATATTAAACAAGTACGGCTCATCCCAATAGAAGTCCAAACTATCCCGTTTAACCTAGAGCTCACACGGAATTATACCAGTCACAAGGAAATTAGCAACATCTGCAAACCATGGCATACCATTCACCGACACAGAAAGGAGTTGCTCATCGGGAAATAAATCATTGATCTCTAGGTCATCACGAGGCCTCCCCTCCTCTTCCAAGCGGGACAAGTGGTCTGCAACTTGGTTTTCACAACCCTTACGATCCACAATCTCCAAATCAAACTCTTGAAGTAACAAGACCCATCACATCAGCCTAGCTTTGGAATCCTTTTTCGTCATCAAGTACCGGAGTACGGCATGATCGGTATGAACTATGACCTTGGCACCCATGAGATACGGCCTAAATTTCTCCATTGCGAACACAATAGCCAAAACCTCTTTTCCAGTCATCGTGTAGTTCACTTGAGCATCATTCATTGTCTTGCTCGCATAATACACCGGATGAAATATTTTATTCGCTCTTTAACCCAAGACCACCCCAACCGCAAAATCACTTGCATTACACATAAGCTCGAACGGCAATGCGGTAATAAAAGGAGTTGTGGTCAACTTGTGCTTAAGAAGTTTGAAGGCTTTCATACATCCCTCATTGAACACGAACTTGGCATCTTTTTCCAATAACTTGCACAAGGGATTCACTACCTTCGAAAAGTCCTTGATAAATCTTCGGTAGAACCCCGCATGCCCAAGAAATCTTCTAACTCCCTTGACTGAAGTAGGGGGAAGGAGCCTTGAAATCACTTCAATTTTTGCTTTGTCCACCTCTATACCGTTCTTTGAAATTTTATGGCCAAGGACTATGCCCTCTTCAACCATGAAGTGGCATTTCTCCCAATTAAGCACAAGGTTGGTTTTTTCACAACTGTCCAGCACTCTATCAAGATTTTTCAAACATTCATCAAACGAGTCACCCATAATACTGAAGTCGTCCATAAACACCTCCAAAATGTCCTCCACCATGTTGGTAAATATGGCTATCATACACCGCTGGAATGTTGCCAGTGCATTACACTACCCAAATGGCATCCTAGAAAAGGCAAAGGTACTATATGGACAAGCAAAGGTGGTCTTCTCCTGATCTTCTAAAGAAATCAAAATTTGGTTGTACCCAGAATACCCATCCAAGAAATAGTAGAAGGCACGCCCAGCAAGTCTGTCTAGCATCTGATCAATAAAAGGCAATGAAAAGTGATCCTTGCGGGTAACTTTATTCAACTTGTGGTAATCTATGCACACCCTCCATCCAGTGACTGTCCTGGTAGGAATCAACTCATTTTGCGCATTGGTAACCATGGTTATACCACCCTTATTCGGCACGCATTGCACCAGAGAAGTCTAAGAGCTATCAGAGATGGGGTACACAACCCCGACATCCAACCACTTGATCACCTCCTTTTTCACAACTTCTTGCATTGCCTCATTCAACCTCCTTTGATGTTCTAAGAAGGGCTTTGCATCATCTTCAAAAATAATATTGTGCATACATAAGGTGGGGCTTATCCCCCAAATATCTTCTAAGGTCCATCCAATTGACTTCTCCCATTTTTGGAGCACCGCCAATGTGGCATCTACCTGCATGTTAGTAAGACAAGAGGAAAGAATAACTGGAAAGGTTTAACTAGGGCCTAAGAATTCATACCTGAGGTGTGGAGGCAACGATTTCAACTCCAACATGGGAAGCTCCTCGATTGAGGGCTTTGTTGGGGGAGTCTTCATATTCTCAATATCCAAAGAGAGTTTCCGAGGCTTATAAGAGTAAGAGCCCATTCCATGTAAAGCATTGACACACTCCACCCGACCTTCATCCTCATTTTCATCAAGATTCAACAATACTGCCTCTATAGGGTCTTCCACATTGATCATTGCACTAGTATCATCGACTATCACTGCCGTAACAAGATCCACAAAAGAGCACACTTCAGAACTGTTGGGTTGCTTCATTAACTTGCACACATTAAAGATCATTTTCTCATCACCCACCCGGAAGGTGAGTTCCCCTGCTTCCCCGTCAACTAAGGCCTTCCTAGTTGCTAGGAAAGGTCTTCCCAATATGATCGGAACCTCATAATCTGCCTCACAATCCAAGATCACAAAATCAGCCGGCAAGATAAATTTTTCCACCCGGACAAGAACAACATCAATTATACCCAATTGTCTCTTCATTGTTCTATCCGCCATTGGAAATCTCATGGAAGTCGGCCTCGGTTGCCCAATACCCAAAGTATTGAAAATTGAGTAGGGAATCAAGTTGATACTTGCCCCAAATCACATAGAGCTTTTGCAAAGTCTGCACTCCCAATGGTGCAAGGAATGGTGAAAGCACTGGGATCTTCAATCTTCGGAGCCATTGAGTGCACTATTGCACTAACTTGGTGGGTCATCTTTATAGTTTCACAATCCATGAATCTTTTCTTTGTTTCCAAGTCTTTCATGAACTTAGCGTACCCCGGCATTGGTTCTAGAGCTTCCACCAACGACATATTAATTGATAAGCTCTTCATCATATCAATAAATTTCTTAAACTGGTTCTTATTTTTCTACTTCTCAAGCCTTTGAGGATAAGGTAGAGGTGGCCTTGGCAAAGGGGCCTTGGCTTTGGGCACAACTTTTTCCGGCATGTCTATTACGTGTTCCTAGACGGGTTCACATCATTCTGAGTTTTCACCTCGGCATCTTGGATATCAATCCTCACTTCCTCATTCACGCTCTCATCAATCACATTTTCAACCACCAAAGGGATCTCATCCTCTTGAAACTCAACTTTATCACTCAAAATTTCTTTTTGTTTGGAGGCATTCACATCACCGCCTTGTCCACTTCTTGTAGTTACCGCCATTACATGCCCGGAATTGTTCGCACCCTTCGGGTTGACTACCGTATCACTAGCTAGATCCCCCTTAGGGCGAGTATTCTAGGATTGTGAGATTAATTGAACCTCCAAGTTCCTGATTGAAGTATTGTGGGATTTGCCCTCCCATGATCATGGAGCTCTTTGTGCAAGTGAATGACCGTGGGGTCACCTTGCAGCACATTGGCTCTACTTTGCCAAGCGGAGTATGTGTCAACCATCTCATCCAATATTGCATTAGCCTCATCATACGGTGTGTTCATGAAATTATTCCCGGCGAGTTGGTTCACTATGCACTGATTTGTTGTGTTAATGCCATGGTAGAATGTCTGTTGTATCATTGCCTCAATCATATCATTATTCGGGCATTCCTTTACCATGGTCCGGTATCTCTCTCATATCTCATGTAGTTGCTCATTGGGATCATACTTGAAAGCTAAGATTTCATCCCTCAAGGTCGCCATGTGGCCCAACGAGAAAAACTTTGCAATGAATTTATCCGCCAACTCATCCCAAGTAGTGATGGAATGGTTGGGAAGCCGTTCAAGCCAGTCCAAATCCTTCCCTCTAAGTGAAAAAGGGAATAATCTCAATCGAAGTGCATCCTCTGACACATTTGTTTGCTTGCTCCCCCAATAGGTATCAACGAAACCCTTAAGATGTTTGTAAGCATTCTGATGGGGAGCACCTGTGAAATACCCTCGCTGCTCCAACAAAGTCAGCATCATATTTGTAATTTGGAAATTGCCCGCCCAGATCCGGGGTGGGACAAATGCACTAGCATATCCTTGATCTGGGAGCACCCAAAGAGCCACTCTTGGAGGTGGCGGGAGAGGGTCTGGAACATTATCATTGGCCTGACGGCCTCTCCTTTGAGCTTGAGGCACTATAGGAACCTCATCATCAATATTGTTATCTATCTCCTCCCCCGGTGAAAGATCTCCAAGAGGTGCGTTGTTGTTGTTTGCCGCTATTTTGTACCTGAGTTGGCGACACACACAAATTAGTAACACAGAAGGAAAGAAAAACAATACACAAAACTATTTAGATAGATAGCCAAAACTGTTAGCTCCTCAGCAACCCTACACCACTACAAAGTGGCAAGAGCAGTCGATGCAGCGTTTACCCGAGATGGTCGGGATCGAATCCACAGGGAGTTAGATTGTTTGGGATTTGGATTCCTATCTAAACTAGTAGTGTGTAGTGCTCTTAATTACACTTCCAATCATATTTGTTTGTTTGTTACTTCTAATTTTATGCTAATAATATGCGAAATTAAACTAAGTATGAATGCTTTTAAGGTTTTCTAAATGGTTAAAGAGGTACTAGGGAAGTGACTTTCTCCTAGGTGAATACTTGATGGGATCTAAAGCCTAAGGCAAAGTTGTGATGTTGGGGATTGCGATATAGACAATGCACGGAGCTCCTCACTCTATACCTCTCGGTAGCTTGAGTGACTTTGCCTTAATTGACTTTCTCAAGACCAATTGGGTGTCAAAATTGTGCAAGCAATATAGGCTCAAGTTGGGTATTGCTATCTCTAGGTTTAACTCTTTAATTGGGGCTATCAATCTCTTGATTACACCACAATTCCTTGTTGGACTGATTTTCCTAGACTCAAGCTCTCTTGCTCAAGAAGAGCCCAAGTCAAAAAGGCACAAATTAGTGTTTGCAATCACTAATTCAACATGGAAAACACAAATCAGTCCAAATATCAAATACCCATAAACACCTAAGCCTTAAAACAAAAGACCCATCAAATACTCACACTAGGGTTGAGCCACAACCCTAGCTAATGGGTCTAGCTACTCATAATAATGGAAGAAACCAGAGATTTAGATGAAGAATAACCCATATAATATGATTACAAACTAAGAATTGAAGATTTAGTGTCAAACTAGCTACAAATTACTCAAAATAGAACAAAACCGTCGTTCACGTGCTCTGCTAAGATAAAGATACCCTAAAAATGTGAAAAAGAAGTATTTATACAAGGCCGAATTTTTTGGACAAAAAATACCCCTGACGGAGGTACCGCGGATCTAGGAAAATGCACTGCGGCCGTGGTGAGGCTTTTTAGCTCCATTTCTTAATCTCTGAATCTGGCCACCGCGGCCGCAGTTGCTTCACTGCAGTCCGCGCAAAATGGACCGCAGACCGCAATGGCTTCCAACTTCAAAACTCCCAGTTCTCTGAATCCCCTCTTTGCGGACCGTATAAAATGGATTGCGGATGCGAAGAATCTACCGCGGACCGCAATGCTTGAGCTTCCAAAAGTGCATCTCTCTGATCTTTTCCACCGCGAACCGCGCTAAATGGACTGCAGCCGTGGTGTGTCTGTTGCAGCTATAGTGGATTTTATGCTATAGCAGTGCCTTGACTTGTTCTTGGTACTAGTGCAGGTTTCACTCCTTTTTGAGTTGGTTTTGACTACTTGTCACTTTTTTGATCAAACCCTGCAAACAAGCACAACATGTGTGCTTTCGGGATTACTTGTATACATTTTCAGTCCAAAACTCAAGAAAAAAGGAGTATAAAATAGACTAGAATCCCTAGTTATCAGCCATCACCTTGATGAAGGCTTGAAAATGGAATATCTCACTGTTAAAGATCCGGTCATACAGTAAAATAATTTGGAAGACAGATATGACCGCCTGAAGATGGTCGTTCTTCCACAGGCACATTATGATTGGACTCATCTAAGGCTACAAGATTTTATATCTATCAGTGAGTATAATTCTTCTATGTTCAGAATTATTTCCCAATTGAAATTATGTGGTGATCATATTACTGATCGTGATATGTTGGAGAAAATTTTCACCACTTTTCATGCCTCAAATATGCTCATGCAGCAGCAATATCAAGAGATAGGATTCAAGAATATTCTGAACTTCTCACATCTTCTTATAGCCGAGCAACATAATGGGTTATTAATGAAAACCATGAAAGCTGACCTACTAGTTCTTATCCATTCCCTGAAGTAAATGAGACGAACTTCCACCAAGCTAAGCATGGAAGAGTTTGGGGCCTCAATCGTGGTCATGGTCGTAGTCGGTGAAGAAACTCTAATCATGGTAATAATAATGAACCAAAGAATCCTCCACACCACCAGCAGTGGAAAAATGAAGGAACAAAAGCATGAAGCGGTGCAAGCAACAAATGCATGCTATACATGTGGAGGAAAATGGCACTGGTCACGTATCTGTCGTACGCCAAAGCACCTGGTTGAGCTTTATCAAGCCTCCTTGAAGAAGAAAGAGAAAAATGTTGAAGCAAATTTTCTTTCTAAAGATAATTTAGACTTGAGAAAATGCATAAAGACCCCATTCAACTTGTCTTGAAAAATCATTTACACACCTAAAATTTACAGGTGTCCTAATGATAACTAGGGATTATGATGCATTTTACACTCCTTGCTTAAGTTTTGATTAGAAATGTGTACAAAATAGTCCCAAAAACTCACCAGTTGTGCTACATTGCAGGTTTGATCAACAAGGTAACAAGGTGTCAAAACCCAGCTCAAAAAGGAGTGAAACTTGCACAAGTACCAAGACAAGATCAAGCTCAGTCAAACAGGGCCAGTGTGGCCACACAACATTCTATGCGATCCGCAAAGATGAAGTTCAGAGAGGATCCTTTTCAGGCCACAAGGCAATGCGGCCGCAAAAAGATTTTGTGCAGTCTGCATTGGGTTCATTGCGGCCACACTCAATTTTGTGCGGTTCGCAGAGCCAAGGTTCAGAGAGGTGGCATTTTGGAGGAACTGGCCAATGCGGTCCGCGGTCCTTTTTGTGCGGACCGCAATAGAAGCCACCGCGGCCGCACTCGACTTTGTGCGATTCGCAAAGCCCAAGTTTAGAGAGCAAATTAGTCAAACTAAGAGACTTAGTGCGGCCGCACTCGATTTTGTGCGGTCCGCACTAGCCCCGCAAGGGTATTTTTGTCCAGAATTTTCAGCCTAGTATAAATAGTTTCTTTTCCCATTTTTAGGTCATCAGATAGTTTTCGACGTAGATCTACGCTCGTGAACTAATTTCTTTTACTATTTTGAGTAATTTTAGCTTAGTTTCAACATCGATCTTCAAGTTTTATTTAGCAATTAATTATTATGGGCTTTTCTTCATCTATTTCTTTGTTTTCTTCTCTAATTATGAGTAGCTAGACCCATTAGTTAGGGTTGTGGCTCAACCTAGTATGGGTAATTGATGGGTCTTGTGTTTTGATACTTGATTATCTATGGGTGTTTGATATTTGGGCTAATTTAGGGTTTTAATATGTAATTAGTGGTTGCAAACACTAGTTTATGCCTAGTAGACTTTGGCTCTTCTTGAGAAAGAGAGCCTAAGTCCATGAAATTAGTCCAACAAGGAATTGGGGCGTATTCAAGATATTGATAGCCCCAATTAAAGGGTTAAACCTAGAGATAGTAATACCCGACTTGAACCTTGATTGCTTGCACAAATTTGTATACCCAATTGGTCTTGAGAAAGTCAATTCGGGAAAAATCACTCAAACCACCGAGCGGTGTAGAGTGAGTAGAATCGTGCAATGGTTATATCATATTCCCCAAATGTGTCAATCTAGCCTTAGACTCAAGAATCCGTCAATTAGCCACCTAGGAGAAAGTCACTAACCTAGTGCCTTTTATCTATTTGAACAACTTGCAATAGTTTAATCTTAGCTTTACTTAGCCTAATTTAGCGTTGTAGTATTATAAAATTAGAATTAATATAAAAAACAAAATGTTCAGAAGTGAAATTAGGAATAAATACACAACTCCACTTTAGATAGAAATTCAACTCCAATATCTAGCTCCTTGTGGAAATCGATCCCGACCTTCTCGGGTAAAAGCTGCTTCGACCTCTCTTGCTACTCAATAGTAGTACAGGGTTGGCCTCGATCACTTTTTGGCGCTATTGCCAGCGAGCTAACGATTTTAGCTATCTATCTAAATAGTTGTTTGTATTGTTCTTCTTTCCTTCTTTGTTACTAACTTGTGTGTGTCGCAACTTCAAGTACAAAATGGCAGCAAACTTAAACAAAGCACCTCTTGGAGATCTTCTGCCGGGGGAGGAAGTAGATGAAAATGTTGAAGATGAGGTCCCTATTGTGCCTCAAGGACAAAGGAGAGGCTGCCAAGCCAATAATAATATTCCAGACCCTCCCCCGCCACCTCCAAGAGTGGCTCCTCGAGTGCTTCCAAACAAAGGCTATGCAAGTGCAATTGCCCCGCCCCGGATTCGGGTGGGCAATTTTCAAATTACAAATATGATGCTGACATTGCTGGAGCAGCGTGGGTATTTCACAGGCACTGCCAATCAAAATGCTTACAAACATCTCAAGGGGTTCGTGGATACCTGTTGGGGGAGCAAGCAAACTAATGTGTTCGATGATGTACTTCGGTTAAGACTCTTCCCATTCTCACTTAAATGGAAGGCATTGGATTGGCTTGAGCGACTTCCCAACTATTCCATCACTACTTGGGATGAGTTGGCGGAAAACAAGTTGATTGCAAAAAATTTCTCACCGGGGCATATGGCAGCATTGAGAGATGAGATCTTAGATTTCAAGCAGGAGCCCACTGAACCTTTGCATGAGTTTTGGGAGTGCTATAGAACAATGGTAAATGAATGCCCCAACAATGATATGACTAAGGCGATGATCCAACAGACTTTCTACTGGGGAACACAACAAACCAATGCATAGTGAACCAACTTGCTAGGGGCAACTTCATGAAGCTATCTTATGATGAGGCTTCTAACATTCTTGACAAGATGGCTGATACTTCTTCTGCTTGGCAAAGTAGAGCTAATGTGCCCCAGGGTGACACCACGGTCACTCATTTGCACAAGGAGTTACATGATCATGGGCAGGCTATAGCTGAGTTGACAACTACAATGAACCAATTAGCAAAGGCATAGTTGCAACAAGTTCAAAATCCCTCGCCAAGTGAATGCTATGGAGGGTGTCAACATGCTAGTCAACAAAGGAAGACAAAGAGGTCAACAGAACCAAGGGAATTCAGAGCAATTTGACAATGATTGTGGTGGATTTCAAGATGATGGTTATGATGAACAGAATGAAGAGGTACAATACGTGAATAATTATCAAGGCTAAAGGGGCAATTCTTCCAACCAACAACAATGGAGACCCCAAGGCAATTGGGGCAATCAACAACAACAAGGCAATGGTAATTGGGGGAACAACAACCAAAACTCCTACTGGGGGAATCAAAACAACAATCAAAACATCCAGGGCAATTGGAATGGGAACAACAACAACTGGGGTGGTAACAATAATCAAGGTGGGTGGAATAATGGCAACCAAGGAAACTGGGGGCAAGGCTTTCAAAGCCCCCCAATGTACCAACAACCGAACAATCCGCCCCCATTTCCATTCCAAGGTCCTAGTTCTTCCAACCCTGACATAGGGAGAATTGAAATAATGTTTGAACAGATGATGAAGAAGAGTGTGGATTACGATGCTTAGTTATCTTTGCACAATACTTCAATTAGAAATTTGGAGGTCTAGTTAGGCCAAATCTCATAGTCCTTGAATACTCGCCCTAAGGGTGCTCTACCAAGTGATACGATAGTAAACTCGAAGGGTGGGAACAATCATGTTATGGTGGTAACTACAAGGAGTGGATGAGGCGGTGATGTGAATGCCTCCAAATAAAAGCAATTTTTGAGTGATAAAGTTGAGTTGCAAGAAGATGAAGTTCCTTTGGTGGTTGAAAATATGATTGATGAGAATGTGAATGAAGAAGTAAGGATTGATATTCAAGATGCCGAGGTGAAAACTCAAAATGACGTGAACCCATCTAGGGAACACGTAATAGACATGCCGGAGCCGGTTGTGCCTAAACCAAGGCTCCTTTGCCAAGGCCACCTCCACTTTATCCTCAAAGGATTGCGAAGTAGAAAAATGAGAATCGGTTTAAAAAGTACATTGATATGATAAAGAGATTATCCATTAATGTGCCCTTGGTGGAGGCTCTTGAACAAATGTCGGGCTAGCTAAATTCATGAAGGACTTGGTGACAAAGAAATAATCCATGGATTATGAAACTATAAATATGACCCACCAAGTTAGTGCAATAGTGAATTCAATGGCCCCGAAGCTTGAAGATCCCGGTGCTTTCACCATTCCTTGCACCATTGGGATTGAAGACTTTGCTAAGGCTCTATGTGATTTGAGGGCAAGTATCAACTTGATGCCCTACTCAGTTTTCAAGACTCTGGGTATTGGGCAACCGATGTCGACTTCCACGAGATTGCAAATGGCGGATAGAATGATGAAGAGACCATTGGGTATTATTGATGATGTGCTTGTCTGGGTGGACAAATTTATCTTGCCAGCTGATTTTGTGATCTTGGATTGTGAGGTGGATTATGAAGTTCCAATCATATTGGGGAGACCTTTCTTTGCTACTGGGAAGGCCTTGGTTGATGTGGAAGCAGGGGAACTCACCTTCCGGGTGGGTGATAAAAAAGTGGTCTTTCAAGTGTGCAAGTCAATGAAGCGGCTCAACAGTTCCGAGGTGTGCTCTTTTGTGGACCTTGTCACGGCAGTGATAGTTGATGATACCAGTGCAATGATCAATGTGGAGGACCTTCTAGAGGCCGTATTGTTGAATCTTGATGTCAATGATAATGAGGGCCGAGTGGAGTGTGTCAATGCCTTACATGGGATAAGCTCTTACTCTTATGGACCTTGAAAATCGGAAGACTCCACCAACAAAACTTTCAATTGAGGAGCCTCTAGTGTTGGAGTTGAAGCCGTTGCCTCCACACCTCATGTATGAGTTCTTAGGCCCTAGTTCTACTTTGCCAGTTATTCTTTCCTCTTGTTTTAGTAACATGCAAGTTGATGCCACATTGGCGGTGCTTCCAAAGCAGAAAAAGGCAATTGGATGGACTCTAACTGATATCCAGGGATAAGCCCCGCATTCTGCATACACAAGATAATTCTAGAAGATGATGCAAAGCCCTCCTTGGAACATCAAAGGAGGTTGAACGAGGCAATGCAATAAGTCGTGAAAAAGAAGGTGATCAAGTGGTTGGATCCCGGGGTTGTGTACCCCATCTCTGATAGCTCTTGGACTTTGCTGGTGTAATGTGTACCGAAGAAGGGTGGCATGACCATGGTTGCAAATTCACAAAATGAGCTGATTCCTACCAGAACCGTCACCGGTTGGAGGGTATGCATGGACTACCGCAAGTTGAATAAAGTGACCCACAAGGATCACTTTCCATTGCCTTTTCTTGACCAGATGTTAGATCGACTTGCTAGGCGTGCCTTCTACTATTTCTTGGATGGGTATTTAGGGTAAAACCAACTCTTGATTGCTCCAGAAGATTAGGAGAAGGCCACATTCACTTGTCCATATGGCACCTTTGCCTTTTCTCGGATGCCTTTTGGGTTATGTAATGCACCGGCTACATTTCAGTGGTTTATGATGACCATTTTCACCAATATAGTGGAAGACATTTTGGAGGTGTTCATGGATGACTTTAGTGTTGTGGGAGATTTATTTGATGAGTGTTTGAAAAATCTTGATAGAGTTTTGGCCCGTTGTGAAGAAACCAATCTTGTTCTTAATTGGGATAAATGCCACTTCATGCTGGAAGAGGGCATAGTTCTTGGGCATAAAATTTCAAAGCACGATATTGAGGTAGATTAAGCAAAAATTGATGTGATTTCAAGGCTCCCTCCCCTACCTCTGTCAAGGCAGTTAGAAGTTTTCTTGGGCATGCAGGGTTCTACCGGAGATTAATCAAAGACTTTTCGAAGGTAGTGAACCCCTTGTGCAAGCTATTGGAAAAGGATGCCAAGTTTGTGTTCGATGAGAGATGTATGCAAGCCTTTGAACTTCTCAAGCATAAGTTGACCACCACTCATATTATTACCACACCTAATTGGAGTTTGCCCTTTGAGTTCATGTGTGATGCAAGCGATGTTGCGGTTGGGGCGGTTTTGGGTTAAAGAGTGAACAAAATATTTCATCTGGTGTACTATGCGAGCAAGACAATGAATGATGCTCAAGTGAACTACACGGTGCACGAGAAAGAACTTTTGGCTATTGTGTTCGCAATGGAGAAATTTCAGCCATATTTTATGGCTGCCAAGGTCATAATCCATACCGATCATGCCGCACTCCGGTACTTGATGACGAAGAAGGATTCCAAAGCTAGACTGATGTGATGGGTCTTGTTACTTCAAGAGTTTGATTTGGAGATTGTGGACCGAAAGGGTAGTGAAAACCAAGTGGCGGGCCACTTGTCCGCTTGGAGGAGGACGGGAGGCCTCGTGATGGCCTAGAGATCAATGACTCATTTCCCGACGAACAACTCCTTTCGGTGTCGGTGAATGGTATGCCATGGTTTACGGACGTTGCTAATTTCCTTGTGACTGGTATAATCCCGTGTGAGCTCTCTTCTAACCAAAGGAAGAAGTTCAAATGGGATAGTTTAAATTTCTATTGGGATGAGCCGTACTTGTTCAAGATTTGCACGGATGGTGTGATCCAAAGGTGTGTCCTGGAGGAAGAGCAATTGAGTATCTTGGAGGCTTGTCACTCCTCTCTCTATGGTGGCCATCATGGCAGGGCGAGGACGGCTTCCAAAGTTCTTAGTTGTGGGTTTTATTGGCCAACTTTGTAGAAAGATGCAAGTGAACTTGTGAAGAGGTGTGACGAATGTCAAAGAGCAGGTGGAATTTCAAAGAAAGATGAGATGTCTCTCAATACCATTCTTGTGGTTGATATTTTTGATGTATGGGGAATTGATTTTATGGGCCCGTTTGTTAGCTCATGCGGGAACACTTACATTCTTGCAGCGGTGGACTATGTTTCAAAGTGGGTTGAAGCATTGGCTTTACCCAACAAAGAGGCCCGGAGTGTTGTTGCATTTCTCAAGAAGAGCATTTTTACAAGGTTTGGCACTCCTCATGCAATCATTAGTGATGGGGGTCTCATTTTTGCAATAGAGCGTTTGACACTTTGCTTGCAAAGTATGGTGTCAACCACAAAGTTTCTACTCCTTATCATCCTCAAGCGAGTGGCCAAGTTGAAGTCTCAAATAGAGAAATCAAGAGTATATTGTCAAAGACGGTCAATGCAAATAGGACCGATTGGTCAAAGAAGTTAGATGATGCTCTATGGGCTTATAGGACTGCTTACAAGACTCCAATTGGTATGTCTCCGTATCGCTTGGTGTTTGGGAAAGCTTGCCATCTACCAGTTGAGTTAGATCACAAGGCCATGTGGGCTTTGAGAAAGTTAAATCTTGAATGGGATGTGGCAGCAAATCTTCATGTGGAGCAGCTTAATGAACTTGATGAATTCCGATTCCATGCCTACTCCAGTTTGTCCTTGTACAAGGACAAGATGAAATACCTTCATGATAAATATGCTCGTCGTAAAGAGTTCAAAGTGGGTGATTTGGTTCTCTTGTTTAACTTTCGGTTACATCTGTTTCTGGGAAAGCTTAAGTCAAAATGGAGTGGGCCTTTTGAAGTGGTGTTTGTGACCCCGTTTGGTGCACTTGATTTAAAGAACAAAAATGGGGAAGTTTTCAGAGTAAATGGGCATAGGGTCAAGCACTACTTGGGAAAATCGATGACAGCCACGTGGTGGCACTTCTTCATCTCAAATGATTTGATGGTAACCTGTGTAGTGCCGCTACGTTAAATCAGACACTTCTTGGGAGGCAACCCATGTGTTTTTCTTCTTGTTTTTCTTTGATTTTCATTGTAGTGTAGGATTTATTTTTGGACTAACTGGTTGTGAGATGCTGTAGGATTGTGTTGATGCAGTGCAGGAAAAAAGTTGGAAAATGACCACTCTCTGAAGTTGTCAATGCGGACCGCACTGCCATTTTTTGCAGCCGCAAAGACCTTAGTGCGGGGGCAAGAAATCAATGCGGACCGCACTGGTGATTTGAAAAAAGTTGGGGTTCTCTGAAGATTACCATCGCGGCCGCATTGCATTTTGTGCGGTCCGCGGTGGTCCACTGCGGCCGCATTGCATTTTGTGCGGACCCCAGTGGTTGACTTGTCTAAGCCCTATGGTTTTGAGCAATGCGGACCGTGATGCCATTTTGTGCGGTCCGCGGTGGGTAGGTGAGATGGGGCCCAGGACCTTTTTCTATAAATAGGATCTGAGGCCCTCTTTTTCAACTTTTCGATCTTTTCAATCTCAGAGACACTAAAACACTGTTCATCTCTCTAAATTGCTCGTAATTAACTGCTAAGACTCATCTATCTTCAGTACTTCTCACTTCTGGTAACTCTAACTTCTTCTTAATTGCTTAATTTTGTTATTTTCTTTTAATTTTGTTTTGTTTTTTGTTTTTCTCTGTTCTTCTTCCTAGCTTTCCCATATTTCTTTCAATAGTGTAGCTTAGGTTAGTTAATTTTTGTTTAAAATTAGTTTAGGTAGTTAAATGACGAAACCAACACTTAGGCACTCTTCAATAGGTGAAAAAGTGGACTAAAATTGAACAAATCATGAACCCTAGGTTGGTGCTACTACTTGGTACTCAGTGCGGACCGCAGTGGAATTTGTGCGGTCTGCAGTGCCCCTATGCGGTCCGCAATGGTATTTTGTGCGGACCACAATGGTGAAAGACCTGAAAGCTGACATTTGAGGACCGCGGCCGCATTGCATTTTGTGCGGTTCGCGGTGCATAGTTTCAGAGAGTGGGTAGTCTGAACCCCACCTCTGTGCGGACCACAATGAATTTTTTGCAGTACGCAATGGCCTCTTTGCGGCCGCACTGCATTTTGTGCGGTCCGCACTCTACAAGTTTAAAAACTGTCAACATTATTTTTTCTGCAACTGTGAATTACATTGTTTTTCTGGATACTAACAAAGCATGACTGAATTTGTTTGCAGACAATGGTAAAATTAAGAGGCAAAGGTGCTAAACAACCAGGAAGAGGAGAGTCCTCCCGGGGTGGGAAACAAAAGGTGATAAGTTTGACCCCACAAGCCCGTCAAAACATAAAAAACACAAGGAAGCTTATAAAAGCTGCAGACATGGCCATTGACCAGTCAGGGAGTGAGTATGAGCCCTCCCGGGAGGCATCTTCAGACACTGCGCCAGAGTTTATTCCTGATTGGCTGGAGAGAAACAGATTGAGAGATACACTTCCACCTTCCCCCACTGCCCAAGCGTTAGTACATGTATCTTCTGGGTCGTCTGAGGGCTCAGCTGCAGCCAATAGGGATGAGTACTCCACCTCTCTTACAACTTCATTATCCGGAGAGGATGCAGTAGCAGAAGAAGGGGAAGAAGCAGAAGGGGGTGAGTCCCAAGTTGGTGGGGTAGAGCGGACTAGAAACCCGGAGGCATGGGAGGACCGGTTCATCAGTGAGATTGCCTACCACAAATTCAGAGAGTGATGGTCAGAAAAGAGGTTGATACCGGAGAGAAAAATCATTACCCGGGATCTTCTGCCTCACAACCCAAATGTGTTGAGGTAATTCAGAGATAGTGCAGGTTGGGACTACTTTATCGAGCAGGTGGATAACGCCAATGGGCACTTGGTGAAAGAATTCTACACCAACGTGGCCGACATCAAAAAGGGTACCACGGTCACCAAAGTGCGGAATCTGAAAGTGAAGTTCGATGGCAAGACCATCAATGACTATTTGGGCTTCACGGAGGAGGATAAGTCCCTATACTTGGAGAAGATGAAGTTGGGTGAAAAAGCTCGCTTGTGGTTGGCAGAGTACTTCACAATCCTAGGTACCACCCCTGAGTGGTTGACTGTGGGGGTGAAGATATTGAGGAGGACATTGAACTTTGAGGCAAAGGGGTGGGAGACATTTGTGTGCAGCAGGCTAGATCCTACCACCCATGACAACTCACTCCCAATTCATCGGGCGATCTTAGTAGCATCCATCATAGCGAGGTACCCGATCAATGTCGGGAATGTGATGTCCCAGGTCATTACACGGGTAGTGAATGAGGGTGACAGGTCTTACCCATTTCCCAACTTCCTAACCATGTACCTGAAGGACCAAGATGTGGAGAAGTGCAAATTTGACGTGAAAGTGAAGGAAAAGGCACCTTTCTCGTGGTATAGCCTACAAGGTGATGACAACCCTAAAGGCAAGCACTTCAAGGGGAAATCCACTACTTCAACTGGCTAGTCTGAAGAGCCAGTAGTGGTATTGACTACTCCACAGCCTCCCTCCACTTCAGCAGACCAGGCCCAAGCCCATCCACTTCAGTAGAGCCAGAGATACCTTTCACCACTGCCTCTCCATTGACTGCCCACCGTTTGAGCCAGGCCCTCACCAGCATCAACAATTGGATGTAGACAGCTACTTCTAAACTGTCTGTATTATCTACTACTGTGGCAGCTCAATCAGCACCCCCTCCTCCACAGGTCCCACAGTCCATTGAGGATGCTCTCAAGGATCTTTTGGAAAACCAGAAGAAGATCCTTGAGAACCAGAAATTGCTCACGGATGCTGTTGATTTACACGGAAAGGCTCTCAAGGAGCTTGCAAGGGAGGCAAAGAAGATGAGGAAGACTAGGGCTTCTAAAGAGTCGGTGAGGGAGTTGCGGGTCGAGGTTGACAGATTGAAGGCGGATCATTTGCCTTTAGATTTGCTATTGCATGACCCAGCACCAGCAGCTCAGCCCCAGCCAGAGCAGGAGTCTTAGAGGCCTCCTAAGAGGAAAAAGGTGATCCCTCAGTCTGATGATGCAGTTATCCAGTTGGCGGACCCACCAGAGACTCCCTCTAGTCAGCCTCAGGAATACAGCCCAGGAGCCAGCCCAGGTCCAGGTAGAGCCACAAACTATAGGGAGCCAATCACAGGCTCCCAGCATATAGAGGACCCAGGGACCACAGAGGATCCCATGCAGACGGACGGCCCATAGGGAGTTCCTTTTTCCTCTTTCCTCTATTTTTGGTGCTTATTTTTCTTAGTTGGCATTGAGGACAATGCCAGCTTTCATTTGAGGGGGTATGCCCTACTTGGATTTGGATGACTGTATATATGAATGATTTCTTTTTCTTCTTTTTTTAATCTTTGGTATGTATATAATTTCAGCATTTCATTACATTTTTTGCACTTTTTACCTTGGGTCTATATATAAAAGTTATGTTCCATTGTATATATTCATCTCCCCTATTGTATATTCGATTAAATCCCCTCTTGTACATATTTATTTTACTTTCCGCATTTTTTCTTTCTTAGCTTCTTATTTATGTTCTTAGCTTCTTGTTTTGGATTTTTGCAATAAGCCTTTGGTTTTTTTAATGCCACGGTTTTTTCCAAAGGTGGAATTTGTATGAACCGGGTGGGTCTTCCAGATGATGGATGGCATGACAACTTCTTAAGGGTTTGAGTCTGTTTTTCTTTTCCTTTTTGCTTTTTAGTAGTTAGTGGTAAGGGTGCCTCAAGCAAAGCTTCACTTGGGCCTAATACATTTGCCTTTGATCCTATGGTCAAAAACAAATCGTTGTGTATAGGATGGTGAAAGTGATGACCTTGAGACTCTTGTGTTGGCCGATAATCATCAAGTGGCTTTTTGGGACCATTGTGTGCTCAAATCTTATCTAAGGTTGTTCTGGGCCCCCGACTCTGTGTCTTTAGCAATACCATAGCTTGTGTAGTGAGAAATTGCATTGCAATTCCAAGTCCCGAGCCATTGGTCTAGAACTTGTCGTGAATGTTTGTCGAGGCGAAATCCTAAGTGTAATTTGACTTGAAACATGATTATAGGCTCTCCTTGCTTCAAATAATAGCTTGAACACTTCCATAGCCTATCAATAATAAAATCCCTAGTCAACCCTTTTGAGCCTTAGACCTTTTTCCTTCAAGAACCATGATACAAGCCTTTACCCATTCTAAAAGATACCTTATCTTGACACTCGATCTTTCCTTAGCACATGGAAAAAGTATAAGTTTGGGGAGAGAGACGAGGATTGCAACAAAGTGGTAAAAAGGTATAAAATAAAGAAAAAGAAAGGCAATGAAAAAGAAAGAAAAGCAAAAACACAAAAAGAATGTTCAATGTAGAAATGAGTGAAGGGATTCAATAAATCCAAAGAATGAAAGGTGTGGAAAGTTGAGAAAGGAGAAAAGATTTGAAATGAACAACAAAGAGTGATAGTGTGTCTCTCTAACCCCTTAGAAAGAAGTGAAATGACTCAAAAAGTCGAGTGAATGTGTGCCAAAATGAAGCAAAATAAGTGCTAAAGGGAAGATGGAACCTAATTAGACCAAATATTCCCTACCCTGAACTAAAAGCCTTCACTATGTCTCCATAAAAACTCTATATGATCTTGAGTTGAATGAAACTTACATTAGTGGTGACTCACATAAGGGGCAAGCATATGGTACTTAGAGCCGGACTTGTGACTTTCCTAGAGAGAGATGAGTGTATTTCCATTAACCTCGTTCTGAGTGCCACTATCCTAAAGGTGATGTTTGCTTAGGGAGAGTTGAGGATGTGTAAGTTTGGGTTTCACAATGACCAAAGTAATAGAGAGAGTTTCTTTGATGTGTTGAGTCAGATGTCCAACAATAACAAATTAACTAGACAGAGTTACTACACCATTTATTTATTTATTAGGCAATACACAGATGGTTCGTCTATTAAGCTATCGTCAGATGTTCCACTATATATTAAACAGCTACATGATTCTAATTAGAGTAAGCTAAATAATTTATATATACAAATAAAATTCAGAACTTCAACTCTTCATTTCGTATTCATGCTTCATGTTTCAGTTTACAGTAACCAGCGTGTCAGTTGTGTACCTGATATTGGAAGCAAAAGAAAAGGGAGATCAGAAGAAATTCAGTAGCATACAACAACAGCAACACCCAGCAACCAGTAACAACCAGGAACGAGAAACCAGTGACAGATTTTAAAATCAAGATAAAAATCCAGAAACACTGACAACAATCAACGGACAGAAGCCAAGGGAATCTTTTCAGATTTTGAAAGACTAATTAATGTTCAACCCTTAATTTCTGAATCCGTATATCAGAATATTTAGATTGTATATCAGGTGTATACTACTCTCTCTTTTAATTTCCAGAATGTTTTTATTTGTATTTTTGGAAGTCTTAACATTTTCGGAATTTTTCTCTCTCTTCAATATTCAGCTCTCTTTCCTCTTTTTTCTAAGTCTGCTCTATTTATCTTATCACAGACCCCTTAATCAATTAATAAAAACACTCACTTTCTCTTACCAAACTCACTACTACATAAAAAATACAATTATTACTTATTTAATCAACTTTTCTTGAGCCCCGCAATCCCACTATGTCTTGTTCCTCATTTTTGATTAAACAAGTGCATTATTCCCCACCATTATGTCTTGTCCCCCACCATGTACTATTTTAATATTATTAAAATATTATTTAATCTTAATGGACAGAGCACTAAAAATAAATAATTGTTCAGAATTTTAATTCCAAAAATACCCCTCTGACCTTACTGAAATTACCATTTTAACCCTGAAAATACTGCAATTTACCAATCTACCCCGTCAGCTATAACCAATTCACCTAATCAATTCTAACCAAAATATAGCAGCTATAACCAATTCCTAATCAGATTTTATGAACAAACTCAAACTATATGATGAACAACAAAGAAACAACTGGAATTATTTTGACTGAACAATGTTTTTTAAACAACAAATCTATTTTCAGATTCAACAACAATAACAAACAAATATATTTAAAGCATGAGCTCAAATTCAAATTAAACTTAAACAAAATAAATGAACAGATTCAAATCACTAAACTCAAATAATCAATTGATCTTCAAATTAAATCCAATAAAATTACAACAAAGATGCATGATTCAAACTAAATCAAAAAATTAAAAACCAAAACATAAACTCACATTAAATCACTGGATTAAAACACTCATGCGAAACAAAAATGAGTGTGAATTAAATCTATATTAAACAACAAACATGACGGATTCAAACGATTTAAACTAACACTCTTCTATATTAAAACTAAATACTTTTAAATTAATAAAACAAACTAAAGAAATAATTAATTGAATCTTCAACTTAAAACTAACAACATTATAATTAAACTAACAATTTCCACAAAAATAAACAAGAAAAATGAAACAAACTGAAGAAAATAACAAAACGATAAACATGAAATTAATATCGAACATATCTAATTTAAGATCCGAAAATATAAAACAAATTACGGACAAAAAATGAAACTTAAACCAACTAACCGGAAATGAACAACGACGAGCTCGAACGGAAACGGACAACTCGAACAAACAACCTCGACATACCGGATCTCGACGAATAACGAAAATCCACCTTCCTTTAACCTTGACGAACTCAAAACGACAAACGACGACCTCGATGGATTGAAACCGAAGAACGACGAGGCAGCAGCTGATCGTGGAAGCTGCTACTGATTTTCTTGCTATGTAGGCGACGACGGTCGAAGCTGGACGAAGCCATGGTCGAAGTCGGCAGCCATGAAAGCTCGTCGATGCTGGGCAAGGTTATGGGCGACGCTGGACAGAAGCAGCAGCAACAACATCCATGGCGGGCTGTGTGAAACTCACGAACTGGAGAGCTGCTGGACATCGAAGCAGCAGCGTAAGGTGAAGAAGAAGAAGCAGCAACGTTTGGAGCTTCGACGAGGAAGAAGAAGGCGCAACGCAGCAATCATGGGAGCTCGACGCGACCGGAGGAGCTTGGTAGTTCATGGCTTGGGCTGTGCGATGAAGAAGAAGAAGAAGAAGAAGCAGCCATGAGAACTCGAGCTCGAGCTCGAGGAAGATGGCGACAATGAAGACAGAAAAGGCGAAAAACGAAGGAGATGGTGGTCGTTTGCTTCGTGTGTGTGTGCGTACGTTTAATGTGTGTGTGTATATGTGGTGTGTGTTGAAGGTGGTGGAGGCGTGAGGGGGGCAGGGGGGGCAGCCATGGCTGCTAGGTTTGGAGGGGTATTTTTTGGAGAAGAAGAAGAAAAAGAGAGGGAGGGGGCGGGTAGTTTAGGTCTTGTTTTTTTTAGGGTTTTGTCTTTTTTTGTTCAAGAATGAAAAATAGAAAGGGTGGGGTGAGGTTTTGGGTTATGGACTGGGTCGACCCGGTTTGAAATGGACCGGGTCGTAGGGGAAGGTTGGGTATCCTTGGGCTTGTGGTTTAAAAATGAAGAAGAGGCCCAATCCGATTTTCGTCTATTTTTTGTTCTCTTTTCTTTCACTTATTGATAAAACTAAAATGTATGAAATTAAATTATAAAAACCAAAATTATCTTAAAATACTAATTAACTTCTAATAATAATTATCACCCAAAATTAAACATCAATAAAATAAAATCACACAATTTGGACATTAAATGCTAAAAATGCAAAAGATGCCTATTTTTGTAATTTTTTCATTTTGTAAAACAAACTTAATTACTCCTAATTGTAGAATTACATATTAAATGCAAATGTGACATATTTTTTATATTTTTATTAATTTAACAAATAAACATGCACAGACAAAAATACAAATTATTATCCAAAAATGCCACGAAAATTCAAAAAGTGCACACAAAGGAAAATTATTTTATTTTGAATTTTTGGGAGTAATTCTCATATAGGGCAAAAATCACGTGCTCACAGGTAGAAACGTTTTGATTGACACCATACTTTGCAAGCAAAGTGTCAAAAGCTCTATTGCAAAAATGAGACCCCTCATCACTTATGATTACTCGAGGAGTGCCAAACCTAGTAAAAATGCTCTTTTTGAGAAACGCAACAATACTCCGGGCCTCATTATTGGGTAAAGCCATGGCTTTAACCCACTTTGAAACATATTCAACTTCCACTAGAATATATGTGTTCCCACACGAACTAACGAACGGGCCCATGAAATAAATGCCCCACACATCGAAAATATCAATTTCGAGAATAGTATTGAGAGACATCTCATCTTTCTTCGAAATTCCACCCGCTCTTTGACATTCGTCGCATCTCTTCACAAGTTCACTTGCATCTTTGTACAAAGTTGGCCAGTAAAACCCACAACTAAGAACCTTCGAAGCGGTCCTCGCCCCACCATGATGACCACCATAGGGAGAGGAGTGACAAGCCTCTAAGATACTCAATTGCTCCTCCTCAGGGATACACCTCCGGATCACACCATCAGTGAAAATATTAAACAATACGGCTCATCCCAATAGAAGTCCAAACTATCCCGTTTAAGCTTCTTCCTTTGGTTAGAAGAGATCTCACACGGAATTATACCAGTCACAAGGAAATTAGCAACATCTGCAAACCATGGCATACCATTCACCAACACAGAAAGGAGTTGCTCATCGGGAAATAAATCATTGATCTCTAGGTCATGACGAGGCCTCCCCTCCTCTTCCAAGAGGGACAAGTGGTCTGCCACTTGGTTTTCACAACCCTTACGATCCACAATCTCCAAATCAAACTCTTGAAGTAACAAGACCCATCACATCAGCCTAGCTTTGGAATCCTTTTTCGTCATCAAGTACCGGAGTACGGCATGATCGGTATGAACTATGACCTTGGCACCCATGAGATACGGCCTAAATTTCTCCATTGCGAACACAATAGCCAAAACCTCTTTTCCAGTCACCGTGTAGTTCACTTGAGCATCATTCATTGTCTTGCTCGCATAATACACCGGATGAAATATTCTATTCACTCTTTAACCCAAGACCACCCCAACCGCAACATCACTTGCATAACACATAAGCTCGAACGGCAATGCGGTAATAAAAGGAGTTGTGGTCAACTTGTGCTTAAGAAGTTTGAAGGCTTTCATACATCCCTCATTGAACACGAACTTGGCATCTTTTTCTAATAACTTGCACAAGGGATTCACTACCTTCGAAAAGTCCTTGATAAATCTTCGGTAGAACCCCGCATGCCCAAGAAAACTTCTAACTCCCTTGACTGAAGTAGGGGGAAGGAGCCTTGAAATCACTTCAATTTTTGCTTTGTCCACCTCTATACCGTTCTTTGAAATTTTATGGCCAAGGACTATGCCCTCTTCAACCATGAAGTGGCATTTCTCCCAATTAAGCAAAGGTTGGTTTTTTCACAACTGGCCAGCACTCTATCAAGATTTTTCAAACATTCATCAAACGAGTCACCCACAATATTGAAGTCGTCCATAAACACCTCCAAAATGTCCTCCACCATGTTGGTAAATATGGCCATCATACACCGCTGGAATGTTGCCAGTGCATTACACAACCCAAATGGCATCCTAGAAAAGGCAAAGGTACTATATGGACAATCAAAGGTGGTCTTCTCCTGATCTTCTAAAGCAATCAAAATTTGGTTGTACCCAGAATACCCATCCAAGAAATAGTAGAAGGCACGCCCAGCAAGTCTGTCTAGCATCTGATCAATAAAAGGCAATGAAAAGTGATCCTTGCGGGTCATTTTATTCAACTTGTGGTAATCTATGCACACCCTCCATCCGGTGACTGTCCTGGTAGGAATCAACTCATTTTGCGTATTGGTAACCATGGTTATACCACCCTTATTCGGCACGCATTGCACCAGAGAAGTCTAAGAGCTATCAGAGATGGGGTACACAACCCCGACATCCAACCACTTGATCACCTCCTTTTTCACAACTTCTTTCATTGCCTCATTCAACCTCCTTTGA
Source organism: Nicotiana sylvestris (assembly GCF_000393655.2). Taxonomy (NCBI): domain Eukaryota; kingdom Viridiplantae; phylum Streptophyta; class Magnoliopsida; order Solanales; family Solanaceae; genus Nicotiana; species Nicotiana sylvestris. The sequence continues at coordinate 184,727,961 of NC_091062.1, forward strand.
TGTTCTAAGGAGGGCTTTGCATCATCTTCAAGAATAATATTGTGCATACATAAGGTGGGGCTTATCCCCCAAATATCTTCTAAGGTCCATCCAATTGACTTCTCCCATTTTTGGAGCACCGCCAATGTGGCATCTACCTGCATGTTAGTAAGACAAGAGGAAAGAATAACTGGCAAAGTTGAACTAGGGCCTAAGAATTCATACCTGAGGTGTGGAGGCAACGATTTCAACTCCAACATGTTAAGCTCCTCGATTGAGGGCTTTGTTGGGGGAGTCTTCATATTCTCAATATCCAAAGAGAGTTTCCGAGGCTTATAAGAGTAAGAGCCCATTCCATGTAAAGCATTGACACACTCCACCCAACCTTCATCCTCATTTTCATCAAGATTCAACAATACTGCCTCTATAGGGTCTTCCACATTGATCATTGCACTAGTATCATCGACTATCACTGCCGTGACAAGATCCACAAAAGAGCACACTTTAGAACTGTTGGGTTGCTTCATTAACTTGCACACATTAAAGATCATTTTCTCATCACCCACCCGGAAGGTGAGTTCCCCTGCTTCCCCATCAACTAAGGCCTTCCTAGTTGCTAGGAAAGGTCTTTCCAATATGATCGGAACGTCATAATCTGCCTCACAATCCAAGATCACAAAATCAGCCGGCAAGATAAATTTTTCCACCCGGACAAGAACATCATCAATTATACCCAATTGTCTCTTCATTGTTCTATCCGCCATTGGAAATGTCATGGAAGTCGGCCTCGGTTGCCCAATACCCAAAGTATTGAAAATTGAGTGGGGAATCAAGTTGATACTTGCCCCAAATCACATAGAGCTTTTGCAAAGTCTGCACTCCCAATGGTGCAAGGAATGGTGAAAGCACTGGGATCTTCAAGCTTCGGAGCCATTGAGTGCACTATTGCACTAACTTGGTGGGTCATCTTTATAGTTTCACAATCCATGAATCTTTTCTTTGTTTCCAAGTCTTTCATGAACTTAGCGTACCCCGGCATTTGTTTTAGAGCTTCCACCAACGACATATTAATTGATAAGCTCTTCATCATATCAATAAATTTCTTAAACTGGTTCTTATTTTTCTACTTCTCAAGCCTTTGAGGATAAGGTAGAGGTGGCCTTGGCAAAGGGGCCTTGGCTTTGGGCACAACTGTTTCCGGCATGTCTATTACGTGTTCCTAGACGGGTTCACATCATTCTGAGTTTTCACCTCGGCATCTTGGATATCAATCCTCACTTCCTCATTCACGCTCTCATCAATCACATTTTCAACCACCAAAGGGATCTCATCCTCTTGAAACTCAACTTCATCACTCAAAATTTCTTTTTGTTTGGAGGCATTCACATCACCGCCTCGTCCACTTCTTGTAGTTACCGCCATTACATGCCCGGAATTGTTCCCACCCTTCGGGTTGACTACCGTATCACTAGCTAGATCCCCCTTAGGGCGAGTATTCTAGGATTGTGAGATTAATTGAACCTCCAAGTTCCTGATTGAAGTATTGTGGGATTTGCCCTCCCATGATCATGGAGCTCTTTGTGCAAGTGAATGACCGTGGGGTCACCCTGCGGCTGTGTCAACCATCTCATCCAATATTGCATTAGCCTCATCATACGGTGTGTTCATGAAATTGCTCCCGGCGAGTTGGTTCACTATGCACTGATTTGTTGTGTTAATGCCATGGTAGAATGTCTGTTGTATCATTGCCTCAATCATATCATTATCCGGGCATTCCTTTACCATGGTCCGGTATCTCTCTCATATCTCATGTAGTTGCTCATTGGGATCATACTTGAAAGCTAAGATTTCATCCCTCAAGGTTGCCATGCGGCCCAACGAGAAAAACTTTGCAATGAATTTATCCGCCAACTCATCCCAAGTAGTGATGGAATGGTTGGGAAGCCGTTCAAGCCAGTCCAAATCCTTCCCTCTAAGTGAAAAATGGAATAATCTCAATCGAAGTGCATCCTCTGACACATTTGTTTGCTTGCTCCCCCAATAGGTATCCACGAAACCCTTAAGATGTTTGTAAGCATTCTGATGGGGAGCACCTGTGAAATACCCTCGCTGCTCCAACAAAGTCAGCATCATATTTGTAATTTGGAAATTGCCCGCCCAGATCCGGGGTGGGACAAATGCACTAGCATATCCTTGATCTGGGAGCACCCAAGGAGCCACTCTTGGAGGTGGCGGGAGAGGGTCTGGAACATTATCATTGGCCTGACGGCCTCTCCTTTGAGCTTGAGGCACTATAGGAACCTCATCATCAATATTGTTATCTACCTCCTCCCCCGGTGAAAGATCTCTAAGAGGTGCGTTGTTGTTGTTTGCCGCTATTTTGTACCTGAGTTGGCGACACACACAAATTAGTAACACAGAAGGAAAGAAAAACAATACACAAAACTTTTTAGATAGATAGCCAAAACTGTTAGCTCCTCGGCAACCCTACACCACTACAAAGTGGCAAGAGCAGTCGATGCAGCTTTTACCCGAGATGGTCGGGATCGAATCCACAGGGAGTTAGATTGTTTGGGATTTGGATTCCTATCTAAACTAGTAGTGTGTAGTGCTCTTAATTACACTTCCAATCATATTTGTTTGTTTGTTACTTCTAATTTTATGCTAATAATATGCGAAATTAAACTAAGTATGAATGCTTGTAAGGTTTTCTAAATAGTTAAAGAGGTACTAGGGAAGTGACTTTCTCCTAGGTGAATACTTGATGGGATCTAAAGCCTAAGGCAAAGTTGTGATGTTGGGGATTGCGATATAGACAATGCACGGAGCTCCTCACTCTATACCTCTCGGTAGCTTGACTGACTTTGCCTTAATTGACTTTCTCAAGACCAATTGGGTGTCAAAATTGTGCAAGCAATATAGGCTCAAGTTGGGTATTGCTATCTCTAGGTTTAACTCTTTAATTGGGGCTATCAATCTCTTGATTACACCACAATTCCTTGTTGGACTGATTTTCCTAGACTCAAGCTCTCTTGCTCAAGAAGAGCCCAAGTCAAAAAGGCACAAATTAGTGTTTGCAATCACTAATTCAACAGGGAAAACACAAATCAGTCCAAATATCAAATACCCATAAACACCTAAGCCTTAAAACAAAAGACCCATCAAATACTCACACTAGGGTTGAGCCACAACCCTAGCTAATGGGTCTAGCTACTCATAATAATGGAAGAAACCAGAGATTTAGATGAAGAATAACCCATATAATATGATTACAAACTAAGAATTGAAGATTTAGTGTTAAACTAGCTACAAATTACTCAAAATAGAACAAAACCGTCGTTCACGTGCTCTGCTAAGATAAAGATACCCTAAAAATATGAAAAAGAAGTATTTATACAAGGCCGAATTTTTTGGACAAAAAATACCCCTGACGGAGGTACCGCGGATCTAGGAAAATGCACTACGGCCGTGGTGAGGCTTTTTAGCTCCATTTCTTAATCTCTGAATCTGGCCACCGCGGCCGCAGTTGCTTCACTGCAGTCCGTGCAAAATGGACCGCAGACCGCAATGGCTTCCAACTTCAAAACTCCCAGTTCTCTGAATCCCCTCTTTGCGGACCGTATAAAATGGATTGCGGACGCGAAGAATCTACCGCGGACCGCAGTGCTTGAGCTTCCAAAAGTGCATCTCTCTGATCTTTTCCACCGCGAACCGCGCTAAATGGACTGCAGTCGTGGTGTGTCTGTTGCAGCTGTAGTGGATTTTATGCTATAGCAGTGCCTTGACTTGTTCTTGGTACTAGTGCAGGTTTCACTCCTTTTTGAGTTGGTTTTGACTACTTGTCACTTTTTTGATCAAACCCTGCAAACAAGCACAACATGTGTGCTTTCGGGATTACTTGTATACATTTTTAGTCAAAAACTCAAGAAAAAAGGAGTATAAAATAGACTAGAATCCCTAGTTATCAGCCATCAACTTGATGAAGGATTGAAAATGGAATATCTCACTGTTAAAGATCCAGTCATACAGTAAAATAATTTGGAAGACAGATATGACCGCCTGAAGATGGTCGTTCTTCCACAGGCACATTATGATTGGACTCATCTAAGGCTACAAGATTTTAAATCTATCAGTGAGTATAATTCTTCTATGTTCAGAATTATTTCCCAATTGAAATTATGTGGTGATAATATTACTGATCGTGATATGTTGGAGAAAATTTTCACCACTTTTCATGCCTCAAATATGCTCCTGCAGCAGCAATATCAAGAGATAGGATTCAAAAATATTCTGAACTTCTCACATCTTCTTATAGCCGAGCAACATAATGGGTTATTAATGAAAACCATGAAAGCTGACCTACTAGTTCTTATCCATTCCCTGAAGTAAATGAGAGAAACTTCCACCAAGCTAAGCATGGAAGAGTTTGGGGCCCCAATCGTGGTCATGGTCGTAGTCGGTGAAGAAACTCTAATCATGGTAATAATAATGAACCAAAGAACCCTCCACACCACCAGCAGTGGAAAAATGAAGGAACAAAAGCATGAAGCGGTGCAAGCAACAAATGCATGCTATACATGTGGAGGAAAATGGCACTGGTCACGTATCTGTCGTACGCCAAAGCACCTGGTTGAGCTTTATCAAGCCTCCTTGAAGAAGAAAGAGAAAAATATTGAAGCAAATTTTATTTCTAAAGATAATTTAGACTTGAGAAAATGCATAAAGACCCCATTCAACTTGTCTTGAAAAATCATTTACACACCTAAAATTTACAGGTGTCCTAATGATAACTATGGATTATGATGCATTTTACACTCCTTCTTGCTTAAGTTTTGATTAGAAATGTGTACAAAATAGTCCCAAAAACTCACCAGTTGTACTACATTGCAGGTTTGATCAACAAGGTAACAAGGTGTCAAAACCCAGCTCAAAAAGGAGTGAAACTTGCACAAGTACCAAGACAAGATCAAGCTCAGTCAAACAGGGCCAGTGTGGCCACACAACATTCTATGCGATCCGCAAAGATGAAGTTCAGAGAGGATCCTTTTCAGGCCACAAGGCAATGCGGACGCAAAATGATTTTGTGCAGTCTGCATTGGGTTCATTGCGGCCGCACTCAATTTTGTGCGGTTCGCAGAGCCAAGGTTCAGAGAGGTGGCATTTTGGAGGAACTGGCCAATGTGGTCCGCGGTCCTTTTTGTGCGGACCGCAATAGAAGCCACCGCGGCCGCACTCGACTTTGTGCGATTCGCAAAGCCCAAGTTCAGAGAGCAAATTAGTCAAAATAAGAGACTTAGTGCGGCCGCACTCGATTTTGTGCGGTCCGCACTAGCCCCGCAAGGGTATTTTTGTCCAGAATTTTCAGCCTAGTATAAATAGTTTCTTTTCCCATTTTTAGGTCATCAGATAGTTTTGGACGTAGATATACGCTCGTGAACTCATTTCTTTTACTATTTTGAGTAATTTTAGCTTAGTTTCAACATCGATCTTCAAGTTTTATTTAGCAATTAATTATTATGGGCTTTTCTTCATCTATTTCTTTGTTTTCTTCTCTAATTATGAGTAGCTAGACCCATTAGTTAGGGTTGTGGCTCAACCTAGTATGGGTAATTGATGGGTCTTGTGTTTTGATACTTGATTATCTATGGGTGTTTGATATTTGGGCTAATTTAGGGTTTTAATATGGAATTAGTGGTTGCAAACACTAGTTTATGCCTAGTAGACTTTGGCTCTTCTTGAGAAAGAGAGCCTAAGTCCATGAAATTAGTCCAACAAGGAATTGGGGCGTATTCAAGATATTGATAGCCCCAATTAAAGGGTTAAACCTAGAGATAGTAATACCCGACTTGAACCTTGATTGCTTGCACAAATTTGTATACCCAATTGGTCTTGAGAAAGTCAATTCGGGAAAAATCACTCAAACCACCGAGAGGTGTAGAGTGAGTAGAATCGTGCAATAGTTATATCATATTCCCCAAATGTGTCAATCTAGCCTTAGACTCAAGAATCCATCAATTAGCCACCTAGGAGAAAGTCACTACCCTAGTGCCTTTTATCTATTTGAACAACTTGCAATAGTTTAATCTTAGCTTTACTTAGCCTAATTTAGCGTTGTAGTATTATAAAATTAGAATTAATATAAAACCCAAAATGTTCAGAAGTGCAATTAGGAATAAATACACAACTCCACTTTAGATAGAAATTCAACTCCAATATCTAGCTCCTTGTGGAAATCGATCCCGACCTTCTCGGGTAAAAGCTGTTTCGACCTCTCTTGCTACTCAATAGTAGTACAGGGTTGGCCTCGATCACTTTTTGGCGCCATTGCCAGGGAGCTAACGATTTTAGCTATCTATCTAAATAGTTGTTTGTATTGTTCTTCTTTCCTTCTTTGTTACTAACTTGTGTGTGTCGCAACTTCAAGTACAAAATGGCAGCAAACTTAAACAAAGCACCTCTTGGAGATCTTCTGCCGGGGGAGGAAGTAGATGAAAATGTTGAAGATGAGGTCCCTATTGTGCCTCAAGGACAAAGGAGAGGCCGCCAAGCCAATGATAATATTCCAGACCCTCCCTCGCCACTTCCAAGAGTGGCTCCTCGAGTGCTTCCAAACCAAGGCTATGTAAGTGCAATTGCCCCGCCTCGGATTCGGGTGGGCAATTTTCAAATTACCAATATGATGCTGACATTGCTGGAGCAGCGTGGGTATTTCACAGGCACTGCCAATCAAAATGCTTACAAACATCTCAAGGGGTTCGTGGATACCTGTTGGGGGAGCAAGCAAACTAATGTGTTCGAGGATGTACTTCGGTTAAGACTCTTCCCATTCTCACTTAAATGGAAGGCATTGGATTGGCTTGAGAGACTTCCCAACCATTCCATCACTACTTGGGATGAGTTGGTGGAAAACAAGTTGATTGCAAAAAATTTCTCACCGGGGCATATGGCAGCATTGAGAGATGAGATCTTAGATTTCAAGCAGGAGCCCACTGAACCTTTGCATGAGATTTGGGAGTGCTATAGAACAATGGTAAGTGAAAGCCCCAACAATGATATGACTAAGGCGATGATCCAACAGACTTTCTACTGGGGAACACAACAATGCATAGTGAACCAACTTGCTAGGGGCAACTTCATGAAGCTATCTTATGATGAGGCTTCTGACATTCTTGACAAGATGGCTGATACTTCTTCTGCTTGGCAAAGTAGAGCTAATGTGCCCCAGGGTGACACCACGGTCACTCATTTGCACAAGGAGTTATATGATCATGGGCAGGCTATAGCTGAGTTGACAACTACAATGAACCAACTAGAAAAGGCATAGTTGCAACAAGTTCAAAATCCCTCTCCAAGTGAATGCTATGGAGGGTGTCAACATGCTAGTCAACAAAGGAAGACAAAGAGGTCAACAGAACCAAGGGAATTCGGAGCAATTTGACAATGATTGTGGTGGATTTCAAGATGATGGTTATGATGAACAGAATGAAGAGGTGCAATACGTGAATAATTATCAAGGCCAAAGGGGCAATTCTTCCAACCAACAACAATGGAGACCCCAAGGCAATTGGGGCAATCAACAACAACAAGGCAATGGTAATTGGGGGAACAACAACCAAAACTCCTACTGGGGGAATCAAAACAACAATCAAAACATTCAGGGCAATTGGAATGGGAACAACAACAACTGGGGTGGTAACAACAATCAAGGTGGGTGGAATAATGGCAACCAAGGAAACCGGGGGCAATGCTTTCAAAGGCCCCCAATGTACCAACAACCGAACAATCCGCCCCCATTTCCATCCCAAGGTCCTAGTTCTTCCAACCCTGACATGGGGAGAATTGAAATAATGTTTGAACAGATGATGAAGAAGAGTGTGGATTACAATGCTTAGTTATCTTTGCACAATACTTCAATTAGAAATTTGGAGGTCTAGTTAGGCCAAATCTCACAGTCCTTGAATACTCGCCCTAAGGGTGCTCTACCAAGTGATACGATAGTAAACTCGAAGGGTGGGAACAATCATGTTATGGTGGTAACTACAAGGAGTGGATGAGGCGGTGATGTGAATGCCTCCAAATAAAAGCAATTTTTGAGTGATAAAGTTGAGTTGCAAGAAGATGAAGTTCCTTTGGTGGTTGAAAATATGATTGATGAGAATGTGAATGAAGAAGTAAGGATTGATATTCAAGATGCCGAGGTGAAAACTCAAAATGACGTGAACCCATCTAGGGAACACGTAATAGACATGCCGGAGCCGGTTGTGCCTAAACCAAGGCTCCTTTGCCAAGGCCACCTCCACTTTATCCTCAAAGGATTGCGAAGTAGAAAAATGAGAATCAGTTTAAAAAGTTCATTGATATGATAAAGAGATTATCCATTAATGTGCCCTTGGTGGAGGCTCTTGAACAAATGTCGGGCTAGCTAAATTCATGAAGGACTTGGTGACAAAGAAATAATCCATGGATTATGAAACTATAAAGATGACCCACCAAGTTAGTGCAATAGTGCATTCAATGGCCTCGAAGCTTGAAGATCCCGGTGCTTTCACCATTCCTTGCACCATTGGGATTGAAGACTTTGCTAAGGCTCTATGTGATTTGAGGGCAAGTATCAACTTGATGCCCTACTCAGTTTTCAAGACTCTGGGTATTGGGCAACCGATGTCGACTTCCACGAGATTGCAAATGGCGGATAGAATGATGAAGAGACCATTGGGTATTATTGATGATGTGCTTGTCTGGGTGGACAAATTTATCTTGCCAGCTGATTTTGTGATCTTGGATTGTGAGGGGGATTATGAAGTTCCAATCATATTGGGGAGACCTTTCTTTGCTACTGGGAAGGCCTTGGTTGATGTGGAAGCAGGGGAACTCACCTTCCGGGTGGGTGATAAAAAAGTTGACTTTCATGTGTGCAAGTCAATGAAGCGGCTCAACAGTTCTGAGGTGTGCTCTTTTGTGGACCTTGTCACGGCAGTGATAGTTGATAATACCAGTGCAATGATCAATGTGGAGGACCTTCTAGAGGCCGTATTGTTGAATCTTGATGTCAATGATAATGAGGGTCGAGTGGAGTGTGTCAATGCCTTACATGGGATAAGCTCTTACTCTTATGGACCTTGAGAATCGGAAGACTCCACCAACAAAACCTTCAATTGAGGAGCCTCCAGTGTTGGAGTTGAAGCCGTTTCCTCCACACCTCATGTATGAGTTCTTAGGCCCTAGTTCTACTTTGCCAGTTATTCTTTCCTTTTGTTTTAGTAACATGCAAGTTGATGCCACATTGGCGGTGCTTCCAAAGCAGAAAAAGGCAATTGGATGGACTCTAACTGATATCCGGGGATAAGCCTCGCATTCTGCATGCACAAGATAATTCTAGAAGATGATGCAAAGCCCTCCTTGGAACATCAAAGGAGGTTGAACGAGGCAATGCAATAAGTCGTGAAAAAGGAGGTGATCAAGTGGTTGGATCCCGGGGTTGTGTACCCCATCTCTGATAGCTCTTGGACTTTGCTGGTGTAATGTGTACCGAAGAAGGGTGGCATGACCATGGTTGCAAATTCACAAAATGAGCTGATTCCTACCAGAACCGTCACCGGTTGGAGGGTATGCATGGACTACCGCAAGTTGAATAAAGTTACCCGCAAGGATCACTTTCCATTGCCTTTTCTTGACTAGATGTTAGATCGACTTGCTAGGCGTGCCTTCTACTATTTCTTGGATGGGTATTCAGGGTACAACCAACTCTTGATTGCTCCAGAAGATTAGGAGAAGGCCACATTCACTTGTCCATATGGCACCTTTGCCTTTTCTCGGATGCCTTTTGGGTTATGTAATGCACCGGCTACATTTCAGTGGTGTATGATGACCATTTTAACCAATATAGTGGAAGACATTTTGGAGGTGTTCATGGATGACTTTAGTGTTGTGGGAGATTTATTTGATGAGTGTTTGAAAAATCTTGATAGAGTTTTGGCCCGTTGTGAAGAAACCAATCTTGTTCTTAATTGGGAGAAATGCCACTTCATGGTGGAAGAGGGCATAGTTCTTGGGCATAAAATTTCAAAGCACGATATTGAGGTAGATTAAGCAAAAATTGATGGGATTTCAAGTCTCCCTCCCCTACCTCTGTCAAGGCAGTTAGAAGTTTTCTTGGGCATGCGGGGTTCTACCGGAGATTAATCAAAGACTTTTCGAAGGTAGTGAACCCCTTGTGCAAGCTATTGGAAAAGGATGTCAAGTTTGTGTTCGATGAGAGATGTATGCAAGCCTTTGAACTTCTCAAGCATAAGTTGACCACCACTCATATTATTACCACACCTAATTGGAGTTTGCCCTTTGAGTTCATGTGTGATGCAAGCGATGTTGCGGTTGGGGCGGTTTTGGGTTAAAGAGTGAACAAAATGTTTCATCTGGTGTACTATGCGAGCAAGACAATGAATGATGCTCAAGTGAACTACACGGTGCACGAGAAAGAACTTTTGGCTATTGTGTTCGCAATGGAGAAATTTCAGCCATATCTTATGGGTGCCAAGGTCATAATCCATACCGATCATGCCGCACTCCGGTACTTGATGACGAAGAAGGATTCCAAAGCTAGACTGATGTGATGGGTCTTGTTACTTCAAGAGTTTGATTTGGAGATTGTGGACCGAAAGGGTAGTGAAAACCAAGTGGCGGACCACTTGTCCGCTTGGAGGAGGAGGGGAGGCCTCGTGATGGCCTAGAGATCAATGACTTATTTCCCGACGAACAACTCCTTTCGGTGTCGGTGAATGGTATGCCATGGTTTACGGACGTTGCTAATTTCCTTGTGACTGGTATAATCCCGTGTGAGCTCTCTTCTAACCAAAGGAAGAAGTTCAAATGGGATAGTTTAAATTTCTATTGGGATGAGCCGTACTTGTTCAAGATTTGCACGGATGGTGTGATCCAAAGGTGTGTCCCGGAGGAAGAGCAATTGAGTATCTTGGAGGCTTGTCACTCCTCTCTCTATGGTGGCCATCATGGCAGGGCGAGGACGGCTTCCAAAGTTCTTAGTTGTGGGTTTTATTGGCCAACTTTGTAGAAAGATTCAAGTGAACTTGTGAAGAGGTGTGACAAATGTCAAAGAGCAGGTGGAATTTCAAAGAAAGATGAGATGCCTCTCAATACCATTCTTGTGGTTGATATTTTTGATGTATGGGGCATTGATTTTATGGGCCCGTTTGTTAGCTCATGCGGGAACACTTACATTCTTGCAGCGGTGGACTATGTTTCAAAGTGGGTTGAAGCATTGGCTTTACCCAACAATGAGGCCCGGAGTGTTGTTGCATTTCTCAAGAAGAGCATTTTTACAAGGTTTGGCACTCCTCATGCAATCATTAGTGATGGGGGTCTCATTTTTGCAATAGAGCGTTTGACATTTTGCTTGCAAAGTATGGTATCAACCACAAAGTTTCTACTCCTTATCATCCTCAAGCGAGTGGCCAAGTTGAAGTCTCAAATAGAGAAATCAAGAGTATATTGTCAACGACGGTCAATGCAAATAGGACCGATTGGTCAAAGAAGTTGGATGATGCTCTATGGGCTTATAGGACTGCTTACAAGACTCCAATTGGTATGTCTCCGTATCGCTTGGTGTTTGGGAAAGCTTGCCATCTACCAGTTGAGTTAGATCACAAGGCCATGTGGGCTTTGAGAAAGTTAAATCTTGAATGGGATGTGGCAGCAAATCTTCATGTGGAGCCGCTTAATGAACTTGATGAATTCCGATTCCATGCCTACTCCAGTTTGTCCTTGTACAAGGACAAGATGAAATACCTTCATGATAAATATGCTCGTCGTAAAGAGTTCAAAGTGGGTGATTTGGTTCTCTTGTTTAACTCTCGGTTACATCTGTTTCTGGGAAAGCTTAAGTCAAAATGGAGTGGACCTTTTGAAGTGGTGTTTGTGACCCCGTTTGGTGCACTTGATTTAAAGAACAAAAATGGGGAAGTTTTCAGAGTAAATGGGCATAGGGTCAAGCACTACTTGGGAAAATCGATGACAGCCACGTGGTAGCACTTCTTCATCTCAAACGATTTGATGGTAACCTGTGTAGTGCCGCTACGTTAAATCAGACACTTCTTGGGAGGAAACCCATGTGTTTTTCTTCTTGTTTTTCTTTGATTTTCATTGTAGTGTAGGATTTATTTTTGGACTAACTGGTTGTGAGATGTTGTAGGATTGTGTTGATGCAGTGCAGGAAAAAAGTTGGAAAATGACCACTCTCTGAAGTTGTCAATGCGGACCGCACTGCCATTTTTTGCAGCCGCAAAGACCTTAGTGCGGGGGCAAGAAATCAATGCGGACGCATTGCATTTTGTGCGGACCCCAGTTGGGGTTCTCTGAAGATTACCACCCCAAGTTGGGGTTCTCTGAAGATTACCACCGCGGCCGCATTGCATTTTGTGCGGTCCGCGGTGGTCCACTGCGGCCGCATTGCATTTTGTGCGGACCCCAGTGGTTGACTTGTCTAAGCCCTATGGTTTTGAGCAATGCGGACCGCGATGCCATTTTGTGCGGTCCGCGGTGGGTAGGTGAGATGGGGCCCAGGACCTTTTTCTATAAATAGGATCTGAGGCCCTCTTTTTTAACTTTTCAATCTTTTCAATCTCAGAGACACTAAAACATTGTTCATCTCTCTAAATTGCTCGTAATTAACTGCTAAGACTCATCTATCTTCAGTACTTCTCACTTCTGGTAACTCTAACTTCTTCTTAATTGCTTAATTTTTTTATTTTCTTTTAATTTTGTTTTGTTTTTTGTTTTTCTCTGTTCTTCTTCCTAGCTTTCCCATATTTCTTTCAATAGTGTAGCTTAGGTTAGTTAATTTTTGTTTAAAATTAGTTTAGGTAGTTAAATGACGAAACCAACACTTAGGTACTCTTCAATAGGTGAAAAAGTGGACTAAAATTGAACAAATCATGAACCCTAGGTTGGTGCTACTACTTGGTACTCAGTGCGGACCGCAGTGGAATTTGTGCGGTCCGCAGTGCCCCTATGCGGTCCGCAATGGTATTTTGTGCGGACCACAATGGTGAAAGACCTGAAAGCTGACATTTGAGGACCGCGGCCACATTGCATTTTGTGCGGTCCGCGGTGCATAGTTTCAGAGAGTGGGTAGTCTGAACCCCACCTCTGTGCGGACCACAATGAATTTTGTGCAGTTCGCAATGGCCTCTTTGCGGCCGCACTGCATTTTGTGCGGTACGCACTCTACAAGTTTAAAAACTGTCAACATTATTTTTTCTGCAACTGTGAATTACATTGTTTTTCTGGATACTAACAAAGCATGACTGAATTTGTTTGCAGACAATGGTAAAATTAAGAGGCAAAGGTGCTAAACAACCAGGAAGTGGAGAGTCCTCCCGGGGTGGGAAATAAAAGGTGATAAGTTTGACCCCACAAGCCCGTCAAAACATAAAAAACACAAGGAAGCTTATAAAAGCTGCAGACATGGCCATTGACCAGTCAGGGAGTGAGTATGAGCCCTCCCGGGAGGCATCTTCAGACTCTGCGCCAGAGTTTATTCCTGATTGGCTGGAGAGAAACAGATTGAGAGATACACTTCCACCTTCCCCCACTGCCCAAGCGTTAGTACATGTATCTTCTGGGTCGTCTGAGGGCTCAGCTGCAGCCAATAGGGATGAGTACTCCACCTCTCTTACAACTTCATTATCCGGAGAGGATACAGTAGCAGAAGAAGGGGAAGAAGCAGAAGGGGGTGAGTCCCAAGTTGGTGGGGTAGAGCGGACTAGAAACCCGGAGGCATGGGAGGAGCGGTTCATCAGTGAGATTGCCTACCACAAATTCAGAGAGTGATGGTCAGAAAAGAGGTTGATACCGGAGAGAAAAATCATTACCCGGGATCTTCTGCCTCACAACCCAAATGTGTTGAGGTAATTCAGAGATAGTGCAGGTTGGGACTACTTTATCGGGCAGGTGGATCACGCCAATGGGCACTTGGTGAAAGAATTCTACACCAACGTGGCCGACATCAAAAAGGGTACCACGGTCACCAAAGTGCGGAATCTGAAAGTGAAGTTCGATGGCAAGACCATCAATGACTATTTGGGCTTCACGGAGGAGGATAAGTCCCTATACTTGGAGAAGATGAAGTTGGGTGAAGAAGCTCGCTTGTGGTTGGCGGAGTACTTCGCAATCCTAGGTACCACCCCTGAGTGGTTGACTGTGGGGGTGAAGATATTGAGGAGGACATTGAACTTTGAGGCAAAGGGGTGGGAGACATTTGTGTGCAGCAGGCTAGATCCTACCACCCATGACAACTCACTCCCAATTCATCGGGCGATCTTAGTAGCATCCATCATGGCGAGGTACCCGATCAATGTCGGGAATGTGATGTTCCAGGTCATTACACGGGTAGTGAATGAGGGTGACAGGTCTTACCCATTTCCCAACTTCCTAACCATGTACCTGAAGGACCAAGATGTGGAGAAGCGCAAATTTGACGTGAAAGTGAAGGAAAAGGCACCTTTCTCGTGGTATAGCCTACAAGGTGATGACAACCCTAAAGGCAAGCACTTCAAGGGGAAATCCACTACTTCAACTGGCTAGTCTGAAGAGCCAGTAGTGGTATTGACTACTCCACAGCCTCACTCCACTTCAGCAGACCAGGCCCAAGCCCATCCACTTCAGCAGAGCCAGAGATACCTTTCACCACTGCCTCTCCATTGACTGCCCACCACTTGAGCCAGGCCCTCACCAGCATCAACAATTGGATGCAGACAGCTACTTCTAAACTGTCTGTATTATCTACTACTGTGGCAGCTCAATCAGCACCCCCTCCTCCACAGGTCCCACAGTCCATTGAGGACGCTCTCAAGGATCTTTTGGAAAACCAGAAGAAGATCCTTGAGAACCAAAAATTGCTCACAAATGTTGTTGATTTACACGGAAAGGCTCTCAAGGAGCTTGCAAGGGAGGCAAAGAAGATGAGGAAGACTAGGGCTTCTAAAGAGTCGGTGAGGGAGTTGCGGGTCGAGGTTGAGAGATTGAAGGCGGATCATTTACCTTTAGATTTGCTATTGCATGACCCAGCACCAGCAGCTCAGCCCCAGCCAGAGCAGGAGTCTTAGAGGCCTCCTAAGAGGAAAAAGGTGATCCCTCAATCTGATGATGCAGTTATCCAGTTGGCGGACCCACCAGAGACTCCCTCTAGTCAGCCTCAGGAATACAGCCCAGGAGCCAGTCCAGGCCCAGGTCCCAGTAGAGCCACAAACTATAGGGAGCCAATCACAGGCTCCCAGCATATAGAGGACCCAGGGACCATAAAGGATCCCATGCAGACGGACGGCCCATAGGGAGTTCCTTTTTCCTCTTTCCTCTATTTTTGGTGCTTATTTTTCTTAGTTGGCATTGAGGACAATGCCAGCTTTCATTTGAGGGGGTATGCCCTACTTGGATTTGGATGACTGTATATATGAATGATTTCTTTTTCTTCTTTTTTTAATCTTTGGTATGTATATAATTTCAGCATTTCATTACATTTTTGCACTTTTTACCTTGGGTCTGTATATAAAAGTTATGTTCCATTGTATATATTCATCTCCCCTATTGTATATTCGATTAAATCCCCTCTTGTACATATTTATTTTACTTTCCGCATTTTTTCTTTCTTAGCTTCTTATATATGTTCGTAGCTTCTTATTTTGGATTTTTGCAATAAGCCTTTGGTTTTTTTAATGCCACGGTTTTTTCCAAAGGTGGAATTTGTATAAACCGGGTGGGTCTTCCAGATGATGGATGGCATGACAACTTCTTAAGGGTTTGAGTCTTTTTTTCTTTTTCTTTTTGCTTTTTAGTAGTTAGTGGTAAGGGTGCCTCAAGCAAAGCTTCACTTGGGCCTAATACATTTGCCTTTGATCCTATGGTCAAAAACAAATCGTTGTGTATAGGATGGTGAAAGTGATGACCTTGAGACTCTTGTGTTGGCCGATAATCATCAAGTGGCTTTTTGGGACCATTGTGTGCTCAAATCTTATCTAAGGTTGTTTTGGGCCCCCGACTCTGTGTCTTTAGCAATCCCATAGCTTGTGTAGTGAGAAATTGCATTGCAATTCCAAGTCCCGAGCCATTGGTCTAGAACTTGCCGTGAATGTTTGTCGAGGCGAAATCCTAAGTGTAATTTGACTTGAAACATGATTATAGGCTCTCCTTGCTTCAAATAATAGCTTGAACACTTCCATAGCCTACCAATAATAAAATCCCTAGTCAACCCTTTTGAGCCTTAGACCTTTTTCCTTCAAGAACCATGATACAAGCCTTTACCCATTCTAAAAGATACCTTATATTGACACTCGATCTTTCCTTAGCACATGGAAAAAGTATAAGTTTGGGGAGAGAGACGAGGATTGCAACAAAGTGGTAAAAAGGTATAAAATAAAGAAAAAGAAAGGCAATGAAAAAGAAAGAAAAGCAAAAACACAAAAAGAATGTTCAATGTAGAAATGAGTGAAGGGATTCAATAAATCCAAAGAATGAAAGGTGTGGAAAGTTGAGAAAGGAGAAAAGATTTGAAATGAACAACAAAGAGTGATAGTGTGTCTCTCTAACCCCTTAGAAAGAAGTGAAATGACTCAAAAAGTCGAGTGAATGTGTGCCAAAATGAAGCAAAATAAGTGTTAAAGGGAAGATGGAACCTAATTAGACCAAATATTCCCTACCCTGAACTAAAAGCCTTCACTATGTCTCCATAAAAGCTCTATATGATCTTGAGTTGAATGAAACTTACATTAGTGGTGACTCACATAAGGGGCAAGCATATGGTACTTAGAGCCGGACTTGTGACTTTCCTAGAGAGAGATGAGTGTATTTCCATTAACCTCGTTCTGAGTGCCACTATCCTAAAGGTGAGGTTTGCTTAGGGAGAGTTGAGGATGTGTAAGTTTGGGTTTCACAATGACCAAAGTAATAGAGAGAGTTTCTTTGATGTGTTGAGTCAACTCTTGATGCTCTTATGTCGCACTAAATTCATGATGTTTAAAAAGAGTGAATGTTGTTAATGATTCATTTGAATTGAGGGCAATTGTTAGTCCTAATTGATGCTAGATGAGGTCACTTTAGGTTGGCTAAATTTTCTTGGAATTGACGCTTAAAGGGTGGGTCTTATTTTGTTTGCTTGAGGACAAACAAAAGCTTAAGTTTGGGGGAGTTGATAACTAGGGATTACGATGCATTTTACACTCCTTCTTGCTTAATGTTTGATTAGAAATGTGTACAAAATAGTCTTAAAGGCTCACTAGTTGTGCTTGATTGCAGGTTTAATCAACAAGGCAACAAGGTGTCAAAAATAAAACTTGCACAAGTACCAAGACAAGATCAAGCTCAGTCAAACAGGGCCAGTGCGGCCGCACAACATTCTGTGCGGTCCGCGAAGATGAAGTTCAGAGAGGATCCTTTTCAGGCCACAAGGCAATGCGGCCGCAAAAGGGTTTTGTGCGGTCCATATTGAATTCATTGCAGCCGCACTCGATTTCGTGCGGTCAGCAGACCCAAGGTTCAAAAAGGTGGCATTTTGGAGGAACTGGCCAATGCAGTCCGCGGTCCTTTTTGTGCGGACCGCAATAGAAGCCACCGCGGCCGCATTCGACTTTGTGCGGTCTGCAAAGCCTAAGTTCAGAGAGCAGATTAGTCAAACTAAGAGACTTAGTACAGCCGCACTCGATTTTGTGCGGTCCGCACTAGCCCCGCGGGGGTATTTTTGTCCAGAATTTTCAGCCTAGTATAAATAGTTTTGTTTCCCATTTTTAGGTCATTAGCTAGTTATGGACATAGAGCTGCGCTCGTGAACTCATTCCTTTTACTATTTTGAGTAATTTTAGCTTATTTTCAACATCGAATCTTCAAGTTTTATTTAACAATTAATTATTATGGGCTTTTCTTCATCTATTTCTTTGTTTTCTTCTCTAATTATGAGTAGCTAGACCCATTAGCTAGGGTTGTGGCTCAACCCTAGTGTGGGTAGTTGATCGGTCTTGTGTTTTGATGCTTGATTGTCTATGGGTGTTTGATATTTTAGCTAATTTAGGGTTTTAATGTGGAATTAGTGGTTGCAAACACTAGTTTATGCGAAGAAAATTTTGGCCCTTCTTGAGAAAGAGAGCCTAAGTCCATGAAATTAGTCCAACAAGGAATTATGGCGTATTCAAAAGATTGATGGGCCCAATTAAAGGGTTAAACCTAGAGATAGTAATACCCGACTTGAACCTTGATTGCTTGCACAAATTTGCATACCCAATTGGTCTTGAGAAAGTCAATTCGGGCAAAACCACTCAAACCACCAAGAGGTGTAGAGTGAGTAGAATCGTGCAATGGTTATATCATATTCCTCAAATTTGACAATCTAGCCTTAGACTCAAGAATCCATCAATTAGCCACCTAGGAGAAAGTCACTACCCTAGTGTCTTTTATCTATTTGAACAACTTGCAATAGTTTAATCTTAGCTTTACTTAGCCTAATTTAGCATTGTAATATTATAAAATTAGAAGTAATATCAAAACCAAAAATGTTCAGAAGTGCAATTAGGAACAAATACACAACTCCACTTTAGATAGAAACTCAACTCCAATATCTAGATCCTTGTGGAAATCTATCCCAACCTTCTTGGGTAAAAGCTGCTTCGACCTCTCTTGCTACTCAATAGTAGTGCAGGGTTGGCCTCGATCACCTAACAACCCACTATTGTTAAAACAGTTGTATTTATTTACTCACTCCTAAGCCTTGGCTGTAACGACCCGGCCGGTCATTTTATGAGTTACCACTCCATTTTTCCCATTTCTACTTCTTATTGTCTTGTTGAGATGTATTATGTGTTATCGGGTTGGCTGGTTCGGGTTCGGAAAGGTTTTGGAAAGGAATGAGACACTTAGTCTCTTTTGAATAAGCTTAAGTTGGAAAAGTCAACTAGATGTTGACTTGTGTGAAAAAGATCTCGGATGTGAATTCCGATGGTTCGAATAGCTTCGAGAGGTGATTTGAGACTTAGGAGCGTGATCGAAATGTGTTTTGGAGGTCCGGAGTAGATTTAGGCTTGAATTGGCGAAATTGGAATTTTGGCATTTTCCGGTTGATAGGTGAGATTTTTATATAGGGGTCAGAATGGAATTCCGGAAGTTAGAGTAGGTCCGTTGTGTCATTTGTGACGTGTGTGCAAAATTCCAGGTCATTCGGACGAGGTTTGATAGACTTTTTGATCGAAAGCGGAATTTGGAAGTTTTTGGAATTCTTAGGCTTGAATCAGATGTCAATTTAGTGTTTTGATGTTGTTTTGAGCATTTCGAAGATTGGAAAAAGTTTGAATGAGGTTATGGGATATATTGGCATGTTTGGTTGAGGTCCCGAGGGCCTCGAGTGAGTTTTGGGTGGTTGAACGGATCAAGTTCAAGTTGGAAAAGTTGCAGAAAATCTGCTGTTGGTGTTGCAAACATTTGCTCTTCGCATTAGCGAGTGGGCTCTCGCATTCGCGAAGGGTTAAGGTGTGAGGCAGGAAATTTGGCCTTCGCGTTTGCGATAGGAGTCCTGCATTCGCAAAGGGTTGGGGTCAGTATTCATTGCGTTCGCAATGGTTTTGTCACGTTAGCGTAGAGTAAAGGTGAGCAGCTGGGTCCAGGTCCAATTGTGCTTCGTGTTCGCGAGCTTGGTGTCGCGTTCGCGATGGATTGAGGAGCTAACGCTTCGCGTTAACAATGAAGGATTAAGTGGTCTACGGGATTTTGTGC
This sequence comes from Nicotiana sylvestris, assembly GCF_000393655.2. Taxonomy (NCBI): domain Eukaryota; kingdom Viridiplantae; phylum Streptophyta; class Magnoliopsida; order Solanales; family Solanaceae; genus Nicotiana; species Nicotiana sylvestris. Next base: position 184,747,701 of record NC_091062.1, read on the forward strand.
TTCGCGAACGCGAGGAGTTGACCGCGTTCGCGAAGAAGGGATTTCAAGTGCTAGGCAGAATGTTTAAAAGACCACTTCCGCGATCTTGGGTCTAAATTTCACCATTGTTGGGCGATTTTGGAGCTTTTTGAGAAGGATTGAAGAGGGAATCAAAGGGAAACACTTGGAGGTAAGATTTATGGACTTAATACTCGATCCTAATGTGATTTCTACCTAATTAAACATGAAATTTGTGGAATCTAAAACCTAAAATAGAAGAGTTAGGGCTTGGAAATTGAGACTTTGATTTGACGATTTGAGGGGTCATTTGTGGTCGGATTTTGATGTATTTGATATGTATGAACTCGTGAGAGTGTAAGGATTCTAGTTTTGTGATTTTTGTCGGAATTCAAGATGTGGGCCCGGGGGTCAGGTTTGGCCAATTTCGGGATTTTTTTATATAAATTGGTTATTTTCGAGTGGGCTTTGTTCCCTTAGAATATTTTGATGGTATAAATCTATTAGATTTGGAGCATCCAGAGGCCGATTTGAGAGGATAAGGCATAGCGGTTTTGGACCGGATAGAGGAAGTAATGATTGTAAATGTTGTTTTGAGGGTCTGAAACCCCGGATTTCACATCGTTGTGCTATTTTGAGGTGATGCACATGCTAGATGATGAGCGTGGGGTCATGCACCATTGGAGATTGTGACTTAGTCTGTCCTGTATGACTGTTAAACCACGTATTTGATTGAAAATTGTTTTCCATCATTGTGTTTTGGAAAGTATTATCATGTTTTGGGCTGAATGTCATATTTGGGCATCGTGCCAACTATTTTGGACCCTTAGGGGATTTTTACTATTATTCCTCACTGTTTTAGCTTCATATTTATACTCAGTCATGTTGTATTCTACTATTTTTATAACTCAACCATATTTACTCCGTTTTTGACATTTTAAATGATATTTTGGGCTGAGCATCATGTTTCACTATGCCCGAGTGGCTTGAGAGATTTCTGACTGAGTGAGGCCGAAGGCCTGTGTTGTGAGGATATTATGGGATCGGGCTGCGTGCCGTAGTAGTGTTGTACTGATTCATGATTATGAGGTCGAGGGCCTGATTTGTTACGCCACGAGGTGGCTTGTTATGAGGCCGAGGGTCAGTTTGATTATGCCACGAGATGGCTTGATATAGAGCTTGGGCTGTAAGAGCCCCTCCAGAGTCTGCACACCCCCAGTGAGCGGTTACCCAGTATGAGGTGTGATATTGCCCGAGGGGCTATTGTTGTTTCATGTTATTGCCCTAGGGGCTGATACGAGTGATTGTGAGATAGCCCGAGGGGCTGGTTCTGTTGGTATTTTGCCTGAGAGGCTGATTTATGTTTCTATCCTTTTCTCCTAGTTTTCATCACTCGTTTGAACTACTGAAAGATGTTATAAAGAGGTTTTTACTGAACTAAGATGTTTTTAAGAGTTTTTACTGTTTTATTGTATTGTTCTGGTTTTATACTATTTTGTTGTAGCATTATGTTGTGTTTTACGTATTTTCTTATTGCTCAGCTGCCTTTACTTTTATTACTTACTGAGTTGGCATACTCACATTACTCCCTACACCCTGTGTGTAGATCCAGGAGTCTCCGGTCATGCTAGCGAGTGCTAATTTGCCTTCCAGCAGGCTTGTTCGGAGTTGACTAGGTAGCTGCTCGGCGTTTGCAGCCTAGTGCTTCTCTTTCCTATCTTTATTTCACTTTGTACTATCTTTGTATCAGACTATATTGTCTTTCATACTCTTAGACGTATTGTAGATGCTCATGACTGGTGACACCCCGATATTCGGCTGTGTTTGTTTCCGCACTGGTTTGAGGGTTTGTGTCGGCTGACCTAGTTTCACGATATGCTCCATCACGACCAGTTCCATTTTAGGGTCGTGACACTGGCCCAGCTTTATTAATTTGAGTGGGAAACACGCGCTTTATTAGTAAGCTACGTAATTAACATGGACGGCGCTCAACAAATTGTCTTTCCTCTATTTAATTTTCATAGCACATTATATATTTCTTTGTCATCTTCCTATATTTTCTCCTCAATTCAAGAATTCCAAATACCAATTCATTCCCCACTGAAAATTCAGAAAAAAGCATTACATAAAAACCAAGAAAAAAATAATGTTCAATTCAATGGAAAAATTTGGTTATGGGCATGATGGAATATACAGATCACTTAGACCTCCTCTGCTTCCAAAGAACCAAAATATTTTTATGGTCTCTTTTCTCTTCATAAATATTTCATGAAAAAACAACTCTTTTTTATGCTGATTATGGTCAAAATTTAATTTTTTTTCTCAATTCAAAATGTCTAGTAAATAAAAATAACAGTCTCTAAACTAGCCTTATTCACCCCATCAGTTACAAATTTCTAAATTGAAGAACCCTAATGCCCAACCATTGAAAATTCTTCTTGCCTCGCCAAAATCGATTTACCTGAACAAAATCGAAGTGACCGATTGCAAAATCCTTCGATTTCATTATTATATAGAATTTCTGGCGAGTTGGAAGAAGACCCGTTCGAAGCCGAAGTTCTTTGAAGAATCAAGCTCAAACATTAAAGTAGAATTATCTGTGAAAAAGTATTATGTTTGGAGGAGAAATATTAACCTTTGCTTTCAAAGATCAAAACTTCAAAGAGCAATTTGATGCAATTTCGGCAGAACTTAGATGAAGAAGAAATTAGGGTTCTGTAATTGGGTTTGGTAAAATAATGAGGAAGAATGGATTTTACTGTTGGTTGGGGGTTATATTGAAGTTAAAAATTTATTTTTTTCTTTTTTGGGGTGTTTTTAACAATTAAAATAGAGCAAAGACGCGCTCAATTGCGTTGTCTAAGACGCGCTGCTGACCAAGGCTTATGAGGGAGTAAATAAATACAATTGTTTTAACAATAGTGGGGTGTTAGAACACCCGTAAAGTTTATGTGTGTAAATAATTTTTCATGACAAGTTGAATGGGGTCTTTATGCATTTTCTCTTTAGACTTCATGCATTTGGATGTAGCTGACTACTTTGCACTCCCGGAAGGAGAAACAAGTCATGTGATCAGTAATGAATCTGTAGAAATGTAAATATTCTATTTTTTATTGTTTGTAATAGATAGTATGGTTATGTAATTGTTGTATATAATAAAAGTTGTGCTTTGATAATGATGTTTACTATCATATTTATTTTGTTTATATCATTTTGAAGAATATGGATAATCCTCAAATTATGTTTGGATCAAAGATCAATCATGAAGATATTTGTGTAATTGATAGTGGAACAACTCATGCCATATCAAAGATCAAAAATACTTTTTTTTATTTGCATAAGGAAAAAGCAAATGTTTTAAAATTTTCTGCTAATATAAGTTTGATTGAAGACTCCGAAATATCCATTATATTTTTATTTAATGGAACAAAACTTATTATAGACAATGCATTATTCTCTTCCAAATTTCGAAGAAACTTGTTGAGTTTTATAGATATCTGCCGAAATGAGTATCATGTTGAGACGATAGATGAAATGGATATGGAATATCTTTGTATTACAAAGAATGTTTCTAGCCAGAAGTGCATTTTAGAAAAGCTACCAACTGGCTTATACTATTCAAAGATTAGTACAGTTGAAGCACACTTTATCGTAAACCAGAAGTTTACCGATTCAAATATTTTTGTGCTTTGGCATGGCCGTTTGGGCCATCTTGGGTCAATAATGATGAGATAAATTACTGAAAATTCAAGTGGGCATCCATTAAAGAACCTGAAGATTCTTACAAATAATGAATTTTCTTGTGATGCTTATTATCACGGCGAAATGATCACTAGACCATCACCAATGAAAGTTGGCATTGAATCACCTGCCTTTTTATAACGTATACATGGGGATATAAGTGGACCTATTCACCCACCAAGTGGGCTGTTTAGATATTTTATGGTCCTAATAGATGCATCTTCAATATGGTCTCATGTGTGCCTACTATCATCTCGCAACTTGGCGTTTGCAAAACTATTAGCCCAAATAATTCGATTAAGGGAACAATTCCCAGATTATCGTATAAAGGCTATTCTCCTTGATAATGCTGGATATCCTGTAGCTTATGTTCATACTCAATATGGACTTGTATAGTCATTTATTAAACGTCTGCAATTGATAGCAAGACCACTACTTATGAAAACAAAATTACCGACTGCTGTTTGGGGCCATGCTATCTTGCATGCAACATCACTTATCCATCTCAGATTGACACATTATAATAATTAATGTTCTCCGTCACAATTAGTTTTTGGTCATGAACCAAATATTGCCCATCTACGAATTTTTAGATGTGTTGTATATGTGCCAGTAGCACCACCATTGTGCAGTAAGATGGGACTACACAGAAGGATAGGAATATATATTGGGTTTGAATCACCCTCTTTTAATCGCTATCTAGAACCATTGATCGAAGATTTATTTACTGCTCGATTTGCAGATTGTCAGTTTGATGAAATAAATTTTCCACAATTAGGGGGAGAGAAAAAGGAAACTAAAAGAGAAATTGTGTGAAAAGTTTTATCATTATCTCATTTTGATCCACATACCCCTATATGTAATCAGGAGGTCCAGAAGATCATTCATATACAAAATATAGATAATCAAATGACAGACACATTTACTAATTTAAAAAGGATAACTAAGTCATATATCCCTGCAGAGAATATGCCTATCTGAATTGATGTCCCAGCAGAACCATCTACTAGCATGAGAGCTAGTGAACCTAGAGCATGCGTGAAGCGTGGTAGGACTTCGGGTTCTAAGGATCAAAATCCTCGAAAAAGAAAATCGATAAATAATCAAAACGTTACTACGAGGGATCTCTTGAAGAGACCCAAGATTTGATTAGTTCTGAGATTCCTGAAGAAAACAATGAACTTGAAGCTCAAGTGAGTGAGGAACTTTTAATAAGTTTTATCGGTGATGGGATTAATTTAAATCGATCTGAAATAGTGGTGGATAATATTTTTGCATATAATGTTGCACTTAATATTATGCAACATAGTGAGGATCTTGAACCCCGATCTATCAAAGAATGTCGACAGAGATCTGATTGGTCAAAATGGCAAGAGGCAATACAATCAGAATTGAACGTGCTTGCTAAAAGAGAGGTCTTTGGACCAGTAGTCCAAACGCATGTTGGTATGAAATCAGTTGGTCATAAATGGATTTTTGTGCGAAAAAGGAATGATAAAAATGAAATTTAAAGATACAAAGCTCGCCTTGTTGCACAAGGATTCTCACAACGACCTGGAGTCGATTTTGATGAAACATATTCACCTGTTATGGTTGCCATAACATTTCGATATCTCATCAGTTTAGCACAACATGAAAAGTTTGAGATACATCTAATGGATGTAGTTACAACTTATCTATATTGTTCACTTGATAATGAAATTTTATGAAAATTCCTGAAGGATTTAAAATGCCTGAAGCAAATTTAAAGTCTTAGGAAATATATTCAATCAGTTTACAAAGATCTTTGTACGGTTTAAAGCAATCTGGGCGCATATGGTATAATCGCCTTAGTGAATATTCGCTGAAAGAGGGTTACATAAATAATGTTATTTGTCCATGTATTTTTATAAAGAAAATGGCATCATAATTTGTTATAATTTCATTTTATGTTGATGACATAAATCTTGTTAGAACTCCAAAAGAGCTCCAAAAGACAATCGAATATCTTAAGAAATAATTTGAGATGAAAGATCTTGGAAAGACAAAACTTTATCTTGGTCTGCAAATTGAACATTTAGCAGACGAGATCTTTATCCATTAATCTGCCTATACAGAAAGGGTCATAAAACGCTTTTACATAATCGCATCCATTAATTACACTAATGGTTGTTCGATTACTTGAAGTGAATAAGGATCTATTCCGACCTCCAGAAGAGGATGAGGAACTCCTTCATCCTGAAATACCTTATCTTAGTGCAATTGGTGCACTTATGTATCTTGCTAATGCTACAAGGCCCGACATAGCATTTTCTGTTAATTTACTAGCAAGATATAACTCCTCTCCTACACGGAGATATTGGAACGAGATTAAGCATATATTGCGATATTTAAAGGGTAACTCTTGATAGGGGTTTATTTTATGCTAACAAAGGTAGTGAAGATCTTGTTGGTTATGCAGATGCAGATTATTTATCTTATCTACATAAAGCTCAATCTCAAATCGGGTACGTGTTTACATATGGATGTATTGTCATATCATGGCGTTCCACAAAGCAATTATTGTTGCTACTTCTTCAAATTATGCTGAGATAATAGATATTCATGAAACAAGTAGGGAATGCGTATGGTTGAGATTAGTGATTCATTTTATTCAAGAAAAATGTAGTTTGGAATGTGATAAAAGATCCAAAATTTTATGCGAAGACAATTCTGCATGCATAGCCCATTTAAATGGAGGATTTATAAAAGGAGATAGAACGAAGCACATTTTACCAAAATTATTCTACACACATGATTTTCAGAAAAATTGTGACATTGATATGCAACAAACCGTTCAAGTGACATTCCAGCAGATTTATTCACTAAATCTTTTCCAACTTCAACTTTTGAGAAAATGGTATACAAAATTACAATACGGAAACTCAAATATTTGAAACAAGATTTTTATCGGGGGGGGGGGGTAAAATACACGCTATACTCTTTTTCCCTTACTAAGGTTTTTCCCACAGGATTTTCCTTATAAGGTTTTTAATGAGACAAGTAGTTATGCGTATTACCAAATATGTGTACTCTTTTTCCTTCACTAGGATTTTTTTTTCCACGAGGTTTTTCCAAGCAAGATTTTAATGAGGCACATTATCTTTTAATGAACATTCAAGTGGGAGCGTTAAAAATATATTATATTATGGATGTTCATTTAGTAATCAGTTATAAAAAAGATTATCCATGTGGGACTCCACCGTAAATATGTTTATCTCTTTAGTAATCTGTTGGAAATAAGACTTTTGAAGAAGCTTATCACTTCGGTACTCCGTTATGGATAAACATTACCCTCGGTAGAAGATTATCCATACATGGTACAATAAGTTTATCCTTTCGATACTCCGTAATGGATAAATATACCACTAGTAGAAGATTATTCATACCTACTACAATAAGCTTATCCTTTTGGTACTCCATTATGGATAAACATTACCACCGGTAAAAGATTATCATACCTGATACAATAAACTTATTCTTTCGGGACTCCATTATGGATAAACATTACCCCCAACAGAAAATTATCTATATCTGGTACAGTAGCAGCTTACACAACAACTTCCTTTCTTCTATAAATAAAGGAGATTTAAGTTCATTATGTACATCAGTTTGAAGTTGAATAATGCATCAATTTCTCTCTATACTCGTCTTTACTTTACGGTCTTTATTTTATAACAGCTCAAGCATTTTCCTATTGTTTAAAGTACCTAATATTGCCCCCTGTTGTAAGTTTATGTTTCGTTCAGGCTGTATATTTGAAACCGGAAAAAAAAAAACGCAGCCACAATGGAGGCGATGGTAAACTGCTTCAGTTATCAATGGGCACTTGCAGCTCTCTCTCGTGTAATAGAGAGGGAAAAAAGTTTAAAAACAGAAAGAGTCAAAACTTATGTGAGAGGAAGAAAAAACAATCAGCATTCTAAAATTAGCTGGGAAGGAATACGTAAAACTAAAAATGATAGGAAGCACCACGGTTACAGTTAAATTGGCACATGCTTCACATGCAATCAGATGATATTAGATAGGTTATCGAATCAGGTCAGGCTTTCCGCGTTCATAATGTATGTATATGTTAACAAGCACGGAAAAGAAAAACAAACATTTTGCGTCCAGATGGCCAGAACTGAATAAGAATGCAGAGAATTGTAGACGCAGCACAGCTTAAAACAAGTAACAGCACAAGTCAATATCACAATAATCAAGACTGCAACAAATACAGATTCGTCTTTGCAATGAGCAAGTTCCGGTTTCTCCTGCCCCATGTCATCTGATCTTCTTCAATTTGCACTGAAAATCAATCAGACAACCACTTCATAAACTTATAGAGACAGCTCCTAAATCAGCAACTATATTCTAGAAACATATAGATAGTATGTTCTGAAGCAGATGCACAGAAACTTTGCAGTAAATAGTACCAATTTTAAAGCAGATGCGCAGAAACTTTTGCTCGGTCCAGTAGTGTCCAAGTGCTTTATAGTTGTACACTTGTACTAGACCTAGAGACCACAAGACAAGCTAAGATTCTAAGAGGCGTGAAGGAAACCTGACCCTAAAGCCCATGTTTACATCTTACAGTCAGGGATCATCACAAAAGAGAACATTAAAGTTCCTGCAGCACATTTAAAGATTGTGATCCATTACTTAAAAAGACTATTTGCAGCTCAATATATCTGAAGATTTTCATGTTACGTCATTGATATGTTGTACTATTAATGTTTTCACTTTCATAAGATACAAGAAAAAGGCAGATAGAGGTAAGGAGAATGTGAATGAATACACTAGACTTGGAATCCCAAAATAAGAAAACAAATAGGCAAGATAACCATGATATTAGTACCATATCTTGTATCTCTCTAGGTCATTATGAAGAAACAGATCAAGCTCTCACTGGCGAAAGGGTGAACGATTATTCTGAGCATTTAACAATACAGGGGACACACTAATGATTCCAAAAATTAGGGGATGCAAGCAAGGAACCGTACTTTTTGCAGAAAACAAGGGAATTTGCTTCTTCATTATGGAAATAAAATAAAACATAATTGATGCAACTCTAGGCAATAGGTATAGAGACAAAGTCTAACCTCAATGTGAATTGTAGACTTGGGAACTCAACCAACCATTGTGCGCTTTCGGCCTCTTTGCCTCACTGAAAAAGATCACAAAATAGAATGGAAAAACAGCAAGAAACCTTCAGAAGTAGAAGCTTATTATCTTTTCTTGCTGGGAATAAGGTAATAAACAGAAAGGAATATGGAAGAAGACTTGGTAGCACCTTGGGCTAGCTTGTTAAAGGTTGACGACCACTGCTTTGAGGATTTCTTGTATCCAGCAAGTATCTGGTCCATCTGTTCAAACCAAATAAATTATAGCAGATGAATTTGATACTCATTATAGGTTGAAGTCCTACCGCTTTGCTACAGACTAAAAATAAAACCACTATCTACAAGCTTCTGGAAAAAGAGATTAACAAGGCGGTATATCCAATGCCCTTCTCCCACCGTGGCTCATGGCCATAACGAGGTTCCTTCCCAACCACAAGAAAGATATAGTTCGACTATCCTAATTAGGAGCAGCTTAATCCTTAACAAGGTTTTGCTTTTTATCAGTAAGGAAATCCATCAGAAGCTCAAATATATCAAAAAAGAACATTGAGAGAAGTAAGAGAACTGTTTACTAATGCCACCAGAAAATACTGCTTTTAAAAAGGTGCATGTTTCGTGAGATAATATGATCGCTTGACATAAATGATAAATAATGTCCAAAGGCGAAAGAAAAGTAAATTCAATTAGTAACATTCCCTTGAGATATTACAGCGGATTTTGCTTGTGTTTTTTTCAATTAAAAATCATATAGGAATTTCTTACAAAAGGAGTGAATTTATTGGATTAGTTTTCGTCCTTTTTTACTCTGCAACATGGATTCTACTATTATTAGAGAGGAATAATGTAAAAAGGAGAAATAAATTATGATTTAGAGGGGCACAGAAAAGAGGAAAAAGCTTAAGGCTTTATACATGCCTCTAACCCACAACACAATAGATAGGACAGAGCTTACCACATTCCCGCAAGAAGAGTGCATAGAGAGCAAAGCACGTTCAAGTACATATAAATCAACTGCTTTATCTTCTGGAAGTGTTGAAGTAAAGCTTAGACCAAAGTCAATCAGCACCTGAAGAAAAAGCATCATTTACAGAAACTATCTCACTGAAGGTGATTGCATAACCTCATCCTCTAAAACCAGGAGAAGACATAAAGAAAGAAATTGAAGAAAAAGATGACCGTGAGAATTAAGAGGAATATTCTAAGGGAAAGAGAAAAATATCCACCAGCTGATTGGCAGCACTCCTCATTAACATGTTTGATGTTGTCAAATCGCCATGGACTAGGCCACCATCATGTAATTTGCCAATAGCATTACCAATCTGTGTTGCAATATCAGTCATCTGCTCTTCGTCCACACCAACTAATCCAAAGCCAAGGAATATATCTTTCACAGAAGGACCTTCAACATATTCAAAGGTGAGAGTATGCGTAACAGGGTCAACAGCATAAAGCACTGGAGTAGTAACACCAAGCCGTCTAGCTTTTGTCATGCACCTTGCCTCCTGCACCAGAATTTCCAAAATTTTTGGCAACACAAGCTTTAAGAAAGATAAGAGAGAATAGGTATATTTACACCAACCGCATTCAACCGTTTAGTAGTGAGCTTTGAATCCAAAGTCGGATGCCTGTATTTCTTTGAAAACCGTTCCTTGACAATACACCTCCTACCCACAAATGTTGACTCAAATACCCTCTGATATCAACAGAGAAAAAATCCCAGAGTCAAAAACTACTTGCTAGCAAATGACCATTGCTAGAGAGCACATAATGATTAGTGACTTCTAAACTAACAGAACACACTCACAAAGGTCTGGGAAGAAAATGAGAGAGAGAGAGAGAGAGACGAAAAAATTAGAGGAAAGTTTCATAGCAACAGAGTCTTGAATAATTAATTATGAACTCACAGCCTCAGCTCCTTGCTTGATTAAAACCAAGGATCCGTCACTTCCGTCTGCCTTGAGTTCCATATCTATGAGATCAACTAACTTCAAGCAAAAAATAAATAAACAAATAAGTAAAATGAAAAGGATAACCAAAATTTTAGCCTTATATAGAACAGTTTCTGTAGCTCTTCCACAATTCAAGTACTAAGTGAAGCTTTCATGGAAAAAGGATGATTAACAAGAAGATATTCTGCCATTTCTGTATACAACATTGGCTACAAACAACAGGATCTATCGAGACTAAAATAAGCAATGATAAACTCTGATTACAGTAAATAAACCTTCATCCAACAATCTCCACCTTAAAGAAGAGTGAGGAGAAGCATCTCTATATTTTGGCAAAGTATTTCCACTAACATGGAAATAACTAACAACTAATCAACTGGGTGTTCACATAGACTGATATTCTTTAGAAAAATGGCATTAATATTTAACCAGTAACACCAACTTTTTTCATTTTGTTCATACCTGTAGTACTAGTACGTACTCTCGTATTTTGTTGGTATTAGGTTTTCTATGACTACCCGTCGTTTCTTTCATTTAGGTCATCTTACGATCTTGTTTTTAAGTATGTTGTTTTTCCATGACTTTTCAATGTTGTCCCATCTTATTTTTTCTTTTCATTAATGTGGTGCTTATGCTTTCCTGAGCCGATGGTCTACTGGAAACAACCTTTCTATCTCCGCAAGGTAAGGGTAAGGTTTGCGTACACGCTACCCTCCCCAGACCCCGTCACGTAGGACACTGGGTATGCTGCTGTTGTTGTTATATGAAATAGAGACTGAGCTACAATTATGCTTGAAATAGAGGGAAACTATTTCTCTTGAAGTATTCTTACTGTAGCTAAAAGAAAGCTTCAATTTTTATAAGTATAAAACCCAATTAGTAGCATTCTGGGCATCATAGTAGCAGTATCTGCAGAATTTGGAGACATAAACACGAAGCCGGAGAGCAAAAAAATTATACTCTCACCAAAAATTATGAAAAATTAAAAGAACCTCAGTAATATTTAAGGAAAGCTTATTCGTAATCGTCACACCCAGAAATGAATAATGAAAACTGGAGAGAAATTTGTGAGTATTTAAGGGAATAAAAGACACCTTTTTGCAGTTGAAGATTAGCAGCGTCGCCGCCGTAAGAGATAGCTGCTGTGAGAAAATTGTCGTATCTCGGACGGTGAGTTATAGAATTTTCTGGATATATGCGATATACAAGTCGCATTAGAACATCGTGCTTTATATGTTGCATTTACCAATTGGGATTTATATGTTGCATTTATCCAATCCGACCAATTTGCTTTTCGCACGCCCATTAAATAAATACTAAATTCGATACAAAAAACTAAATTATCATTAATTAAATATTTAATGTAAGGAGTAAGAAAACGTTTTAGGGATACGTACATAAGGGTAATTTTGTAAAAATAAATTGAATTCTTTCTTGATTATATAAATGCACACTTATTTTGGACCAAAATAAAAAAGTAAATTGGTCACTTATTGTGGACCCGAGGAAGTACAATTTATAAGTCTTATTACTATATGGTGAGTTATAAGTCGGCAGTCGATTCCATTATTGCGATGTATAAATGAGATTTATTCGTCGATTTGTAAATTGCGATTTATGAGCGCACTTCTCACTTTATAAGTTTATAAATATTTTTAAAATGCAACTTTTGCATGGTTTTGAAGTTCTGTCTAAAATTTGCCAGTTTCGAGTGAAGAAGAACGACGACGAAGTTGGGTTTAAGGTTAAGCGTAATTAGAAATTTGGTCGATTATAGAGTAATAAGTTTGTCCCTGAACTTCAATTGTTGTTCCTTTTCCGCAAAGCATTCATGACGAGCTGTTAACACTTAACATAAAGGTACCAATTGATAATCCTTGGAGTAGTTTGGGGATAAGATTATAAGTGATGAAAACTTAGGGTCCACCAAACTGCAGTTCTCATAGAACACACACAATCAAAGATAAGTAAAAGTGGAAAACTCTCAGCTCACGGGATTAAAAACCACGACCTACACTTGTAGAATTTCAACTTCACTAACTGAGCAAACTTCATATTACAAAGTATTATAACCTAGGAATTAACTTAATCCTTCGCCAACTCGTAATAACTCTATTACAAAGCTCACAACTCGACTAACTCTAGCCAAGACAAAAACACAAGGTTTATGGTTTTACAGATGGTTTCCTCCACAATGCTTCTAGCTAAGCTAAGTCAGAATTACAAATAGATCACTCTAACAAAGGTATGACAAAACTAAGGACATATGGTAACACAATGTTGGAAACTGGTCCTTCGTTCTGTTGTTCTTTATTCTTGAAGTCACTTGCAAGATGGCAGCACACTTGAGAGTGAAACTTGATAATTTTTTAATCTTCAAGTGTGTGTTTTTCCTTGCTACATGTTGGTAATATACAAGTGATTCTGGTCATGCTCCATAAAGTGACTACTGCACTATTTTCACTGTTGCATGTGTGTAGAGAAATAGTGTTGCGACTTTACAGCTGTGGGAAGTTGACTTGCACTGTCAGTAAGGAATCTAATATCCATAGCTGGTCAAACAAATCATCAATACGAGGCAAAGGATAATGGTTCTTCACAGTAACTTTGTTCAACTGGCAATAATTAATACACATACGCGTAGAACCATCCTTCTTCTTCACAAACAAGACAGGAGCACCCCAAGGTGATACACTGGGCCGAATAAAACCCTTATCAAGCAATTCCTATAACTGCTCCTTCAACTCAGGAGGAGCCATACGATACAGGGGAATAGAAATGGGTTGAGTGCCTGGCAACAGATCAATGCCAAAATCAATATCTCTATCAGGCGGCATGCCCGGAAGATCAGCTGGAAAAACATCAGAAAAATCCCGTACTATTGGGACTAAATCAATTGTAGGGGTATCAATACTGACGTCTCTCACATAAGCTAGATACGCGTCACACCCCTTCTCAACCATACGTTGAGCCTTAAGGAATGACATAACTCTACTGGAAGTATGATCTAAGGTACCCCTCTACTGTACTCGCGGTACATCTGGCATAGCCAGCATCACAGTTTTGGCGTGACAATCAAGAGTACCATAATGGGGAGGCAACCAGTTCATGCCCAAGATAACATCAAAATCTACCATGCTGAGCAATAATAAATCAGCTTTGGTCTCAAAACCACTAAGAGCAATCAGACACAACCGATAAACGCGGTCCACAATAAGAGAATCTCCCACAGGAGTAGAAACATAAATATGGGAACTTAAAGAATCCCGATATACACCCGAATGCGGGGCAAAATAAGAAAACACATAAGAATAGGTGAAGCATGGATCGAATAAAACTGATTCATCTCTATGACAAACCAGGACAATACTTGTGATGACAGAATCGGAGGCGACAGCCTCGGTACAGGTAGGAAGGGCATAATATCTGGCCCGGCCTCCCCCTCTAGGGCAACCTCTACCTCCCCAACCTCCACCTCTAGCTGGCTGAGCAGGTGGGGTAGCAACTGGTGCTATAACCATAGCCTGAGAACCCTGTGGGGCACGTTGTGGCTGAGAAGTCTGTGGAGGTACACCCCTCCTAAGTCTGGGGCAATCCCTCACCATATAGCGTGTGTCACCACACTCAAAACAAGCTCTGGTAGGACGTAGCAGATGTGACTGGCTCAGGCTAGGTCTGCTGGACTGACCATTAAAAGCACCCCGCGTAGGAGGCGCACTAGATACTAGAGGTGCATAATAAGGCTCCTGAGGCCTAGGAGGAGCTGGAATACCACTGGCTGCTGGAAGAGCTGAATGAACTGGGTGACTCATATAACCCCTACCATGACGAACTACAGCTGGAGCACGGGCACCAGAATAATGGCCCGACTCTCGAGACCTCTTAGCCTCCCTCTCTTCTCTATCCCGAGCATACATACTCTCTATCCTCCTAGCAATGCTCACCACATGCTGATAAGAAATATCCATCTCCAACTCACGAGCCATGCTAGACCTGATGCTGGGAATAAGGCCCTCAATAAATCGGCAAACCCTCTCATAAACAGTAGAAACCAAAACTGGTGCATGTCTAGCCAAGCTAGTGTAACAGACAGCATACTCCGAGACAATTATAGTACCCTGGCGCAAATGCACAAACTCTGTGTGCCATGTATCCTTGAGGCTCTGAGGAACATACTCTCTCAGGAACATATCTGAAAACCGAGTCCAAGTCAGGGAAGCTGCCTCATCTGGACTGTCTAACTCATAAGTACGCCACCACTCATAGGCGGCTCCTCGAAGCTGGAAGGTAGTGAAGGAAATCTTGCTCGAACCTGATATACCCATGGTACGGAGGATACGGTAGCACTCATCTGGAAATCCCAGAGCATCGTCTGATGCTTGACCACTGAATACAGGAGGCTTGTACTTCTTGAACCTCTCAAGCCTCAACTGCTCATCCTCGGAAGTCGCTGCCTTGTCCTCGGGTCGATCTGGGATTGCAGGTTGTACAGGAATAATCTCTGGGACCTGATCAACATGCACTCGCTGCTCAGGAGTGCAGGCGGCGAGAGTCTTTGCTCCTCCCCCAGCCTGAGATGTAGCTGCAACAAGGGGAAGCAACCCTGCCTGAGCCAGAGTAGTGTACATGCTCATAAACTGTGCAAGAGTCTCCTGGAAAGCTGGAGTAGTAGTAGCAGTAGGCGTACCAGGTGCCTGGACTTCGGCTGGAACTGCTGGTGGCACCTCTATGGCAGCTCGCTGTAGACATGTGATTTTTGACCCTCCCCGAGATTTTACACTTTTTAGAGTTTAAATAGTTAGCTTAGGTCTAATATTGCTATTTTAAGCAGTTTTGACTCTTTTACTTTATTTTATCACAAAAATAAAAATTACAAAAATATTTTTTCTTTTTAGTTGCTTTTAGTTTATATATCTTTCGTAAAATTAAAAAAAAAAGAATTCAAAAATAGTACCTTATTTTTATTTTGAATATGAAATTTAAAAATACCAAAAATAATTTTATTTTAACAGTTAGTTTTATTTTAATAGTTATTTTACTTAAGTAGGATTAATTAAGTAAATGAGGTAGTATTTTTTAAATCTTATTCAAGGATAAAGAATACAATTTGGGACTCATTTTTAGGCCTAATTTTCGAACCTAGCCCATAATAATCCAAGTCCAATACCCCTAAAACCCTAGACTTAGACTTAAAAGAACCCCTAACCTAGACCTAAGCTTTAGCCGTTTTTCTGATTGAAAAAGCACACCAACCCTCGAACATCATCTTCTTGGTTCATGAAAACAAAACCAACAACCTAAGCTCCATCAACGACTAATACCCACAGACCCGTTTCCCATGAAGCCTAAGCTTCTTCTTCTTCATTGACAACTTTAAGAACCCTAGAGAATCCCTACCCAGTATCCAACCCCAATCTGTGACACACACCAGAAGAGACACGGCTAGATCTTCTTCTTCTTCGATTTTTAACAACCAACAGCAAAAGCTCTCCGGTCGCTGCTATTTCTTCATCATCCTCGCGTCTCCCAGCCATACCCCTAACCAGCGACCACCTCGATGCTGCCCGGTGAGCTCGCCGAAAACGAACCAACAACCACACCCCACTCTCTCCTGATCTCACACCAAACGACCTCATCCCCTGAACCTCCAAGTAAGCCACTCTAAGACCCCTTCCTCTCCAGAAATGGGACAATGGCGCAGATACAGTAGAGGAGGAAAGTGGACAAAAAAAGAGCTATTATGCTCTTCCTTTTTCTGCTTCTGCTGATTTTGCACATATAGCCACTTTTATGTCCCTTTGTATTTACAAGGTGACAACTGATTTGCACAACTAGGATACTGAAATGGACTGATATGATTACTGAAATGAAGAAAATACCAGGATGTTTTGGTTTCTTTTGATTCAATATCATTTCGAAAAAACAAAATCAAAACAGAAATAGAGTTGGAGTTTTTAATAGCGGAAGTTCATTGCTTGAGCTCGTTCGGGTCTAAATCCAGGTTTGTTTGAGTTTTGCGGTGCTAATTCAAGTTCTGTCCACGTTTTGTCACATTTATGAGTTCAAAACAGTGAACAATCATATTTCTGGCTATATTGAAGTCAACTCTTTCATTCTCTATTTGTTTTATTCGAGCTTAATGTTAATTATTTGTTTGGTGATGCGATCCCGTTGTTTCTGTAATTATTCTCCGTGGTTTTGAATTTGCTTGCTCGGTTATCTGCTCGTGTTTACTCGAATTGGTTATAGCTGAACATGATTTTGTCACAGTATAGAAATTGTGTTGCTATTCGTTGGCTGAACTACGCCAAATTAAATCGGAGGGGCTCGGGTACTATAGTTTGTGGTAATGAGCTTTTAATTGTCTATTGCTTTTTTACTTGCCCATATTCATTAGGAGCCTGCTTGGGCCGTTAATATTCATAAATATCATAGCTTGCTTTAGACGAGATCAATAATAAATTATCATGGTCATGGGTACGCTCTCGTGGCATTGTCACGATATGTAAATCTCAATCCGGGAGTACATTTATGTGACCCGGCCACAACAACTAATAATGTTAATAAATTAAACATGTTGTAGATCGTGGGAACGGTTTCCGTGACACGAATCGCAATGTGTACCAAACAAACAAGTGTATGACAATCGTAACTTGTTCTAGAATAATTCCATAAACAATTAAAAGCGGTCAAAGGATAAAGATGCACAATAGGTATAAAATATGTAATTAATCAGACAATTAGGCCAATAATAATAGTTGAGCAACCGTGCTAAAACCAAGGAACCCGGGAATGCCTAACACCTTCTCCCGGGTTAAAAAAATTCCTTACCCGGATTTCTGTGTTCGCAGACCATAAATAAAAGTCAACCCTCCTCGATTCGGGATTTTAAATCGGTGACTTAGGATACCATAAATTATCCCAAGTGCGACTATGAAATTGAATAAATAATCCTGTTTCGGTTATTGTCACTTTAATTGGAAAAACTCCCATATACCACTTCCGGTGGTAGAAAAAAGAGGTGTGACAGCTCTGGCGACTCTGCTGGGGATAACAACCCAGAACTTCTGGTTCAGGGTTCAGAGTTCAAGCTTAGAATAACTGTTATAGTTAGCTTTTATTTATTATCTAATTTTTACATGTTTGAGCTTAATGTGCTAAATGTCGCTTTTTACCGCTTTGATATTGTTTGGACTATATATAAATTGTTACAACACCCTCTTCTCTTTAAGTCTTCTAAATCATCTGGGAAGTGTGCACTTCGTGTGACTTCTTTTCTGTTAGAGTCATATCCCAATTTTAGAACGAGTTTCGGACAAGTTGCAAAGCCGGTGAAGCTTCTGTATTCCCGGTACGCTGCCTCCCGACTCGAATTGTCCGCTCGAGTAAGCCAGGTCTAGAACACAACCCCAGGCTTAAACCTAGAATGGCATTCCCTCATGGCGAATCCCTAGTAGGCACGTTTGTTTGGATCATGCACATTTGACTTTGGGGACTCAACACAGGGGTTGGGTCCGTCTAGGACAGGTGTACCCAAAAATAACAGACCATCTTGATGCATTTTCTGTGCTACATGTTGCATTTTTCAAGGGTAGAATGGGTTATTTGGCGGACCAATCATAGATGAGGGTAAATGAGAAAGAAAGAGGGTGAAGTATAAAAATGAAGCAAGTAGGGCCCAGTTACATTTTTCTTTCACATTTTTTTCCAAGAAAAAGACAAAAAAAAATGAAAATGAAAAAAATCCAAAAAGATTTTGCACTTTCCCATCATTTTCCGAAAAAAAATCAAATAAAAAAAAGGAAAAAAGAAAATCCAAAAAGAGGTTACATGTTTCATCATTTTCAAAAAAAAAAAGACAAAAAATATATTTTTATCTAAATTAGTTATTTTTTTAATTCTTGCCCGTATCCAATCTTCCCGAACTACACATACCTAATTCTCATCTTTCGGGACATGATACGTAGACAACCCACATAGGGTCCGATTTTCCTAGTAAGCCTTAGGTTCTTGGCTTCGAGGATTGTAGCCAAATCTTGCATCTCTAGTCACTTTTGGCTACATCAGCCATTTGGCAAAACAGGGCTATTTTCGCAAAAGTGGTTCAATTAACCCATGTCTTAGAGTCCTAGGTCCACAACAAGATGTTCTCTCTGTTTAAGGTCCATTGTGTTGAATTTGCATGTTTAGCCATTTTGTCCACATAGACCATTTCTATAAAATGGGTCATTTCTGCAAAGTAATTTTTCCATGTCTTATAGGTCACTTTTGTCGAGTTTGCACTTCTAGCCACCTTTTGGCCACATAAGTCATTTTGCAAAAAAAGCCTCAATCATGTCTTGCATGTGTCCAGTAGGAAGTGTTATTATCTCACATAGTGTTAGTTTCAGTTTTCTCATATAGGTGTGGATCTACTTACCAGAGTTTGAGCATGATTCAGGAGTTGCTTGAGGAGATTTTTTTTTATGTTTTGAGTCTATTTTTCTTTTTATGTCGTCTTTTACCTTTTAGTTTTGTACAGTAATGTCGAGTTTTGTATAGTAAGAGATTTTGCATTTTATATTTCCTTTAGAAGTTTTCTTTAATACCAATTCTAGAAATAAAAAAAATCTTTTGAGGTGGTTTTCCTTAGGAAGTTAATATCTAGAACTTAAAATAAAAATTTCTTTTATATTTTCTTTAGTAATTAAGACCAAAAATTAAAAAAAAAAAGAGAATTTTCTTTAATACCTCTTCAGAAGTTTTCTTAAGATATTAATTCCAAAAATTGAAAAACAAAAGACTTTCTTTTGAGGTTCTTCTTTGGGAAATATATATAAAACAAAAAAAGTACTCTTTTTATTTTCACTAGAACTTTAGGACATTGTACATAGAAAAAAAAACATACTTTATCTTTTGTTTATCTTTAGAGTTTTTCCTTTAGGTAATCAAAAACTGAAATCCAAAAATGTTTTTGTTCTTTTTCATTGCTTGTTTCGAAATCTTTCGTCAGGATATCAAGTGAAAATTCAAAATATTTTTCTTTGGTTCATTCTTTAGATTTCCTTCCTAAAAAAAGAATAAAAAAATATTTTTTTTCTTCTAGGGGGTTTTCCTTAATAATTTCTCATAGAGTATGTGTTTCAAAAAAAGAAAAAGAAAAATATATGCTTGTTTAAGATTGAGTTTAGAATAGATTATAGAACTTTAAGTCTAAAAAAAAGAGAGATTTCCTTCTTTTTCCTCATCAGAGTAGTCATTAAGGTAAAAAAAAAACTTTAGTTTGTTTCCTTTATTCCCGATCTTCCCGAACTATGCAAAGATCTGATTCATGCGACGTCATGATACGTAGGCAACCTACATAGGGTTTGATCGAATCATTTTAAAAATTAAAATTAAAAGAAAAAAGGAAAAGAAAAAAGAGAGGTGAAATTATGTGTCACGACCCAAAATCCCTTCGAAGGAGTCGTGATGGCACCTAGTCTCTAAACTAGGTAAGCTTAACATTTACTGACTTCAAATCAAATAACTCTCAATAAATCACAATTTTCAAAACCGGTGGTACAAGTCATAAGCCTTTCTAAGATTAATTATACAAAATAAATACAACACTGTTCCAGAACGAGAAGGAATCAATGGAACGTAAATACAAACGAAGGTGACTCTGAGGCATGCGAACGTAGCACATGTTACCGTGAGTCTGCACCGCGACGACCCGCACAACTACTATCGATCAATACCTGGATCTGTACACAAAAATGTACAGAAGTGTAATATGAGCACATCACAGCGGTGCCTAGTAAGTATCAAGACTAACCTCAATGGGGTAGTGACGAGGAACAGTCAAGACACCTACTGGTCAAATGAAATGAATAGGATATGATAGTAAAATATCGAGATAAAGACAATAAGGTAATATCAACAACGGAAAGAAATCAAAATACCCACAGTAAGAACCATAAAGGGAGAACACGGGTAGTAACGAACGGTAACCAAGTAAATCAGATAACCAAGTAAATCAACACTGACATAACAGGAACAGAGGCAAGTAAGAATGTATTCAATTAAAGAAAGAGATGCCCACTCAATCAATCACATCATGTCTAATACACAATCCCGACCATCTCAATCCTCGGTTTCTCATATCATAATCTTAACTTCCGAACCTTCCGCACGCATGGCACCTTGTGCCCCCATATTTTCCATCTCACTTTTAACAACAGAATCCATATACTATACCATACATAATGTCCGTACAATGCACTCAATATGTCCAAGAAGACCCATTTACCTAATATAAGTAAAATTACAAATTTCTAGACTAATTGGGAAAAACCAGCAAGGAAAAGATGAAATTATTTTTTTTAAATCATTTGAGTAAAGAAAGTACCCCTTTTAATTTAAAAATACAACATTGAATGAATTATTACTTTTAACATGAGATTTAATAACTTAAAACTTAGTAGAAATTCCTTTTTAAGTAAAATACAATATCAGACGATTTAAGGGGTATAATTGAAAAACTAATTGAATTAAGGTTGTAACAATTATTGAAGTTTGAAGTATTGGAGTATATATATATATACATAAATACGGTGAGGTGTTGAAAACATTGTAGGTTCTAACACAAAGGATCACAGCAATAAAGGAATTTAAACAGTTTAAACATTTGAATTGATAACAACAAATAAACACAACAGCAAAAAGTGCACGACATCACCATTCGTGCTTTTACTCTCGTTCTCACCATAAGGGTCAATATTCACTTTTATTCTTTCTTGTTGCGGTGTGCAACCCGATCCCAATCATATAATATTGTCGCAGCGTGCAACCCTATCCAAATTGTATAATATTGTTGCAGCGTGCAACCCGATCAAAATCATATAATGATGTTGCGGTGTGCAACCCGATCCAAATCATATAATATTGTTGCAGCGTGTAACCCGATCCAAATTATATAATATTGTTGCGGCGTGCAACCCGATCCAAATCAGATAATATTGTTGCGGCGTGCAACCCGATCCCAATATACAAATCAACACCAATTACAAAAGAATCCCGGTAAGGGAACAATAAGGAAACAACCATATCCCGGTAAGGGAGTCAACAACAAGATTAAACACATCCCGGCAAGGAAACCAACAGTACGGATTAAATATGTCCCGGCAAGGGAATCAGCTATAACCAAACTTGTACCGACAGTTAACTTCACAATGAAACCTCAACTAAACAACAAGACATAATAAGCACGTGATAACTACACCAGTAACCACAACAATTGGACAAGTAACCTATTTGCACGAAGTCATGTAGGAACTCACAATTAAGAAGTATCAAAACAATAAGGAAGGCAATCACTTCAATTAAGGCAATTAAGGGTCAATGCAATACGTAGGAATTAGAGAAAAGCTAACACCATCATATGGAACATATAGAGACAATTTAAGCAATTATTAAACCCAATCATAACGGAATACTCTTCACATATTGAACATAAGGACCTTAGGAACCTTAGAGCATATATCCCACAAATAATTTCGAGCACACACTCGTCAACTCGCATGCACGGACTACAATTAGCAAAGAAGACTCAATCCTATGGGGAAGTCCCCCACACAAGGTTAGGCAAGATACCTACCTCAAAGACGATAAACCGATACTCTAATATGCACTTCTCAAGTGAAAAGACCTCCGGACGGCTCAAATCTAACCAAATTAACTTCAAAGCACAAATAAAACATATAAGAAACTATTCCGGATCATAAAGTCGCAATCTTTAACAAAATCCAAAAATTGGTCCAAAAGTTGACCCCCGGGCCCGCACCTTGGAACCCGACAAATTTTACAAAATCCGAATACTCATTCCAATATGAGTTCAACCATACAAAATTTATTAAATTCCGATACCATTTGGCCCCTCAAATCACGATTTTTTATTTTAGAAATTTTCTTCAAAAACCAACATTTTACTCAACCCAAATCACCAACTAAATGATAAAAATAAAGACAAATTCATGGAATATAATCAATTATAGGTGAAGAACACTTACCTAATCGTTTTGCTTGAAAACCCCACAAAGAATCGCCCAAAACCGAGCTCTAGAACTCCAAAAATGGTGAAAATGACAAACCCTCGGAATAGAGTACTATTTATTCTGTCCTGGTCTTAAAGCATCGCGAACGCAGAGGAGGTATCGCGTTCGCGAAGAAGAAAAATGAAGGTGCCTAAGTGACTCATCGCAAACGTGACAGTGTGTCTGGAATGCGAAGAAGGGAAGTTTGATGGCCCAAAGACTGCTCTTCGCGAACGCGTGAACTTGTACGCGAACGCGATGGATAGATGCGAACGCGATGAAGGAAGAGACAGAGCTTCGCGAACGCGACGTTTTTAACACGAACACGAAGAAGGATTTCCAGGTGGTCAGCAACAAAGCTTCGCGAATGCGGAAGGTGGTTCGCGATCGCAAAAAAGGATACCAGAAGCAGAAACAGCAGTTCAAAAACAAGGGAAAATGACTCGTTGACCACCTGAAACACACCCGAGGTCCCCGGGACCCCGTCCAAACACACAAACAAGTTATATAACCTAAAATGGACTCGCTCGAGGTCACAAATCACATCAAACAATGCCGAAACGACGAATCACACCATGAATCGAACTTAGGAACTTTCAAGCCTTCCAACTTCCAAAACTCGTGCCGAAACCTATCAACTCAACCCGGAATGACGCCAAAATTTGCAAACAAGTCCAACATGACATAACAGAACTATTCCAACTCTCAAAATTGCATTCTGATCCCGATATCACAAAAGTCAACTATGGGTCAAACTTCTCCATTTTTCAAATTTCAACTTTTCCAACTTTTGCCGAAACACCCCAAATTACCCTACGGACCTCCAAATCTGAATCCGGACGCGCGCCTAAGTCCAAAATCACCATATGAAGCTGTTGAGTCACCCATGACCCATTCCGGGGCCGTTTACTCAAAAGTCCAATTCCGGTCAAATTTTCATTGTTTAAACTTCCAAAACTAGGTTCCTTCTTCCAGTTCAACTATGATTTATCCGAAAACTGAATCCAACCATGCACTCAAGTCAATATACATAATTTGAAGCTTCTCGGGACCTCAAACTACTGAATCGGGCGCAATTGCTCAAAACGACCAGTCGGGTCGTTAATCCTCCTCCACTTAAACATACATTCGTCCTCGAATGTGCCCGGAGTTGTTCCAAAGCCATCGAACCACTGCATGAGCTCACCATACATACACTCGGGGGGGGGTGATTCCCCATCACCCAACCTGAGTAGAACTGACAATGCAACTTAACTAAAGACCTTATCTCCTCCTTAGACCATAACCTTAGAACAGAACCAAAACCTCAACATCTGATATTCATCATCGAATCCGAATTCCACATCATCACACTGCATGATCCTTAACAAGCTGAATCAAGCCAAATTCCAATCCAGAATACAATCACACGCTGCTCCACACAACTCAAATGCCTGAAGCAATAACATCTTACCACCATAGCTGCTCAAATAACATCCTGGATGCCGGCAATATACTTCACATTGAATACAACCTTGTTTCAGACCTCCACATCACTACTCATGATAAAGAAACATGCGGGAACTTATAGCCGCCCATGAAGATAACAAGTCAAGAAGTTCTCTCGCCCGCCAAGGGCCATCACCCAAATCTTAGCAGAAACACCCTCATACTTCCAAACACTCCTCACTCTCGGTACCATAGTACTAATCTCAGGTCTAACAACATCATCTCAGCCAATACAAGCAGCACAACTGACAGTTCATCACGGAACCACACGGATTCTCACATTATACAATTCATACACCAAACCAACAATAACTCAATTATGCAGCACAAGTAAGAAAAGCAGGGTATAAGAAATATCTAACGATCACAACATGTGTAACAACAAAAGTGTAGTTCTTCATCAAATCGTCCCACAGAGTGAAAACACAACATCAAATGAACACAAGGAAAGGGGTATCCCACATAATATCCGTTGCGGCGTGCAGCCCGCTCCAAATACTCATCAAGCCAAAATGCTCGAGCTCACAGAACATATGAATGCTGATATCAAGTACAACAAAGTGCACAAATAAAACTGTAGGAAAATAAATGAAAGTGCTAAAACATGAAAGAAGCAAGCACGACTAAGGTGCCATAAGCAAATCAACATCACGAGGGCTATCTTGACCGCATCGCCATAAGGCCTGAACAGAATTACTACCCGCGGGGGAAATAATCCTACAACCTCACTGCCTAGCACAACATACAAGAGTAGCACATATCATAGGCAAGGGGCACATATAATATCCCTCCTACCTGATTACATAACCAAAATGACAATCTCACAGAGGCACACAAATTTGCTCTGACATGACATACATATTCTCGCTGATCCCTCAAATAGCCGACAACCAAATCCTGATTACCTCCAAATAGGTAAATATCCTTTCCAAAAATCCACAGCGACCTATCAATCATGCATGCTATTAACTATCTCATCCTCAACGTTTTTCCACAATCCGCAAACAGGAAATAATTCACATATGAGGGTATCTAGCCCCAAAACCTCAGGGATACCAAAATTTCCATACTCTAACTCCACTACGCAATCAAATGGCTGATATATTACTTACACCCTATCATTCTACTGAAGCACTCATATAGAGTTTTTGACCACGTAACAAAATATGAACCTCGAAAGCCTCAAAACCCAGTAATCACCCTGCTACCAGTCACGCACTGCAAACCAAAACTCAAGGTCCTTTCTAAAAATGCACACTCTTCACATATGATAGCCAACAATGCCAACGCTCTATTAATTTTAGATATTGATTCGGGAGAAACCGTGATGTACCACATATTCCTTATGCCCATAGTAGACACCCAACTAAAGCCGTAGTCAAGCCATCGAGAACCCCTCCGAGATTCGCCTGCATGCAACCAAACCATTAGGACTGCACCTTCCCAACTCAACCGAGCCACACAAACCGCCCAATCCAAGAGTCCTTCCACAAATTCCAGTAGAGAATTCCCATTCAAAAGGACCATTTACTTCCATGGCTATGCTGGCCCAACACCACTAAACTGACTCATTTCTTCAGATAGTCGATATACAATAACTCCCATCAAATCCCCACATGCAGATGACTCTAGTATGAACCACGTAGTAAGAAACTCATAAACCACTGCATTACCTCTAAAGCACCTCATTCTGCCGCAACCACGATACCCACACTGAATAGACCTCCTATGAATTTGAAGTTATTCCTCGAACTCCCCTTGATGCTAATATGTAGATCCATTATTGACGTAGAAATACTATAAGCCCCAACATCATCCCATTCGAGATCTCAGACCCTGGTCATACCACAAATCTGGGAACCTACCAATACCACATACACACGTTCCTCAGGCTAAAATTGATACAAATCTGACTCTATAATATAAATGCTGCTATTAGACTCCTCCACTTGGCGCAAAGCCATAGAAAATAACGTTTGATGATCCGCAACACTAACTTTCAAAGCTCGTACAACACAAATCACAAGGTATTCCAATACCACCAACTATTCCCAATCAACACCCACTTCGTGGCCTTGCCACAATCGTGATGACTAGTCGACCAATTAAACATTCCCAAGCTCGCACTCATCAATCAGGTGCCAGAAACCACTGCGCCTCCATACGAACAACTGGATAGTCTCTCAATGCCTCTATATCTTCAGTCTGGACAACACGTCGAGGCAATGCCTGAGCATCCCTGACTCCCTTATAGCCTGTTTGTTGCATTACGAACCACTGGCGCATTGCTAACGTTGAGGGCGTAATATTATACACCAGTGGATGTAGAGGGACATAAGTCATATACTTCGAGCTGAATCAATATCGCACGATAGGGAACGAAAGAAGTGGAATTTCCTAACAGTTATGTAGCCTCTCGAAGATAAGTATAGACGTCTCCGTACCGATCCGCAAGACTCTACTAAACCTGCTTATGACTAGTAGCACCCATGAACCTAGAGCTCTGATACCAACTTGTCACGACCCAAAATCCCTCCGAAGGAGTCATGATGGCACTTAGTCTCTAAACTAGTAAGCCTAACATTTACAGAAATAACATTAACATTTACTGACTTCAAATTAAATAAATCACAATTCCCAAAACCGGTGGTACAAGTCATAAGCCTTTCTAAGATTAATTATACAAAATAAATACAACACTATTCCAAAACGAGAAGGAATCAATAGAACGTAAATACAAACGAAGGTGACTCCAAGGCCTGCGAACACAGCAACATGTTACCGTGAGTCTCCACCACGATGACCCGCACAACTACTATTGATCAATACCTGGATCTGTACACAAAAATGTATAGAAGTGTAGTATGAGCACACTACGGCGGTGCCCAGTAAGTATCAAGACTAACCTCAATGGGGTAGTGATGAGGAACAATCAAGACACCTACTGGTCAAATGAAATGAACAAGATATGATAGTAAAACATCAATATGAAGACAACGAGGTAATATCAACAACGGAAAGAAATCAAAATACCAACAGTAAGAACCATAAAAGGAGAACACGGGTAGTAACGAACGGTAACCAAGTAAATCAGATAACCAAGTAAATCAACACTGACATAACAAGAACAAAGACAAGTAAGAATGTATTCAATTAAAGAAGGAGATGCCCACTCAATCAATCACATCATGTCTAATACACAATCTCGACCATCTCAATCCTCGGTTTCTCATATCATAATCTTAACTTCCGAACCACGCATGGCACCTTGTGCCCCATATTTTCCATCTCACTTTTAACAATAGAATCCACATGTTATACCATACATAATGTCCGTACTATGCACTCAATATGTCCAAGAAGACCCATTTACCTAATATAAGTAAAATTACAAATTTCTAGACTAATTGGGAAATAAAATTGTTTCTTTTGAAATCATTTGAGTAAAGAAAGTACCCATTTTAATTAAAAAATACAACATTGAATGAATTATTACTTTTAACATGAGATTTAATAACTTAAAACTAAGTAGAAATTCCTTTTAAGTAAAATACAACATCAGACGGTTTAAGGGGTATAATTGAGAAACTAATTGAATTAAGACTGTAACAATTATTGAAGTTTGAAGTATTGGAGTATATATATACATAAATATGGTGAGGTGTTGAAAACATTGCGGGTTCTAACACAAAGGATCATAGCAATAAAGGAATTTAAATAGTTTAAACACTTGAATTGATAACAACAAATAAACACAGCAGCAGAAAGTACACGGCATCACCATTCGTGATTTTACTCTCGTTCTCACCATAAGGGTCAATACTCACTTTTATTCTTTCTTGTTGCGGCATACAACCCGATCCCAATCATATAATACTGTTGTGGCGTGCCGATCCAAATTGTATAATATTGTTGCAACGTGCAACCCGATCCAAATCATATAATGATGTTGCGACATGCAACTCGATCCAAATCATATAATATTGGTGTGGCGTGCAATCCGATCCAAATCATATAATATTATTCCAGCGTGCAACCCGATCCCAATATACAAATCAACACCAATCATAAAAGAATCTCAATATCCCAATATAATCAATTCTAGGTGAAGAACACTTACCCAATCATTTTGCTTGAAAAACCCACAAAGAATCGCCCAAAACCGAGCTCTAGAACTCCAAAATGGTGAAAATGGCAAACCCTCGGAATAGAGTACTATTTATTCTGTCCAGGTCTTAAAGCATCGCGAACGCAGAGGAGGTATCGCGTTCACGAAGAAGAAATATGAAGGTGCCCAGGTTACTCATCGTGAACGCGACAGTGTGTCCGCGAACGCGAAGAAGGGAAGTTTGATGGCCCAAAGACTGCTCTTCGCGAATGCGTGAACTTGTACACGAATGTGATGGATAGATTCGAACGCGATGAAGGAAGAGATAGAGCTTCGTGAACGCGAATGCGAAGAAGGATTTCCAGGTGGTCAGCAACAAAGCTTTGCGAACGCGTAAGGCGGTTCGCGATCGCGAAAGAGGATACCAGAAGCAGAAACAGTAGTTCAAAAACAATGGAAAATGACCCGTAGGCCACCCGAAACACGCCCGAGGCCCCAGGACCTCGTCCAAATACACAAACAAGTCATATAAACTAACATGGACTCGTTCGAGGTCACAAATCACATCAAACAATGCCAAAATGACGAATCACACCATGAATCAAACTTAGGAACTTTCAAGCCTTCCAACTTCCAAAACTCATGCCGAAACCTAACAATTCAACCTGGAATGATACCAAATTTTGCAGACAAGTCCAACATGATGCAATAGAACTTTTCCAACTCTCAAAATCGTATTCCAACCCCGATATCACAAATTCAACTATGGGTCAAACTTCTCCATCTTCCAAATTTCAACTTTTCCAACTTTCGCCGAAACACCCCAAATTAGCCTACGGACCTCCAAATCTGAATTTGAATGTGCGCCTAAGTCCAAAATCACCATACAAAGCTATTAAGATCACCCACGACCCATTCCGGGGCAGTTTACTCAAAAGTCCAATTCCGGTAAAATTTTCACTGTTTAAACTTCCAAAACTAGGTTCCTTCTTCCAGTTCAACTCTGATTTATCCAGAAACTGAATCCAACTATGCACTCAAGTCGATATACATAATGTGAAGCTTCTCGAGACCTCAAACTACTGAATCTGGTGCAATTGCTCAAAATGACCAGTCGGGTCGTTACATTATGCAATGTGAGAAATGAGAGGAAAGAAAAGAGTGATAATTAGAAGAAAAAAGAGGAAGGAAAATGAGCAAGCGAAGAAGTGCTAGAAAAGAAAGAAAAGAAAAGATTGAAATGAACAAAATTGGGATGATTCCAAGTGACCTTGTGACTCTCGAAGTCATTCTAGCACCGTTAATTGTTGCTAGGTGCATTACACGCAATGTGATATTTTTAGCTGTTAAATGCCCTAATGCTAACAGAATGACCCCATTTTGTTCATTTTATTGTCGTCATTGAGCAGAAGGGTGGTTGGTTTGTGGTTCTTAAGTAACTCATCCATACAACATAAGTTCAAAGAGCAAGGTAGCCATGGCTAGCAAAGATTTGGACATGGGTGTAATTGATCCATCTAAGGAGATTGTTGAGTCAGAATCTGAGTTGAAATAAGAGATCCTAAGGTTGAAAGGACACATGGCCGAAATATACCAAGCCTGGATTAGTGGACGTCCTCCACCATTGTTTCCCACTAACTACACTGAAAGCCTTGTCACCATTCCGCCACTGTCACAAATCCAGATTCCCAGTGCTGCTGATATCTCCCCACAACCTTTTCACACTCAACCCGCCAAAACCACCTCATATCCCGCTTCTTTGACCACTCATGTTTTGGTACCTCCTCTACCAGCTATTTTTCCTCAATCCTGTAGTGAGGTTGTGTTCAAAGTCCCCGATGCCCAATATTATGCTCCAAAACCAACTTCTCACGCTCCTAATTTTGAGCCTCCCGATGAAACTAAAAAGCATGCTAAGACAGTGGAGCAAGATGAGATATCTAGGAAGGTGAAAATCTTAGAGCAGTCTTTAAGAAACATGCAAGGGATAGGGAGATAGATGAGCGTGTCTTACAAAGACTCGTGCTTGTTTCTTGACATCCAACTGCCTGCTGAGTTTAAGATGCCAAAGTTTGATTTGTATGATGGACATGGAGATCCCGTGGCCCATTTGAGAGGTTATTGTAGTGAAATGAAAGGTGTTGGCGGGAAAGATGAGCTACTGATAGTGCATTTCAATGATAGCCTGACTGGGACAGCCTTGGAATGGCATACTCATCAAGATGTCAGTAAATGGCATACATGGGGTGACATGGCTCAAGATTTTGTTCGGCACTATCAGCACAATGAAAACATTATCCTAGACCGCTCCTCACTATCTCAGATGGAAAAGAAACCCGAGGGAAGTTTTAGGGATTTTTGGCTCAAATGGAATGAACAAGTTGTTCGGGTCAGTTCTCCGATTGATAGAAAAGATGCTGCTGAGTCCTGCCAATGATAGGATCCAGTGGGCATTCCTGCTAAACGCTTTTAGCCTCAATACCAACCCCATGAACATCCCCAAGCTCCACATAATCTACCCCAGTATTATCCTTCGAACAACATCCGACCATCTGTCCAACCACTCGGTCACTCCCTAGGGCGAGCACCAGCATCCCAAAATTCTCGTGCACCTTCACAGCATTTTTAGGCACCTTATAACCCTAAAAAACATAGGCATGGAGGGAAACAAAGGTAAAGAAATAGTTTTACGCCAATCGGAGAATCCTACACAAGCTTGTTTGAGAAGTTAAAACTTTCTGGCCTGATTGAGCCGCTCCTCGGCTATACTTCAGACCCATATGCAAAAGGTTTTGATCCTACTGTACGGTGCATGTACCACTCTAATGTCCAAAGGCATAGCATCGGAGATTGTTGTGCTTTGAAAAGGGAAATAAAAAGAATGATTAAAGAATGGATAATTGTGATTAACGATAGTGACAGGGGGTATGCGAATCCTTTTGGGAACTTGCTGACTGAAGTTAATGATAATGAAGTTGGTAATGGTCTTGATAATATTGATGTGGAACTCAGTGGCTAAGATGCCGAGCTTGGTAATTGGAAAGACGCTCCTCTCTTGGCTAGCCGGGGATGAGTCTTGGTGGTTTATTTTGTTATCATTTCTGTTGTCCGGGTTATTTCAGGGTTGTAATTCAGATATTGTCTTGTGACTCAAACCCTTCTATCCTGTTATTTTGCCTAGTTCGTTAGTCATAGTAACTCGTTTAGTGTTGTCTAGGTGTGTTCCAAGGTTGTAACCCTAGTTTATTTTGCTTATTTTGTTGTTCAAACCCTTTCACCGTCTATCTAGTGCAATTTTCTGTTTTCTGTTATTTCTAGTCATTTTTTTGTTTAGTTCTCTTCTCCTTTTATAGTTCTTTTATGTTGGCTCTAGTGACATGACATGCACGCATAATTCTAGGCCTGGTCATAAAAGTTAGTTTAATCATGAAACAATGAAACAATTTTGAAGATGATAGAGACATTGGAGGGAAATAGGTAAAGATTGGATATTTTGAGATCATTTAAAGCCCGAATTGTGCGAAACTAGGGCAAATGGTTTGGGAAGTTGAGAAGATGACATGAATTTGTTACAAGAGAGAGCGCCCCAACAATGTGAAGCGAGCAACTTTGAGTTCAAGTGCATCTCAAGTTACGAGATAAAGCCAAGGGAGTTTGCTCCAAACAGACGGAGGGCATCCATTCTGAAGAAAAAATTACCCAATGAGAATTCTGTACTTGACAAGGCACTAAAAAAATGGAAGGCATATCAGTGATATCAATGTCGAAGCTGCAAAAGAAATATTGTGCGTGAATTTCATTTTTCATTTTTAAGTTGCATGTGTTATACTTGGCATTTTCAGGGATTGGGAGGCCCTCTTTTAGCTACTCAAACACTTTATACCATTCGGTACCCTTTTGAGCCAATGCTAATTTTCTTGACCACCCCTCTTTTGGAGTCAAGTTAGAATCATAAAAAAAATTCATGTCCCCATATGTTTGTTTTAGAAAGTTCATTCTAAAAGAAAAGTCAAAGGAAAAAAAACACAAAAGAGAAAATAGAAAAGAAAAAAGAAAAAGAGCAACAAAAAAACAAGAATTAGTTGTGAACTACGTTTGACCTGATTCTTGTAATCACAAGATACGTAGGCAGCCTTACGGTTCGGTCATATCAAATAAAATATTTCATAATCCCACGAAGTCGAGAGTGGGCCAGTCTTTCTTAGAAATTCCATTTAAAAATAGAAAAAAAGAGAATCAAATTCCATTGTTTTAGAAATTGGGGCAAAGTTAGAATGGATTCCAAAAGTTGTAAATAAATCAACCCCGTTGTCTTAGTTATTTTGAGCCTTTATGATATCCTTTCTTTCTAACCTTATCCAAAAACCATATTATAGTCCAAAAAAGACCTCCTAGATAATATTTGAGAGTGCCGAGTCAGACATGCCAGGAGCATATGATATTTCTATCGTGGTTAATGCCTTTTCATCTACAGAATCAGAGGAAAAAAAAAAGAAAAAAAAGAAGAAAAGAAAAAATGAGAGAGTCTTATCGGTGAAAACCTTCACAGGCACCATAAGGCGACAGTAAGTTGAGAGAAGGAGAAAAATGAGAGAGGCTTGATGGTGAAAACCCTTTGGGTACTACAAGTCGAATAAGGACCGTGAATCAGATAGGATAATCGGAGCTTTGAAGCCCAGTTTCACGACTCAGAGATACAACAAGATTTGAACATTAGACTTGCTTGACAGATTAGGCCACTTAATCCAAAGGTACATGTCATGGTTATTAGAGTTGGTATCCACATTTGATAAGTTTCTACTTTGTAGCTTTCTTGTTAGGAATCATCTCTTTCCATTGTCCTTTACTCTGTTCCTTTTGTCTTGTTTACTTCCTCTTCCTGAGTCTGTTTGGTCAGAACAAGTGAGAAATGACTTCAAAATTTTTCACCAGCTTTCCAATTGCACAAGACGGAATCTGGCTAGCACATCAAAGTGGCATACGTCAGGAAAGAACAGTATGCGAACTGAGTTGGTAACAATCAACGTGCTTTGGGATTCATGTGAAATACAAAGGTTTGATATATGTCAATTCCTCTGACACTTATCCAAGAAACCCTATGCATCCTCACCCTCTGCACCACTCAAAGTCGGAGGCTGAAGTCTACCAAACCTCTCCAATCGACGCTGCTCGTCAGGCATAACTGGAACCACAAAATCCTGAGCAGGTGCAACCAGCTGGGCTAGTGGTGCCTCCGGTGTCTGGAGTCCCTGAACAACCTGCTCGGGTGTACGAGCGGCGGGAGTCTAAGTGCCTCCCCTGGCCTGAGAAGTAGCTGTTGTCATAGAAACTGTGACTGCCTGAGCAAGACTGGTGCACACGATCAGAATCTGAGCCAAAGTCTCCTGGAGACCCAGAATAACAATAGGCACAGTCGGTGCCTGAGCTGGTGCTGCTGGTCCGAAAAAGCTGAAGAAGAACGAACTAGCATCTGCAACTAGCAAGCGTCAAGGTTCAAATCTAAAGTCTGCATGAAGAACCATTCAAGACTCAAGATCAAGCTTCAGAAGACTTATAGATAGGAATCTTGTAACTCATAGTTGACCGACTTAGTTAGTCTTTTTCATTTGTGATTTTGATGTAATAACAGGACTGCGGACCGGAACCTCGATGGAACGGCACCTCAATCGACTCTCCACCTCAGTATACTCAATCACTATTCCTACTTCTGAACTACACGTGGCCTGATTCTTTTATAGCCAAGGATATGTAGGTGGCTCGGATACCAAGGCTCGATCACATTCTCCTTTCTTTTCGTTTTTGGTCTCTCTAAATAAGGGTCGGGTCAAAAAACTTGTCTCGTCGTTCTTTGTCTGAAAATGCTTCGTGTTTCAAGTCAAAGAGGGGCAACCGTAGACATGTAATGTTTGACCCTCCCCGAGATTTTACACTTTTTAGCGTTTAAATAGTTAACTTAGGTCTAATATTGCTATTTTAAATAGTTTTGACTCTTTTACTTTATTTTATCACAAAAATGAAAATTACAAAAATATTTTTCTTTTTAGTTGCTTTTAGTTTATATACCTTTCGTAAAATTAAAAAAAAAAAGATTCAAAAATAATACATTATTTTTATTTTGACTATGATATTTGAAAATACCAAAAAATAATTTTGTTTTAACGATTAGTTTTATTTTAATAGTTATTTTACTTAAGTAGAATTAATTAAGTAAATGAGGTAGAATTTTTTTTAATCTTGTTCAAGGAGAAAGAATACAATTTGGGCTTAAATAACCCATTTTTAGGCCTAATTTTCGGACCTAGCTCATAATAACCCAAGCCCAATATCCTTAAAACCCTAGACTTAGACTTAAAAGAACCCCTAACCTAGACCTAAGCTTCAGCAGTTTTTCTGATTGAAAAAGCACACCAGCCCTCGAACATCATCTTCTTGATTCATGAAAACAAAACCAGCAACCTAAGCTCTATCAGCGACTAACACCCACAGACCCATTTTCCATGAAGCCTAAGCTTCTTCTTCTTCTTCTTCATTGACAACTTAAAAATCCCTAGAGAATCCCTACCGAGCAGCCAACCCCAATCAGTGACACACACCAGAAGAGACACGGCTAGATCTTCTTCTTCTTCTTCGATTTTCAGCAGCCAACGGCAAAAGCTCTCCGGCCGCTATTGTTTCTTCATCATCCTCACATCTTCCAGCCGCACCCCTAACCAGCGACCACCTCGACGCTGCCCAGCGAGCTCGCCAGAAAATGAACCAACAGCCACACCCCACTCTCTCCTGACCTCACACCAAATGACCTCATCCCCTGAACCTCCAAGTCAGCCACCCTAAGACCCCTTCCTCTCCAGAAACCAGACAGCGGCGCAGATACAGTAGAGGAGGAAAACAGACAAAAAAGGAGCTATTATGCTCTTCCTTTTTCTGCTTCTGCTGATTTTGCACAAGTAGCCGCTTTTATGTCCCTTTGTATTTACAAGGTGACAACTGATTTGCACAACTAGGATACTGAAATGGACTGATATGATTACTGCAATGAAGAAAATACCAAGATGTTTTGGTTTCTTTTGATTCAATATCATTTCGAAAAAACAAAATCAAAACAGAAACAGAGTTGGAGTTTTTAATATCGGAAGTTCATTGCTTGAGCTCATTCGAGTCTGAATCCGGGTTTGTTTGAGTTTTGCGGTGCTGATTCAAGTTTTGTCCGCGGTTTGTCATATTTATGAGTTCAAAACAATTAAACAATTAATTTTCTGGCTATATTGAGATCAACTCTTTCATTCTCTATTTGTTTTATTCGAGCTTAATGTTAATTATTTTTTTGGTGATGCGATCCCGTTGTTTCTGTAATTATTCTTCGTGGTTTTGAATTTTATTGCTCGGTTATCTGCTCGTGTTTACTCGAATTGGTTATAGCTGAACATAATTTTGTCACAGTATAGAAATTGGGTTGCTATTCGTCGCCTGAACTACGTCAAATTAGATCAGAGGGGCTCAAGTACAAAGTTTGTGGAAAAGAGCTTTTAATTGTCTATTGCTTTGTTACTTGCCCATATTCATTAGGAGCCTGATTGGGCCGCTAATATTCATAACCATCGTAGCTTATTTTAGACACGATCAATAATAAATTATCGTGGCCATAGGTACGATTCTCGTGGCATGGTCACAATACGTAAATCTCAATCCGAGAGTACATTTATGTGACCCGGCCATAACAACTAATAATGATAATAAATTAAATATGTTGTAGATCGTGGATACAGTTCCATAAATAATTAAAAGAGGTCAAAGGATAAAGATGCACAATAGGTATAACATATGTAATTAATCAGACAATTAGGCCAATAATAATAGTTGAGCGACCGTGCTAAACCACGGAACCCAGGAATGCCTAACACCTTCTCCCGGGTTAACAGAATTCCTTATCCCGATTTTTGTGTTCGTAGAACATAAATAAGAGTCAACTCTCCTCGATTCGGGATTTTAAATCGTTGACTTGGGACACCATAAATTATCCCAAGTGACGACTCTGAAATTGAATAAATAATCCTGTTTCGGTTATTGTCACTTTAATTGGAAAAACTCCCATATACTGCCTCTTGTGGTAGAAAAAGGAGGTGTGACACTCGCGCAGGTGCTCTGGCTGCACCACGTGTGCGTCCTCGGCCTCTACCCCGGCCCTGATCTCTAACTGCTCCAATAGGGGGCGCGGGTGCCTGATCATCTCTGGTAGCACGTGTCCTCACCATCTGTGAGAGAATAGAGGATAGAAGTTTAAAATTGTGATATCAAAATCTTGCATGACAAGGAAATCAAATGAAGTAGAATTTTCCTAACAGTTACATAGCCTCTCATAGATAAGTACAGACGTCTCCGTACCGATCTGCGAGACTCTAATAAACCGGTTTGTGATTCATGACTCCTATGAACCTAGAGCTCTGATACCAACTTGTCACGACCCCAGTTCGCCCTCCGTGAACTATCGTGACACCATCTAGTTTCTACGACTAGGTAAGCCTAACAATTGCGGAAAAAGGGAAAACAACTGATAAAACAAATAAAAGCTGCGGAATTTATATAGTGAAGGTTTAAAGGTGCCACTCGGCATATACAATATAACCTCTCAAACTGAACAACTTCCCAAAACCCGGAATCTCATAAAATCACAAGCTGTTGAATAACTACAAGTGTCTAACTCTAGAATGTCTAAACAAAAGTAAATACAGAAGGGCTAATACTATAAGAGAGAATGGAAAGGGACTCCTCGGTTTGCGGACGGGCATATATACCTAGAAGTCTCTAGAGAATCGTCTCGCCTCAAGGGTAGTATGGCTGAGTCGAAGTACCTAGATCTGCATATGAAAAACATGCGCAGAAAGGGAATGAGTACACCACACGGTACTTAGTAAGTGCCAAGCCTAACCTCGATCGAGAGTGACGAGGAAGGTTAGGGCCCTACTGATTATAGCTGAAAAACAAGGTAAAATAGTGTAGAATACGACAATATAGTTAAATGCTAACAGTATGAAGTAACACATGATAATAATAATAACAACAATTATAACAGAGACAAATTAATCTCAAAAGGAATACAGCTCGACGCAGAGATAACAACCAGGGATATCCTAGGATACCGTCCTGTAGTCCCCAAATGTAAATACCCAGTGGATCTCCCGAGTGTCGTCCCGTAGTCCAATTCATAGTGCGCGGGTATCTACCGGAATCCCGATCCGTAGTCCCAAATGTAAATACCTAGTACTGGGGGAATCTACCGGGTGTAGTCCCGTAGTTCCAATATAAATGTGTAGGGGGATCTACCGGAATACAAATCCGTAGTCCCAAAGTAAACATGCAGGGAGATCTCCCGGGATATTGTCCTGTAGTCCCAAAGTAAACACACAGTAGCAACACAAAGAATACTCAATTCAATTAAAATTTCATACCAAGGTAAAATAGGTATTTCTAACCTAGCATGCTGCACATAATCCAAATACGGCAGTTTGAGCAAGTAAATCAATTAGACATGCTTTCCTAAGCTAACAGTAGGCTTAAATTGCAAGTAGTATAAACAGGAAAGGAAATACAATTATTGTTACTTAATGAAAACAAGATTTTCAACAATTAGCACAAGTATGCACTCGTCACCTCACGTACAAGGCATCTCAAATATCAACAATACCAAATCCTAAGGGGAGTTCCCCCACACAAGGTTAGGCAAGCCACTTAACTCGAACTGGCTCAAAATCAACCCGAAACCACGCTCTTGCCCCGAGTACTCGACTCCAAATGGCTCAAATATATTCAAATCAATTGCATAATGTAAATATAACTTCAAGTAACTGATTCCACTAATTAATTCTAAGCTAATACGCGAAATTAGGAAAATGACCAAAACGCCTCCGGGCCCACGTCTCGGAATCGGGTAAAATTTACAAATTCGGAATAATCACACTCTCACGAGTTCAGTCATACCAAAAGTACCAAAATGGGACCTCAAATGGTCCCTCAAATCACCACTCAAGCTTCTCCAATTAACCAAGCCCTAACCCCCAATTTACCACTGGTTTTCCTTCAAATTTCATGCTTAAAATGATAAAAATCACCATAATAACGAGCTTAAAGACCAAAGACCTTACCTCAATGAATCCCTCTGAAAATATCCCTTGAAAATGCTCCCCAAAGCTTCTTCCCGTTTGAAAAGAGATGAAAAATAACTCAAATTCGCGAAGACATCTATTTATATGTTCTGCCCAGCGATAACGCATCTGCGGTCCAATTCCCGCACCTGCGGGACCGCTCCTGCGCATAATCAACCGCTTCTACGGTTTTTTATTAATCCCCCTTATCCGCACCTGCACCCCAGGCTCCGCATCTGCGGGCTCGCAGGTGCAACACAACTTCCGCATCTGCAGCTTCTACTTCCTTCGCCTTTGGCCTCATCTGCAGCTTGATCTCGCTTATGCGGTCATCGCACCTGCGGCTCCCTAACCATAGGTGCAGTTATGACAGTAAGATCAGCATCTGAAGCTGCTCCAACAATCTCCCAAACTCCCCGTTAACCATCCGAAATCATCCCGAGGCTCCCAGGACCTCAACCAAAAGCACTAACAAGTCATATACCACTATCCAAACTTATACAAATCCTCAAAACACCTAAAACAATATCGAAACATCTAATTAACCATGGATTCAAGCCTAAAAATTCTAAAGACTTCCGAATTCCGCTTTTGATCAAAAAGTCTATCAAACCTCGTTCGAATGACCTGAAATTTTGCATACACGTCACATTCAACATTGCGAAGCTACTCCAACTCTCGGAATTCCATTCCGACCCCTAGATCAAAATCTCACTATCGAATCGGAACTTCAAAAATTCAACTTTCGGTATTTCAAGCCTAATTAAGCTACTGACCTCCAAACCACAATCCAAACATGCCCCTAAGACTGAAATCACCGAACGGAGCCAACAGAATTCTATTCTGAGGCCGTCTTCACACTGTTCCAACTACGGTCCAAATTCTTAAACTTAAACTCTCGTTTAGGGACTAAGTGTCCCAAAACTCTCCAAAACTCCAAATAAATCCTCCCGGCAACTGCCAATAGCAGAAAAAACATGGGGAATGCAGTTAATAGGGGATCAGGGCATTAATTCTTAAAACGACTGGCTGGGTCGTTACATTTTCCTACAAATAGACTTTTATTCCCCCTGAAAACATGTCCCTCCCTCCCCCCGTTACCCCTCTCAATCATTAATATTCTTCCCTTTTTGGCATCATAAAAAGATTAAACACAAGTAAAGGCAAAAAGAAGTCTAGCAAGGTTAACTCATGTCATATGTGTGCACACAACATGGCTAAAAATAGAGTGTAAGAATATAACATGCATAACAAAAGATGAGATGCCCATTGATTTTAAAGAGGAGAACAGAGAAAGTAGTACCATTGTTACACAACCATCCACAGAAAACAACTTAAAGTATCATCCATAAGAACAACACCAAAAACAAAAACAAAAAAAAGGTAGGACAAACATCAGTCAAACTGGACACTGGGAAGGAAACTACTTAAGGGCATTAGAAGGAGAAGTAAGGGATGAGGAGGCAAGGGTTCCGAGAAAGATGTCCATCTGAGCATTTACAGATAGTTGCTCGTTGATCAATCGCTCCTTCAGGTCATTGACCTGTTTCCTTAGTTTGCATTCTCAGAGGTTAAGGGGGCAACGTCTGCGCCTTGGTCACTGCTGGAACTAGGTTCCCTTTTGGCTGACTGAGCTACCCTTTAAGAATGGAATTTTTGGCCTTCAGTCTTCTTATCTCCTCATTTGCAGCATTTTGAGCATCAATCAATTGAGAGATAGTGGAACTGCTACCAACACCCCCCTTTTCTTGTTAATACACTCACATTCCTCCAGTGTTGTCTTTGAGAAAGTTTGCTTGCAAGTTCCCACTGTTGCTCTTCCCAGAGGGACTTTGAAGAAGTTAAACACCTTAGTGAGTAAGAACCCATAAGGCAAGACATGATTGTCGTCCTTGAAGTCTGCCACTTTCTTCATATGCTCTATCATAAGACCAGGTAGATTAATGGTGGTGTAGGCATCTAGTGCTTCCATGAGGAACAAGTATACTTTTGAAGTAATAGAATGCCTTTCTGCGTGTGGAAGAAAGACCTTATTCACCACCTCAAACAGAAGTTGATACACTAGAAGGAGGGCCTTTTTGTGCACCCGTTCCCCCTTCTACACAACATCTTCCTTCAAAATGGCTCTTCTGAAGTTAGAGAACATGTCCCTTCAATGGATGAGATCCCTTCAGTAGGCACTTCCAAAATATTCCCTAGAACAACCTCATCTATCACAAAATCTATGCTATTGACCTTCAAGTAAATGTTATCATCTTCCACTGTGAACATTTCTGCGTAGAAGCTATATACCTCTTCCTCATACACCTTGGGACTCCATTGGTGAACAAACGAGTCCACTTTTGAAACTCATAAATGTCGAATAGCTACCTCATTCCTGATATCTCGAGAATGTCAGTTTTAAAAGTTCTTCCCCACAGCACCTTCTGCTTCCTAAGGTTTTCTCTACCTTTATCCTTTGAGATAGTCACTTTGGCCTTCTTGGAGGAACCAGGTTCCTCTTTGTCACTAGCCTTCCTCTTTACTGACTTCCTCACATTCTTCTCCTTCTTTTCAGATTTTTCACTAGACTTCTCTCCTTCAACAATCTTTACTTCATCAAACCCCACAACTTTTTCAAATGAACCTCTCTTGGACTTGCGGATTAAGGAAGCAGGTTCCTCAATCATCCCTTCATCGTCAATATTTACTACATGTGTTGAAGACACATCCCCTTCATTCACCAGTTTTTCCCATTTCATCAACCTCATTCTTTTCTTTTTCCTCTTTGTTTCTCTTCAGAGCACTCTCAAATGCTTCTTTCTTTTGATGTCTGGTAGTGTATCATTTAAGAGTGGGCTCCTTGAGAACTGCACTACTACTTCTAGTAGCGATTAAACTAGCCACAGTCACATGATCAAAATCTTCCTCATTGATTTGATTTTCCTCTTCAAACAAGGGTCTCATTTCAAGAAAGGCAAAGTTCAATGGCTCAGCATCGAAGTGAGGGGAAGGAGCAGGATCAATACAGACCTGAGGCTCTTTTGAGGAGCAAGACGTTTCATCCCAAGTAGGAGCAGAGTTCTTTTCTTGGGCAGAGGGATCAAGTCTCTCTGTTGTTTCCCCATTAGTACTGACCGGTCTAAATTTTCAAAAGGCACCAGTTCCCCACCTTCAACTCTGTGACTTTTACCGTCCCCTTGAGACCTAATGGTCTTATCATCACACTCATATCCTCCAACCAACTCTCCCTCTATAGAAATCAGTAACATGTTCTCAATGGCTTTATCTCATTTACCCCCAAAATAGAATCAGAAGACGTAGGAGGAACAATACACGTAGGAGTGTCAATATTTAGATCAAAGCTTGGAGTGTTCACTGCTGAAACTTCACCACTATGAACCTTATCTTTTTGGTTTCAGAAATTTTTCAAATTTTCTGACTGAAAATCTCTTGTCCCTCGTCTCTGTCTAATGTTTCGTCTTTTGCCATTTTTTCTGCGATCCAGAAGAAGAGGTCATATCAACAAATCTTTTGGGATTTTGAGTCTTACGACTGTGGTGAGAACCAGAACTCGATTGGGTTGGTGAAGAGCCACTAAGTGGTTATCGGTCTGGTGTGGGGTTTTGACTGGGTGATGGTTGTGACTTAGATGCATACTCCTGTGCTTCGAGAGACGAAGATATAGTAGGGATCACACTGGTAGTGCTGTGAAGTTCTGGATTTTGAGACATCATGGAGTTTGGAAGTAGAGATGCGAGAAAGGGACAACTTTGCTTTTAAAAGAGGAGAGAATTTTGTGGTTTTGATGTGGATAGTTGGGAAAGAGACATCTTTTGGGGTTATTTAGAGGGAGTGAGGGACCAGTTACAAATGAGTGTGATCTATTGGGTAAATGGGTAGGTTTGTAATGGGTGTGACATTTGAGTTCTACACGAATGAGTGAGAGAGAGAGAGAGAGAGAGAGAGACGGAAACATTTAATGACATGGCACTTTTACAATTGTTTAAATGTGCATGAAAGTGAAAAGGAACTACTAATCTGAGTCAAAGGAACCAGGTTCGCTCACTAAGTTTTTTTAAATGTGAGATTCA
Organism: Nicotiana sylvestris; assembly: GCF_000393655.2. Classification (NCBI taxonomy): domain Eukaryota; kingdom Viridiplantae; phylum Streptophyta; class Magnoliopsida; order Solanales; family Solanaceae; genus Nicotiana; species Nicotiana sylvestris. Next base: position 184,790,372 of record NC_091062.1, read on the forward strand.
CCCTTTTACCAAGATGCAACGTTATTTGCTGCTTGTTTGCTCTGTAATTTCCATGTATATTTACATGTAACGGTATAGCGATGAGTTAGAAATTGTCAGAAAATACTTGTTAGCAGTTTTACCTGTTCATTCTTTCGTAGCCAATCATTGAGGACCTGGTGCTTAGTTTGATTTTATCAGCCCCAGTGCCAATCGCTTCTTTTCAAAGTGCTCTCTACTAAGTGCTTTGGTAAAGATATTTGCTACCTGATCCTCTATTTTGAGAAATTCATGCAGATAAGACCTTTTTTCAACATTATCTCTGAGAAAATGATATCGCACATCAATGTGCTTTATTCTTTTATGCTGAACCAAATTCTTTGCCATGTTAAGAGCACTAGTGTTGTCACAGAGTAATGACACACTATCAGAAAATACACCAAAATCATCTAGTTGTTGCTTGATCCACAATAGTTGAGCACAACAATAGATGATTGCCACATATTTAGTTTCTACAGTTGAAAGAGCCATAAACTTTTATTTCTTTGTACCCCATAAGATCAAACATGACCCTAGAAAATGTGCCATGTCAGATATGCTCTTTCTATCCACCAGATAACCAACATAATCAGCATCAGCATACCCGATTAGGTCAAAATTGTCTCCTGAAGGATAGTAGAGAACCAGATCCTGCGTTCCTTTGAGATACCTTAAAATCCTCTTGCAGCTTTCAGATGAGATTCCTTTGGACTGTATTGAAACCTAGCACATAATCCCACACTGAATACAATATTAGGTCTGTTAGCTGTGAGATACAAGAGCGAACCAATTATGCCTCTGTACATGGTTTCGTTCACAGGAAAACCAGGTCATCCATGTCTTGTCACGACCCGAATTTTCCACCCTTGGGAGTCATGATGACACCTACTCGTGAAAGCTAGGCAACCCGAGTGTTATAGATTCGTTAACCTTTTTGCTTAGCCCTTTTAACAGTTCAATATACTAGGTGATCAACAACGGAAATATTATAATAAACAAAAATGCGGAAGATGAAAAACTAATAGTTTAACCATATACTAGTGCAAAATCCAACATACAACCCTACCCAGAATTTGGTGTCACAATGTCATAGACTATCTACGAATACTACAAACAATGGTCTGAAAAATAAATATAAAGTTGTCTCTGAAATACATAAAACAAAAAGAAAGGAAAGATAGAAGGAGATGCCAAGGCCTGCGGATGCCTGCAGGACTACCTCAGGTCGCCTGATGGACTGAAGGCAACAACCTCACTGTGGTCCAAAAGCTGCAGCACCGAGATCTGCACATAGTGCAGAGTATAGTATCAGTACAACCGATCCTATGTGATGGTAAGTGCCTAGACTAACCTCGGCAAAGTACTGACGAGGCTAGGACAAGATTACCAAATAAACCTGTGCAGTTAAATCATATACAACAGAAAAATAAAGGCAGAAATTTACAGTTAAAGATAGAAGGGGGGAAAACATGCTACGGGGAACAACAGGTAACAATAGAAAACCAATAGAGGAATGTAAAAAAGCCATAATTCAATTATCAGCAAGAATCAAGAACTCAATAACATGTGCATGGCATCACCCTTCATGCTTTTACTCTTATCCTCACCATAAAAATCAATAGAATCGTCACGATATCACCCTTCGTGCTTTTACCTCACATAATCATGGCACGAAATTATCCTTCGTGCATTATCACTCACTGGCACGACATTGTACATCGTGCGGCACGGCATCTCTCTTCGTGCTTTTACCTCACAATAGCAGCACGGCATCACCCTTCGTGCATTAACACTCTCAAAATCATGCATGATATCACCCGTCGCGATTTACACTCTTCCTCACCCAAGGAACAATCACAAACCATTTTGGGCAAGGGAATCAATAATATTACAATAAAATCCCGACAAGGGAACAATAGCATAACAACAATATCCCAAGGGAAACAATATCATGAGTAATAACATCCCAGCAAGGGAGATAATATCAAAAGCAATAACATCCCGGGAAGGGAGACAATATCATAAACCTCTTCTCTTTCCACAATTACTTTATAACTCAATTCTCAACTTGAGCCAATTCTCTACAATGTTCAATTACCAATAAAACTTCCACAAGCCTTGTTCAATAATAGAAATTATCATATAAAGCATGAACAATACGAAATAGAGTCACATCAATCATAGTATAAGACTCACGGGCATGCTTGACACCGACGTATAGATACTCTTCACCATACCTATACGTCGTACTCAACAATTAACACATAGCAAATAAGACACAACTCCTAATCCCTCAAGCTAAGGTTAGACCAAACACTTACCTCAAGCCACGAACACAATTCAAGCCTCAACTACTGTTTACCTCTTGTTTCCACCACCAATTCGCTTGTATCTAGCCACAATTTACCTAACGTTATCAATAAATGCTAAATGAATCAATTCTAATGCATGAAAATAGATTTTTTTAAAGATTTCCCCAAAAAGTCAAAAATCAACCTCGGGCCCACATGGTCAAAACCCGATTACCCATTTACCCCAAACTCAAATATATAATTTGTTTAAAAATCGGACCTCAAATCGAGGTCCAAATCCCCAAAATTTGAAAATCCTAAGTTCTACCAAAACACCCAATTTTCCCCATAAAAACCCTTGATTTTGAATTGAAATCATGTAAAAGGATGTTATAGATTGAAGAAAATGAGTTAGAAACGACTTAAAATTGATTTGAAGAAGAACTTTTCTTTAGAAAATCGCCCTAGAGAGCTTAGGGTTTGAGAGAGTTTGAAAAATGCGTCTAAATCCCAATTAACTGGTCGCAGATGTCGAAATTGCGACCAGGGTTCGCAATTGCGAACCCCTTCAGGACCTGTTGCCTTTGCATTTGCGAGGGTTAGTCACATTTGCGACATAACCCATTTCGCATTTACGATAAAAGGGTCGCATTTGCGACCAAGGCCTGCCTAGGCTAGGTTTGCATTTGTGACACCTGGGTCGCAATTCCCATGCCTGAGGACTTCGAAATTGCGAAGCCTGATCTCACAATTATGAGATCAGAGGCCTGTGCAAAAATACCAGATACCGGCAACTTTTTCTAAGTCCAATTTCACTTCGTGGCCTATCCAAAACTCACCCGAGCCCTCGGGGCTCCAAACAAACATGCACGCATGTCTAAAAAATTATACAGACTTGCTCGTGCAATCAGATCATCAAAATAACACCAACAACTATGAATTAAACCTCAAATTCAAGAAATCACTCAAGAACATCAAAATTTGCATTTTCTCAAATAAAGGTTTGATTTATACTAAACGAACTTTGATTCTTACCAAACTTCACAGATTCAACTTAATTATTATATAAGACTTGTACCAGGCTCCAGAACCAAAATACGGGCATGATACCATTAATTTCAAACCTCTTTTCATTTTCAGATCTCTTATAATTTTAGTTCAATAATTTCATTCAAAAATTCATTTCTCAGGCTTGGGACCTCGGAATTCGATTCTGGGCATACGCCTAAGTCCTAAATTTTACTACGGACCCTACGAGACCATCGGATCATAGGTCCAGGTTTGTTTACCAAGAATGTTGACCAAAGTCAATTTTATTCAATTTTAAAAGCCAATTTCCTTATTTTACTTAGTTTTCACATAAAAACTTTCCGGAAACATGCCCGGACTGTGCACCCAAATCGAGGTGAGACAAAAAGAGGTTTTTAAGGCCTCGGAGCACAGAATTTACTTTCAAAACGAGTGCCTTTTGGGTCATCATATTCTTCACCTCTAAAACAACCGTTCGTCCTCGAACGGACATAAGAAAAGTACCTGAGTCGGAGAAAAGATGGGGATATCGGCTCTGCATATCGGACTTGGACTCCCAGGTAGCTACCTCGGCAGGCTGACCTCTCCACTGAACATGAACAGAAGGGAAACTCTTCGATCTCAACTGACGAACCTGCTGGTCTAGAATAGCTACCGGCTCCTCCTCATAGGACAAGTCCTTATCCAACTGGACAGTGTTGAAGTCTAACACGTGGGATGGATCGCCGTGATACTTTCGAAGCATGGACACATGAAACACTGGATGCACGGCTGATAAACTCGGCGGCAACGAAAGTCTGTAAGCCACCTCTCCCACTCGATCAAGAATCTCAAACGGGCCAATGTATCTAGGGCTTAGCTTGCCCTTCTTCCCAATTCTCATTACGCCCTTCATAGGCGACACCCGAAGCAACACCTGCTCGCCGACCATGAATGCCACTTCACGAGCCTTACGGTCGGCATAACTCTTCTGCCTGGACTGAGCTGTACAAAGCCTATCCTGAATGATCCTGGTCTTATCCAAGGCATCCTGTACTAGATCCGTACCCAACAACCGAGCCTCTCTCGGCTTAAACCATCCAACCAGCGACCGACACTACCTACCATATAAAGCCTCATAAGGAGCCATCTGGATGCTCGACTGGTAGCTGTTATTGTGGGCAAACTCCACTAATGGCAAGAACTGATCCCATGAGCCTCTAAAGTCAATGACACAAGCTCGAAGCATATCCTCCAAAATTTGAATAGTACGCTCGGACTGCCCATCCATCTGAGGATGAAATGTTGTGCTCAACTCGACCCGTGTGCCCAACTCATGCTGAATTGCCCTCCATAAATATGAGGTAAATTGCGTACCTTGGTACGAAATAATAGACATGGGCACACCATGAAGAGAACAATCTCTCGGATATAGATCTCAGCTAACCTCTCAGAAGAATAGGAAACTGCCACTGGAATGAAATGTGCTGACTTGGTCAGCCTATCAACAATAACCCACACTATATAGAACTTCCTCTGAGTCTATGGGAGTCTAACAACAAAGTTCATAGTGATACGCTCCCACTTCCACTCAAGAATCTCAATCTTCTAGAACAGACCTCCAGGTCTGATGTTCGTACTTTACCCGCTAACAAATCAAACACCGAGCCACATATGAAACAATATCCTTCTTCATCCTTCTCCACCAATAATGCTACCACAAATCCTGATACATCTTAGCGGCGCCTAGATAAATAGAGTACCAGGAACTATGGGCCTCCTCTAAAATCAACTCTCGAAGTCCATCCACATTAGGCATACAAACTCGACCTTGCGTCCTCAAAACTCCATCATCTCCAACTGTAACCTACTTGGAACCCCCGTGCCACACTATGTCTCTAAGGACAAGCAAATGAGGATCATCATACCACCGATCTCGGATACGCTCAAATAATAAAGAACGAGCGACTGTGCAAGCTAACACACGGCTGGGCTCAGAAACATCCAACCTCACAAACTGATTGGCCAAAGCCTGAACATACAAAGAAAGCGGTCTCTCACTGACCGAAATATATGCAAGACTACCCATATTGGCTGACTTTCTACTCAAGGCATCAACCACCACATTGGCCTTTCCCGAATGATATAAGATGGTGATATCATAGTCTTTCAATAGCTCTAACCACCTTCTCTACCTCAAATTTAGCTCCTTCTGCTTGAACAAATACTGTAGACTCGTGTGATCCGTGAAAACCTCACATGACACGCCATACAGATAATGCCTCCAAATCTTCAACGGATGAACAATGGCTGCTAACTCCAAATCATGAATGGGATAATTTTTCTCATGAATCTTCAACTGCTGCAAAGCATAAGTAATGACATTGCCATCCTGCATCAACACCGTACCAAGTCCAATACGAGATGTATCACAATACACTGTGTATGGCCCTAAACTTGTAGGCAATACCAACACCAGTGTCGTAGTCAAAGCTGTCTTGAGCTTCTGAAAGCTCGCCTCACACTCGTCCGACCACCTGAACTGGGCACCCTTCTGGGTCAACCTAGTCATCAGGGCTGCAATAGATAAAAACCCCTCCATAAACCGATGGTAATAGCATACCAAACCCAAGGAACTCCGAATATCTGTAGCTGACGCGGGTCTAGGCCAGTTCTTGACTGCCTCTATCTTTTTCGGATCTACCTGAATACCCTCTGCTAATACAACATGACCCAAGAATCCAACTGAACACAACCAGAACTCACACTTTAAAAACTTAGCATACAACTGACTATATCTCAAAGTTTGAATAACAACTCTCAGATGCTGCTCATGCTCCTCCCGGCTATTGGAATAGATCAAAATATCATCAATTAAGACTATCATAAATGAATCCAAGTAAGGCTTGAACACTCGGTTCATCAAATCCATGAAAGTTGCTGGGGCATTTGTCAACCCAAATGACTTCATTAAGAACTCATAATGCCCGTACCAAGTGTGGAAAGCTGTCTTAGGGACATCGGATGCCCTAATCCTCAACTAATGGCAGCCAGATCTCAAGTCAATCTTCGAAAATACCTTGGTACCCTGAAGCTGATCAAACAAATCATCAATCATTGGTAATGGATACTTATTCTTGATTATAACCTTGTTCAACTACCGGTAATCTACACACATCCTCATCGATCTGTCCTTCTTCTTAACAAACAACACCGGCACACACCAAGGCTAAACACTGGGTCTAATAAAGCCTTTATCAAGCAAGTCTTGCAACTGCTCCTTCAATCCTTTCAACTCAGGCGGGGCCATACCATATGGCAGGATAGAAATGGGCTGAGTGTCCGGAGTCAAATCAATGTAGAAGTCAATATCCATGTCGGGTGGCATACCCGGCAGGTCTAAAGGAAATACCTCAGGAAACTCACAAACAACAGGCACATAATCCATAAAAGGAACCTCAGCACTAGAATCATGAACATATGCCAAATAGGCCAAACACCCCTTCTCGACCATACGTCGAGCCTTCATGTATGAGATAACGCTACAGGTAGAATGACCAGGAGTCCCCCTCTACTCTAGATGAGGTAAATTGGGAAAGGCTAAGGTCACAGTCTTGGCATGATAGTCCAAAATAGCGTGGTAAGGTGATAATCAGTCCATCCCCAATATGACATCAGAATCAACCATATCAAGAAGTAACCAATCTACTCGAGTCTCAAGACCCCCAATCACAACTATACATGAATGATGGACATGATCTACCACAATAGAATCACCCATCGGTGTAGACACATATAGAGGAGAACTCAAGGGATCACTAGGCATGACCAAATACGGTGCAAAATAAGATGACACATAGGAGTATGTAGATCCTGGATCAAATAGAACTAAAGCATCTCTACTACAAACCAAAACTGCACTTGTGATAACTGCATCGGAAGCCTCAGCCTCAGGCCTTATTGGAAGGTCATAACATCGGGGCTGGGCCCTACCACTCTGAACTACATCTCTAGGACAGCCTCCTACTGGCTGGTCTCCACTTCTAGCGGCCTGACCTCTACCTCTAATACCTCTAGCGGCCTGACCTCTACCTCTAATACCTCTACCTTCACCTCTAGCACCTCTACCCCTACCTCTAGCTGGCTAGACGGGCGGTGGAACACTCGGTGCCTGAACCATGGCACGGGAACCCTGATGCTGAGAGTTGCTCGGTGCTCAAGGGAAAAATCTAGCAATATGCCTCATGTCACCACAAGTATAACAAGCCCTTGGCTACTAAGACTGCTGACCCTGATGGCCTGAATAACCACTCTAAAAATTTTGGAAACAGAGGTGCACTGATAGGAGCTGGCGGTGCACTATAGGGCAGCTGATCAGAATGTTGCATATGAGAACCACAACCACTTGGAGCACTATGAGAAGCCTGAAGTGCTGAATGAAATGACCTGGAAGAATGGACCCTACCAAAAGAATCTCTACCCCCAGATGAGGCACCACTGAACCTTCCCGAATGACGAGGCCTCTTGTCAGACCCCTGACCACCCCCTGTGATAGAACCATCTCAACTCTCCTGGTCACATTGGCCACATCCTGAAAAGAAATCTCGCTCCCCGTCTCCTTATCCATCTGCAATCAAGTAGCCTAAATGAGTCCCTCAATGAACCTCCTCACTCTCTCACTCTCTCTCTCTCTCTCTATCTCTCAGTGGGAAGTATAAGAAGAGCATGACGGGCCAAGTCAATAAATCTGGTCTCGTACTGAGTAACAGTCATAGAACCCTGTTGGAGATGCTGAAACTGCCTCTGATAGTTCTCCCTCTGAGTGATAAGAAGAAACTTCTCCAAAAATAGCTGAGAGAACTGATCCCAAGTCAAAGCTAGTGACCTAGTCTAGCCAAACAATAATCTCTCCATAAAGTCTTGGCGGATCCAGACAAGCGAAAAGCTGCAAAGTCGACCTCATTGGTCTCTACTATCCCCATGTTCCGCAGAACCTCATGACAGTTGTCCAAATAATCTTGGGGATCCTCAGAAGATGTACCACCAAAAGTAGTAGTGAAGAGCTTGGTGAACCTGTCCATCCTCCGCAAGGCATCAACAGACATAGCTGGCCCCTCTCTGGTCTGTGCCACAATACCAAACTGAACTACCCCAACTGGCTGAGCTGCTAGAGTCTGAAACTGGGGAGCCATCTGATCCGGAATGTGAATAGCAAGAGTCTGGGCCCCTCCTACAGCCTGAGAGATGGTTGGTTCTAGAGGAAGCAAGCCTGCTTGGGCGACACTCTCCATAAGGCCCACTAGATGGACCAGAGCATCCTGAAGTACCAGGGTGGAAATGAACCCCTCTAGGACCTGAACTGGTCCTGCTGGAACTGTCTGGGCTGGAACCTCATCGTCAAACTCAACCTGAGGCTCCGCCGCTGGTGTTACTGCTCGAGCTTTGGGCTAAGCCCTGCCTCTACCTCGGGCCCTAGCACGACCTTGACCTCTGCCCCTCGCAGGAGCTGCTACTGGGGGCTTGGGCTGCTGGTCAGCTGATGAAGAGGTACGTGTTCTTACCATCTGCAAAAGAACAAAGTGGATGTTCAATTAGCATTGAGAAATCAAATCGCACCATAGGAAAGAATAGATGTGAAGTTTTCCCTAACTTTGTAGCCTCTAGGGATAAATACAGACGTTTCTGTACCAATCCCTTAGACACTACTAAGCTTATCCATGAATCTAAGCAACATAGAGCTCTAATACCAACTTGTCACGACCTGGATTTCCTATTCTCGGAAGTTGTGATGGCGCCTACTCGTGAAAGATAGGCAAGCCGAGTATTATAGATTTGTTACCCTTTTTACTTAGCCCTTTTAACAATTCAATATAATAAGTGATCAACAGCGGAAATATTATAATAAACAGAAATGCGGAAGACGAAAAACTAATAGTTTAACCATATACTAGTGTAGAATCCAACATACAACCCTACTCAGAATTTGGTGCCACAATGTCACGGACTATCTACAAATACTACAAACAATGGTTTGGAAAATAAATACAAAGTTGTCTCTAAAATACATAAAAGAAACTGAATGGAAAGATAGAAGGAGATGCCAAGGCCTGCGGACGTCTGCAAGATTACCTCTGGTCGCCTGATGGACTGAAGGCAACAACCTCACTGTGGTCCAAAAGCTGCAACACCGGGATCTGCACACAGTGCAGAGTGTAGTATTAGCACAACCGACCCCATATGCGGGTAAGTGCCTAGCCTAACCTCTGCAAAGTAGTGGCGAAGCTAGGACAAGACAACCAAATAAACCTATGAACTTAAATCATATACAACGGAAAAATAAAGGCATAAATTTACAGTTAAAGATAGCAGGGGGAAAACATGATGCGGGGAATATCAGGTAACAACAGAAAACCAATTGAGGAATATAAAGAAAGCCATAATTTAATTATTAGTAAGAATCATGAACTCAATAACACATGCACGATATCACCTTTCGTGCTTTTACTCTCACCCTCACCATAAAAATTAATAGAATCGGCACGACATCACCCTTCGTGCTTTTACCACACATAATCATGGCACGGGATTATCCTTCGTGCATTATCACTCATATCATGGCACATCATTGTACATTGTGTGGTACGGCATCACCGTTCATGCTTTTACCTCACAATATCGGCACGACATCACCCTTCGTGCATTAACACTCTCAAAATCATGCAGGACATCACCCTTCGTGCTTTACACTCTTCCTCACCCAAGAAACAATCACAAAGAAATTTGAATAAGGGAATCAATAATATTACAATAAAATCCCGGCAAGGGAACAATAGCATAACAACAATATCTCGGTAAGGGAAATAATATCATGAGTAATAACATCCCGGCAAGGGAGACAATATCATAAGCAATAACATCCCGGCAAGGGAGACAATATCATAAACCTCTTCTCTTTTCCACAATTACTTTACAACTCAATTCTCAACTTGATCCAACGCTCTACAATGTTCAATTACCAATAAAATTTCCACAAGCCTTGTTCAACAATAGAAATTATCATATAAAGCATGAACAATACGAAATAGAGTCACATCAATCATAGTATAAGACTCACAGGCATGCTTGACACCGATGTGTAGATACTCGTCATCACACCTATACGTCGTACTCAACAATTAACATATAGCAAATAAGACACAACTCTTAATCCCATAAGCTAAGGTTAGACCAAACACTTACCTCAAGCCACGAACACAATTCAAACCTCAACTACCACTTTACCTCTTGTTTCCACCATCAATTCGCTTGTATCTAGCCACAATTTATTTAACGATATCAATAAATGCTAAATGAATCAATTCTAATGCATGAAAATAGGTTTTCTAAAGATTTCCCTAAAAAGTCAAAAATCGACCTCGGGACCACATGGTCAAAACCTGAGGTTCGAACCAAGAACCGATTACCCATTCATCCACGAGCTCAAATATATAATTTGTTTTGAAATCGGATCTCAAATGGAGGTCCAAATCCTTAAAATTTAAAAATCCTAAGTTCTATCCAAAACACCCAATTTCCCCCATGAAAACCCTTGATTTTGAATTGAAATCATGTAAAAAGATATTATAGATTGAAGAAAATGAGTTAAAAATGACTTACAATTGATTTGGAGAAGAACTTTTCTTTAGAAAATCACCCAAGAGAGCTTAGGGTTTGAGAGAATTTGAAAAATGAAGAAAAATGCGTCTAAGTCCCAATTAACTGGTCGTAGATATAGCAATTGCGACCAGGGTTCGCAATTTTGCGAACCCCTTCAGGACTTATTGCCTTCGCATTTGCGACACAACCCATTTCGTATTTGCGATAAAAGGGTCGCATTTGCGACCAAACCATGCCCAGGCTAGGTTCGCATTTGCGACGCCTGGGTATCAATTCCCATGCCTGAGGACTTCGCAATTGCGAAGCCTGATCTCGCAATTGCGAGATCAGAGGCCTGGGCAAAAATACCAGATACCAGCAACTTTTCCTAAGTCCAATTTTACTCTGTGGCTTATTCAAAACTCACCCGAGCCCTCGGGGCTCCAAACCAAACATGCACGCAAGTCTAAAAACATCATATAGACTTGCTCGTGCAATCAAATCATCAAAATAACACCAACAACTATGAATTAAACCTCAAATTCATGAAATCACTCAAGAACATCAAAATTTGCATTTTCTCAAATAAAGGTCCGATTTATACTAAACGAACTCCGATTCTTACCAAACATCACAAATTCAACTTAATTATTATGTAAGACCTGTACCGGGCTCAGGAACAAAAATATGGGCCCGATACCATTAATTTCAAACCACTTTTCATTTCCTAAAACTCTTATAATTTCAGTTCAATAATTTCTTTAAAAAATTTATTTCTCGAGTTTGGGACCTCGAAATTTGATTTTGGGCATACGCCCAAGTCCCAAATTTTACTACGGATCCTACGAGACCATCAGATCATGGTTCCGGGTTCGTTTACAAAGAATGTTGACCAAAATCAACTTTATTTAATTTTAAAAGCCAATTTCCTTATTTTACTTAGTTTTCACATAAATGCTTTCCGGAAACGCGCCCAGACTGTGCACCGAAATTGAGGTGAGACAAAAAGAGATTTTAAGGCCTCGGAGCACGAAATTTACTTTCAAAATGAGTGATGACCTTTTGGGTCATCACATGGCTAGACGAGGGGCAATGTCAATTGGAGCTCTTTAATATGCTTCTGCTGACTTATCATCGTTCCCTTATAGGTTTGCTTAACTTGCAACGCTAAAATATTCAATTCCCCCATCATGCTCATTTCAAACTCGCTTCCCATAAGCTTTGCAAACTCTTCACACAAGGAGTCATTTGTTGCACTAATGATGATGTCGTCAATATAAACTAGCACAATGAGCAGGTTTCTCCTCTATTTTTTCAAGAAATAGGGTATTGTCGATTTTTCCTCTTGTAAATCCATTTTCAAGAAGGAACTTGGACAACCTTTCATACCATGCACGAGGGGGCCTGTTTCAGCCCATATATGCCTTGTCAAGTTTGAATACATGTTCAAGATGCTCATGACACTCAAAACCAGGAGGTTGTTTAACGAAGACTTCTTCCTTTAAATATTCATTTAGAAATGCAATTTTGACATCCATTTGGAACAATTTAAATTTCATATGAGATGCAAAGGCAATGAGGATTCTGATGGCTTCCATTCGAGCAACTGGGGCAAAATTCTCATCATAGTCGGTCCCTTATTCTTAATTGTAGCCTTTCACTACTAACCCGGCCTTGTTACTTATTGTATTTCCAAACTCATCAAGTTTGTTTTTGAACACCCACCTAGTTCCTATAATACTTCTGTCTGAGGGTCGAGAAACCAGGTGCCATACAAGGTTCCTTTCAAATTGATGGATTTCACTTGCATAGCAGTAATCCAGTCAGTATCTTTCAATGCCTTCTTGATATTTTTGGGCTCAATTTGAGAAAGGAAAGCTGAGAAGGCAAGTGAGCTTCTTGTCTTTGATCTGGTTTGAATCCCTGAATCAAGATGAGTGATCACATTTTGGAGAAGATGTGAACTTTTGTGCTTCTAGTTGGACACCTGAATCTCATTGTGAGAAGGCCTAGGTTCCTCTGAAGAGTATCAATTGTTGGCATCAATGGAGGAGTTAGTTCCACTTCTTAACTCAGTACCAAGAGTTCTCATCAACAATTCTGTACTATGCTTTAGTTATTGTGATGGAAGAACCAGGTTTTTATGTATCATCTGGAGATTCTACTGCACTTTCTTCGCTGGATTCCTTGTCTTAACTCATTATGCCACCCTTTCCATTTGCCATATCAATGAGTTCTCTAGGAACCTTTGACTGCTCCCTGTCTTGATCAATCTTATCATGTGAATTTTTATACATAGGTGGTGTGATTCATCAAAGATCATATGTATGCTTTCTTCAACACATTGAGTCCTTCTGTCGTAGACCTTGTATGCTTTGCTCTGTGAAGAATATCCAAGCAAAATTCCTTCATGACTCTTGGCATCAAATTTTCTCAGCGCTTCCTTACCATTATTGAGAACGAAGCATTTGCAGCCAAATAGTCTTAAGTGTGTTAGCTTGGGCTTCCTCCAGTTCAGCAATTCATACGGGGTTTTGTTCAAGAGGGGCCTGATCATGCACCTGTTCACCAGATAGCAAGTAGTGTTAACTGCCTTCGCCCAAAAACCTTTTGCAAGACCACTGTCAATTAGCATAGTCCTTGCCATGTCTTCAAGAGTTCTATTTTTCCTCTCAACAACACCATTTTGCTAGGGTATTCTAGGAGTTGAAAAATATGACTTATATCATTTTCAACACAAAATTCATCATATTTTGCATTATCAAACTCTGTGTCATGGTCAAATCTTATTCTCACAACATTATGACTCATTTTCACTTGAATCTTCTTCACAAAGGCATCAAAAATTGGAAAAGTTTCATCTTTGGTTCTGAGGAACAAAGTCCATGTGAATGTGAAGTAGTCATCAACTATGACGAAAATGTACTTTCCTCCTCTACTTGGCACCATCATAGGTCCACAAAGATCAATATAAAGTAGATCAAGTGGCCTTGAGGTCCTTACTTCCTTTTTGGGATTGAAGGAGGACCTGACTTGCTTTTCTCTTACATATGCATCACACACCTTGTGATCTTTGAACCTTGATTTAGGGAGCCCATGAACTGGGTCCTTCTTGACCAACTTGTTCAGCAACGAAAAGTTTGCATGTCCCAATCTTCTGTGCCACAGTTGATGAGTGTCTAGCGTACATATATAATTCTGACTCGTACTCTGTCAAATAATAGTATAGAAAGTTGTTGAACCCACAGAGAATGGTTAATCTATTATGCAAATGTTTCTTGTTTTAGTTACTATTTAAGAAAATCGGAAAGAGTTGAGTTGTGAGTTAACTAACTAAAAATGCGTAAATAAAGCAATGAAGAAATATTTTGTATTACACAAATATAAAAAGATGTTGGGATCCTGACTTCACTTAATATTCTTATTATATAGTAGATATATTTATTCTTTAATTTCTATTTCTCACGAATGTATAAATGCCTCTCATGATTATATTTATATATTGTTACTTAAGTTGAACAATTATTTGCACTCCTTTTTGTTATATAAAATAATCATCAAAATAATAATATTAAAGAACCAAAAATAAAGGCTTGAACTCAAAAATGCTCTTTTAAGTAACTCCCTTTCGGTTACGCTATTTGTTATAATAGATTACTACAATATTTCGCCTCTCTTGATTATAAATAAATGTAGAATTCATTATAACATAATATAGATCGATATCATCACATAAATATGAAAATCTATCAATAAAGAAAATAAACATAAAATAGAATTTAGCTCAAGCATGTGAAATTATAGAATAATATCTATTATTATATAGAAATATTAAGATATGTCATTCTCCCAATATAAGAAAAGTTACTCCATATTGGAGCTAATACCGACAACATAAATATCCCATTAAATAAGAAAATAGAAAGAAATATTCAAGAAGAATATTTTTCCCTATTTAATTAAAAACAGGAACTAGAGTAATTTCTGACACTACAATTTATTCAGAACTAGAGATGAAGCCAATATAATGGCTAAAAGATGAAAAAGAAGAGAAACTAAAGAAAAAAGAGAAAGGAAAAGCTTTCTACTCAAAATTTGATTTTAATATAAGCTTTGTTTTTCGCCTCCTCCTTTCGGTTTACGATTTATGCCTCTTTTTATAGGCGAGCCATGATAGAGTTTTCAATACACTTCTGGATATGAACTTGCCATGGCTAGTTGTGGCCTTGTTATGCTTGGTTATGAGCTTCTGTTATAGATTAGTTATGAATTGGTTATAGTTTGTTGTAGCCGATTGTGAGTCGGTTGTCCTTTGTCATGGTAGATCACTTTATACAATGTCTTTCTTTAGCACCTTATTTTACTTTGCCTTAGCTTGTCCGTTTTTCTACTTTTTCCTCTGTAATCTTCTTGTCCCCGGACCAATCCTTCTTTAACTTTTCCTACATAATTTAGACAAAAGTATGAAAGAAATATGATAGTTTTTGTGTTTTTACAAAGAAATTATATGTTTAAAAATCAAGTAAAATGCACTTATCAAATTCTCCCACACTTGAACCTTTACTCGTCCTCGAAAAAATATTTATACATACATACATACATATATATATATATATATATACACACACACACACATTCACAACTTTGCAACAGTTAATGATTCCACCTGAAATTTCAAATCTTTATGAACTTTATGGAACTTGCTTTGTTTATATCTTCACTTTTACTCTACAAGTATCACTGTTAGACATCTTTGAGTTTCAGAAGAAACAAGAACACTAAATCAGTTATTTACAATAAACCATAGGCTTGCCTTTCTTGTCAATCGCCACTAATGTAGATCAATGCTGGCTTTAGTATATTTTAGGACTTTATTAGCTTATAATGTTAGGTTATGGGCTGGTAGGATACAAGAAAAATATATAAAGTGACTTCTTCTTTTTTTCCCTTCTTTTTGGTGGCTTGATTTTCAAACACAGATGGTTTTGTTCAAGAATTGGTGTTGATATGAGGATTTTAAATTTATATAACCCTCTAACCTTTTTTTTCTTTCTTTTTATACATAAACATTCATATGCACGTGCTATATGTGTTCTTAAATAAGTGTGTCTATATATCCACATGTTTTTGTGTCTATATATATATATATATATATATATATATATATATATATATATATATATATATTCTCTTTTTGTTTTTTTCTTTTTTTTCTTTTATAGAAACAAATATTTCTCAGGAGACTTCACATACACCAATTCACAAATTGTCATCCATTAAACATGATGCCAAACAATGAAGAAATGGATGATTTTTTTTATATGTGATAACAAAATTTTCATACATATGTGTACAAGTAGGCTTTTTGTTATAAGGTATAGATGAATAAAAAAAGATATTGTAACAACCTGGCCGGTTGTTTTAAGAATTTATGCCCCGATCCCCTATTAACTGCTTTCCTCATGTTTATTTTTGCTATTTTGATTTGCCGGGATGTTTGATTTTGAGTTTCGGAGAGTTTTGGGACACTTAGTCCCTAAATGAGAATTTAAGTGTTAGAAATTTGACCATAGTCAGAGCAGTGTGAAAATGATCTCGGAATAGAATTTTGTTGGTTCCGTTAGCTCCGTTGGGTGATTTCGGGCTTAGGAGTGTGTTCGGATTGCGTTTTGGAGGTCCGTAGCTAATTTAGGCGTGAAATGCCGAAAGTTGAATTTTTGAAGTTTTCGGTTCGGTAGTGAGATTTTGATATCGGGGTCGAAATGGAATTCTGGAAGTTGGAGAAGCTCTGTAGTGTTGAACTTGACATGTGTGCAATATTTCAGGTTATTCAGATGAGGTTTGATAGACTTTTTTATGAAAAGCATAATTTGAGAGTTTTTGGAGTTCTTAGGCTTGGATCTGATGCTAAATTGGTGTTTTGATGTTGTTTTGAGCGTTCCGAAGGTTGGAACAAGTTTGAATGATGTTTTAGGATTGGTTGGAATGTTTGGTTGAGGTCCTGGAGGCCTCGGGTGTGTTTCAGGTGGTTAAACGGATAATTTCATGTTGGGAAATGTTTCAGATTTTGCTTCAGGTCTGTTGCAAACATTTTGTTCTTCGCGATCGCGTATAAGGGGCTGCAATCGCGTAGGCTATTTGAGGGAAGGGGCAGAGTTATTCTACGCGATCGCGTGAGTCAGGTTGCGATCGCGTGAGTCTGTGTGGTATAGCTTCGCGATCGCGTGAGTCTGAGTGGTATGGCTTCACGATCGCATGGAGCGTGTCACGATTGTGTAAGGTAAGTTGAGGAGCAGTCCATTTTTGTGCTTCGCGATCGCGAGGCTAATTCCGCAATCGCGATAAAGGAAATACCTGGGCAGAACATAAAGTTCAAAATCGAGGGTTTTGAGTTCATATCACAAAATTGAATTGGGAGCTTGGTAGGAGACGAATTTTGGAGATATTTTCGTTGGGAGTTTACTGGTAACGATTCTTAACTCCTTTTTGCTTATAACCCATTAATCTAAACATGAATTCATCATTTAATTTCGAAATTTGTATGAAAAATTGGGGAAAAGTTCTTAGACCTAAATTTTGAGTTTTGATTGGGGAATTGACATTGGAATTGGATAATTTTGGTATGGTTAGACTCGTGAAAGTATGATAATTCTGAAAATGTAAATTTTACCCAATTTCGAGATGTGGGCCTGGAGGGTGTTTTGGTCATTTTTACCTAATTTCGTGTGTTAACTTAGAATTTATTTATAGAATCAGTCATTTGAAGTGTTATTTACATTATGCAATGGAATTGAATAAATTTGGGCCATTTGAAGTCGAGTACTCGTGGCAAGAACGTGATTTCGGGTTGATTTTGAGCCGGTTTGAGGTAAGTGGCTTGTCTAACCTTGTGTGGGGGACTTCCCCTTAGGTTTTGGTATTGTTGATATTTGAAACTCCTTGTACATAAGGTGACGAGTGCGTACTTGTGATAATTGTCGAAAATTCGGTTTCACTAAGTAATTAAGATTGAGTTTCTTCTCTTGTTATTACTACTTGCAATTTAAGCCTATCGTTAGCTTAGGGAAGCATGTCTAAGTGACTTAATTACTTTATTTGCTCAAACTACTTTACCTGAATTCTGTGCAGCATGCTAGGCTAGAATTTCATGTTTGCCTTGATATGAAATTTACATTTGCTGAATATTCTTCATGTTCCTGCTGTGTATTCATATTTGGGACTATGGAAGTAGGATTCTGGTAGATCCCCCCCCCCCTGTCTTTTTATTTGGGACTACGGATGTGGGATTGCGGTAGATCCCCCTGCATAGTTATATGAAACTACGGGACTGCATACGGTAGATTCCTTCGGTACTAGGTATTTATATTTGGGACTACGAATCGGGATTCCGGTAGATCCTCGCGCACTGTTAGTTGGACTACGGGATGGGATCCCGAGAGATCCTTCGGATATATATATGATGGATTACAGGACGGTATCCCGGGAGATCCACTAGATAGTTGTATTTGGGACTACAGGACGGTATCCTGGAAGGTACCCTGGTTGTTATCTCTGTGTTGAGCTGTATTTCTTTTCCGTGATTATTTTTTCTCTGTTCTAGTTGTTGTTGTTCTTTCTATTCTATGTTATGTCTTACTGTTGCACTTAATTATACTGTCTTATTCTACAATATTATACCTTGTATTTAATTTAATCTCAGTAGGGCCCTGACTTTCCTTATCACTACCCGACCGAGGTTAGGCTTGTCACTTACTAAGTATTGTTATGGTGTACTCATGTCCTTTCTGCGCATGTTTTTCATGTGCAGATCCAGGTACTTCCAGTCAGTCTTATCATCCTTGAGGTGAGGCACTTCTGTAGAGACTACGAGGTATATCTGCCGTGTTCGTAGACCGAGGAGTCCCATTCTATCTTCTGTAATAGTATAGCCCTTTTGTATTTTCCTTTTGTTAGACATTTCTGGAGTTAGAGCTTCTAATGTATCTCTTAGCTTGTGATTCATGAGGTTCCGGATTTTGGGAAGTATTAGGTTCAAATTCTTGTACAGTTATATGCCAGACGTCATCTTAAATTCTATTTCAGTGGTTATTTCGGTTTTAAATTATTTTCTTTCCGCAAATTATTCTTTTCCTGCATTTGTTAGGCTTACCTAGTCGTAAAAACTAGGTGCCGTCACGATAGTTCATAGAGGGAGAACTAGGGTCGTGACAAGTTGGTATTAGAGCTCTAGGTTCATAGTAGTCATGAGTCACAAGCCAGTTTATTAGAGTCTCGCGGATCGGTACGGAGACGTCTGTACTTATCTACGATAGTCTGTACTTATTCTTGTACAGCCTGTAGTGCTAGATCAGTCCGAGGATAGGGCAACAATTTTTGAGGTTGAGCACCTGAGGCTTGAGAGGTTCAAGAAGTACGAGCCTCCTGTATTTAGTGGTCTAGCATCATATGATGCTCTAGGATTTCTCGATGAGTGCTACCATATTCTCTGTACCATGGGTATATCAGGATCGAGCGGGGTTTCCTTTACTACTTTCCAGCTTCGAGGTGCTGCCTATGAGTGGTGGCGTACTTATGAGTTAGACAGTCCGGATAAGGCAGCTTCCCTAACTTGGACTCAGTTTTCAGATATATTCCTAAGGGAGTATATTCCTCAGAGCCTCAAGGATGCATGGCACATAGAGTTAGAGCAGTTGCGCCAGGGTACTATGACTATCTTGGAGTATGCTATCCGTTTTACCAGCTTGGATGGACATGCACCAGCCTTGGTTTCTACTATTTGCAAGAGGGTTCGCCGGTTTATCGAGGGTCTTATTCCAAGCATCATGTCTAGCATGGCTCGCGAGTTGGAGATGGATATTCACTATCAACAAGTGGTGAGCATTGTTAGGAGGATTGAGGGTATGCATGCTAAGGATAGAGAGGAGAGGGAGGCCTAGAGGTCTCGAGAGTCGGGCCATTATTCTGGTGCCCGTGCCCCAGCTACAGGTCGTCATGGTAGGGTTATTAGCCTGTTTGGCCAAACTTCTTTTTGGCTAAAAGTGCTTTTTTTGGCCAAAAGCACTTTTGGCCAAAATTTAAGGTGTTTGGCCAAGCTTTTGGAAGGAAAAAAAAGTGCTTTTGAGGAGAAGCAGAAGCAGTTTTGGAGAAGCAGAAAAAAGTAGCTTCTCTCCAAAAGCACTTTTTGAGAAGCACTTTTGAGAAAAATACACTTAGAAGCAGTTTTTTAAAGCTTGGCCAAACACTAATTGCTGCTCAGAAGCGCTTTTCAAACTAATTAGCCAAACACAAACTGTTTCTCAATAAAAATACTTTTGAGAAAAGCAATTTTTTTTAAAAAGCACTTCTCAAAATAAGCTGATTTTTGCAGCTTGGACAAACGGGCTATATATGAGTCGCCCTGTTCATTCAGCTCTTCCAACAACTAGTGGTATTCCAGCTCCTTCTAGGCCTTAGGAGCCTTATTATGCACCTCCAGTATCTAATGTGTCTCCTGTGTGGGGTGCTTTTAGTAGTCAATCCAGCAGACCTGGCTCGAGCCAGTCACAT
Source organism: Nicotiana sylvestris (assembly GCF_000393655.2). NCBI lineage: Eukaryota > Viridiplantae > Streptophyta > Magnoliopsida > Solanales > Solanaceae > Nicotiana > Nicotiana sylvestris. Next base: position 184,810,870 of record NC_091062.1, read on the forward strand.
CCACCACGTCCTCCCAAAGCTTGTTTTGATTACACGCCATATGGTAAGGGATTGCCCCAGACTTAGGAGGGGTGCACTTCCATAGAATTATCAGCCACAGCGTGCCCGCAGAGTTCTCAGGCTATGGTTACAGCTCCAGTTGCTACCCCACCCGCTCAGCCAGCTAGAGGTGGAGGTCGGGGAGGTAGGGGTCGCCCTAGAGGGGGAGGCCAGGACCGATACTATGCCCTTCCTGCTCGTACCGAGGCTGTTGCCTCCGATTCTATCATCACATGTATTATACTGATTTGTCATAGAGACACATTGGTTCTATTCAATCCAGGCTCCACTTACTCTTATGTGTCTTCTTATTTTGCTCTACATTTGGGTGTACCTCAGGATTCTTTGAGTTCCCCCGTTTATGTTTCTACTCATGTAGGAGATTCTCTTGTTGTGGACCACATTTATCGGTCGTGTTTGGTAGCTCTTAGTGGTTTTGAGACCAGAGCTGATTTATTGTTGCTCAGCATGGTTGATTTTAATATTATCTTGGGCATGGATTGGTTGTCACCCCATTATGCTATTCTTGATTGTCACACCAAAAACGTGACGCTGGCTATGCTAGGTGTACCGCATGTTGAGTGGAGGGGTGCTTTAGATCACACTCCCAGTAAAGTTATTTCTTTCCTTAAGGCTCAGCGAATGGTTGAGAATGGGTGTAATACGTATCTAGCTTATGTGAGAGATGTCAGTATTGATACCCCTACAGTTGATTCAGTCCTAGTAGTACGGGATTTTCCTGATGTGTTTCCAGCTGACCTTCCGTGCATGCCACCTGATAGAGATATTGATTTTGGCATTGATCTGTTGCCGAGCACTCAACCCATTTCTATCACTCCGTACCGTATGGCCCTCCTGAGTTGAAGGAGTTGAAGGATCAGTTACATGAATTGCTTGATAAGGGTTTTATTCAGCCCAGTGTATCACCTTGGGGTGCTCCTATCTTGTTTGTGTAGAAAAATGATGGTTCTAAGCGTATGTGCATTAATTATCGCCAGTTGAACAAAGTTATAGTGAAGAACCGTTATCCTTTGCATCGTATTGATAATCTATTTGACCAGCTTCATGGCGCACGAGTGTTTTCTAAGATTGACTTGTGCTCAGGTTACCATCAGTTGAAGATTCGGGAGTCAGATATCCCGAAGACTACTTTCAGGACTCGGTATGGTCATTACGAGTTCCTTGTTATGTCATTTGGGCTAACCAATGCCCCAGCAGCCTTTATGAATTTGATACATAGTGTGTTTCGACCATATCTTGACTCATTCGTCATTGTCTTTATTGATGATATTCTGGTGTATTCCCGGAGTCGGAAAGATCATGAGCAGAACCTGAGGACAGTGCTCCAAACTCTGAGGGAAAAGAAGTTATATGCTAAGTTCTCAAAATGTGAGTTTTGGTTGGATTCCGTGGCATTCTTAGGCCACGTGGTATCGAGTGAAGGTATTCAGGTAGATTCAAAGAAAGTAGAGGCAGTGCAGAGTTGGCCCAGACCATCCTCAACTATAGAGATCCGTAGTTTTCTTGGCTTGGCGGGTTACTACCGTCGTTTTGTGGAGGGGTTTTCATCGATTGCAGCCCTTATGACCAGGCTGACCCAGAAGGGTGCTCCGTTCCAGTGGATGGAAGAATGTGAGGCGAGCTTTCAGAAGCTCAAGACAACTTTGACTACATCCCCAATTTTGATATTGCCCACAGGTTCGGGGTCTTATATTGTTTATTGTGATGCCTCAAGGATTGGCCTTGGAGCGGTTTTGATGCAGGATGGTAGGGTAATTGCCTACGCGTCCATACAGTTGAAGGTATATGAGAAAAATTACCCTATCTCGAGCTAGCTGCTATTGTTCACGCCCTAAAGATCTGGCATCATTATTTGTACGATGTTCCTTGTGAGATTTATACTGATCACCGGAGCATGCAACACCTGTTCAAGCAAAAAAACCTTAATTTGCGCCAGAAGAGGTGGTTAAAGTTGCTGAAGTACTATGATATTACTATTTTGTATTACCTGGACAAGGCCAATGTGGTGTGCCAATGCCTTGAGTTGCCGGGCAGAGAGTTTGGGGAGTTTGGCTTATTTACTAGCAGTGGAGAGGCCCATGGGGATGGATGTTTAGGCCTTAGCTAGCCAGTTTGTGAGATTGGATCTTTCGGAGCCCAGTCAGGTTCTAGCTTGTGTGGTTTCCCAGTCTTCCTTATTTGATCGTATCAGGGAGCATCAGTATGATGACCCTCATTTGTTTGTCCTTTAGGACAAGGTTCTCCACAATGATGCCAGAGATGTGACTGTTGGTGATGACTGGGTATTGAGGATGCAGGGTCGGATTTGAGTACCCAATGTTGATGGGTTTCGGGAGTTGATTCTAGAGGAGGCTCATAGTTTGCGGTATTCCATTCATCTGGGTGTCGCGAAGATGTATCAGAATTTGAGACAGCACTATTGGTTGAGGCAGATGAAGAAAGATATAGTTGAATTTGTAGCTCGGTGCCTCAATTGTCAGCAGGTAGAGTATGAGCACCAGAAACCGGTGTCACACCTCCTTTTTCCGTACCCGGGAGGGTACAAGGGAGTTTTTTCCAATTAAAGGACAATCAAAACGGGATTGGTTTGTTTATTTCAGAGTCGCCACTTGGGAGATTTAGGGTGTCCCAAGTCACCAATTTTAATCCTGAATCGAGGAAAAGAATGACTCCATATTGCAGTCTGCGTACCAGAAATCCGGATAAGGAATTCTGTTAACCCGGGAGAAGGTGTTAGGCATTCCCGAGTTCCGTGGTTCTAGCACGGTCGCTCAACTGTCATATTCGGCTTATTTATCTGATTTTAAATACCATTATGAACCAATGTGCCAATTTTAACTTTTTACCGCTTTATTGTTATTATTTCAAAAGGATGTGAACATCGCTTAAAACATGTCCTTGGACTGCGTCACATGAAATGCACCCACAATCTGGAACATATTTTATTTGATGTTTTGGGATTTGGATCTGGGTCGCATGAAATGCACACCCCAAGTTTTAAGAAAGTAGATTATTAAACACGCACCTAAAGAGACTATCGTGTTATTATTTTGGGAAGGGCCGTGAAATTTGCTAAACGGCCCGTCCCGGAATCTAAGTATTTAATATATACATTTAGAGGGCCCCGCAGCTTCTACATTTTTGTTTGTCGAGGCTCGTCTCATTTTTATTTTAAAGGATAAACCTATAATGACTATATTTCCTATTAAGTTCGTCTCTAAAATAAAAGAAAATCTCTTAATTATTTACATGCTTGCAGATTATTTACAGCAGGATCCGAAATGCTTTTACAGAATAAGGAAACATGACCATGCATACGGACAGCTGATCGAACATTATGGGCCCAAATCCAGCTCATGCGGGATGGGCCAGACCTGGGCCACTGTTTATCCGAGGCGGGTCTGTTTGGTCTGTTTTGACCTGGGCTCGACCTTCATAAGGTTGAGGGGCGCGGACTTGTGCTAATTGTTATAAGGGTGTGGCTTGATAATTATAACGAGGCAGTTTATCAAAAGAGAATGAAAATTAACTAAGGCGGATAGTTTTATTCTTTGACATGCATTAAAAGAGAATGCTAATTACAAAACACAACTAATTTCCAAGACATAGCCTAGTATACTGCCAATCCTTTTGTCTGTTAACCTAACCAACATATGATATTAAACCACGGAACAACTGAAACTAACCCTATCTAACTTAAGTGGTACTACCACGTGTTTAGCTACACGATTTTTATCTTTTCGCTATAATCCAGATTTGCTTAGTATGCCTTCAAAATACACATTATCTACTGATGAATTAAGGTGACACAAATATGATCACTGCATTCATTTTAACAGACCCTATGTGAAACCATTGTTGGCCGAGTATCACTACTATCCAGCTAGCTCCTTTCTGATTTACATACAACAATAGATTACCAGACCAAACTCAATAGGACAGAAAACTGTTTCGTTACATAGTTTGAAAGCCAAACTTTACATGTTGAACACACAAGTATTCTAAACTACAAGCAGCAGAAAAATGGTAATTATGCTAATGTTTGGACTGCAGTACTTCTTATGCTCTCATTCAGCTCCAAACTCACCATTACATCAATGAATTTAGAATGTGTACCTGGATGTTTGGACGATAAGAAGGAGAAGAAGAAAAGTATCAGCAGCAGGCAACCAAACAGCAACAACAACCAGCCACAATGATGAAGCTCACAAGTGGTCGAGCACCAAGCAAACAAACCCAGAAAAAAGAGTAGTAGAAACAGCCGAGAAAACCAGAATGTTCAATGCAATAGCAACAACAATCCAATGATCACAAACAGCTCGGCAAACAACCACCAACAATTGGCAAAGACAGCTTGACTAACTTAAAATCTTATGCAGTTTCAGTCAGTGTTTGGTTACAATATTCTGAAAATTTCTTTATGTTTCTTTCTTTCAGTTTCAACTTAAAACCTCTCTCTTTTTCTTAAAAATTCCTCCATTTTCTAATGGAAGTTCTGCCTCTTTTATAGCCTAGCATCAGCCCTTTACAGTCTGTTGGACAACTCAGAACCCCCCCCCCTTTTTTGCTGTTTTTCCACTCATTTTTAAAAGTAGAACCCTCCCATGATATTCCCTGACAGCCCCTTTTAATCCTACTTATTAAACTAAACAAAGGTTTGGGCAGGCTGCCCATGGCCTGACAGCCCATGCTGTCCCATTTGTTCTAATTATTAAAGCACTATGGTGCACATGCTATCAACTCAGAACTCAAGCTGAACTGAAATCACAAACTAAACTTATAAATGTTTCTGATTCAAACCAAACAAACACAGACAACACTCAGTTTCTAATTTGACTCAAACAAAGTTTCAGCAGGAAATAAATCAAATTGTTCTTATTCAAACAGTTGAAACTAATCGACGACACGAATCGAATCGACTATACTAGTTATAACATATACAACCAATAGCCAATGATTAGAAATTCAACAGTATCATCATGTGATTCAAATTGTACTGACTAAGCAAAAGTTGTACTGGGGAATTAATTAATCAATCAAATTTAAGTTCAATCGATTGTACAGCTTACACACATACACATGATCAGTAAATGGAAAGAACTTGGCCAAATACAGAGGTCCGGGCAAGGTGGACAACAACAGTCAACAAAAATTCAATAACATAAATTAAACAAAACTTTTGGACATATGAACAGACATTCAATTACAACAGACAAAATAAACTGATAAAGAAAACAAAAATTACCTTAAAACCTTGAAAAATCAGAAAACCCCAGCTCGGATTTGAAATCGACCTTTCTTGGGGTTGAATGGACTTTAATCGAAGTGTTCTCTAACGAAAACACTTCGATTAAGGTCCATTAGACCCTAATCATCTGGTTCATATGACACAGATCGGACATGAGGACTCCTAGGGTTCCTAGAGGGCAGATTTGGGATTTGGGTTTCCCTGGTTAGATTCGGACTAAAGCAAGCATGGTTTGGTCATGGGGGAGGTCAGGGGAGTGTCTGGTATGAACCTGGGGTAGATCGGTGTAGATCGAATTTTGCTCGAATCTTCATTTAGGGTTTGATTCGAGACAAAAGAACAACAGATCTATGTTCAGGGTGGTGAGGCGGTCCTAGGGTGTTAAGGTGGGGGTCACCGGCGTCCTTGCCGCCGGGTTTAATGGTGAAGGGAAAGGGGGCAGCTCTAGGGTTCCGGGGTTTTTGGGTCTGTGAAGGGGATGACTAAGGCAGGGGGTTTGGCTTAGGCGCGTGGTGAAGGGGGGAAGGTTTATATACGGGGTAAGGGATCTGATATTGGCTGTTGGATTGCCACTGATCAACGGTTGTGATCTTTCCACTAAAAGAAACGGTGTCTTTTGTTCTCATGCTGGGATGGATCAGACCGGGTTTCATTGGGTCGGGTCCGGTAACGGGTAAAGGAGATGGGACGAGGGCTATTAGATCGGCCTGGTTTGAACGGCTGAGATTATACGTCCTTATACGGCATCGTTTGGGTAAAGGATTGGCCTGATCTGGGCCGTTCCTCTGAATCAATCAACGGCTCAAAAGAATGATGCCTATACAGCGTCGTTTGGGGCGTCTCGCAGAAGGCCTGGTTGGACTGGGTCATTTGTATTGGTTTGGGCCTGATTTCATTTGAAATTCTGGCCCAAATCCCATGTTTTCCTTCTTATCACTTAAATAAAAATTCCTAATAAAATAAAATCATACCAATATTAATTAATACTCAAAACATCAATTATCACTCACATTAACATTTAGTTAAAATAAAATCACTTAATGACAAAAATAGAATGAAAGATGCATTTTTGTGATTTTCCTTTTACTAAACGGATTACGGTTCAACCGCACACGACATATATTTTTTATATTTTTCGTTTGATAAAAAAATAAAACAGACAAGTTCACAAATAACCAACAAAATGCCACGTAAAATCCAAAAAAATTGTATAGCGAGACCATTTGTTATTATTTTTGATTTCTTTTGGAGTGATTGTCCGTGAAGCAAAAATCACGTGCTTACAACCGGGTGGGTTACTTCAGTAGATAGAGATTCCGGAGTGGAAGTGGGAGCAGATCACCATGGACTTTGTAGATGGGCTCCTACGGACTTTGAGAAAGTTCGATGTTGTTTGGGTGATCATGGATCGGCTGACCAAGTCCGCGCACTTCATTCCTATGTGTACTACCTATTCTTCGGAGTGGTTAGCGGAGATTTATATCCGGAAGATTGTTCGTCTGCATGGTATTCTAGTTTCCATAATTTCGGATAGAGGTACTCAGTTCACATCATGGTTCTGGAGGGCCGTACAGCATGAGTTAGGTACTCAGGTGGAGCTGAGCACAGCATTTCACCCCCAGATGGACGGACAGTCTGAACGCACTATTCAGACTCTTGAGGATATGCTATGTTCGTGTGTGATTGAGTTTGGGGGGTCTTGGAATCAGTTCTTGCCATTGGCGGAGTTTGCCTATAATAATAGCTATCAGTCCAGCATTCAGATGGCACCGTATGAGGCTTGATATGGTAGGCGGTGTAGATCCCCGGTGGGTTGGGTTGAGTCGGGTGAGGCTAGATTATTGGGCACAGGCTTGGTTCAGGATGCTTTGGAGAAGGTTAAGGTGATTCAGGATAGACTCCATATAGCGCAGTCTAGACAGAAGCGTTACGCCGACCGGATGGTTCGTGATGTTTCCTATGTGGTTGGAGAGCGGGTTTTGCTTCGGGTTTCACCTATGAAGGTCGTTATGAGATTTGGGAAGAAAGTGAAGTTGAGTCCGAGATTTATTGGCCCTTTTGAGATATTGAGGTGTATTAGGGAGGTTGCTTATGAGCTTGTCTTACCTCCCAGCTTGGCAGGAGTTCATTCGGTATTTCATGTTTCGATGCTCCGGATGTATTACGATGATCCGTCGCACGTGTTGGATTTCAGCTCAGTCCAGTTGGACAAGGATCTATCTTATGTGGAGGAGCCAGTGGCAATATTGGACAGGCAGGTTAGAAAGCTAAGGACAAAGAACATTGCATCAGTAAAGGTTCAGTGGCGGGGTCAGCCGGTCGAGGAGGCGACCTGGGTGACCGAGCAGGATATGCGTAGCCGTTACCCTCATTTTTTCACTACTTCAGGTATGTCTCTATGCTCGTTCGAGGATGAACGAATGTTTAAGTGTGGGAGAATGTAATGACCCGACCGGTCGTTTTAAGAATTTATGCCCCGATCCCCTATTAACTACTTTTCCCGTATTTATTTCTGCTATTTTGATTTGTCGGGATGTTTGGTTTTGAGTTTTGGAGAGTTTTGGGACACTTAGTCCCTAAATGAGAGTTTAAGTGTTAGAAAATTGATCGTAGTCGGAGCAGTGTGAAGACGACCTAGAAATAGAATTTTGTTGGTTTTGTTACCTCCGTTGGGTGATTTCGGGCTTAGGGACGTATTCGGATTGTGTTTTGGAGGTCCGTAGCTAATTTAGGCTTGAAATGCCAAAAGTTGAATTTTTAAAGTTTCTGATTCGGTAGTGAGATTTTGATATCAGGTTCAGAATGGAATTTCGTAAGTTGGAGTAGCTCCGTAGTATTGAACGTAACGTGTGTGCAAAATTTCAGGTCATTCGGATGAGGTTTGATAGACTTTTTGATTGAAAGCGTAATTTGAGAGGTTTTGAAGTTCTTTAGCTTGGATCCTATGCTAAACTGGTGTTTTGATGTTGTTTTGAGCATTCTGATGGTTGGAACAAGTTTGAATGATGTTTTAGGAAAGGTTGGCATGTTTGGTTGAGGTCCTGGGGGCCTCGGGTGTATTTCAGGTGGTTAAACGGATCATTTCATGTTGGGAAAAGTTGCACATTTTCCTTCAGGTATGTTGCAGACATTTTGTTCTTTGCGATCGTGTATAAGGGGTCGGGATCGCGTAGGCTATTTGAGGGAAGGGGCAGAGTTGTTCTACGTGATTACGTGAGTCAGGTTGCGATTGCGTGAGTCTGTGTGGTATAACTTCGCGATCGCGTGAGTCATTTTTGCGATCGCGTGAGTCAATGTGGTATGGCTTCGCGATCACGTAAGGTAAGTTGAGGGACAATCCATTTTTGTGCTTCGCGATTGCGAGGCTAATTCCGCGATCGTGATGAAGGAAATACCTGGGCTAAACATAAAGTTCAAAATCGAGGGTTTTGAGTTCATATCACAAAATTGAATTGGGAGCTCGGTAGGAGATGAATTTTGGAGAGATTTTCGGAGGAAGTTTTATGGTAACGATTCTTAACTCCTTTTTGCTTTTAACTCATTAATCTAAACATGAATTCATATTTAATTTCGGAATTTGTATGAAAAATTGGGGGAAGGGTGTTAGACCTAAATTTCAAGTTTTGATTGTGGAATTGACATTGGAATTGGATAATTTTGTATTGTTAGACTCGTGAGAGTATGAGGATTCTGAAAATGTAAATTTTACCCGATTTCGAGACGTGAGACTAGATGGCATTTTGGTCATTTTACCTAATTTTGCGTGTTAGCTTAGAATTTATTTATAGAATCAGTCACTTGAAGTGTTATTTACATTATGCAATGGAATTGAATAGATTTGGGTCATTTGGAGTCAAGTACTCGTGGCAAGAACGTGGTTTCGAGTTGATTTTGAGCCGGTTCGAGGTAAGTGGCTTGTCTTACCTTGTGTAGGGGACTTCCCCTTAGGTTTTGGTATTGTTGATATTTAAAATGCCTTGTATATGAGGTGACGAGCGTGTACTTGTGCTAGTTGTTGAAAATTCGTTTTTCACTAAGTAATTAAGATTGAGTTTCTTCTCTTGTTATTACTACTTGTAATTTAAGACTGTTGTTAGCTTAGGGAAGCATGTTTAAGTGACTTAATTGCTTTATTTTCTCAAACTGCTGTACTTGAATTCTGTGCAGCATGCTAGGCTAAAGTTTCATGTTTGCCTTGATATAAAATTGACATTTGCTGAATATTCTTCATGTTGCTGCTGTGTATTTACATTTGGGACTACGGATGTGGGATTCCGGTAGATCCCCCCTATCTATTTATTTGGGACTACGGATGTGGAATTACGGTAGATCCCCCTGCACAGTTATATGGAACTACGGAACTGCACTCAGTAGATTCCCCCAGTACTAGGTATTTATATTTGGGACTACGGATCGGGATTCCGGTAAATCCCCGTGCACTGTTAGTTGGACTACGGGATGGGATCCTGGGAGATCCTTCGGATATATATGATGGACTATGGGATGGTATCTCGGGAGATCCACTGGATAGTGGCATTTGGGACTATAGGACGGTATCTTGGAAGGTACCCCGATTGTTATCTCTGTGTTGAGCTTTATTTCCTTTCCGTGATTATTTTGTCTCTATTCTAGTTGTTGTTGTGCTTTCTATTGTATGTTATTTCTTACTGTTGCACTTAATTATACTGTCTTATTCTCCACTGTTATACCTTGTATTTCATTTAATCTCAGTAGGGCCCCGACTTTCCTCGTCACTACCCGACCGAGGTTAGGCCTGGCACTTACTGAGTACCGTTGTGGTGTACTCATGCCCTTTCAGTGCATGTTTTTCATGTGCAGATCTAGATACTTCCACTCAGTCTTATCATCCTTGAGGTGAGGCACTTCTATCTTCTGTAATAGTATATCCCTTCTGTATTTTCCCTTTGTTAGACATTTCTGGATTTAGAGCTTCTTATGTATCTCTTAGCTTGTGATTCATGGGGTTCCGGATTTTGGGAAGTATTAGGTTCAATTCTATTCTTGTACAGTTATATGCCAGACGGCATCTTAAATTCTATTTCAGTGGTTATTTCGATTTTAAATTATTTTCTTTCTGCAAATTATTCTTTTCCCGCATTTGTTAGGCTTACCAAGTCCGCATACTTCATTCCTGTGTGTACTACCTATTCTTTAGAGCGGTTAGCGGAGATTTGTATCCGGGAGATTGTTCGTCTGCATGGTATTCCAGTTTCCATCATTTCGGATAGACGTACTCAGTTCACATCACGGTTCTGGAGGGTCGTACATCATGAGTTAGGTACTTGGGTAGAGTTGAGCATAACATTTCACCCCCAGACGGACGGACAGACGTACTATTCAGACTCTTGAGGATATGCTACATGTGTGTGTGATTGAGTTTGGAGGGTCTTGGGATCAGTTCTTGCCATTGGCGGAGTTTGCCTACAATAAGAGCCATCAGTCCAGCATTCAGATGGCACCGTTTGAGGCTTGATATGGTAGGCGGTGTAGATCCCCGGTGGGTTGGTTTGAGCCGGGTGAGGCTAGATTATTGGGAACAAGCTTGGATCAGGATGCTTTGGAGAAGGTTAAGGTGATTCAGGATAGACTCCGTATAGCGCAGTCTAGATAGAAGCGTTACACAGACCGGATGGTTCGTGATGTTTCCTATGTGGTTGGAGAGCGGGTTCTGCTTCGGGTTTCACCTATGAAGGTCGTTATGAGATTTGGGAAGAAAGGGAAGTTAAGTCCGAGATTTATTGGCCCTTTTGAGATATTGAGGTATGTTGGGAAGGTTGCTTATGAGCTTGCCTTACCTCCCAGCTTGGCAGGAGTTCATCCGGTATTTTATGTTTCGATGCTCCGGAGGTATCACGATGATCCATCGCACGTGTTGGATTTTAGATCAGCCCAGTTGGACAAAGATCTATTTTATGTTGAGGAGTCAGTGGCAATATTGGACAGGCAGGTTAGAAAGCTGAGGTCAAAGAACATTGCATCAGTGAAGGTTCAGTGGCGGGGTCAGCCGGTCGAGGAGGCGACCTAGGAGACCGAGCAGGATATGTGCAGTCGTTACCCTCATCTTTTCACTACTTCAGGTATGTCTCTATGCTCGTTTGAGGATGAACAAATGTTTAAGTGTGGGAGGATGAAACGACCCGGCCAGTCATTTTAAGAATTTCCACCCTGATCCCCTATTAACTGCTTTCCCCATGTTTATTTCTACTATTTTGATTTGTCGGGATGTTCGGTTTAGAGTTTTGGGACACTTAGTCCCTAAATGAAAGTTTAAGTGTTAGAAATTTGACTGTAGTCAGAGCAGTGTGAAGCCGACCTCGGAATGGAATTCCGTTGGTTCCAATAGCTCTGTTGGGTGATTTCGGGCTTAGGGGCATGTTCCGATTGTTTTTTGGAGGCCCGTAGCTAATTTAGGCTTGAAATGCCGAAAGTTGAATTTTTGAAGTTTACGGTTCGGTAGTGAAATTTTGATATGGGGGTCGGAATGGAATTCCGGAAATTGGAGTAGCTCCGTAGTGTTGAACGTGACGTGTGTGAAAAATTTCAGGTCATTTGGACAAGGTTTTATAGACTTTTTGATCAAAAGCATAATTTGAGAGTTTTTGCAGTTCTTAGGTTTGGATCTGAAGCTAAATTGGTATTTTGATGTTATTTTGAGCATTCCGAAGGTTGGAACAAGTTTGAATGATGTTTTAGGATTGGTTGGCATGTTTGGTTGAGGTCCCGGGGGCCTCAGGTGTGTTTCGGGTGGTTAAACGGATCATTTCATGTTGGGAAAAGTTGCAGATTTTGCTTCAGGTCTGTTGCAGACATTTTGTTCTTCGCGATCGCATATAAGGGGCCGCGATTGCGTAGGCTATTTGAGGGAAGGGGCAGAGTTGTTCTACGCGATCGCGTGAGTCAGGTTGTGATCGCTTGAGTCTGTGTGATATAACTTTGCGATCACGTGAGTCATTGTTGCGATCGCATGAGTCTGAGTGGTATGGCTTCGCGATCGCGTGGAGCGTGTCGGATCGTGTAAGGTAAGTTGAGGGGCAGTCCATTTTTGTGCTTCGCGATCGCGAGGCTAATTCCACGATCGCAATGAAGGAAATACCTGGGCAGAACATAAAGTTCAAAATCGAGGGTTTTGAGTTCATATCACAAAATTGAATTGGGAGCTCGGTAGGAGACGAATTTTGGAGAGATTTTCGGAGGGAGTTTGTTGGTAACGATTCTTAACTCCTTTTTGATTATAACCCATTAATCTAAATATGAATTTGTCATTTAATTTCGAAATTTGTATGAAAAATTGGGGGAAAGTTCTTCGACCTAAATTTCGAGTTTTGTTTGGGGAATTGACATTGGAATTGGATAATTTTGGTATGGTTAGACTCGTGAGAGTATGAAGATTTTTAAAATGTAAATTTTACCCGATTCTGAGACGTGGGCCCGAAGGGCATTTTGGTTATTTTACCTAATTTCGTGTGTTAGCTTCGAATTTATTTATAGAATCAGTCACTTGAAATATTATTTACATTATGCAATGGAATTGAGTAGATTTGGGCTATTTAGAGTCGAGTACTCGTGGCAAGAATGTGGTTTCGGGTTAATTTTAAGCTGGTTCGAGGTAAGTGGCTTGTCTAACCTTGTGTGGGGGACTTCCCCATAGGTTTTGGTATTGTTGATATTTGAAATGCCTTGTACGTGAGGTGACGAGTGTGTACTTGTGCTAATTATTGAAAATCCGGTTTTCACTAAGTAATTAAGATTGAGTTTCTTCTCATGTTATTACTACTTGCAATTTAAACCTGTTGTTAGCTTAGGGAAGCATGTTTAAGTGACTTAATTTCTTTATTTGCTCAAACTGCTTTACCTAAATTCTGTGCGGCATGCTAGGCTAGAATTTCCTGTTTGCCTTGATATGAAATTGACATTTGTTGAATATTCTTCATGTTGCTGTTGTGTATTTACATTTGGGACTACGGATGTGGGATTCCGGTAGATCCCCCCACCTTGTCTGTTTATTTGGGACTACGGATGTGGGATTCCAATAGATCCCTCTGCACAGTTATATGGAACTACGGGACAACACCCGATAGATTCCCCTAGTACTAGGTATTTATATTTGGGACTACAGATCGGGATTCCGGTAGATCCCCGCGCACTGTTAGTTGGACTACGGGACGAGATCCCAGGAGATCCTTCGGATATATATGATGGACTACGGGACGGTATCTGGGGAGATCCACTGGATAGTTGTATTTGGGACTACAGGACGGTATCATGGAAGGTACCTTGGTTGTTATCTCTGTGTTGAGCTGTATTTCCTTTCCGTGATTATTTTATCTCTGTTCTAGTTATTGTTGTTCTTTCTATTCTATGTTATTTCTTACTGCTGTACTTAATTATACTGTCTTATTCTACACTGTTATACCTTGTATTTCATTTAATCTCAGTAGGGCCCTGACTTTCCTCGTCACTACCCGACCGAGGTTAGGCTTGGCACTTACTGAGTACCGCTGTGGTGTACTCATGCCATTTCTGTGCATGTTTTTCATGTGCAAATCTAGGTACTTCCACACAGTCTTATCATCCTTTAGGCGAGGCGCTTCTGTAGAGACTTCGAGGTATATCTGCCGCGTCCGCAGACCGAGGAGTCCCTTTCTATCTTCTGTAATAGTATAGCCCTTCTCTATTTTCCTTTTGTTAGACATTTCTGGAGTTAGAGCTTCTTATGTATCTCTTAGGTTGTGATTCATAGGGTTCCGGATTTTGGGAAGTATTAGGTTGAGATTCTTGTACTGTTATATGTCAGGCAGCATCTTAAACGCTATTTCAGTAGTTATTTTGATTTTATATTATTTTCTTTCCGCAACTATTCTTTTCCCGCATTTGTTAGGCTTACCTAGTCGTAGAGACTAGGTGTCGTTACGATAGTTCACGGAGGGCGAACTGGGATCGTGACAGATATTTATGCTCAAAATGGGTACTAAGTATAATTTTCATTTGGTAGCTATAAAGAAAGGCTCAATTGATCCAAAGATAGCCTAATTCATTTTCCAAAATCAGCATTTTTCTAGGATTTCCCCTTGACTAACAATAGAGGCAAGTTCTAGTCATTGAATATATTGATTTGAGCATGCCTTGATTTTCTTTAAACAGTCAAAATTGCATCACAGTAGAAAACTTACATCAGCAAAAATGGAGGCATAAAATTAGAAGTCTTCATTGTACTATGAACCTGAAATATTTTGATATGTTGCCAAGAAATGAGCATATGTTATTCATGTGCAAATTATTCTGAAAATTCTTTTTTTTTAATTTATAAAATTAAGCAAAAGTGTACTACAATGACATATTTTTTCCCGTAAAGTACTAAAATAATGTAAAGACAAGAAAATAAGTCATTTTAGTTGTAAATGTGTAAAGTACCATAATAACTTACATTAAACTTTCATTCAAGGTTTTATTACAACCAACAGGTTAGACTATGTACAAGCTATTACCATAGCTATCAAAATGATGTTACCTGTTGCAACCTTCTTTTCATACTAACATGAAAACATAAACCAACAGGTTAATCTCATGGCTAGTACAACAAAAATTTAGTACATGTTGCTATAGCACCAAACTATCAACCTTAAATCTGCCATTTCATGGCCTGTTTACACACAAAAAAGGCACATATCAGCATGAC
This sequence comes from Nicotiana sylvestris, assembly GCF_000393655.2. NCBI lineage: Eukaryota > Viridiplantae > Streptophyta > Magnoliopsida > Solanales > Solanaceae > Nicotiana > Nicotiana sylvestris. Next base: position 184,825,875 of record NC_091062.1, read on the forward strand.
AAAGCACTCCATTCTATCATCCAGCAAAAAGCATTAAAGAAGAAAAAAAAATTCTAAAGTTTTGTTGAAAAAAAACTTTTTTCTTCTTCCAGTGCACAAAAACACAAACATCCACCAACAGGTTCCTCCAAACCAGTAAAGAGAAGCTAGTCAACAACTCCAAAATTATTATAGAGAAAATATAGCCAAAAAATTACAATCTCCCACACCTAAATTATTCATTCTCCTGAATGAACAATTTGTTGTTCCCTTCTTAATTTTCATGACCATTACCTTGAAAGAGATCAAGGTATGTATTGACATCAAAGCCATTTTCTTGTTGAATAGGAACCAATGAACCTCCAGTTGTAGCAACTCCATGGTTAGCTTCCAGATTAGAGAAAACAGAAAGAGGCTGACTACTAAATGTCATCGGACTTGGTGTAGATCCACTTTCCCTGTTTAAATCCATCATTGTTATGGGAAGTGGTGTTGGTACAGATACAGGTATTCCCTGATAGAAATTTACACCTGCAACATTAAGGCTACCACCACCTGGAACAGTAAAATGAGGGAAAAAACTAAGAATATCAAAACTTCTCATAATGTTAGCAATATTGCACATCACAGTTCCCATTGTGTAGATTATGGGAGGGTATATGCAAATTGATTTTGCAAAGTTTGGCATATGAGATTATGAGTATTCTAGCTTCCGTTAATTTTTTATGATATGTTCAACATGTGTTGACAATACTGCTTCACGCACTGCTTGTTCACTTTTGAAAATCTCCCAACTGTTCATCAATTCAGTCTGCCTTTGTAACAATTCTTGCATACTAACCAGAATATCAGGAACGAGGATGGTAGGCGTGGTTCCAACTTCTGAATTAAGAGGTTGTTCTGGCTCATTCTCTGCTTGGTCTCTACTATCAACAAGCATTTGTTCCTGTTCAACTTGATTTGGACCAGTAGGAGGTCTCAAGCTATGGAGAAAGTGACTACCGATGAAGTAGGAATTTTCAGTCTTTGGTAAACCACTCAAATCCACATCAAATAAGTAAGCCAAATGAGTGATAGTTAAAGAAAAATACAAACATTCACAATCAAGCTTAATCCAATAATTAACCATAGCATCACTAATCAATCTCCCCACATTCACAGACAATTCATGCATAATCGCATATATCAAAAGAACTCTTTCTATATTGTAGTTCGAGGTATTCAACTATGGGATTAAGTGAGAACTGACGAATCTACCCCAAGCTCTTGCTAATTCAAGCATACATGAACAGTTAATACTCAAAGGGCGTTCAGCAGTTCCCGAGTAAACTTTAACACCATTAGGACACAACTCGTCCAACACATGTCTTATAAAATCTACATCCCGATCATCCATAAATTTCTTGGTTTCACTATCATTAGTGTTTCTCAAGTTAAAAATATCATTTATAAATTCAGCATCAAAGCGAATAATTTTACCTCTCACGGTTGAAGTACGACTTACTAGATTAAGATTAATATAGAACTCCACAACTATGTTTCGATTGTAATCTCTCGGGCACTGAACAAAAGACCTCCACCCAAAAGCAGTGATTGTTTGTAAGATTTCTTATGCCTTCTGACCATCAGAAGGGAAAAGAAACATCTCATATTATTCAGCCACTATCCAATTTGCCACTCTAAATTTCCATGAATCCGGGTGAAGGATTTTCCTGCTAGAATTATTGAAATTATTTAAAAGAGTTACTTATGCAAGATTCTTTTTTTTCCTTTTCAGGTGAAAATCAAGTGTTTAACCAGATTGGTATATTTGAAAAATTGAACAGAGAAGAAACAAAGGGGTGCAAAGATAGTGAAATTCATTGAAGATAAGAAAAAGAGAAGAAAGAAATTCATTTTTTTTAGGTGATAGCCATGGCTAAGAAATTACACAGATGGGTGATGAGTACTGTACAATGGTGGTTGGGGGTTGAAGCAAGAGAAGCGAAGGATTTTTTCTTTGCTGTGAGATTGCCTGTTTGGTTTTAAAAGAGAGATAAATGTGAGGTTAAAACCTCTTAATTATTTACAATCCTTTTTTTTCTTTGTGTTTTGTTTTGTTTGAAACCACCGTAATAATTTTGGGGTGTTGTTTTGATAAGTTTTACCTTCTTTTTTTACCAAAAGAACGTGATAGTTAATTTGTAGATCTTTTATCTTTCTTTTTTTTACTTAATTATTTTTTCTTTTCTCTAACTATGTAATAACAACTTGCTGAAAGTTACATAAACATGCAAAAGTAGAAACTTTTTTTAATAGTAAATTAAAATAATGACCAACATAAAGGAAGGATTTTTTTTTTGGACTAATACTCACATTACAATTAGTATACTGTATATATACATTATATTTTTCATTAATTAATTTTTTTTAGCAATAAAAATACTTGTATATATATTGTTTAATAAGTTACAAAAAATTAGGAAGACCAATAAGAGAATAGTCTGAGTTTAATGGCGTCAACTCGACTTATTATATATGTACACACACACATATATATATATATATGTAATTTTTTTAAAGCAATAAGGATTATTGAAACCTGTTTGTCAAATGTTCTGGTGACATAAGGCTTTAAACGATGGTCGTTCACTTTGAATTTGTTTTTCCCCATTCATGTATTGTATTTCACTGGCACCATAAGGGAATACTTCAGTTATGACGTACGGTCCAGTCCATCGTGTCTTAAACTTTCCTGGAAATAATCTCAATCGACTATTGTATAACGGAACACTATCTCCAACATTAAAGTTTTTATGGCGAATGAACTTGTCATGCCATTTTTTGTCTTTTCTTTGTACAATTTAACATTTTCATATGCTATAAGTCTGAACTCTTCCAACTCATCAAGCTGTAATAGACGATTTTTTCCTGCAACTGGCAAGTTTAGATTTAATAATTTTATAGCCCAATATGCTTTATGTTCCAACTCTACAGGTAAATGACAAGATTTTTTAAAAACTAGTCTATAAGAAGATGTGCCCATTGTAGTTTTGAAAGTAGTTCTGTAAGCCCACAAAGCGTCATCTAATTTTAGAGACCAGTCTTTTCGAGAAGAGCCAACAATTTTTTCTAAAATTCTTTTTAATTCTCTGTTGGATACTTCTACTTGTCCGCTTGTTTGAGCATGATATGGAGTTCCTATTTTATGAGTAACTCCATATCTTGACAACAAACTAGCAAATTGTCTATTTATAAAATGAGTTCCTTGATCACTTATGATAACTCATGGAGTCCCAAATCTAGAAAAGATATTTTTCTTGAAAAAATCGCAAACAACTCGAGCATCATTTTTTTAGTAGCAATTGCTACTACCCATTTTGAGACGTAATCAACAACTACCAAAATATATTCGTAACCATTTGAAGGAGGAAAAAGACCCATAAAGTCAATGCCCCAAACATCAAATATATTCACACACAATAATAGAGTTAAGAGACATCTCATCCCTTTTATGAAATGTTACCGGTTCTTTGACATTTGTCACAAGCGACAACAAATTTTTTTGCATCTTTGAACAAAGTAGGCCAGAAAAAACCAACTTCAAGTACTTTAGTTGTTGTCCTTCTTCCTCCGTAGTGTCAAGACCCTAAACCCGGACCCGATCGTGATGGCGCCTCTCATGAAGACAAGGCCAGCCGACACTACCCATTTCAGTATTTAACAGTTAAGCATTAAGAAATAGTCTAAGCATGATCAAATAAACCAAGGTTTAAGCAGTTAATAGCATAATTCGCGAAAAATAACCCAACACAGCCTGATACCGGGGTGTCACTAGTCATGAGCATCTAACAAAACGGAATACTCCAAATCAAACTACAGAGTTTAATATAGAAAACCAAGAACATGAAGAAGTAAGATAGGGAAGAGCTCCGGGCTGAGAACGCCAACAGCTACCTAGAGACTCCTCGGATCCGCCTGAGCCGGAAATGATCAGCACTCGGGAGCGGGACCAGATACGCCTAAATCTGCACACAAGGTACATGGAGTAAAGTGAGTGCTCCAACTCAGTGAGTAATAATCATAAATAAAGACTAAAAGCAGGAAATCACGTAAGGCACAAGGCATGCTATAATGAAGCAGTAAAACCCTTAAAAACAGTAAACCAGCGAAAGATAGGTAAACATCCTTTAACTCAAATTTAACTTCATGAAAACTCTTTTTCAACAATTAAGTAGGTAATTTGACATGCAAATAAGAAAGGATAAACACATAAAGGTTCGCCTCTCGGGCACCGTGTCAACAAATTCGCCCCTCGGGCAACATATCAGAACAATACCAGCTCCTCGGGCTCAATCTCACATCACAATGGGTACCCGCGCTCACTGGGGGTGTGCAGACTCCTGGAGGGGACCCTTACAACCCAAGAACAATATCAAGCCATCTCGTGGCATCATCACTAGGCTCTCGGCCTCATATCAATCAAGCCACCTCATGGCGTACATACCTCAGGCCCTCGCTCTCATAATCAATATCAAATATTTTCTCACAACATAGGCCCTCGGCCTTACTCAGTCAAAATCCTCACAAGCCACTCGGGCAATAGTAAAACATGATTCTCAGCCCAAAATATCATTTGAAAGATCATTTAAGTGATAAAACAGAGTAAACATGGCTGAGTACGAAAACAGTGAAATATAACATGATTGAGTTCAAGTGTAAAGTCAAAACAATAAGGAAATATCAATAACAGTCCCCTAAGGATTCAAATAGTTGGCACGTAGCCCAAATATGGCATTCAGCCCAAATAATGATGATAGCAAATAGGTTTCAGTCAAATACGCGGTAAAATAGTCATTCGGCACAGACTAAGTCATAATCCCAATCGTGCACGACCCCACGCTCGTCATCTAGCGTGTGCATCACTTCAATATAGCACAACAATGTGCAATCCGGGGTTTCATACCCTCATAACATCATTTACAATCATTACTCACCTCAATTCGGTCAATTCTCTAGCTCGTGATGCCTTTGCCCCTCAAATCGGCCTCCACTCGCGTTGATCTATCCAAAATCAAAATGAGGATGTCAAAATATGCTAAAGGAACGAAGCCCAAGCGAAAATAATCAATTTAGAACAAAAATTCCAAAATTACCAAAACCCGACCCCCAGGCCCACATCTCAGAATTCGATAATTTTTACATCAGTAAATTCCTTATCTCCCCACGAGTTCATACATATCAAAAGTTCTAAAATCCGACCTCAAATGGTCCTTCAAATCCTCAAGCAAAGGTCTAAGTTTCCAAGCCCTAGTTTCCCAAATTTTAGCCGTTAAATTCCATTAATTATAGCTCTAGTCCATGAAATAATAACATATGAACGAGTTTTAGGTCCAAATTCCTTACCTCAACGAAGTTCCCTTGAAATCCCTCTTCAAAATTGTCCAAAAAGCTCCCAAGTCGAATTAGAAATGGTGAAAATAGCTTAAAATCGCGAAGGACGCAATTTATACCTTCTGCCCAGGCATTTTTGCATATGCAGCCCTATTTACCGCTTCTGCGGTACCGCATTTGCGGTTCTTCATCCGCTTCTGTGGAAATCACTTAACTCCCCATTGTTCGTAGATGCGGTCCTCCTAACCGCTTCTATGGTCCTCCTAACCGCTTTTGCGATCCCTGCTCTTCAAGCCCCTTTTCGCTTCTGCGACCAATCACCCGCACATGCGGCGTCGCACTTGCGGTCCCCAATCCACAGGTGCGGAAATACCAGAAGCAGCAAAAATCTACAATTTCACCAAGTCTCAAACTCCTCCGTCAACCATCCGAAATCACCCCGAGGCCCCCGAGACCTCAACCAAAGGCATCAACATATCCCGAAAAATTATTCAAACTTGTACCAATCTTCCAAACACCTCAAACAACATCAAATCAATCAAAACACATCGGATTCAAGCCTAAGTTTCCAAAATCTTCCGAATTCCGCTTTTCACCAAAAACCCAACCAAACCACGCCCGAATGACCTGAAATTTTGTACACACATCCCAAATGACACAATGGAACTACTGCAACTCTCGAAATTCCATTCTGACCCCTATATAAAAATCTCACCTACCAACCAGAAATCGCCAAAAATCTATTTTCGCCAATTCAAGCCTAAATCTACTCCGGACCTCCAAAACTCATTCTGATCACGCTCCTAAATCCAAAATTACCTTCCGAAACTAACCAAACCATCGAAACTCACATTCGAGACCTCTAACACACAAGTCAACATCCGGTTGAGTTTTCCAACCTAAACTCACTCCAAAAAGACTGTCTCAAACCTTACCAAAATCATTCTGGATTCGATCCGACCAACCTGATACCACCTAACACTAATAAAAAAAGTATAACGAAGTGGAAATAGGGGAAACAGAGTGGTAACTCATAAGACGACTGTCCCGATCGTCACACGTAGTGTCCTCCTACCACTCCATCATGGTAGTGACTTAAAATATTGTTCATTTCTGTCTCAAGTGCACATCTCCTGATTATGTCATTTGCACAAAATTTAAACAAATAAGGATCTTCCCAGTAATAATGTCTTGCCTCTTTTTTAAGCTTTTTTCTTTGATCGTAAGAAAAATCTTTTGGAATCCACCCTCCTGCTAAATAGTTGGCAATATCAGCAATCTAAGGAGGTTTATTTATAACCGTCGTGACTAAAAAGATATTCTCATCAGGAAATTCCTCTTGGATATCTAGTATTTCAGTAGGTGGATTCTCTAAACGCGACAAATGATCAGCTACCTGATTTTTCTGAACCTTTTCTATCTTTTATTTCGAGATCAAATTCTCACAAAAGGAGTATCCATCTTAGCAATCTAGTTCTAGCATATTTCTTTGCTAATAGATACGTTAAGGTTGCATGATCGGTGAACACTGTAACCTTTGTTCCTATCAAATAAGAACAAAATTTGTCAAACGCAAATACTACTGCCAATAACTCTTTCTCAGTTATTGCATAATCATTTGAGCTTCATTGAGGGTTCTATGGGCTTAGTTAGGGGTGTTCATAAAAATTCGAAAAATCAAACCAAACCGAAAACCAAACCAAACCGACTAAAAAAACCGATACTTTTTGGTTTGGTTTGGTTTTGGCTTTGAATTTTAAAAACCGATCAAATTTGGGTTGGTTTTGGTTTTAATCAGAAAAAAACCAAAAAAAAACGAACCAAACCAACTATAGGATTAGCTATTTCAAATTTATTATTAAACTTATATATATGTATATTTTTATACAAAGTTTCAAAAATTTATGGTAAATAATAGTTTGTACTTTAGTATAGTTCTTTACCTTTACATTCTAGTTTGATTGACAGATTTCTTTTGTTAAGTGTAAGAATCTATTTCGTGTTAAAAATAATATATTTTAAATTGAGTCCTTAAATTATACTATTTGATTAAATTATCATCAATATATCTTGGTAAATAATAGATTTCTCAAAGGGCAATTGATTTGATAGTGTTACGTTGAAAATGTGGTCGCCGGAATATGTGTTTGGTAGTGTATGTCTTATATTTAAGAAAAAATCGACAAATAACCGAAAAATCGACAAAACCCGACATAAACCGAATCGAGGAAAAACCGACTTAATTGGTTTGGTTTGGTTCTAATATTTGAAAAACCGACTTACTTGGTTTGGTTTCTTTTTTAGGGAAAACCCGATCCAAACTGAACCATGAACACCCCTAGGCATAGTATATGGTTGTAAAAATCTTATTTTTCTTTTGTCCCAATATCGTTCCTACTGCTATATCACTTGCATCACACATTATTTCAAATGACTGGCTCCAATTAGGAGTGACAACAATTGGAGCATTAGTCAATTGTTCTTTGAGAAACTCAAATGCTTTTCTGCAATCATTTGAAAATTCAAGCTTCAAATCTTTCATTAGCAGGTTAGTCAGAGGTTTTGAAATTTTTGAAAAGTCTTTTAAAAACCTTCTGTAAAAACCTGCTTGGGTGTTCACGGTTCGGTTTGGTCGGTTTTTGATTAAAACCAAAACCAAACCAATTTAATCAGTTTTTAAAACCAAAACCAAACCAAATTAAATACAAACCATCGGTTTGATTGTTGTTGGTTTGGTTCGGTTTGGTTCGATTTTTCGATTCTTAGTAAGCTAATGATAAGTCGATAATAGTAAAACAACGCTAGACAACAATCTGAAAATAATTTGCTAAATTTATGCTTTTTTATATATTTCTTTCAAAACTGAAAGGTTATTTACCTGTTTATATGAAAAGAATGAACAAGAAACAAACTAAAAGTTTGCTTTCTCAAGCTTTAGCCATTGTTGTCTTGCAATTTGAATTTGCTTTCTTTACTCTTGTGGTGGTTTTTTTTAACTATTCTGTTAGGCAAAAGTCTGGGTGGTTGTTGTTGTTGTTAGGCAATGTGCGGAAGGTTAGAGAATTAGAGTCTCTTAATGAAAAGAAAATTGGTCGAGTCCTATTGTTTTGGGCTTAGGCAATCTTTTAATATATAAAAGGATAAACCAAAATTTAAAATAACAATTAAAATGCATAAAATATTTAAAATTATTTACAAAAAAGATATTATATTGTATATAAATAATTACTGTATTAAATTTTGTATATAATTAGTCGGTTTGGTTCGATTTATTTTTCGATTTTTTAAAATAGAACCAAAACCAAACCAAATATTATCGGTTTTTTAAAATTTAAAATCAAAACCAATCTAAATCAAGAAAAATATCGGTTTACTTAATCGGTTTGGTTCGGTTTTCGGTTTGGATCAGTTTTCCATCAAACCGTGAACACCCCTAATCCTAAGAAACTTCTAATACCTTTAATAGTGGTGGGAGGGAGTAATTCTGCTATAAGATCAATTTTAGCCTTATCAACTTCTATTCCTTTAGCAGTGATTTTATTTCCTAAAATAATTCCCTCTGTTACCATAAAGTGACACTTTTTCCATTTAAGAACTAGATTTGTCTCTTCGCATCTTTTAAGCACCAAAGTTAAATGATAGAGACAATCTTCAAATGTCTTACCAAAAAGTGTGAAATCATCCATGAAAATTTCAAGAAAAATATCAGTCATATCTGAGAAAATTGCCGACATGCAACGCTGAACTATAGCAGGAGCGTTACATAGTCCAAATGGCATTCTTCTGTAAGCATACATACCTTGAGGGCATGTGAATATGGTTTTCTCCTAATCTTCTGGAGCAATTGGTATCTGATTATACCCAGAATATCCACCAAGAAAAATATAAAAGTTATGGCCTGCAATTCTTTCAAGCATTTGGTCAATAAAAGGCAAAGAAAAATGATCTTTCCTCGTGGCATCATTAAGTCGTTTGTAATCAATATAGACTTTCCATCCTGTGACTGTCCTAGTAGGTATGAGTTTATTATTTTTATTTTTTATTACGGTCATACCTCCTTTCTTTGGTACTACCTGTACAGGATTTACCCAAGGGCTATCAGATATTGGATAAATGATACCTGCCGCTAGAAGTTTCACCACTTCTTTCTTGATAACTTCTTGCATTGCTGGATTCAGTCTCCTTTGTGGTTAGACTATTGGTTTGTAATTTTCTTCTATGAAGATCCTATGCATACAAATAGCTGGATTGATTCCTTTGATGTCAGCTATAATCCACCCTAAAGCTCTTTCACGTTTCCTCAAGACTTCTATCAGTTTGTATTCTTGTTCTGGAGTCAAAGAAGATGAAATGATTACTGGAAATAATTCAGGTTCAAGAAAAACATAATTTAAATAAGAAGGAAGATTTTTGAGTTCAATTTTTTATTGAACTTCTTCTTGTGAGACTTTCTCATTTTCTGATTCTTTTTCCAATATTTCAGCTTCTTCTCTAATTGTGGGATTTTCATCACTTGTGGTACCTGAGCTGACTAAATGTAACGATCCAGCCGGTCATATTAAGAATTAACTGCTTTTTCCGTGTTATTTTCTGCTATTGTGAGTTGCCGGGAGGATTCATTTGGAGTTTTGGAGTGTTTTGGGACACTTAATCCCTAAATGAGAGTTTAATCTTTAAAATTTGGACCGTAGTCGGAGCAGTATGAAGGCGGCCTCGGAGTGGAATTCCATATATATATATATATATATATATATATATATATATATATATATATATATATATATATATATATATATATGAAGGGTGTGCCTCAATTGGCCTCGGTTATATATATATATATATATATATATATATATAATTAGCTCTATTGGGTAATTTCGAGCTTAGCGGCGTGTCCGGATTGTGTTTTGGAGGTCCGTAGCTTATTTAGGCTTGAAATGCCGAAAGTTGAATTTTTGAAGTTTCCGGCTCGATAGTGAAATTTTGATATCAGGTTCGGAATCTGATTCCGAGAGTTGGAATAGCTCCGCAGTGTTGAATATGATGTGTGTGCAAAATTTCAGGTCATTCGGATGAGGTTTGATCGACTTTTTGATCGAAAGCGGAATTTGGAAGTTTTGGAATCCTTAGGCTTGAATCCGAGGGTGAATTGGTGTTCCGGCATTGTTTTGAGTGTTTCGAGGGTTGGTACAAGTTTTAATAGTATTATGTGACTTGTTGGCATATTTGGTTGAGGTCGCGAGGGCCTCGGTTAAGTTTCGGGTGCTTAACGGAAGTGGAATTGGACTTAGGGAAATCCAAAGCTTTGCTGAACATGTCATAATCGCACCTGCGTGTATGGGACCGCAGGTGCTGCACCGCAGAAGCGGTTAGGGGACCGTAGATGCGGTCTAAGGCAATATTAATATTGGTCGCAGATGCGTCCCAGGTACCGCAGAAGCGGCACCGCATCTGCGGGTAAGAGGTCGCAAGTGCGGAAGTTGGGCTTTAATAAAAAGTCGTAGGTGCGGTCCATTTGCCGCAGAAGCGGATTCGCTGGTCAGAAAAAGGGAAGAACGAGGGTTTGAACTCAAAACTTGGAAAAAAGATTTGGAGCTCGATTGAGGGCGATTTCTCGAGTGTTTTTGAAGGAGAAACATTGGGTAACGTTTTCTATCATGATTTTGATCCTAGAATTAGAATCTATTGTTGTTTTCCTCTTCTAATTAAGGAAATTGGGGGTAAAAGTTCGGAAAATGGGAGGAGGTTTCCTCAATTGAAAATTCGAGTTTTGAATAAGATTTTGACGGCGGATTTTGGTGATTTTTGTTCGAGTGTGTTCGTGAGTGATTGGGGGTTCTGAATTTGTAAATTTTATCCAATTCCGAGATGTGGGCTTGGGGGACTTTTTGGGCGATTTTCTTAATTTCGTGTGTTAGCTTCGAATTAATTAGTTAAATTAGTTACTTGAAGTTATATTTTACATTATGCAATTACTTTGAATAGATTTGGGCCATTTGGAGTGGGGTACTTGTGGCAAGAACGTGATTTCGAGTTGATTGAGCCGGTTTGAGGTAAGTGACTTGCCTAACCTTGTGTGGGGGAACGCCCCTTAGGATTTGATATTGTGTTATGTGAGTACCGTGTACGTGAGGTGACGAGTGCGTACACGTGTTAATTGTTGAAATCTCATTTTCATTGAGTTAATACCTATGTTTTCTTGCAATTGAGCAATATTTGTACTTGAAGTCTCTTGCTTAGTTTAGGAAAAGCATGCTTATGTGATTTAACTGTCTTACCTGCTTTAATTGCCTACTTGTACTCCGTGCATCATGTTAGAGTAGAATTTCCTGCTTAAATTCTCGAATAGAATTGTAAATTCTTCTGAGATTGTTGTGTGAATTACTTTGGGACTACAGGATGATATCCCGGGAGATCTCCCCGCATGTTTACTTTGGGACTACGGATCGATATTCCGAGAGATCCCTCTGCACATTTTTATTTATGACTATGGGACAATACCCGGTAGATCCCCTGTACTGGATATTTACTTTGGAAATACGGATTGGTATTCCGGGAGTTTCTCCTACATATTTATAATTTGGACTACGGGACGATATCCCAGGAAATCCTCTGGATATTTACGTTTGGGACTACGGGACGATATCCTGGGAGATCCCCTGTTGCTATTTCTGTGTAGTGAGTTAGATTCTTTCTGTGATTTTATTCGTTATAGACTGTTAGCATTTTAATTATGTTATCATATTCTATACTGTTTTACCTTGTTTTTCATCTATAATCAGTAGGGGCCTGACCTTCCTCGTCACTACTCGACCGAGGTTAGGCTTGGCACTTACTGAGTACTGCTGTGGTGTACTCATGCCCTTTCCTGTGCATGTTTTTCGTGTGCAAATCCAGGTTCTTCGGCTCAGCCATACTTCAAGTGAGGCGAGGCGATCTTCAGAGACTTCGAGGTATATCTGCCGCGTCCTCAGACCGAGAAGTCCCTCTCTATTCTCACTTCTAGCTTTAGCTCTCCTGTATTTACTTTGTTTAGATATTTTGGAGTTAGAGCACTTTGTAGTTATTCCACAACTTGTGATTTCATGAGATTTCGAGTTTTGGGAGTTGTTCAGTTTGAAAGTTTATATTTGTATATGCCGAGCGGCATCTTAAACATTTAATTATGTTTTATCCGCAGTTTTTGGCTAGTTTTATCTTTCGTTTTCTTTTTCGCAAATTGTTAGGCTTATCTAGTCGTAGAGACTAGGTGTCATCACGACAGTTTACGGAGGGCGAACTTGGGTCGTGACACTAAACATCTTTCCAATGAATCAGTAATTAATTGATTATCCTTGAATTCATCTACAAGGTCATCTAGTAAGTCAATTTGAAAACAAGATCTGCATATCATAAATTACTCTCTCCTTTTCAACTTGCAATATTAATTATCCTTGATGAACATCAATGATCGCTCTTCCTGTTGCGAGAAATGGTCTACCTAAAATTAATGGTACCTCAGTATTTTCTTCCATTTCATGTACTATAAATTCTACCAAGAATATAAATTTATCTACTCTAACAAGGACATTTTCAATTATTCCTTTGGACCTTTTAGTACTTTGATCAGCTAATTGAAGAGACACACCAGTATCTTTCATTTCACCAAGTTCCAATTTCTTGAAAATTGAGAAAGGCATTAGATTTATTAGAGCACCCGAATTACATAATGCCTTTTCAAAGTGAGCACCTCCCACAGTACAAGCAATTGTAAAACTCCTTGGATCACCAAGTTTCTGTGGAAGCTTATTTTGAAGTATAGCACTACATTTCTCTGTAAGCTTAACCACTGAAACTTCTTCCAAATTTCTTTTATTTGACAAAATTTCTTTGAAAGGAGGTATTTGTGTCAAAGCTTCTGTGAAAGGTGTGTTAATGTAAAGTTGCTTTAAAATATCTATGTGACGACCTGGCCAGTTGTCTCATGAGTTACCATTCCGTTTCCCCCATTTCTGCTTTTTATTGCTTTGTCTATCGGTTATATATGTGATCAGGTTGGTTGGCTCGGGTTCGAAAAGGATTTGGTAAGGTTTGAGACACTTAGGCCTCATTTGTTTTTTTTAAGATTAAGACGTCTAAATCTGAATATACATCTGAATATCAAGATGTGTGTTAAGATTAAGACATCTGAATCTGAATACATATATGAATATATTAAGATGTCTATGAAGATCTGAATACTAAATAATTAAGACTATTTGATTTTTAATATCTAAATGTATAAAATTTATCTTTATTTGAAAATTAATAAACATAAAATTCAAATGAAATACTAACTTATCTAATATTCTATCAATAAAATATATAATTTTTTTAAAATATGATAGTTGTTGGTGGTGATGGCTAACGGGTGAATGCCGACTAAAGTCGGTGGTTGGTGGTAGTTTTGGTTGATGATGGTGGTTCATGCTAGTAGCTAGTAGTGATTGGTAATGGTGGTAATTATGATTGAGGATAGTGGTGGTAATAATTAATAATGGCGGGTGGTGGTAGTAGTTGTAACTAAAGAAGGTGGTGGGTAGGTGGTGGTAGGTTATAATGATGGACAGTGCCAGCTGTGGTTGTTGATGGTGATGGATGGTTAGTTATGGTAGTTGAGGTGGATGAGTGTTGATTGTGGGTGAGAATGATGGTGGTCGGGGTGGTGGGGATAGTGGGTGGTGATGGTCAATAATGGTGGCGTCTATGATTGAGGATGATGGTGGCATGGTGGAGGTGGTGGTTGAATATAGTGGTGGCGGCGGCATGGTGATAGTTGATAATGGTAGGCGGTGGCGGCAGTCAATAATGAATATGTGATAACATCTTAATGAAATTAAGTCTCTGTTATAGATCTTAATCATACATGCCTATTCAGACCTATTAAGTGGTTGTGAAGTAAAAAAAATAACACACTTAATGATTAAGATCTGAATAATTAAGATTCAGACTTTAAAAACAAACGCACTTAAAGTCTGAGATCTGAATGATCAAGATTCAGAGTTCCATTAAGTGCAAATAAATGAGGCCTTAGTCTCTTTTGAGGAAGTTTAAGTTGGAAAAGTCAATTAGATGTTGACTTATGTGTTAGAGGGTTCTGATGTGAGTTTTGATGATTCGGATAGCTTCGGGAGGTGATTTGGGACTTAGGAGCGTAATCAGAATGTGTCTTGGAGGTCCGGAGTAGATTTAGGCTTGAATTGGCGAAATTGGATTTTTGGCGTTTTTCAGTTGATAGGTGAGATTTTGATATAGAGGTCGGAATGAAATTCCGAGAGTTGCAGTAGTTCCGTTGTGTCATTTGAGATATGTGTGCAAAATTTTAGGTCATTTGGACATGGTTTGGTTGGGTTTTTTATCAAAAGCGTAATTCGGAAGATTTTAGAAACTTAGGCTTGAATCCGATGTGTTTTGGTTGATTCGATGTTGTTTAAGGTGTTTTGAATATTGGTATAAGTTCGAATACGGTTATGGGGTATGTTTATGTTTTTGGTTGAGGTCCCGGGGGCCTCAGGGTGATTTCGGATGGTTGACGGAGAGTTTGGAATTTTTGGTGAAGCTGCAGATTTTTTGCTTCTGGTGTTTCCGCACCTGCGGATTGGGGACCGAGGTGCGATGCTGCAGATGCGAGGGAAAAGTCCGCAGAAGCGGAAAGGGCCTGGGAAGGCTGGAGCCACAAAAGAGGTTGAGGAGGTGCACCCGCAATGGCGTAGGTGCGGGCAATGCATCGCAGAAGCGGTTTTGGGTGACTTAAGTGAGAAATTGCAGAAGCGGTTTGTGGACCGCAAATGCGGTACCATAGAAGTGGGAATTGGGCCGCAGATGCGAAATCCCTAGGCCAGAACATATAAATTGTTTCCTTCGCGATTTTTGAGCTATTCCACCATTTCTAAGTCGGCTTTGGAGCTTTTTGGACGATTTTGAAGAAGGATTTCAAGGGGACTTCATTGAGGTAAGGATTTTGGACCTAAAACTTGCTCCTATGGTATTATTTCACGGATTAGAGCTATAATTAATGGAATTTAAGGGTTAAAATTGGGGAAACTAGGCCTTGATATTGGAGACCTAGACTTGAGGATTTGAGGGACCATATGTGGTCGGATTTTGGTGCTTTTGATATGTATGAACTCGTGGGGAGATAAGAAATCTATTGATATAAATTTTATCGAATTTCGAGACGTGGGCATGGGGTTTGGGTTTTGGTAATTTCCGGATTTAAGTTGTAAATTGATTATTTTTGCTTGGGCTTCGTTCCCTTAGCATATTTTGACGCCGTGATTCTGATTTTGGATAGATTCGACGTGAGTGGAGGCTGATTCAAGGGGAAAAGGCATCGCGGGCTAGAGATTTGACCGGATTGAGGCTAGTAATGATTGTAAATGATGTCCTTAGGGTATGAAACCCCGGATTGCACATTCTTGTGCTATATTGAGGTGACGCACACGCTAGATGACGAGCGTGGGGTCATGCACTGTTGGGGATTGTGACTTAGTCCATCCCGAATGACTATTTTACTGCGTATTTGACTGAAAACTATTTGCTATCATCATGTTTTGGGCTGAATGCCATATTTAGGCCTCGTGCCAACTATTTGAACCCTTAGGGGATTTTTACTAATATTTCATCATTGTTTTGACTTTATACTTGAACTCAGTCATGCTATATTCTACTGTTTTCATAACTCATGCATGTTTACTCTATTTTAACACTTAAATTATATTTTAAATAATATTTTGAGCTGAGCATCATGTTTTACTGTTGCCCGAGTGGCTTGTGAGATTCTGACTGAGTAAGGCCGAGGGCCTATGTTGTGAGGAAACACTAATTATGATTATGAGGTCGAGGGCCTGAGATTTGTACGCCACGAGGTGGCTTGTTGATATGAGGCCGAGGGCCTAGTGATGATACCACGAGATGCCTTGATATTGCGCTTGGGGCGTAAAGGGCCCCTCTAGAGTCTGCACACCCTCAGTGAGTGCGGGTACCCATTGTGATGTGAGAGATAGCCCGAGGGGCGATCCTTTATGTGTTTATCTTTCCTATCTGCCTGTCATTTGCTTGCTTAATTGTTAAAAAAGCATTTTTATAAAGTTTTAAATGGAACTCAATAATTTTGCACATCTTTACTGCTTCATTGTTTTACCGGTTTTTACTGCTTCCTTATAGCCTATAATGTGCCTTACGTGGTTTCTTGCTTTCAGTCTTTATTTATGATTATTACTCACTGAGTTGGAGTACTCACTTTTCTCCCTGCACCCCATATGCAGATTCAGGCACATCAGGTTCTGCTAGCGAGTGTTGATATTTCCAGCTCAGGCGGATTCGAAGATTCTCTAGGTAGCTGCCTGCGTTCGCAGCCCAGAGCTTCTTCCTTTATCTTATCTTCCTCTGTTTTAGATTTGTATTAGACTGTGTAGACCTTTCTTGTATCATCCCGATTGTAGATTCTCATGACTAGTGACACCCCGGTATCAGGTTGTGTTGGGTTTTATTCTGCAATTGTAATGTTCACTGCTTACTTTGGGATTATTTATCACGTTTTAGACTTAATTCTTATTGTTTAATTGCTTAAAACTAGAATGTGAAAAGTGTCGGTTGGCCTTGTCTTCACGAGAGGCGCCATCACGACCGGTCCCGGGTTTAGGGTCATGACAATCTAGAAACTTTGAAAATTGTTTGTCAAGATTTTCTCTTTTCATTTTTGGGGAAATGGGAGGGCTATAGAGTGAGGATTTGTCTTCAATTCATTTTCTTGTACCTTTTTTCCTTTTTTTTTGTTCTTTTAGAAGTTCAGAGTCTCTTTTATTCTAACCTTCATTTACATGTTCCACTTCTTGTGGTTTTACTTGTCTATCTACATATGGATCATCAAGAGTTTTATATGACTGCAGAGAGATGGCTTTGAGGTGTTCCTTTGGATTTTTTTCGGTGTTGCTTGGTGGAGCACCTTTTATTTGTTCAGACATGAAGGTTGCTAATTGGCTCATCTGAATTTCTAAATTCTTAATGGCTGAACTTTGACTTTCAACCTTCTCATCAGTAGCCTTAATTAATTTTATACATCATGTCTTCAAGGCTTTGCTGATGAGCTCTTTGGGGTGGTTGTTGATATTTCTGGAAGTCTTGTTGCCCTATGTTTTGATTTTGAAAGCTAGGTGGTCCCTGTACCTGCTGCTTTTGATTGAAAAATCTTTGAGAATTTTCAGCACCATTTGGGTTACTCCATTGCAAACGCTTCGTTTGATTTCTGTTTGTTTCTCTCAATCCGCAGTATAAGGTAAGTGAATTCCATTTTATTTCAGCAAGAACACTGAGAAGTAGAGAAGCTAGAAATCCCTAATTTGTTCATCCTAGTATAATGTAAGTGTATTCCATTTTTATTTACCGTTTCTTCATTTTCTAAGGTAGATTTCAGTTCAGATTCGTTCGGGTTTTGGTAGCTGCTCTGCTTTCTAAATTTGAGGATTCCCTTCCTGCTCTTAGCCAAAAATAAATAAAACAGGAGGATTCCCTTATATTCTCGTTTTCTTCTTCTCCTTTCTTGGTACATTTTACATTGTTGGGGCTATACCAGTGGTAGCAGTAATAGCTCCTTCTGGTTTTTGGGTCGTGGTATTTTCTGTGTTTTCAGGAATTCTCGGAGTATTGGAGACAGGTTGGGCGCACGAGCACTGGCAAAGAAGAGCAACCTGGGCGAGTGTCAGCAAAGGGCGGTAGGAAGTGGTGCGTGAGCGTACAACTATATCGAGTACAGCAAATCAGCCACAGGTTTTGTTATCGGGAGTTGGCACCTCCTATTTTACCGTTTCCCTTTTGGTGTTAGCTAAATTACTGTTACTTTACTTCGCAATAGTTAAACCTTTCAACTAGGATACTAGTTACCACTTGTTTCCTTCTAGTTTGATTTGTGTACGTTGTGCACTAGCAAGTCTTCTCTAGATTGTTGTAGGTGTAGTGGCTGCAGTCTGGGATGATAGAATAAGGGCATGTCCTCGGGTGGGGCAGAGTGTGGGGCTGAGGTCAGGGGGTGGGTCGGGTAGCAGGGGAGGTAGAGGGGGCAAGGGAGCCTATAGGTTGAGAATCGGGTCATGGAACATAGGTTCACTAACGAGTAAATCCATAGAGTTGGCGAAAATCCTGCAGAAGAGGAAGATTAATATAGCGTGTGTCCAGGAGACTAGGTGGGTCGGATCGAGGGCGAAAAACGTGGATGGGTATAAGTTGTGGTACTCTGGTGTCCTAAGGGGTAAGAATGGAGTGGGTATCCTGGTAGATAGCCATCTTAGAGAGTCCGTGGTAGAGGTCAGGAGGGTGAATGATAGACTAATGACTATTAAGTTGGTGGTGGGTGAGGGTACTTTAAATGTCGTTAGCGCGTACGCACCGCAAGCAGGCTTGGATGAGGATATTAAGAGGCGCTTTTGGGAGGGGTTGGATGAGATTGTTCGTAGTATACCGCCTTTTGAGAGGTTATTCATAGGAGGAGATTTCAATGGTCATATTGGGTCATCTGCAGGTGGGTGCACTGAGGTGCATGGCGGCTTTGGTTTCGGGGAGCGGAACGGAGGGGGCATTTCACTGTTGGACTTTGACAAGGCTTTCGATCTAGTCATTGCGAACTCGAGTTTTACGAAGCGGGATGAACATTTGGTTACTTACCAAAGTTCGGTGGCGAAGACTCAGATTGACTATCTCCTCCTCAGGAGATGCGACAGAAGGTTGTGCGAGGACTGCAAGGTTATCCCAGGTGAGACCCTCTCAACGCAGCATAGGCTTTTGGTGATGGACATTTGTATTAGGATAAGGAGGAAGAAGAGGTCAGTACAAGGACGCCCCAGGATTAGGTGGGGCGCCTTAACTAAGGATAAAGCTAAGGAGTTGGAAGGAAGTTATCGGCAATGGGAGCTTGGAGAAGTAGTGGGGACGCAAACACAATGTGGTCGACGATGGCGGACTATATAAGAAAGGCGGCAAGAGAGGTGTTAGAGATATCTACGGGTCACAATGGCGGCCACAAAGGAGATTGGTGGTGGAATGCAGTTGTCCAAGGTAAAGTGGAAGCAAAGAAGGCGGCTTACCTGTGGTTAGTAGGGAGCACTGACGAGGAGGAGAAGAGAGAGAACAGTCAAAGGTATAAGGTAGCTAGGAAGGAGGCGAAGATGGCAGTGACGGAGGCTAAGACGACAGCTTTTGCTCGTCTGTATGAGGAACTAAGGAACAAAGGTGGGGAGAAGAAGTTATTCCGACTCGCTAAGGCGAGAGAGAGGACAACTCGGGATCTGGACCAAGTGAGGTGCATAAAAGATGATGACGACAAAGTTTTGATGGGAGATGACCAGATTAAGAGGAGGTGGCAGACCTACTTTCATAAACTTCTAAGTGAAGAAGGGGATCAGGATATTATACTTGGGGAATCGAGGAATGCCGACAGTCACCATGAATTAAGTAATTGTAGGGACATTGAGATCGATGAAGTCATGGAGGCAATGCGTAAGATGAGAAGGGGCAGAGCTACCGGGCCAGACGAAATTCCGGTTGAACTGTGGAGGTGTGTGGGTAGAGCAGGCTTGGAATGGCTTACTGCATTGTTTAGTGTTATATTCAAGACTAATAGGATGCCTGAAGAGTGGAGGTGGAGTACAATGGTCCCGTTGTATAAGAACAAAGGTGATGTCCAGAGCTGTAACAACTATAGGGGCATCAAATTACTAAGTCATACCATGAAAGTTTGGGAGAGAGTGGTAGAAATGAGAGTGCGAAGGACGGTGTCTATTTCAGACAACCAGTTCGGGTTCATGCCGGGGCGATCTACCACAGAAGCTATCCACCTTATTAGGAGGATGGTGGAACAGTACAGGGATAGGAAGAAGGATCTCCACATGGTGTTTATTGATCTGGAGAAAGCGTACGATAGGGTTCCTAGGGAGGTCTTATGGAGCTGCTTAGAGGATAAAGGGGTCCCGGTTGACTATATTAGGGTGATTAAAGACATGTATGCTGGAGCTAAGACTCGGGTTAGGACAGTAGGAGGCGACTCTGAACACTTTCCAGTTATTACGGGGTTGCACCAAGGGTCTGCGCTCAGCCCATTCCTATTTGCCCTGGTGATGGATGCACTGACTCATCATATTCAAGGGGAGGTGCCATGGTGCATGCTATTTGCTGATGACATTATTCTAATTGACGAGACACGAGGCGGCGTCAACGAGAGGCTAGAGATTTGGAGACATGCTCTTGAGTCTAAAGGTTTCAAGTTGAGCAGGACGAAGACGGAATACCTCGAGTGCAAATTTGGAGTTGAGCCGACGGAAGCGGGAGTTGAAGTGAGGCTTGACTCTCAAGTCATTCCCAAGAGGGGTAGTTTCAAGTACCTTGGATCGGTTATTCAGGGGATCGGGGAGATTGACGAGGATGTCACACACCGTATAGGGGTGGGGTGGATGAAGTGGAGGTTAGCGTCGGGAGTCTTGTGTGACAAGAAAGTGCCACCGTTACTAAAAGGTAAGTTTTATAGAGCAGTGGTTAGGCCTGCCATGTTATATGGAACTGAATGTTGGCCGGTAAAGAACTCACACATCCAGAAGATGAAAGTAGCAGAGATGAGGATGTTGAGGTGGATGTGCGGGCATACAAGGATGGATAAGATTAGGAATGAAGATATTCGAGAGAAGGTGGGCGTGGCCCCCATGGAGGACAAGATGCGGGAAGTAAGACTCAGATGGTTCGGGCACATTCAGAGGAGGAGCACTGATGCACCGGTGAGGAGGTGTGAGCGACTGGCTGTAGTGGGCACGCGGAGAGGTAGAGGGCGACCTAAGAAGTATTGGGGAGAGGTGATCAGACAGGACATGGCGCGACTTAGGATTACTGAGGACATGGCCCTTGACAGGGAATTATGGAGGTCGAGCATTAAGGTTGTAGGTTAGGGGAAAGTTGTGAATATTTCTACAGCACAATAGAGTGAGACTAGCCAGTTAGGAGTTAGACTAAGAATGTCATTGGTCGTCTATTGATGCAGGGCTTTACCTGCTAGTTTTACTATACCAGCCATCTATTTCGTATTTCGTATTCTGTATTTCATATCTCTTATATTGCTGTTATTTTATTATGCATTTTTATGGTACTAATATATCGGCTCCTGTTGCTTTTTTGAGCCGAGGGTCTCCTGGAAACAAACTCTCTACCCTTTGAGGTAGGGGTAAGGTCTGCGTACATATTACCCTCCCCGGACCCCACTTGTGGGATTATACTGGGTCGTTGTTGTTGTTGTATTTGGGTTACTCCATTGGAATCCTGGATGTTTTTGTGCCATGGGACTACCGAATGGATAACTGGTTCTATACCCAATAATATTTACTTGTTCTTCATTTTGCGTTGAAGCTTGACACTCATGATTGAGATGATTGCCTCCACAAACGTCACAATTCTCATGTTGAGATGATGATTGAGTATTTACTTATCTACAAATTATCTACAATTTGCGTATATTATTTCTACTCAGTTATATACAACTACAATATAATACCACTTAAATACAATTTTTATACAATGTTGTTTAACTTTCATACAATAGTTAAATGAATAAAAGAAAAATAAATAAACAACAATCTATAATTTTTCTATAATTTCTGCAATATAATGTATGTCATGTCTTCTCCTTCGAGTTTTAATATGAAATTCAGCCAAAACCAAGTCTAATCTTCACCAAAACCCCTCAAAATTGAGATATAAACTCCAAACTATATTCCCAATTATTTTCAACAACACCCAATACAAACAAATAATGATTTTTGAAAACCCAAATTTGAATTCAAAGCTTCAAAGCTTTTTAATGGCTGTCAATGGTGGAATTGCTGCTCTCTTTTCCTTTGCTTTATATTACTGAAATTTAGGATTAAGAGATAGAGAGAAACGTAGAGAGAATTCTCAATTGTTTGCAACAACATCCAATCCAAACAAACAGCGTATGAAAATTCCTTTCTCTATAAAAATAAATTCCAATCAAACAACGTATGAAAATTCCAATCCAAACAAACAACATATGAAAATATACAGAGAATATTTAATTTCCTAATATTAACATACCTAAATAAGGAAGCTTAAAGCTATAATAATTTCTTATTTAATGAATTATCTATATTTTGTAAAAATAATATTAATATGACGGGTAATATGGAAACTATTCCTTTCTCACAATAAAAGGGCCCATTAGAAGTAACCCACCTCTTTTAGAGAACCTAAAAAAAATCAGTAACCTTGACCAACAACGAGGAAGAGATTTGCATTTTACCGGCTGGTGTCCCTTCGAAGCTTTCCCGGGTAATAGTTAACACATCGGTGGATGGCTCCATTAAAGAAATCGAAGAAGACGAAGAAAGATTCAAAGAAGTTTAAGAAAATCAAACACAAAAACAAGAAAAACATTAGCATTGTTCCTGTTGAGAACAAAGGAAGTAGTGAATGCGATTGGTGGGATAGTTTCTGGCACAAGAACTCACTAACCCCAGGTCCCTTTACTTCTCTCTGCATTTACCCAACTGTAATTTTTTGTTATTTTGCCATATTGTAGCTGAAATCGGCAAATTTACTTGTATTTGAAACCCATTTAGCTTCAAATACTGTTGAAAAATTCACTATAGCTGTGTTAAACTTTACTTAGAACTCGATCGGGGTGTTGGTAAATGTCAAGCTTGGAGCTTTAAGCCTAGTTCCTTTAAATTTGGTGCATTATTTTAACCCCTTTTATGTGAAATTCACAAAGCATAATAGGACCAAACCTGGAAGAGGGTTGCTGTAGGTTAAAGGGTAGTGTGCAATTACAAAACCCAGTACCTGCGCTGGTGGGTGTTAGTAGGTACTCAGCGGAGTAGTCGATGTTCACCCAAGCTGGCGCGGACACCACCACCACCACCAACCCAGTATAATCCCATAAAGGAGGGTAGTGTGTACGCAGTCCTGAGGTAGAAAAATTGTTTCCGATAGACCCTCGGCACAAGAAGATGAAAAACGACAATATAGTAATAACAACAACATAACCACGAAGATAGTACGAACGAGCTAAGAATCTAAAAGTATACCTGGAAAAGCAATATCAATAATCAGTGCAGTAACAAGGTCCTAGAAAATAGTACGAGCACAACATGTACCACTAGCATACTAAAGCATGACACTGACCGACTAGACTTACACACAAAACGAGTAGAAAACGCTCACTACCTACTAACCTACAACCCTAATGCTTTCCCTCCATACCTTCCTATCAAGGGCCATGTCCTCGGTGAGTGGCGCGGACACCAACGTCTTAAAAAAAGAGTAGTGTGTAAAATAGTATGATGATTCCTATAGTCGAGTCCAACTAGTTTGGAACTAAGACGTACTTGATTGATTTACTGCATTTTATCTCTGGATTCTTGAAGTATACTTGAAGTCAACCCTCTCACACTAGGAAGAAAAAACATTTTACTCATGAAGACTGTGTGTTGGAAAGGTACTCTTCTTCTTGGAGCTTTAGCGTAATTTATTCTACAATTCAAAATAGTAAAATCCCGAGCTGTTGATACATAGTTGACCCAGAACTTTTACATTGACATTTTTTGTGGCAGAAGCTGTTATAGTTAGGATATTTAAGCTAGTAATTCTTAGGTTTGTAATATGATTGTTATCATTGGTATGATATGAAGGTTTTCCCCACTAGATTGACCCTAATCTCCTCAAGAAGGCATGACTATGAAGTGTTTTTAATATCTTCCTAGATTGCCGTTGTCTTCATTTTGACGTTGTCCGCATGAAAATTTTATGTAACAATTATTCACGGTCCCTGTCTTACTCTGTTCTTTTTGCGTCATTTTGCAATTTGTTCTTTTTCTTTTTTAGTGTCTACAATGCAGGGATTAACTCACAACTATACCTATTATATTCTGTAGGTTGTGGTGTGCCTTGTGATGAAGAGGATGGTTTCAAGTACTTCTTCCGTGTTTCAAAGAAGACTTTTGATTACATATGTTCGCTTGTAAGGGAGGACCTTATCTCAAGACCTCCTTCAGGTTTGATAAACATTGAGGGAAGGCTTCTTAGCGTTGAGAAGCAAGTTGCAATTGCATTGAGAAGATTGGCTTCCGGTGAATCCCAAGTTTCAGTTGGAGCATCATTTGGTGTCGGGCAGTCCACTGTGTCTCAGGTTACCTGGAGATTCATTGAGGCGTTGGAAGAACGTGCAAAGCACCACCTTAAATGGCCAGAACCTAGTAAGATGGAGATAATCAAGTCTGAATTTGAACAATTATTTGGATTACCTAACTGTTGTGGAGCAATTGATGAAACCCACATCATAATGACTCTTCCTGCAGTTCAAACCTCAGATGATTGGTGTGATCATGAAAACAATTACAGCATGCTTTTGCAAGGTATCGTCGACAGCGAGATGCGTTTTCTAGATATTGTGACGGGATGGCCGGGGGGCATGACCACTTCGAGACTGTTAAAGTTCTGTGGATTTTACAAACTCTGTGAAAGTGGTGATCGTTTAAACGGAAATGTCAAAGTGGTTGAAGGAGAAGAACTTAGAGAATACATTATAGGAGGTTTTGGTTACCCTCTTCTTCCGTGGCTTATTACACCTTATGAAGGTGACAACCTATCAGATGCCATGTCGGATTTCAATGCATTGCATGAGACTGCAAGTTCAGTTGCGATGAAAGCTTTTGCGCTATTGAAGGGAGGTTGGAGAATCCTTAATAAGGTTATGTGGAGACCTGATAAACAGAAACTCCCTAGTATCATCCTCGTGTGTTGTTTACTTCATAATATCATCATTGATTGTGGAGACAGATTGCATCCTGATGTTGCGTTATCTGGTCATCATGACCCAGGATATGAGGGACAGAGCTGCAAGCAGATTGAATCAACAGGGAGATTAATGAGGGACAAATTAACTAAACACCTACAGGTTACCAAAAAAGAAGGCTCGATGTAGATGATCAGCTAACATTGAGTGGTGTAACCTAACTGCAGATATTGTTTAAATTTTTTAGAGATGAGACAAAGCAGTCCACGATCTTTTGCAAGTTACAGGTTTTGAGTGGAACCAAAAAGGAAAGAAACAGAGTAACTTGTAAGGATGAGTTGTGCGTTTTATGGCACTTGTTTAAAATCAAGAAGACTCGCTTGGTGCGTTTTGAAGAACCAATTATTGACGTGCTACCTTGGCACTTGTTTAAAATCAAGAAGACTCGCTTGGTGCGTTTTGAAGAACCAATTATTGACGTGCTACCTGAACCTGATATTTACTCTCCAAAAATTATTGGTAGATTCAATATAAGGCTCTGGTAACACATCCATACTTGGTTCTTGAAAATGAACCGAGCGAGTCTTCTTGAGTTTTTTGGATGAGTTTTCACTATTGTCATTCGAAACCCTCTTCCCACTACTAGTACCTGAAATTGTCTTTGATGAACGTGCCCCATCTGTTTGGACATCACTGGTCCTTCTTGCTCCCCCTGGCACAGATGGACGGAAATTAGGATTGGCACTGTAATTGACATAGCCAAATATCTCTCTCAACATTTTATGATGTAAAAGCCTTTTCTTTCTAAACAGCTTCTTACCACCATGGTCCTGTGAAAGACAATAAATCGAGGACCTTAACTAGAGTGAAAAGCTTAGCTTTAACAAACTTACCAAGTAAAGATCTTCCCACAACTCATCCTTACAAGTTACTCTCTTGTTTTTTTCTTTCTGTTCCATTCGCAATCACTAACTTGCAGAAGATCGGTGAGCTGCTTTCTCTCATCTCTTAGCAAGATCCTAAATGTTGAAGATATTCTCACTCTCAAAAAGTTGCATTGGCATTGGGGATTCTACTTGGTGATTTCTTGCTACTATTAGCAGAGCATCTCTTCCCCTAGGAAAAAGAGGGCCTCTTCAAAAAGCTTTGTTTCAGGCCATGTTGAAGATAAAAACGGAGTTCAGGTGCAAAATCTTTCTGTATGTAGAAGAGGGTACTTCATGGTCCTGGAGTATATGTGATGACTTACGATTCATACCTAAACTGTTTAACATGTCATTTAGGTAAACTCTCTCTACATTATTCTAATCATCACTTGTTTTCTTTTTCGTTGTGACATTTTAGCCTGTCCTAGATCATCTTTATTAAAGTGGTACTTGAATCAACTGTCAGTAATAACTCGTTAGTATGGTGAA